>NC_091284.1:284788109-285429241 GCF_032444005.1 Ranitomeya imitator
GGGCTCTGCAAACGCAACGTGACGCCCACAGAGCATTCCATCAAAGTCTGCATTTCAAAACGTCACTACTTCACTTCCGAGCCTCAGCATGTGCCCAAACAGTGATTTACCCCCACATATGGGGTATCAGCGTACTCAGGAGAAACTGGACAACAACTTATGGGGTCCAATTTCTCCTGTAACCCTTGGGAAAATAAAAAATTCTGGGCTAAATAATTATTTTTGAGGAAAGAAAACGTCTTTATTATTTTCACGGCTCTGCATTATAAACTTCTATGAAGCACTTGGGGGTTCAAAGTGCTCACCACACATCTAGATAAGTTCCTTTGGGGGTCTAGTTTCCAAAATGGGGTCACTTGTGGGGGGTTTCTACTGTTAAGCCACATCAGGGGCTCTGCAAACGCAACGTGACGCCCACAGAGCATTCCATCAAAGTCTGCATTTCAAAACGTCACTACTTCACTTCCGAGCCCCGGCATGTGCCCAAACAGTGATTTACCCCCACATATGGGGTATCAGCGTACTCAGGAGAAACTGGACAACAACTTTTGGGGTCAAATTTCTCCTGTTACCCTTGGGAAAATAAAAAATTGCAGGCTAAAAGATCATTTTTGAGAAAATAATTTTTTTTTTTTATTTTCATGGCTCTGCGTTATAAACTTCTGTGAAGCACTTGGGGGTTCAAAGTCCTCACCACACAACTAGATTAGTTCCTTTGGGGGTCTAGTTTCCAAAATGGGGTCATTTCTGGGGGATCTCCAATGTTTAGGCACACAGGGGCTCTCCAAATGTGACATGGTGTCCGCTAATGATTGGAGCTAATTTTCCATTTAAATAGCCAAATGGCGTGCCATCCCTTCCGAGCCCTGCCGTGCACCCAAACAGTGGTTTACCCCCACATATGGGGTATCAGCGTACTCAGGACAAACTGGACAACAATATTTGGGGTCCAATTTCTCCTATTATCCTTGGCAAAATAGGAAATTCCAGGCTAAAAAATCATTTTTGAGGAAAGAAAAATTATTTTTTATTTTCATGGCTCTGCGTTATAAACTTCTGTGAAGCACCTGGGGGTTTAAAGTGCTCAATATGCATCTAGATAAGTTCCTTGGGGGGTCTAGTTTCCAAAATGGGGTCACTTGTGGGGGAGCTCCAATGTTTAGGCACACAGGGGCTCTCCAAACGCGACATGGTGTCCGCTAACAATTGGAGCTAATTTTCCATTCAAAAAGTCAAATGGCGCGCCTTCCCTTCCGAGCCCTGCCGAGTGCCCAAACAGTGGTTTACCCCCACATATGAGGTATCGGCGTACTCGGGAGAAATTGCCCAACAAATGTTATGATCCATTTTATCCTACTGCCCATGTGAAAATGAAAAAATTGAGGTGAAAAGAATTTTTTTGTGAAAAAAAAGTACTTTTTCATTTTTACAGATCAATTTGTGAAGCACCTGAGAGTTTAAAGTGCTCACTAGGCATCTAAATAAGATCCTTGGGGGGTCTAGTTTCCAAAATGGGGTCACTTGTGGGGGAGCGCCAATGTTTAGGCACCCAGGAGCTATCCAAACGCGACATGGTGTCCGCTAACGATGGAAATAATTTTTCATTCAAAAAGTCAAATGGCGCTCCTTCCCTTCCGAGCCTTACCATGTGCCCAAACAGTGGTTTACCCCCACATGTGAGGTATTGGTGTACTCAGGAGAAATTGCCCAACACATTTTAGGATCCATTTTATCCTGTTGCCCATGTGAAAATGAAAAAATTGAGGCTAAAAGAATTTTTTGTGAAAAAAAAGTACTTTTTCATTTTTACGGATCAATTTGTGAAGCACCTGGGGGTTCAAAGTGCTCACTATGCATCTAGATAAGTTCCTTGGGGCGTCTAGTTTCCAAAATGGGGTCACTTGTGGGGATGCTCCAATTTTTAGGCACACGGGTGCTCTCCAAACGTGACATGGTGTCCGCTAAAGAGTGGAGTCAATTTTTTATTCAAAAAGTCAAATGGCGCTCCTTCCCTTCCAAGCCCTGCCGTGCACCCAAACAGTGGTTTACCCCCACATATGAGGTATCAGCGTACTCAGGACAAATTGGACAACAACTTTCGTGGTTCAGTTTCTCCTTCTACCATTGGGAAAATAAAAAAATTGTTGCTAAAAGATAATTTTTGTGACTAAAAAGTTAAATGTTCATTTTTTCCTTCCATGTTGCTTCTGCTGCTGTGAAGCACCTGAAGGGTTAATAAACTTCTTGAATGTGGTTTTGAGTACCTTGAGGGGTGCAGTTTTTAGAATGGTGTCACTTTTGGGTATTTTCAGCCATATAGACCCCTCAAACTGACTTCAAATGTGAGGTGGTCCCTGAAAAAAATGGTTTTGTAAATTTCGTTGTAAAAATGACAAATCGCTGGTCAAATTTTAACCCTTATAACTTCCTAACAAAAAAAAATTTTGTTTCCAAAATTGTGCTGATGTAAAGGAAACATGTGGGAAATGTTATTTATTAACTATTTTGTGTCACATATCTCTCTGGTTTAACAGAATAAAAATTCAAAATGTGAAAATTGCGAAATTTTCAAAATTTTCGCCAAATTTCCGTTTTTATCACAAATAAACGCAGAATTTATTGACCTAAATTTACCACTAACATGAAGCCCAATATGTCACAAAAAAAGAATCTCAGAACCGCTAGGATCCGTTGAAGCGTTCCTGAGTTAATACCTCATAAAGGGACACTGGTCAGAATTACAAAAAATGGCCAGGTCATTAAGGTCAAAATAGGCTGGGTCATGAAGGGGTTAAAAATGGTTATTGCGCAAAAATATTTAATCAAGACTTAACCAGGTGCGTTATTCTTAAAAGGAAAATGTCATGGTATTCTGATGAGAAATATAGTGGTTTATTGAGTTGTCCACAGAAAAACCAAATTGCAGAAAACATAAAAGTAGATTGTCCATGTGTAGATATCAGCGCTTGTCTTGTTACTCATCTTTCCCAAGATCCTGAATGATAAAACATTCCTAAGAGACGTTTATATATGTCCAACACAGATCACATGTTCTCTGTATATGGTGTTAACTTATGCTCTGAGCTACATACACAGAAATAGCTGTTGATCGTGTCAGCAATAAGCAATGTGCTCCGTACAGAATAAGAATAAGAATAATTAATATTTAACAGTATCACAGCCACACATACACTTCACACGCCAGTCCACCAGGGGGAGCTAAGGGTTCTATCCACTAGGCCACTCCTCACAAAGGGTAAAATTGGTGGGTTGGTTAGGAAGTCAGTCAGTATCAGGAGAGGATAAGAGAGGAGAGTTCCTGGCTGGGGACCAACGAGAAAGGTCTCCCGGTCGAGCTGGCTGGGGTAATCTTTGGTCAGATCCAGACTGAAGTCTGAGGAGGAAGGAAAGAAGGACACGGAGTTGCACCTGCAACCCATGCGGCAGCCTCCTAAGAAAGGACATGAAAGTAATTGTGTTGTCGTGAGTCAGAAAAGAAGTCATAACAACAGGAGTGAAACATCAGTGGGAGACCAGCTAGAAGCAGGCTGCCTCCATCTGAAGCGCAGATCCGCTGGCCGGAACACCGAGGGAGTAATAGACTCTATGCTTTACTTCAGAGACCGGCAAGGCAGTCGATTCCAAGTTGGCTGTCCGACCTAAAGACCTAAGCAGACACAATGGCAATTGCGGAGGAGGGGCGTCACTAGGGTCCCTATAAAATATCCTCAGTTCAACACCGTCATACGGGTTTGTCCTATCCATCTGGGGGACAGAGAGAGAGAAGTAACAACAGTGAGGACCTTATGGTAGCTAATGCAAGTAGGGACCTACTACATTACTGTGCGCAAGGGGGAGGCTACTGATTTCCACCTGGATAAGGGGACTCTGGAATTGCCATCAGACCGGCCGGACCCTGTCTACCTTGTTATCCGACACTCTGGACTGTGGATGCTGAAGCCTTCAGTAAAGGAAAAGAGACTGCACCCATTGTGTCCTCGTTATTTGCCGCGCCTTACATCATCCACCATCACCATCTACACTTTTGGGAAGCCCTGGAGAAATATTTCACCTGTGGGAAGGTACACCATCTAGCTGCCATAACATCACCCCAGTGGACCCCTAAGCAGCGTCGGTCACCCTGACCGAATACCACAGGTGGCATCACGAACACTACCGTTATCTACGAATTCTGCCTTTTATTGGGCGCCCCTCATAGGGCCACGGTCCGGGTCGGGCCACCGTGACATCCTCGCTGAGAGAACTGAAGGACCCGGTACCGAGTACCCCATTGCCCTTACGTGGGGGCGGTCCACCTCCTCAAGTGAAATTATACCCCTGCCAAGCATGAGGACGCTAAATGTGGTTTAAGCTCACTTAGGGGCTCAGAAGGGAGGGGGGTATTGTGATTTGGGAGCTCTCAATCACAGCATATAGGGGGTTAAACAGCCAGGGGCACTGCTAGAACCGTCCCTGGATGTTAATACAGGACCTTGGCTACTAGCAGCGCTGAGCTCCTGCTGTGATCAGCCAGGAGGTTCTGATATTTCAGCACCTTCTGCGCAATCATGCTGTGATCAATCAGTCACGCAGTGACAGCTGTTTGTACAGAACTGTCACTGATTGTCTACATGCAGTGACAGTTTAAAGTCATGACGGACATAGCACGTTATGATGCGGGAACGAATACCCGCTCATGACGTGCTATGTCTGTCATTGGTTGTTAAGGGGTTAATGACAGTCTAATCAA
Source organism: Ranitomeya imitator (assembly GCF_032444005.1). Classification (NCBI taxonomy): domain Eukaryota; kingdom Metazoa; phylum Chordata; class Amphibia; order Anura; family Dendrobatidae; genus Ranitomeya; species Ranitomeya imitator. The sequence continues at coordinate 284,792,860 of NC_091284.1, forward strand.
ACTCTCATCCTAGTGTGATTCAAATTTCAGAATAGTGTGCTCCGATTCTCTCACATGATAGAACCATAGTATAGCTGAGAAGAAGATGGAGAACCAAATTTTTCCATCTTCTACATTGTCTGAGACCACGGAAATTGGATTGCGCTCACATGTCATCCAAGTGCAGTTCCATTATTTCCATGCACCCATAAATTTGAATGTGTATGTGACAAAGGATTTGCTCTGCAAATCTCTGCATGCTTTAAATGTTATCTCATTTCAAATTTAGCACTGCCCAATAGAATAACATTGGTCCAAGTGCTATTAGATAAAACATCGGATAGCACAAGTCCTATGTATACACCCGTGTGAGCAAGCGCTAAGAGTTCTCAAGACCCTCAGCAAGTTGTAAAACAAAGCTCATGGAAGGTAATGTGCTTGTATCTATTTCCAATACAGTTCAAAAGACAAGTTACAATGTTTCTACAGGAGATTTACACTTTATTTCTGTAACCCCTTCACGACCATAGGTATTTTCATTTTTGCGGTTTCGTTTTTTGCTCCCCTTCTTCCCCGAGCCAGAACTTTTTTATTTTTCAGTCAATATGGCCTTGTGAGGGCTTGTTTTTTGCAAGACAAGTTGTACTTTTGAAAGACACCATTGGTTTTAACATATTGCGTACTGTAAATCGGGAAAAAAATTCCAAGCGCCGTGAAATTGCAAAAAGTGCAATTTCCCAACTGTTTTTTTTCTTTTCTTACTATGTTCACTAAATGCTATAACTGACCTGTTATTATGTCTCTCCAGGTCATTATAAGTCATTGGATTTTTTTTTACCACTTAAATAAAAAAGAACCTAGACATGTTTGGTGTCTATGAGCTGCAGTTTTTATTGATACCATTTTGGTGTAGATACAATCTTTTGATTGCCGGTTATTGCATTTTATTGCAATGTAGCTGCATCCAAAAAATAGTAACATAGTTATTAAGGTTGAAGGAAGACTTTAAGTCCATCTTGTTCAACCCATAGCCTAACCTAACATGCCCTAACATGTTGATCCAGAGGAAGGCAAAAAAAAACATGTGGCAAAGAGTAAGCTCCACATTGGGGAAAAAAATTCCTTCCCGACTGCACATACAGCAATCAGACTAGTTCCCTGGATCAACGTCCTAACAAGGAATCTAGTGTATATATCCTGTAACATTATACTTTTCCAGAAATGTATCCAGTCCTCTCTTAAATTTAAGTAATGAATCACTCATTACAACATCATACGGCAGAGAGTTCCATACTCTCACTGCTCTTACAGTAATAATAATAATAATCTTTTTTTTTATATCGCGCTAACATATTCTGCAGCGCTTTACAGTTTTGCACACATTATCATCACTGTCCTTACGGGGCTCCCGGCTCACAATCTACATTCCCTATCTGTATGTCTTTGGAATGTGGAAGGAAACCGGAGTACCCAGAGGAAACCCACGCAAACACGGAGAGAACATACAAACTCCTTGCAGATGTTGTCCAAGGTGGGATTAGAACCCAGGACTCCAGCGCTGCAAGGCTAACCACTGCGCCACCGTGCTGCCCCGGGGATGAGGGAAAAGCCAATATGCTAAATGACTTTTTTTCATCAGTATTTACACAAGAAAATTCCATGGCAGACAAAATGATCAGTAAAGAATCCGCGTCTGTTATTATGCTTAAACCTTCTTTCCTCCAGATATAGAGGATGCCCCCTTGTCCCTGTCTCAGGTCTATGATTAAAAAGATCATCAGAAAGGTCTTTGTACTGTCCCCTCATATATTTATACATTAACATAAGATCACCCCTTAGCATTCGCTTTTCCAAACTAAATAGGTTATTACACTTGGCGCTATCTTGGTATTGTAGACCCCTCAGTCCTCTAATAACCTTGGTAGCTCTTCTCTGCACCCGCTCTAGTTCAGCTATGTCTTTCTTATACACCGGAGACCAGAACTGTACACAGTATTCTAAGTCTGGTCGAACTAGTGACTTGTACAGAGGTAAAATTATGTTCTCCTCATGAGCATCTATGCCTCTTTTAATGCATCCCATTATTTTATTTGCCTTTGTAGCAGCTGCCTGACACTGGCCCCTGAATATGAGTTTGTCATCCACCCATACTCCCAGGTCTTTTTCATTGACAGTTTTGCCCAGAGTTTTAGAATTAAGCACATAGTTATACATCTTATTACTTCTACCCAAGTGCATGACCTTACATTTATCCCCATTAAAGTTCATTTGCATTTATCAGCCCAAGCTTCTAGTTTACATAAATCATCCTGTAATATGAAATTGTCCTCCTCTGTATTGATTACCCTGCAGAGTTTAGTGTCATCTGCAAATATTGAAATTCTACTCTGCATGCCCCTACAAGATCATTAATAAATATGTTAAAAAGAAGAGGGCCCAATACTGACCCCTGTGGTACCTCACTGCTAACCGCGACCCAGTCCGAGTGTGCTCCATTAATAGTCACCCTTTGCTTCCTATCCCTGAGCCAGCTCTTAACCCACTTACACATATTTTCCCCTATCCCCATTAATCTCATTTTATGTATCAACCTTTTGTGTGGCACTGTATCAAAGGCTTTTGAAAAGTCCATATACACTACGTCCACTGGCTTCCCTTGGTCCAGTCCGGAACTTACCTCTTCATAGAAATTGATCAGATTAGTCTGACAGGAATGGTCCCTAGTAAACCCATGTTGGTATTAGGTCATGAGGTTATTCCTTTTCAGATACTCCAGCATAGCATCCCTTAGAATGCCCTCCAGGATTTTACCCACAGTAGAGGTTAAGCTTACTGGCCTATAATTACCGAGTTCAGTTTTTGTCCCCTTTTTGAATATTGGCCACACATTTGCTATACGCCAGTCCTGTGGTACAGACCCTGTTATTATGGACTCTTTAAAGATTAAAAATAATGGTCTATCAATGACTGTACTTAATTCCTGCAGTACTCGGGGGTGTATCCCATCCGGGCCCGGAGATTTGTCAATTTTAGTGATTTTTAGATGCCGACGTATTTCCTGCTGGGTTAAGCAGGTGACACTTAATGGGGAATTTTTGTTATCACTGATCATATTGTCTGCCATGGAATTTTCTTGTGTAAATACTGATGAAAAAAAGTCATTTAGCATATTGGCTTTTCCCTCATCCTCATCCACCATTTCACCCAGACTATTTTTAAGGGGGCCAACACTATCATTTTTTAGTTTCTTACTATTTACGTAGTTAAAGAATATTTTGGGATTATTTTTACTCTCTCTGGCAATGAGTCTCTCTGTCTCAATATTAGCTGCCTTGATTTGCTTTTTACAGAATTTATTTAATTTTCTGTAATTATTTAATGCCTCGTCATCACTACCTACTTCCTTTAATTCTCTAAATGCTTTCTTTTTGTCACTTATTGCGCCCATTTACAGCTCTATTTAACCATATTGGTTTCCTCCTGTCACGATTCACACCGTGACCGTCACCCCTACGTCACGGATCAGGGTGACTTTAGGCCAACAGACGGCTATCACATGTGCAGGGGGCTTATCTTAGGTATCCCTCCACTGCTACAATGTGATGAAAAAATGCACACAATTTATTATTATTATTATTATTATTATTGACCTCTTAGTTTACAGCAGGGGCTTATTTTAGGTATCCCACTGCTCTTCAATATACCAAGAACTGCAGGGATTTATGTATATCCCGCTTACAGTTCCACTTGAAACTTGCAGCTCTCTGGCGCCCTTTACTCTCAGGTCAGACTAGGTACTGCACCTGGGGTAATTAGTCGTGAGAAAGGCTGCCTGCTATGTACTGGCTATTGGGCATGCTGCAGCGAGTCGATATAAATAATCCCACTCAGGCAAGAACAATAATTATCAACGCCGCAGTCGCTACAATGACTCCTTACTACCCAGTACAAAGGTATGCTTCCACCAGCTTCGATTAAACGGGTCCGAAGCTAACCCAAAGCAGTAGCGGAATTCCCTTCAGAAGACTTAGGGTACGTTTTAGAGCAGAAGAATGAATCTAGTATTAAATATTATACTCCATCAAAGGTTTAAGGCAGTGTTTATAAAAAGTTATATAAAGATGTTACAATATGAGACAATTGAAAATATGTGCAAAGGTAATTCTAAAAAAACAGGGATTACATGAGAAATCAACACTTACATGTGTTCAGAGCATTGCAGGCAACCAGGCTAGTTCCCATATGTCCCAATGCATCAGGACTGGCAGTCAGGCTCCTCAGGTCAAAACTAACTGCTGGGGGCCTGGCAGAAACTTATAAACCACAGCTCGGGACATCACCAACAGGGCTGGTTTACTCAGACCCGCCTCTATCTTCAGCCTTCTAGTTTTCTCCAACAATTCTTATAATTTGTGTATTTTCGGTCCAGAACATGTCAGAATCATAACACACCCAGCATTCACCTTATTTTAACATTGGCGTGCTAATGAGACCAAATTTGGACTTGATGCCTGTTGGAACTAGAAGCCTGTGTTTACCGTGGCGGATAGATCCGCCGATGGACGTTAACCATGTGTACTTTTATTTTTCCTAGCCTAAATCGTTGGCCCAATATCTTGCAATATTAGGACAAAGAGCCTCATGGAATTTGGATAACTTCTATACCAGTCCTAGCTAATACAGATGGGAGGAGGCGAGTAAGTTGCTCAGAGCTTGGAATTTATGGCCAGAGCAATAAAACCTCTTCTACACATATACATATCAGAAACACAGAGGGAAGGCCCATAGCCCATAGCTTTTGGGACCATGGTCAGAAGTGCAAAAATCCCTCAGCTATGGTTTTTACATTATCATGACATACATTTTCCTCACATCTCCTCTTTCTAGTATGTTTATTCCCATACAGTATATACTGTGCACAGGTCCTATCAAGTATGCTAATAAACGTCTCCCATTTTCTTTGTGTAATTTTATGTCTCAGGATATTGTCCCAGTTAATTACACCAAAATCATCTCTCATCCGTTGGAAATTTGCCCTCCTGAAGTTTAGTGTCCTTGTCACCCCTCTACTACACATCTTATTAAAAGATACATGAAAACTTATTATTTTTGATCACTATTCCCCAAGTGACCCCCAACCCTAATATTTGATTTGTGGTCTGGCCTGTTGGTTAATATTAGGTCTAGCAGTGCCACCCTTCTTGTTGGGTCCTGAGCCAATTGTGAAAGATAATTGTCTCTCATAGTTGTCAAAAACAGACTACCTTTGCTGGAACTGCAGATTTCCATTCCCCAATTAATTTCAGGGTAGTTGAAGTCCCCCATAATAATGACTTCTCCTTGAGTCGCAGCTTCATCTATTTGCTTTATGAGGATATTCTCCGTTGCTTCCATTATTTTTGGAGACTTATAACAAATCCCTATCAGTAATATATTATTTTTTCCCCCTCCCCTCATCTCCACCCACAGGGACTCTACATTTTCATCACCTATATAATCACACAGGATGGGTTTTAAGGATGATTTTACATATAGGCACACCCCTCCCCCTTGCTTATCCGCTCGGTCATTTCTGAGCAGAATATAATCCTGCAAATTAACAGCCCAGTCATGGCTCTCATCCAGCCACGTTTCGGATATCCCCACCATGTCATAATTATGCTCCAACACCATTAATTCTAATTCGTCCATTTTGTTGGCAAGGCTTCTAGCATTAGTATACATACATTTTATGTATCTCTCTGCACCTCTATTCTTTCTTAAATTAATAATTGATCTAACCCCACCCCCCATGCCACCGCCACCCCCAACTTCCTTATTTGTGCCCCGGTCTCTGTCTGCACTCTCTTCCCCTCCTTTAAAATGAATACCCTCCCCCCATTCCCTAGTTTAAACACTCCTCCAACCTTCTAGCCATTTTCTCCCCCAGCACAGCTGCACCTTCCCCATTGAGGTGCAGCCTGTCCCCAGCGTAGAACCTGTAGCCAACTGAGAAGTCGGCCCAGTTCTGCAGGAACCCAAAACCCTCCTTCCTACACCAATTCTTGAGCCACTAATTAACCTCCCTAATCTCCTGTTGCCTCTCTGGCGTGACACGTGGTAAGGCAGTATTTTAGAAAATACCACGTTGGAGGTCCTTGCTTTCAGCTTGCAGCCTAAATCCCTGAAATCATTTTTAAGGACCTTCCACCTACCTCTAACTTTGTCATTTGTGCCAGTGTGCACAATGACCGCTTGGTCCTCACCAGCCCCTCCCATTAATCTGTCCACCCGATCAGCGATGTGTCGGACTCGAGCGCCAGGTTGCCTACACCGTTCGACGATCCCTGTCTTTGTGACAGATTGCCCTATCTGTTCCACTAATAATTGAGTCCCCCCACTTCCAGCACCTGTCTGGCCTGCCCTGCTCTCCTATTTCCCTCCTTACTGGAGCAGTCACTCCTCTGGCTTTCAGAGGACATGCCTGGCTGCAGCATTGCTACCCCTGTACTGGCACCCCCCCCTCATCTGCCAACTTAGCAAACTTTTTGGGGTATGCCAGATCAGGATTAGCCTCCCTGGCACTCTTCCCTCTACCCCGCTTCCTAACTGTCACCCAGCTTGCTGCTTCACTGTCCTGCAGCTCCGTCCTACCATTTCCCCCTCATCTATCCCATTGAACGTCTGCTCAGTGAGCGGAAGACTCCTTTCTATATTGTTAATGGATCTCAGTGTTGCCAGCTGCACATTTAGATTCAGAATCTGGGTTTCCAAATGCACAACGTGCTCACATCTCTCACAGCAGTATGCACCCTCGACCAGCTGATCAAGGATTGCATATAAGTAGCAAGATGTACTCTGGATGGCATTCACAATAGTGGAGCACATTTCCTAATGGGGATTGCACCAGACAGAAACGTTAAATAAAAATAAATACAAAGTATTAATAAAATACAGACAGCAATTCAGTAATTCCTCCCTTGGAAACTCACTGAATCACAAGTCACACTTACCGCCGTTCATACTTACGCTCAGGTCACACTCAGCTCGTTCACACTCGCTAAGCTGAAGATTTAAAGAATATTTTTTCCCCTCAGCAGCAATCCACCTTGCTGTTCAATGCACTTCAAAAAAAAAAAAGATATTCTGATGTTTTGAATTTTTTCTCGTTATGCCGTTTAGTGATCTGATTAATTCTTTTTTATATTGATAGATCGGGTGATTCTGAACTCGCTGATGCAAAATATGTGTATATTTATTTTTTTTATTGTTTTATTTTGAATGGGGAAAAAAAGGGGGGTGATTTGAACTTTATTTTTTAAATATTTTTAAAAACTTTTTTTTTTACTTTTTACATGCTTCAATAGTCTCATGGGAGACTAGATGCTGCAGTTGTATGATCTCCTCTGCTACACACAGGCGATGATCAGATCACCTGTGTGTAGCAGAAATGCTCACTTGCTATGAGCGATGACGACCAGGTGGCGCACATAGCAATTCAGCAATGACAACCATAGAGGTCTGCTGGAGACCTCAGGTTGTCATACCAACCCATTGGTGACCCGCGATCATGTGACGGGGTCACCAATGGGTGGGATTTAGGACACGCTTCCAGTAAGCGCGAGTTAAATGTCACTGTCAGAAATGGACAGCTGCATTTAACTAGGTAACAGCTGCGGGTGGATCGCGATTCCCCAAGCGACTGTTGCGGGCACATGTCAGTTGTGTATATCAGCTGAGATGAAAGATGCGGGCTCAGCGCCAGAGCTTGCACCAAACAGGGAGAATCTAACATTGGCGTACTGTTACGTCCGATGTCAGAAAGGGGTTGAAGGGATATTGCAAAGCTAACAAACGTTACTTTTCTAACGCTCCAAAAATTCAGCATTGATTCTTTGCTGTTATTGTCTGCAGTGCTGATGTCATATTGACAGTGATATGTACAATCAGTGAGTTGAGAGGCAAATGTCACCTAGTCAGACATAGCTGCTAAGCTCACTGACTGGCTGCAGGGCTGTCAGTATGACCTCTGCTCTGCAAAAACAAACACCAGGGACAGTGGTGGAGACTCAGAATTGGATCTGAGGTTGGTGAGTACAGCGCAGTTTGCTTTTTTAAACAAATTGCCAGGCAACAGGAGTTTTCTGAAACTGGAAAACCCTTTAAATGTGCACTTTACCAGTAAACATTAAACAGTAATACTGCTTTTAGTACTAAAATATGGCATAAAGGGTACATTGCTCAGCCTTAGTGCTAGTAAATGAGTACGCCCCACTTAAAAAACTAGTATTAGTGCTAGTACTATTATTAGTACTTTGTATTAGCAACAACTCCACTGATACAGCCCCACACAAGGAAGCTGCCACCACCATGTTTCACTGTAGGCACCATGCATTTAGAAAAATGAATTTAGAAAAGTGCATGATACCTACAGTGAAATATATTGGTGGGAGTACATTTATGTGGGTTTGCAAGTGTGCTGCTGATGTTGGAGAGATAGTGTGCTCAGAACAGCTCTAGGCTCGTTCAAGCATCCTACAGTTTAAGAGACTTAAAAAAGGATCGAGTATCCGGGTACACGGACACCATGCTCAATTTCCCGCCCTGCTTGTTTGGCGCCTGATTTTTAGCCACTAAACATGTGGGGATTGTCCAGCAATCACAGTAATGCCATAGCCATGTTGTTTACTGTAATTGGCAGACCGCATAGTGTCATTGGGTCTTTATAAGACCCAGTGCTGTCATACATCCTTGCATTGTACCCAGAAATAGCGTAAGGAGAGGTGCAGAAAAAGGAACAGTGTGCTGAACAGCATTTATGTACCTGAGTGTGCAATCTTAAACCAACAGTCCTTTTTAGGGCTAATTCAAATAGATTCTATTCTATAATACTGACGTTAACTGCATTTTAGTGATGATTAGCTGCTGTACTATGGACACATAGAGCAGGCTTGATTACATAACAGTCGTTGGTGTTGCTACATTGGTGTTGCTACCGCAGGGGTCAGTATTGGGACCTGTTCTCTTCAACATATTCATTAATGATCTGGTAGAAGGTTTACACAGTAAAATATCGATATTTGCAGATGATACAAAACTATGTAAAGCAGTTAATACAAGTGAAGATAGTATTCTGCTACAGATGGATCTGGATAAGTTGGAAACTTGGGCTGAAAGGTGGCAGATGAGGTTTAACAATGATAAATGTAAGGTTATACACATGGGAAGAAGGAATCAATGTCACCATTACACACTGAATGGGAAACCACTGGGTAAATCTTACAGGGAGAAGGACTTGGGGATCCTAGTTAATGATAAACTTACCTGGAGCAGCCAGTGCCAGGCAGCAGCTGCCAAGGCAAACAGGATCATGGGGTGCATTAAAAGAGGTCTGGATACACATGATGAGAGCATTATACTGCCTCTGTACAAATCCCTAGTTAGACCGCACATGGAGTACTGTGTCCAGTTTTGGGCACCGGTGCTCAGGAAGGATATAATGAAACTAGAGAGAGTACAAAGGAGGGCAACAAAATTAATAAAGGGGATGGGAGAACTACAATACCCAGATAGATTAGCGAAATTAGGATTATTTAGTCTAGAAAAAAGACGACTGAGGGGCGATCTAATAACCATGTATAAGTATATAAGGGGACAATACAAATATCTCGCTGAGGATCTGTTTATACCAAGGAAGGTGACGGGCACAAGGGGGCATTCTTTGCGTCTGGAGGAGAGAAGGTTTTTCCACCAACATAGAAGAGGATTCTTTACTGTTAGGGCAGTGAGAATCTGGAATTGCTTGCCTGAGGAGGTGGTGATGGCGAACTCAGTCGAGGGGTTCAAGAGAGGCCTGGATGTCTTCCTGGAGCAGAACAATATTGTATCATACAATTAGGTTCTGTAGAAGCACGTAGATCTGGGGATTTATTATGATGGAATATAGGCTGAACTGGATGGACAAATGTCTTTTTTCGGCCTTACTAACTATGTTACTATGTTACTATGATACATTAAACTAACAGCTATTTTTAGGGCTAAATCAAATAGATTCTATTCTGTAATAATATCGCCCATATCTGAAAATAATTTAGGGTTTGGTAGCGGAGTAGGCACTAATGTATTACAGACACATTTTGCACATTTGATTGCATTACAGACTTTGCTGCTGCCATGTATGAAAAATAATTCAGTGACAATTCAAATAGATTCTATTCTCTAATACTACTACTAACATCTTAAAATATTTTATGGTTCGGTGGCGAAGTACAGATTAGCATATTACGGTACATACATTTTTATATGTTTGATTGCGTTAGAGAATGTGTTGATGCGATGTATAAGAAATAATTATTTCACTGACAATTCAAATATATTCTATTCTCTCCTAATACCCCTCATATCTGAAAATAATGGCGGAATAGAGATTAGCGTATTACAGACATTTCTGCATGTTTTATTGCGTTACAGACTTTGTTCCTGCCATGTGCATGAAAAAACCTTTCAGGGACAAATAAAATAGATTTTCTTCTGTCATAATACTATTTTTAGCTGCATAAATAATTTAAAATGTGAAAAGTGTGCGATAAGAGACCAGGAAGTAAATGTGCTGCTCATGGTGCACGTAGAGGCGAAGGTCCAGGTGAAACTGAGTCTGCTGCGGGAGCACAACAAACTCTGTCATCCATGAGACCAGCTTCCTGTCTCACTTTTTAGGGGGCAGGGGACATGACTGTTGAAGCCAGAGCATTTTGAGCAGGTTTTGAGTTTAATGGCAGATAATTATTCTTTTCTGTTTCCCAGCCTAGACTGCATAATCCTCACCCTGATCCTCCTTTCTGTCATCAATGTGAGTCACATGAGTAAAGTAGCCCCATACTTGGATGCTCCGAGGAGCTATTTTCCTTCACATTTATGGCTTTTTCAGGCCTCTCATGGCCAAGTTTCAAGAGGGACAGGGAAGAGATTGCATGCAGTGATGTCCAAATATTGAACTGCATTAATGTCTCAAGAGATGGACGATAATGAGACACAGTTGCCAACAAGTCATGGTTTGATAATGAGTCAGGAGGAGGACCAGAGAGAGCAAGTTGTGCTGTTCTGTGTAAGTTGTGTTCTTTAGTTTTATGTATCTTCATGCTATGTATGTTGTTATACTTCTCTCTGCTGCCACCCTGTTGTCTTTTTCCGTATGGCAGCTTGTTATGCATTAATTCTTGTGGGCATGTCTTTCACATGCGATTCAAGGGTCAAGTCTTCTCTTCCTCTGGCAGCCATTTCAGTTTCAGTTTCATGCTGTTGTGAGAGGACGCTCTTGAACTGGGCTTAGGAAGGCATCAGTCTTTTGACCTCTCTTGCTGCTCACACTTGCAGTCATACTTGGTGCTACATCTTATTGTACCTTGTCTACACCTGCATTTCTGGAGAAAGTACTGTATTACCAGCTATACGCTGTATGTCCTTTGGCTTTGATGCCTTCTGCTCTGCACCTGTTGTTGCACATATGCAACCAAAATCACCTACCACATCCACTTCCTTGTCCAAGTGGAAGATTCAGCTTTCCCTACCACAAGCCTTGGAAAGCAAGTGGAAATATTCAGCCACCCTCAAGCCTAAACACTAAACAGACACATTTCCAGACTGCTTGTCGTGAAAATGTTGCTATCTAGGCTTGAGGACAATAAGGCTTTCTGAGACCATATGGCAGTGGCCATCCCTCAGTACTCCCTTCCCGGCTGACAATATTTTTCCTAGAAAGTCATCCCCGCCTTACACTAGTACTTGTACTAGTACTTGTCCCATAACATAACCCATGCTCGGAGCAACCCAGTTATCGGGAAGGTAGACTTAACAACTGACATGTGGACAACGGCTTGTGGCCACTGATGCTACATTTCTCTGGCGGCACACTGGGTGACCCTGCTAGAGGTCAGGACCGAGTCGGACCCTTGGACCACACACGTGCTTCCGACCCCTAGAATTGTGGGCTCTGATTCCATCAGTGTTTCCCCCTTCTATGCCAGTTCCTGCACCCCCTCCAACTTATCCTACATCTCAGAATTTTCATCCATACCAATCGCAAATTGGAAGCACTGCCTCGACTAAGCAGAAACAGGCTCTGCTTAAACTTTAAGTGACAAACAGCACACTGCAGCACAGTTGTTGAATGATTTAACAGACCAGTAAGATTTGTGGCTCTCGCCGCTGAACCTACAACTAGGCATGGTGATGTGTGATAATAGACGTAACCAGCCAGTGGCTCTGAAGCTTGACAACCTTGCACACTTGCCATGCCTGGCCAACATGCTAAAATTAGTGATTCAGCACTTTGTAAATACCTACCCCAATTTGCCTGAACTACTTGTCAAAGAACCCTACGTGAATGACCATTTCCGCAAGTCAGCTACAGATGTTGCCGTATGTTGGCAAGGCTTTGTGAGCAGCAGAAGATGGTAGTAAAATACCAGCTTCAACATTCCCATTGGTATCCCGCTAAGCCTCTGTACATAACAACTGACAAATTCCCATTGATGTCTGACATATGTGCGATATTCCAAAACTTCAAGGAATCAACCAAGATGGTGAACGGTGATGACAACATAATTAGCATTATCATTTCTCTTCTGTGTCTACTCAAATACTCATTGCTCACAATGAAAAATTAAGCTTTGCATGCAGAGCAAGTGGGCGATAGAGGAAGAAAGTAGACAGGGTGATGCTACTCTGGAATAGAAGATGGTTACCTGTTACAGATGAGCGAGCATTTTAAAATTAAAATTCGTTACTCGAAACAATCAATTCCTAATACTGGGATGCTCATTTTGAGTAATAAGTATATTAGGAGTTAATTGGAAATCCTAGCATGGAAGGAGAACAGCATGTGAAAGACCTCTGGAAGCATTTATGACTCCCAGATTGCTGCTAAGGACAATGATGCCACACTCCACTTTAAGGAATGACAATAAAACATTCAAAATTGATGAGAAATTGGAGTTTAAAAATGGATCAACCAAAAACAAGAAGATTTATATGATTTTTTGAGATGCTTAAATTCGACATTTAAGAACGTTTCCTTTCATTCAAATAGATTCCACAGTTTTTTCCGAATTGATTTGATTCTAACAAACATACATTCTTTAATAAGATTTAACGATGTTTCAATATGGAAGATCACCTGGTCAGATCATTCTCCGGTATTTGCTACGTTTCAATTTTGCAACAAAGCCCCATTTCCTAAGTTATGTAGATGCAACTCATTTCTATTAAATTATCTGTTATATAGAAATAAAATCAACTGTGCAATAGAAAATTATTTCAAAGAAAATACTACACAAGACATATTACCTAAAACAGTATGGAACGCACACAAGGCTGTATTAAGGGGCACACTAATATAACTAAATACGTAATATAATAAACGAGTCAAAGAAGAGGTATAAGGAGTTATTAATACTATTCAACAAGAGGAAAAAGAGCAACAATCCCATCGTTCACCTAACACACATAAAAAGATCAGGAGACTGGGGTTGAACTCAAATATTTATTATTAGAAAAATTTGACAAGATAACTCAATCAATAAAAGCTAGATACTATTTTCAATATAACAAAATGTCAAAATGAATGGCAAATAAAATTACAAAAAAATTAAAACAAAAATCTCATATATTCAAAAATCTAAATAATTTACTTTCTAACCTGAAGGATATTTCGGATGCTCTTGCTAGGTACTATCACTCCTTGTACAATCTCACAGACGATAAAGAAATGTCGGAATCCAAAGAAGAGGATATAGAACACCTTTTATCAAGAATTCAGTTTCCTGAACTTCCGGAAGAACAATTAATTTACCTAAATTCTCCATTCTCAAATAAGGAAGTAGAATTTGCTAAAATAATCTAAAAGAAAATAAAGCCCCTGGACCAGATGGTTTTCCGAATGACTAGTTCTTGACTTTTGAACAGCTAATTACTTCACCCTTAACGAAAATGTTTAACCGAGCAATTTCTGATCGTGAATTACCACCTGAAAATCTTCAAGCCACAGTTGCAGTTATTCAAACAACAATCAGACCCTACTCCAGTACTAAACTATAGTCCAATATCAATATTAAATACTGATATTAAAATATTCGCCAAGATCGTAGCAAACAGAATTTCAACTCAACTTAATTCACACAGGTAAAGTCAGATTTTTAAAAAACAGACAATCCGTTGATGGTGCCAGACGAACTATTGACCTATTTTCATACATTGAAATACGCGACCAATCAGAAGCCGCGACGTCATTCTCAGGTCCTAAATTCCTAGAATGAGGAGTTTAGGGCCTGAGAATGACGTCGAGGCTTGTGATTGGTCGCGTGGCGGTCACATGAGCGGCACGCGACCAATCAGAAGCCGTGACGTCATGGAAGTCCCTAAATGCGAGCATTTTAAGCACAGAAGGCTGCCGGTTACCAGCGGTGATGTCCAGGGGCCTCCGGAGAGGTGAGTATGTCAATATTTTTTATTTTAATTCTTTATTTTACACATTAATATGGATCCGATACCGATTCCCGATACCACAAAAGTATCGGAACTCGGTATCGGAATTCCGATATCACAAGTATCGGCCGATACCCAATACTTGCGGTATCGGAATGCTCAACACTAATTGTAATATAAATTAAACACAAGTAAATAAAAAATTATAGGTTACTACATAGATACGAAATGATCCAATATTATTAAAAATGAATCCCCTTTATCATAGGATGAACATAATATATCATATCTAAGTATAAAATGAACAAATCACGAAATCAAAATAATAGATGAAAACTTAACTGATATTTCGAAAGATCTACAAAATGACATATCCAAAAGAGAAAAATAGAAACCTATTGGTTATGGAAGATTATTATCTATAAATTGTCTCTTCTACCAAAATTCAAGTTTATCTTTCGTTCGATTCCCATACTTATTCAAGGAATTTTGTAAAAAAAAATTACAAGAACTCAAATTCAAACTTATTTGGAGTACCAAATCTCCAAGGATTGCTAAACATATTCTCCTTAATAGTGATGAGTGAATTTGTTCAGAAAACGATTGCCAATCCTAAATTTGGCACTAACATGGCACAGTCGATTTCGTGATCGGAAACACTAGCAAAATTTTATAAAATTGGGAAAAATAGGTAACATTCGGTAAAAAGTGTGGGAAAATAATTGCTTTGCCACAAAAGTATTTTCATCACTTTTGCAACAATAATGGTGTGTCATGAGCATGGGGAATGTGATTGATGAGGGGAGGGGGCTTGCAGAACTCAGAGGTGTGAGGTGCTGTAGACAGGAATTTTTTCTCTGAGAGAAACCAAACAAACTAGATAATTTGGAACCCTAGAGCAATAGAAAACCAAAACAGAAAAAACAAGGATCCCTAAAAAATAACCTTTAATCACAATAGTTAAAAATAGAGGACTTTATATAACACATATGATAAAAAGTACAAAATGTACCTACAGAACCCTGTAATGGACTACAATAAATCCTGCCTGTCAGTGGAGGTTGGCACCCTAATTTTCCGCGGTAGGCGCCCCCACTCCTCGACGGCTCACCCTTATAAATCCCTAGAAAAAACCTGTAATACAGGAAACCTGGTGAGCCCTAAAGTCCAGTCCTATGCTGATGACTACCTGACAGTGGAGGTTGGCACCCTAATTTTCTGCGGTAGGCGCCCCCACTCCTCGGCGGCTGACCTTAGGGTCCCTAATAGTCCCTATAATAGGGATAGACAAAAGATAATGTCCCACACACACCTACAATACCCGTGAAAAAAACTCTAAAAAAATGAAAAAAAATATAATGAAAAAATGAAAAAACACAAAAAAATAATAAATTGCTTGTCACAACTAATATGTAGCAGTAAATGGTGAGTATAGCATAATAGTATATGCCACCACAAGGATAACTCTACAGATAGATGGGTTTAATGGAGTGTCAAGATATAATATGTCCAAATCAAATAATCCTGACCAGAATATGTATGATGACAAATGTGTATTAATCACACAGTGCCCATCTCTTTACAATATTCAATGAGAGACAAATGTTCAATATTGACAAAAATAGCCCTACAGAACACACTGGATCAATGTGTAACATATATATACCAGTGGAAAGGCAACATATTTTTCATCATAATAGGACATATGCTCCTAAAAACATGGATAAACCAGGTGAATAAATGAATATCCAAAAATAGACTAATAATTATAAAACATAACTACACCTCTTTTGTAATCCTGAAGGTACTTGAACACAATCGTTCTAGCCAGATAAACAGTGCGTTTACAAATGTATCACTGTTGTACTTATCTGCTTGTTGAGGTGTATTATGGTATTTCCAAATCGACCCAGAAATCCATGTGGAGAAATAAATGTCATCCTGACCATAGTCTGTCAGTAAGTCCCCAGGTAATGCCCGACGCGTTTCCCCCCCATTGGGGATAACAGGGGTTCATCAGGGGTTAGGCAGCTACACAGAAGATACAGGAGTTGTAGCACTCACCATACTCCCCTCTTTTATAGTAATGCTGTAGTTAGAGAACGCCATCTCCACGTGGAGTAAGCCGGAAGTAGCGTCACAGAGCTGCCTAGAGCGCTAGTATGCGCTACATAGCAGAAGGACGGCGGCGCCGATAAACAGGCCGGATATGACGTCCGCACGCTA
The DNA here is from genome assembly GCF_032444005.1 of Ranitomeya imitator. Classification (NCBI taxonomy): domain Eukaryota; kingdom Metazoa; phylum Chordata; class Amphibia; order Anura; family Dendrobatidae; genus Ranitomeya; species Ranitomeya imitator. The sequence continues at coordinate 284,809,525 of NC_091284.1, forward strand.
AGAATTCTGCAGCTGCGACGCCAAAGCCGGCTGTATAACGGTACACTCGCAGTGCCTGTGCAGGACCCGGATGTAAAGTCCATACACTAGAGAGCGCGCGGCTGAAAAGATAGAACCAGCCACAAGAAAATGGCCGAAGCAGCTGCGCTTGCGCACTCGGGATACCGGGAATAATAACCCACACTAGAACTACAATGATGTAGGTAACGGTTACTTAGAGCACTAAAAACCAAAGGGCAATAGGTGTGGGAGAGTAAATATGCAACAAATAATGCAATAGCACACCTGCCCTATCAGTAATATATTTTCATATTTTAATGCTCTATAGGCGTCTCAAAATATACCAAACACAGGGAATAGCAATAGTGAAAAACTATTGGACAGAAAAACAGGAGGAAAATATAAAGTCATATACATATAATATACTATAAGATCAGACAATATGATCGAAAAATGTATAAAATATATAAATATATATGGCTAAATCGAGATACTCAAACTTAAAGACCACAGAAAAAACGGCTAAATAAAGCTAACAAAGGATAACTGCTCATTGAGGCCCAAAGGGGTCATGGATTTTAACAAATATATCCATCTTGTCTCACGCTGTAAAATACATCTATCCCAATCACCAAGTCTCACTGAGGATGTAATGACCTCAGTGACCTTAAAGGAAAGGCAACCAAGATCACCACCATGAACAGTGTTAATATGTCGGGCTACAGGGGTGTCCCTGCCATGTTTAATATCCCCAAGGTGTTCACGAATGCGAACACGAAGTTCACGTTTTGTCTTACCGACATAATCCTTGGGGCAAGAACATGTGCAGAGATATACCACCCCCACAGTTCTACAGTTTGCAAATTGTCTTGTTGAAAAGATCCTACCAGTAACAGAGCTCCTGAATATCCCTGATACATCAATATGTTTACAGAGGGAGCAGTGTCCACATCTAAATGTCCCTGTAGATCTATTACTCAACCAGGTACTCTGTTTTTCTGGAGGAATAAAGTGACTATGTACAATAGTATCCTTAATCGACCTTCCTCTTCTGTAGGTAATCGATGGTTGTGAAGATACAAACTCCCCAATCTCAGGGTCTGATCTAAGGATCTGCCAGTACCGTTTAAAAATATCATACACCCTTTTTGACTGATCGTCAAAGGTTCCAATTAAACGTGTAATAGACGAATCCGTTTTAGCTTTGGGCACCAACAAAGTAGTCCTATTGGACCTTAATGCAGAGTAGTACGCAGAATTAATAACGTCATCCGGATAGCCCCTATCCTTAAAGCGACCTTTAAGTTCAGATGACTTAGTCTTAAAGTCACTCAAGGATGAACAGTTCCTACGTAAACGCAGGAACTGTCCTTTTGGGATACCCCTCTTAAGCGGAAAGGGGTGATGGCTCTCCCATCTTAGGAGGCTATTAGTAGCTGTCGGCTTACGGAAGATGGTAGTACTCAAAGAGCCATCCTCCTGTCGCCTAATCTGGACATCCAGGAAGCTAATGCTCTGTCCACCAACCTCGAACGTAAAAAATAAGCCTTCAAGAGTGGTGTTAAGATAAGAAACAAAGTCCGTAAAGGAACCGACATCACCCTTCCACAGGACCAGGATGTCATCGATGAACCTGCCCCAGAAAATAATCCTGGGGCACCACATTTGATCCTCATCCCTGAAGACAAATTTGTCCTCCCACCAGCCCAGGAGCAAGTTTGCATACGTGGGGGCACAAGGGCTCCCCATTGCTGTGCCCCTGAGCTGGTGGTAGTACCTCCCTCCAAACAGGAAGTAATTCCGCTGAAGAACAAAATTAAGTAGCTCAAGCAAAAATGCATTATGTGGTCCACACTGGATCCCTCTGCTACTCAAGAAGTGTCTAATGGCACTAAGACCATCCTGATGACGAATACTGCTATAAAGTGCCTCCACATCTATGGAGGCTATAATGGTGTCCGGTTCTACCAGAACTCCCTCAAGTTTTGTCAAGAGGTCACTCGTGTCCCTAATGTACGAAGGGAGAGCAGTCACAAAAGGTCTTAATACCTTATCCAAATATATACTGGAATTTTGGGATAGTGCGTCAACCCCTGACACAATTGGGCGTCCTTTGAGGGGATTTAACCCTTTGTGTATCTTAGGTAGGGAGTAAAATGTCGATACCATAGGTGACTTGGGTAAAAGAAAGTTATACTCATTATGAGAGACAAGTTTGGATCCCAGAGCCCGTGTTAAGATATCCTTAAGTTCCAATGTATACCCCCCAGTGGGGTCACTCCTGAGTACCTCATAGGATGATTTGCCAGATAGAATGGACATGCACATCTCAATATACTTAGTATGATCAATAATAACTATATTACCGCCTTTATCGGAAGGCTTGATCACAATAGCAGTATTATTCTTGAGGTCATTCGGGGATTTCTTCTCTAAGGAAGACAGGTTGGGATATGTGGAGTCAAAACTGGGGATGATATTGTTGATTTCATCAGTCACCAGCTTTTGAAATACATCAATACTCCCAAAATTACTAGATGGTGGCATCTTCCTACTGATGGGTTTCAAATCAGAAAACGGACCCTCACCAGCAACCCTACTACCCTCCTCACTAAGTTCTGTAAGAATATCGAGATCAGTCAAGTCGTCAACTGAGATACCCAATTGTTGGCACCTTTGCACATCATTCCTATGGAAAAATTGTCTCCACTTGAGTTTTCTAGTGAAGAGATTCAGATCCTTGATCCAAGTGAAGGGATCAAATCTTTTGTCTATCCCTATTATAGGGACTATTAGGGACCCTAGGGTCAGCCGCCGAGGAGTGGGGGCGCCTACCGCAGAAAATTAGGGTGCCAACCTCCACTGTCAGGTAGTCATCAGCATAGGACTGGACTTTAGGGCTCACCAGGTTTCCTGTATTACAGGTTTTTTCTAGGGATTTATAAGGGTGAGCCGTCGAGGAGTGGGGGCGCCTACCGCAGAAAATTAGGGTGCCAACCTCCACTGACAGGCAGAATTTATTGTAGTCCATTACAGGGTTCTGTAGGTACATTTTGTACTTTTTATCATATGTGTTATATAAAGTCCTCTATTTTTAACTATTGTGATTAAAGGTTATTTTTTAGGGATCCTTGTTTTTTCTGTTTTGGTTTTCTAGGAATTTTTTCTCCTAACTTTATGTGTGCACATTGCAGCTAGCCAATCATGGTGCAGGAAACATCCACAATGTCCTTACACAGCAGCTTGTGTCATTGGCTGCTGAAATCACATGTCCCTCTCTATACAAAGAATAGACATTTTGTTTTAGCGCCATTTTGACACTATAGCAGCACAGAGAAGCTGCTCCTAACTCGGGCACTGTTAGCAGCTAGATTTTAGCTAGTTAGCTAGGCAGTTGTTTCTTACTCAGATAGTTTAGCTGGGTAGTGTCCCGTGTGGCTGTGAAATCGACCTACCAGCAATTTTTTTTGCCATTACTGAGGTTCACAGTCAAAGATAACAGGGCACATGTCATATAAGTGTGTTGTGTACTGCTTCTATTGTGCTCCATGCATGAGTAAAGCCTTCTAAATTTTATTTTTTCAATAGCTGAATGTGAAACAGCATGCCATATCCCATCATGTCATTTAGTGGTGTGGTGATATTGTTCTGTGCTTTGAGCTGTTGTGCATGAAGAAGTATTTTCTTGGGGTAGTTGCTACTGTGATTCAAAATGCCATATCTCACCTTGTTATTTAGTGGTGGTGAAATTCCACTGTATGCAAGGCTGAAGCGCACTAAAAAATATTATTTTTTTCTGTTGCTAAATGTGATGCAGCACACCATATTTCACATTGTAATTTTGTGGTTGGCGGTGATATAAAGCTGTCTAGAGATTTAATGCACATTAAAAAAAATATAACTTTTCTGTTGCTGAACGTGATACAACCCGTCGTATCCCACATTGTCATTTTGTTGGGTTGAAATTAAGCTGTCTGCAGACCTTATATGCACATAACAAAAAAAATTTATGTTGCTAAACGTGATACATATCTATCCCATGTTGTAATTTTGTGGCGGTGAAATTGTTGTGTATGCAAAACTGTCGCACATAGAAAAAACAACATTTTTGTGGGCTTTTCAAGCGTAGTACAGCAGGCTAAATCCAAATTTGAAATTGTTTGGATCATATCTTCTAGGTTATACAGGTGTCACCCACACTAAAAAAATCTTCTGTTACTATCATTGTACAGTAGGGGACATCTCACTTTCAAATTGTTTGTAGCCTCTAGTCTGTTACAGAGGCCTAACCCACGGGCCTTAAAAAATTATTCTGCTGCTAACGATGAACAGTAGGGGACTTCTCACTTTCAAATTGTTTGCAGCATCTAGTCTGTTATAGAGGCCTAGTCCTCAGGCACCAAAAAAATTCTTCTGCTACTAATGTTGTACAGTAGGGACCTTCTCACTTTCAAATAGCTTGTAGCATCTAGTCTGCTATAGATACCTAATCCACAAGCTAATCTCCAAAAATCCTTGTATTACTAACGTCATACAGTAGGGGAGATCTAATTTTAAAATTGTTTGGAGCATATCTACTTTGTCATGCTGGCATCATCAACACTCAAACAATTCTTTCTTCTGTTCTTCTGTGACTTATGCAATTCAGCACTCCATATTTGACCTTGTCATTTGCTGCCACTGAAATTAAGCTGTTTGCAGAGCTAGTGCAGAGTTTAAAATCTAGATTTTTGTTGCTAACACTGTTCTCCTACCACTCTATCTGACCATGGTGGAAGGGGAATTAGGTTCAAGGTGTATGTAGGGTAGGTGGTAATGTTGGTGAAAGCACTAGTGAACAAATAACGTCACGTCCTAAGCAAAGACAACTGACAACTTCTGTTACTGGATGGGCTACTCCAATACCCTTTTTTGGCAGACACACAGCAGTACGCCTTGTTGATGAGGCCCACAAAGAGCATGCACTCAAGTGGATGGCAAGTGCAGCTTCAAGTGTCCTCTCCTCCTTTTCCTCCACCTCAACATCACACCCAGTACAATCCACAGTGGTGGCACCCAAATTACCCTTGCTTTCCCCCTCTTCCCAACTCTCCAACCGTACAACTGACTGTATGGAACCACAGATGGGTGAGTCTGAAGAGATGTTAAAATATTCTATGCCATGGTCATCAGAAGTGTACTCAAATGTTTCACAGAGTCAAAAGGAGATCTGCACCGATCCCCAAAAATGTTTCAGCTTTGATCTGGAGCAGGACGAAGTAGGGTCCGAGCAGGATCCTGACCATCATCAACAGACGTTAACCTCTAGGGGTCCTAATGAGACTCAGAAAATTGAGGCTCACGTGGACTTTACTGTGCTGTCAGGGCAGGAAGAGAAGGCAGGCGACTCCAAGGGTGAGTAATGTGATAAAACAAAGGATGATGATGAGGAGGTATTAGATCCCAGTTGGCATGGGCACAGAGGCACACTGACTAGATCATCTGAGGAGGAAAGTGAGATTACATTGCGCTGTACATCACAGATACGTAGACATGCAGCCACGATTAGCAATTCATCCTCAGCCACAATGAAGGTGTGACCAGCAGTGTCCGCAGGCTGCAGCTTGCAGAGGTGGCAAAGGGTGCCTAGTGTTAGGTGTTGAGTTCCCGCCGCTACACAGGGGGAATCTTGGACCATGTCCACTGTGGTTTCACATTCTTCTCCAGCCGCAGTGGAACCTGATCAACGGAGACGTCGGTCCCAGTGTCTGGCTCAAGCTGATACTGTGTGACTGGTTACTGCTGCCTTTCCAGGCTCTGCCTTTGTAGCCAGTACTGATCAGCAGCGAGCAGGCCTTTCTGGGACTAAGTGCTGCTTTTTTTGTCATACAGAGCATGCCCACGGGACGACCTCCCATTGGAGGTCAGAGGTCACATGTTCAGGTCCTGTTGCGGTTCCTATTGGACCATCTGGAAGGTCCCGGTGTCCTACTGCTATAAAAGGTTCGCATGGCGGCTCGGCCATGTGCTAGTGTAAACTTGCTAACGTGTGTGTATATGAATGTCTGTCGATGGATGAAAGCTCCGAATCATTCCCATCCCTAGTGTTGATGACTGCTCGCGAATGATGGAAGCTACCTAGCGCCCGACAATGCTAACCTGCACATTCAGCACACGTTACAGTGTCTCTTTGTAGTGCCCGTCAGTGCGGCGCTGTACGCACTCTTGTGTGGTAAATTATTATATTGTTTCTTCTCTGACACCACGGCAGCAGTGTCGAGTGTAGGAAGTCTAGAGGAACTCTTCCTGAGTTTAGGGACAGGCTTCTGTGACTCTAGCTTACCCTCTCTGCGCGGTATCGCATCTCTGTGAATTAAGGGTTCGCTTCCTTCTTACCGGGGGAAGTTAACCCGTGTGAGTATTTTCTCTATACCGCCATATAGTCCGTCATTACCGAGCAGCAGGTGTCATCTCTGCACGGTGGACCCCAGACTGCGAATGTACCTCATATTCTTTATTGTTATTATTTGGTGCGGTCCGCCAGTCCTAACACCTAGCCTGGGCTTTTTTGACACTGCAAAGGATGAGCCAACTCACGTAATCTGTCAATTTTGCAAAAAAAAAACTGAGTGGAGGTAAGAAGTGCAATAATTTGACTACTACATGTATGAACCTTCACATGCGCAAACCACATGCGTTACTCTGGGAATCCTACTTCTTTATAATGTGGACAATTCAACCTTAACCATCAGCCACACCATCAATCACATCTGCTGCTTCCTCCTTCTTCTCTGTTACCGTGCCAAATATTGTAATGCAGGTCTCTGACAGCAGAACCTCGGGTTCTTTACCCGCTCCAGTCAGGCTGTATGAAAGCCCGTGATCAGCTGTAATGGAATTGGACATGCCTGCCTTTTTTATCCGATCTCAGAGAATGAGCACACCACAACTTTCTCAAACAACCGTAGCATCTCCACCTGCACCTCTGTCATGGTCCAGTTCACCATACTCGGCCCTCTCTCAACTCTGCAGCCAGCCCATGATATCGCAGTTGTGGTCACATAAAAGACTGTTTCCCCCTATCCATGACAATAGCTAAGAGGTTGAACTCCACAACTCCAATCTGTTGACCACAGAATTGCTGCCTTTCCACCTGGTAGATACAGTACAGACGGTTTCCAAAAAATGATGGCTTTCACAGTCCCCCAGTTGCACAGTCACCATTACTTTTTTAGGAAAACTGTGCCTGCGCTACTTTAGCATGTCGCAGACAACATCATCCATTACTTGACTAAATATATGTCTACTAGGGTGCATTTCACCACAGACACTTGGACGAGTAAGCATGGCCAAGGGCGTTACATCTCGCTGACTGGGTACTGGATGACTCTAGTGGGTGTGGTTGCAGGTGCTGCTCCACAAGTATTGGAATCCCCAAGGCTTGCAGGACTAACCTCCATATTTAACACTTCATCGACTACTTCAGCCTCCTCCTCTATCTCCTCTAGGGCCTCCACCTTCACCCTCACCCTCTGCCTCTCACCCTCTGCCTTAATGAAACACAAGTTCCAACAGTGCAGAGCGAGTCCCCACCACCTCTGTACTGCGCAGACAGAGCTCACTGCAATCAGGCAGTGTTCAAATTGATATGCCTTAGAGATCGCAGTCATACAGCTGAAGAGTTGTGAACAGCATAGTTTGAACAATGTCTGTCTCTGCTGAACCTGCATCAATGGAAGGCCATGTCCAATAATGGTGAAAACCAGGTGGACCTATGGCGAGTCAAGCTCACACACTTGCCTTGCATTCCTCATGTCCTCAACCTGGTGGTACAATGCTTTCTTCACCACTTTCCTGGCCTGGGTGAGCTGGTGGAGAAAGCATGTAAGCTGTGTGCTTACTTCCAGCGTCTGTACCCCTCAGGTCATCGACTTGCATCGATACGCGGGTCTTTGTCCATGCAAGTTAACATTTTAATATGCGATGTGCCGACATGGTGGAATTCCACTCTAAACATGTTGCAGTATGTCATGTCACGTAGCCAGGGCCAACGCAGTAAGGACATGATGCATACCATGTTTATAGAATGGGCACAGATTAAGGATTTTTGTACCCTTCTGCATAGTTTCAAAATGGCTGTTAAGATGGATAGCGCTGATGATGCCATCATCAGCATCATTATTCCGGTCACCTATATACTGGAGTAGACTTTAAATAGCATGCAGAAGGAAGTGGTGGTCCCAGAGGAAGAGGAGGAAGCAGAGGAGGATGTGGAAGGGATAAAATTGTCTCAAAGTACCAGACTGTCATCACACAGGCGGGTGTCAAGAAAAAGTGGATTACTGTGATTGATGGGGGTTGATGATAACAGACAAACTGTTAGTGAATGTACAAAATCCAAGAAACAAATGGAGGGGGAAGAGATGATGGGCAAGAAACTGTGAGGAGATAAAGAGGATAATCATCCCCGCTCTGTTTGTGGTTGGTGGGAGGGGACGGTTGAAACAAGCATCATTGTTACCCAGCCACCAACACAGCATGGGTTAGAGCTCATGGTAGAACTCGACAAATGAGTGCCTTCTTGCTGCACTACCTGCAACATGATCCCTGTATACTTATGATTCAAAATAGTGCTAACTAGGGTTGAGCAAAACGGATCGGACAAATTCAAAAATCGCCGACTTTCGGCAAAGTCGGGTTTCATGAAACCCGAACCGATCCTAGTGTGGGATCGGCCATGAGGTCAGCAATCTGTGCGCAAAAGTCGTGTTTCGTATGATGCTTTCAGCGCCATTTTTCAGCCAATGAAGGAGGACGCAGAGTGTGGGCAGCGTGATGACATAGGTCTCGGTCCCCACCATCTTAGAGAAGGGTATGACAGTGATTGGCTTGCTTTCTGCGGCATCACAGGGGCTATAAAGGGGCATGCACGTTGGCCACCATCTTACTTCTGCTGATCTTAGCATAGGGAGAGGTTGCTGCACCTTCATCAGAAGAAGGGATATAGTTAGGGAGGGAAGATTAACCCCCAAACTGCTTGTGCATACCATGTTTATAGAACGGGCACAGATTAAGGATTTTTGTACCCTTCTGCATAGTTTCAAAATGGCTGTTAAGATGGATAGCGCTGATGGCGCCATCAACTTCATCATTATTCCGGTCACCTATATACTGGAGTAGACTTTAAATAGCATGCGGAAGGAAGTGGTGGTCCCAGAGGAAGAGGAGGAAGCAGAGGAGGATGCGGAAGGGATAAAATTGTCTTAAAGTACGAGGGTTGTCATCACGCAGGCGGGTGTCAAGGGAGAGTGGATTACTGTGATTGATGGGGGTTGATGATAACAGACAAACTGTTAGTGAATGTACAAAATCCAAGAAACAAATGGAGATGGAAGAGATGATGGGCAAGAAACTGTGAGGAGATGAAGAGGGTAATCATCCCCGCTCTGTTTGTGGTTGGTGGGAGGGGACGGAGGAAACAAGCATCATTGTTACCCAGCCACCAACACAGCATGGGTTAGAGCTCATGGTAGAACTCGACAAATGAGTGCCTTCTTGCTGCACTACCTGCAACATGATCCCTGTATACTTATGATTCAAAATAGTGCTAACTAGGGTTGAGCAAAACGGATCGGACAAATTCTGCAAAAGTCGCGTTTCGTATGACGCTTTCAGCGCCATTTTTCAGCCAATGAAGGAGGACGCAGAGTGTCTTAGAGAAGGGCATGACAGTGATTGGCTTGCTTTCTGCGGCATCACAGGGGCTATAAAGGGACGTGCACGCCGGCCGCCATCTTACTTCTGCCGATCTTAGCATAGGGAGAGGTTGCTGCAGCTTCATCAGAAGAAGGGATATAGTTAGGGAGGGAAGATTAACCCCCAAACTGCTTGTGCTGTAGCGATTTCCTCTGTCCAACCCCACCATTTTTTTGCAGGGACAGTGGAGGCTATATTTTTGTGCATCAGCTCTGTAGCTTATTAGGCTGCCTTATAAGGCTCCCTGATAGCTGCATTGCTGTTTGCATGCTGCTGTGCAAACCAACTGCTTTTTTAAAAGCAAAAATCCTGTTGCTCCTTTCTGCACAGTTATCTTGTTTATTTGTCCACACTTTTGTGTGCAGCAGTCCATTTTATTGCTGCCATACTTTTCCTGAGACCATTGTAGGGACATTGAAATTGTACTACAATCCTTGCATTTTTTCATATATCTTCCAGCCACTTTCTGCCACTTACATTGTGTTGTTTTATGCACTGGACCTGAGTTTTGGTTCAGCCTCCCCCCAAAAAAGTGAGATTCACATTCTCACAAAGTGGATATTCTGCAGTCCTGTTAGTTTGTCGTATGTCAGCCAGCCACTTTCTGCCACTTAGATTGCGTTTTTATATACACTGGGACTAAGTTTTGGTTCAGTCGCCCCCCCAAAAAAAGGGAGATTTAAATTCTCAACAAGTATATATACACCTTCTACCTTGTTTTACAGTACCATACATGGTTGTTATTTTGGTTAGATTTTCCAAAAAATGAGGACGTCTGGTGGAAGAGCCCGTGGGCGGTGGTTGCCAGCTGGTACTGATGGTGGTCGTGGTGCATCTGGTGGTAGTGGCAAAAGCACAATAGCAGCTAAGGCTGGAGGTGTTGAGCCAGCGTCATCATCTGGCACCACAAGGCACCGAAGGCTCCCTTATCTAAGAGTAGGAAAACAGCTTTTAAAGCCGGATGATCTAACCTTCATTAAAATAAACCAATCATGGATTTCAAATTATTTTGCCCCACCTTCCCCTGCTGACACGTAGCTTGCCTGAAAAATGTCTTGCTTTTGGCCTCCTCATACTGACTTCCCCAATTCCTCCATTTGCAGCTGCTGAATGTCCACCATAGGCAATTTTTATACCTCCCTAAATGGGCTGACTCCACCCACAGGGCCGTGGTCACCACCTGGCGCAAGCACCCGTGCGAGTGCCGTTTGCCTGGACAGGTGGGTGCACCCACTCTTGGGCGACGGCACTGGCACAGGGTACCTCATAGTACAATGAAGTGTATCTGATGGTGGTGGTGCACAACCAACGTCAGACACACCGTCGTAATATGAGGGGCCCTGTGCCAGTACCGCCACCCACAAGAGAGTGTTCCCCCCCAGCTCGAACAGTGCTCTACCACTTGCAATACTTACCTCTCCCTGCTGCTCCACTATGTAGTCTGTGTTGTTAAATCCTTCAATGGCACTGCCAATACAAATTTGTTGAAATGATAGATGATAGTTAAAATATACAGGGGCCCTGGCCTCCATTTAGACCAGTTAAAGGGAACCTGTCACCCCGTTTTTTGAGATTGAGCTATAAATACTGTTAAATAGGGCCTGCGCTGTGTGTTACTATAGTGTATGTAGTGTACCCCGATTCCCCATGTATGCTGAGAAATACATTACCAAAGTCGCCGTTTTCGCCTGTCAATCAGGCTGGTCTGGTCAGGTGGGCGTGTTCACAGCGCTCTTTTCTTCCCCAGCTTTCCGTTGGTGGCGTAGTGGTGTGCGCATGTCCAGAGTTCCGACTTCCCTGCGCCCACGTGAAGACACAGCGCGCGATCTGCGCTGTAATCCCTTGCATCGGTGGGGGCGGCCATCTTCCTGGGGCCGCGCGTGCGCAGATGGAGTGCTCTGCTGCACGGGGCTTCAGGAAAATGGCCGCGGGCAGCCGCGCGTGCGCATTAGAGATCGCGGCGGCCATTTTCCCAAAGCCGAGATGCAGATCGCGCGCTGTGTCTTCACGTGGGCGCAGGGAAGTCGGAACTCTGGACATGCGCACACCACTACGCCACCAACGGAAAGCTGGGGAAGAAAAGAGCGCTGTAAACACGCCCACCTGACCAGACCAGCCTGATTGACAGGCGAAAACGGCGACTTTGGTAATGTATTTCTCAGCATACATGGGGAATCGGGGTACACTACATACACTATAGTAACACACAGCGCAGGCCCTATTTAACAGTATTTATAGCTCAATCTCAAAAAACGGGGTGACAGGTTCCCTTTAATACTTTGCGCCTACTACCACTGTCTGCTTCTCAGCAGAGGAGCCCACCCCTGTACCTAGCTATGCCACCTGTTTAGTCCTGTTACCAACTTTGAACTGCATTTAGCCTACTTTATTATAGGGGCCTACTAACTGTGTCTGCTACTCATTACAGTTATCCTCCACTGAACAAAGCAATGCCGTCCGTTTAGTCCTGTTACCAATTTTGAACTGCATTTAGCCTACTTTATTATTTGGGCCTACTAACTGTGTCTGCCACTCATTACCATTGTCCTCCACTGAACAAAGCAATGCCGCCCATTTAGTCCTGTTACCAATTTTGAACTGCATTTAGCCTACTTTAGTATTTGGGCCTGCTTAATGTGTCTGCCAGTCATTACAGTTGTCCTCCACTGAACAAAGCAATGCCACCCATTTAGTCCTGTTACCAATTTTGAACTGCATTTAGCCTACTTTATTATTTGGGCCTACTAACTGTGTCTGCCATCATTACAGTTGTCCTCCACTGAACAAAGCAATGCCGCCCGTTTAGTCCTGTTACCAATTTTGAACTGCATTTAGCCTACTTTAGTATTATGGCCTACTAACTGTGTCTGCCACTCATTACAGTTGTTCTCCACTGTACAATGCAATGCCGTCTGTTTAGTCCTTTTACCAATTTTGAACTGCTTTTAGCCTACTTTTTTATTTTGGGCCTGCTAACTGTGTCGGCGCCACTCATTACAGTTGTCCTCCACTGAACAAAGCTATGCCATCTGTTTAGTCCTGTTACCAATTTTGAACTGCATTTAGCCTACTTTTTTATTTGTGCCTATATCTTTGTTTCCTCCTCATCCTGCCCATTGCCCAGCCACTGCTAGATGAGTCTGCTGGTACAGTGACCCAGACCACTACATTCCCCTTGCACTCTACACAGCCAAAATCTGACCCTGCTGAAAGTCAGGTTCCCCCTCCCGCATACTATACCACCTTACATGGGGGCAAAGAGGAAGATGCAGATGAAAGTGCAGGTTCCTTCATCAGGTGGGGGGCATACTCGTTGGCGACGTCACTGGCACAGGGCCCCCATAGTACGCAAAAGTGTCTCTGCCAGTAAGAGGCGCCACCCACCATCAAACACCGTCAAACACACCGCCATATTATGAGGGGCCCTATGCCAGTGCCAACAATTGGGCCCCCCCTGCTTGCTCTGGATCACAGCACTTGCAAAGTTGAAATACATACCTCTCCCTGCTCCACCGCCGTGACGTATTCCGCGTTTCCTGGGCCCACGAAAATCTTGAGCCAGCCCTACCCCCCATAACTTTAGCCAAATGACCCCCTGTTTTCAATGCCTAACTATTATTATAAAGTAAATTAAGATTGACAAGCTTATGAAATAAGAATTGATGTGTTAGGGGTCGAGTTCCCGCTTCTGCACAGGGGGAATCTCGAGCCACCTCCGCTGTGGTCTCCCATTCTTGTCCAGCCGCAGTGGAGTCTGCTCAGCAAGGACGTCGGTCCCAGCGTCTTGCTCATTCTCACTCTGTTCTGAGAGTTACTGCTGCTTTTCCAGTCTCTGCTATTAAAGTCTGTGCTGGTCAGCAGCGAGCGGACTTCTCTGGGACTAAGTCCTTGTCTGCACGTACTGAGCATGCCCAGCGTAAGGTCTCCCGTTGGAGATCGAGGGTCATGTGCTCAGGCTCTGCAGCACATTCCATTGGTCCTCTTGGCAGGTCCTAGAAGGGCAAAAGTGCTGTGGCCACTTCCTGTGCTGCTGCTATATAAACTGCGCATGACCGCACGGCCATGCGCTAGTATTGTCAAACAATTGCTAATGTGTGTATGTTGTGAGTGCAAGTCGTCCTTGGATACCCCTACCCTATAGTATGACTGTTCGCGGAAGGTGTATGGCTGCTACCTAGCGCCCGACTTATCCTACAGCACTAGTCACACATTATAGCGTCCAGTTGCTGTGACCGCCAGTACGGCGCCGTGCACTTCCTCTGTGCTTTCCTTACCCAAGCCTGGGTGGTTAGTGGCGTTCGTCAGTGCGACACTGCATGCTCTTCTGTTTCATTTCACACCCAGTTGCGGTGATGCGCCAGCAAGGGTCTAATCGGACTTCAATCCCAGTTGGGGTTGTGTTCGCTGACTACTTGCTCGCGCTTTAGGTGCGGTACCGCGGTCCTGTGCCTTAACAGGATTGCTTCTTTAACGCTGGGTGAGGTTAACCCACGCGTGTATACTCTAGTGTACCGCCATATAGTCTGCTAATTGCTAGCAGCAGGTTTTCACCTGCACGGTGGACCCCGGACTGCGAACGCATCTATACCATCTGTCTTGGTGCGTTCCGCCAGTCCTAACAGAATACTAGCGCCAGGGTCTGGCTAGTAAAATGGCGGACGACCAGCGTTTACAGCGGTACATCCAGCAGCTGGAGGGAAGGTTGGCGGCCCTTGAGCGTTCAACCTCAGCTGTGGATGTTACTGCTGTCGCTGTTCAGGCTGCAAGTGTGGCTGCAGCTACCTTGTCCACTGCCGCTCCTGTACCGACGCTATCTCGCCTCCCGCTACCAGAGAAATTTTCTGGTGACAGTAAGTCCTGTAGGGGTTTCGTGAGTCAGTGCTCAATACATCTCGAGCTTCTGGCCTCTCGTTTCCAGAGCGGGCTAAGGTGGGCTTTATAATTTCCTTATTGTCGGACAGGGCGTTGCAGTGGGCTACGCCACTGTGGGAGCATGGCGATCATGTGGTGCAGAGTGCTCCGTTATTCCTGAGCACTCTGAAACAGGTCTTTCTAGGACCTCGTGTCACCCATGACACGGCGCTCCAACTGTTGGCACTGACTCAGGGCTCGTCATTGGTCAGCCTTTTTGCCGTCCATTTCCGCACTCTGGCATCTGAGCTGGAGTGGTCGGATAAAGCCCTTATCCCTATATTTTGGAGGGGGCTGGCTGACCACGTTAAGGATGCTCTGGCCACTAGGGAGATTCCCGCCACACTGGAGGAGTTAATAGCAGTATCTACTCGCATTGACCTCCGTTTTCACGAGAGGAGGTTAGAGCGAGCCCAGTGTAGGCAGAGGTTTCGGCTGGCTCCCACCTTCGCCAAACCTTTGGAATCTCCAGTCCAGGCTCCTGAGTTCCAGGAACCTAAGGTGGTGTCACGAGCGGAATCTAAGTTCCAGACTGCTCGTGCACTCCAGGGTTGCCATGTTTGCCAACAGTCAGGACATCTTGCCACCAGATGTCATCAGCGGTCGAGGAAACGTCAGCGTCTAGTGGTAGTAGGTGGAGGTGCACTAGACACTGCGACGTTTGCCTCCAAATTGTCCTTTAAGGGGACAATTACCTTTGGCTCATCCTCCCACTCGGTAGACCTCTGCGTGGATTCTGGGGCGGAGGGCAATTTTATGTCTTCTGCCTTCGCCCAACGTCACGCAATACCCCTGGTTATGCTATCTCAACCAGTAACGGTACGAGTGGTGAATGGGTCGACACTCCCCGCACAGATAACACATCAGACCATCCCTGTTACTCTGTCCCTGTCGCCATCCCATCAGGAGATTATTTCTCTGCTCGTCATTCCTGAGGGTATTGATGAGGTCCTGTTGGACCTCGGCTACGGTACCACTCTCCTCACATCGAGTGGTCCTCAGGCAGAATTCTGGGATGGGGTGAATCATGTGGGGGTAGGTGTCACCGAGAGTGCGTTTAGGTTGCTATTACTGAGGTACCCGCAGATCTATCCTCTCTCCCCAAGCAATATTGGTCTTACGCAGACGTGTTCTCCAAGAAGGCGGCGGAGACCCTTCCGCCCCATCGCCCCTATGACTGTCCTATCGATCTCTTGCCTGGTGCGGAGCCTCCCCGGGGTCGAGTTTATCCATTATCTCTCCCGGAGACAGAGGCCATGTCTCAGTACATTCAAGAGAATCTGGCAAGAGGGTTTATCAGGAAGTCAGTGTCACCTGCTGGGGCAGGGTTCTTCTTCGTGCAGAAGAAGAATGGGGAGCTACGTCCATGCATAGACTACAGGGGTCTTAACGCTATCACCGTTAAGAACAAGTATCCTTTGCCCTTGATATCTGAGCTCTTCGATAGGCTTCGGGGAGCAAGGGTATTTACTAAATTAGATCTGCGGGGTGCTTACAACCTGATTCGCATCCGTGAGGGGGACGAATGGAAAACGGCGTTTAACACCAGAGATGGGCACTATGAGTATATGGTGATGCCCTTCGGGCTCTGTAATGCCCCAGCCATTTTTCAAGACTTTGTCAACGACATCTTCCGGGATATGCTTTCCACCTCAGTTGTAGTCTATCTGGATGATATTCTCATCTTTTCTCCAGATATTGACTCCCACCGGAGAGATGTTGGCAGAGTCTTCGACCTCCTACGGGCAAACTCTCTTTACGCTAAGTTGGAGAAGTGTATGTTTGAGCAGGAGTCTTTGCCGTTCCTGGGCTATATCATCTCCGCCCAGGGATTGGCTATGGATCCTGCCAAACTACAGGCTGTGATGGACTGGCAAGAGCCCCATTCTCTTAAAGCGGTGCAGCGCTTTATGGGGTTCATTAACTATTACCGCCAGTTCATTCCCCACTTCTCAACTCTGGTAGCTCCCTTGGTAGCCCTCACCAAGAAGGGAGCGAATCCTAAATTGTGGTCGGAAGAGGTCTCCAAGGCCTTCACTTCTATTAAGTCCCACTTTGCTAGCGCTCCCATCTTACATCGTCCCGATGTGGATAAGCCATTCCTAATGGAGGTGGATGCCTCGTCCGTTGGTGCTGGAGCAGTCCTCTACCAGAAGGATGCTCAAGGTCGGAAGCATCCATGCTTCTTCTTCTCTAAGACTTTCTCGCCAGCAGAGAGAAACTACTCCATCGGGGATAGGGAGCTGCTAGCAATGAAGTGGCCTTTTCAGAGTGGAGACATCTTCTGGAAGGTGCGCGGTTTCCCTTCCAGGTTTACACTGACCACAAAAATTTGGTCTACTTACAGACAGCCCAGCGGCTAAATTCTCGCCAAGCCAGATGGTCCTTGTTCTTTTCCCGGTTCCACTTTTCTCTTCATTTTCTCGCCGGGGAGAAGAATATTCGTGCTGATGCTCTCTCTCGCTCCCTTATGTCAACTGAAGAGGAGGAAGAGGAGCCTCGGCTTATTGTTCCCTCTGAGAGCCTGAGAACCGTAGCACCGGTTTCGCTTGAGTCTGTGCCTCCGGGCAAGACTTTTGTGCCCATTAATTTGCGACCGGAGGTTCTCTCTTGGGCTCATTCGTCCAGAGTGGGTGGACACTTTGGGACAAAGAGGACATCTGAGCTACTGGCAAGGACGTACTGGTGGCCGCATATGGTCCGGGATGTCAGGGATTATATTCTGGCGTGTGTCTCCTGCGCCAAAAATAAATCTCCGCGTCAAAGGCCAGCTGGATTGCTCTATCCCTTGCCGGTGGCAGATAGGCCCTGGGAAATGGTCGGGATGGACTTTGTCGTGGGTTTGCCCAAGTCTCGCGGCTGTACCATCATTTGGGTCATCACCGATCATTTCTCGAAAATGGTGCATTTGGTGCCGCTACCACGGTTACCTTCTGCACGGGCCTTGGCTGCGTTGTTCATTAAGCACATCTTCCGCCTACATGGTATGCCTGACAAAATTGTCAGTGACCGGGGTCCCCAGTTTGCGTCTCGGTTCTGGAGAGAGCTGTGTCGTCTTCTCAGTATTGAGTTGAATCTCTCTTCCGCTTATCATCCCGAGACGAATGGGTTGGTAGAGAGGGCCAACCAGACCTTGGTCACATACCTGCGACATTTTGTTTCAGCCAGGCAGGATGACTGGGCATCCTTGCTATCATGGGCAGAGTTTGCACTGAACAACGCCGTAGCCGACTCCACTGGACAAACCCCATTCCTCCTCAACTATGGTCAGCATCCACGGGTACCTGTGCCTATGCCTGTGTCTTCCGCCGACTCCAGGGTGGCAGACTGGGCTGTGGAGACACGGGATATTTGGGACCGCACTCAGGATGCCATTCGGGCCTCTAAGGAGAGAATGAGGTCCTCCGCTGATGCTCATCGGCGCCCCGCTCCGACCTTTGCTCCTGGCGACTTGGTGTGGCTCTCCGCCCGTAACATCAGGCTGCGAGTTGAGTCCACTAAATTTGCTCCTCGCTACTTGGGTCCTTTCAAGGTCCTCGAGCAGGTTAATCCTGTGGTCTATCGTTTGGCCCTTCCGCCACGCCTGGGTATCACCGACACCTTTCATGTGTCCCTCTTGAAACCCGTGTATATGTCCCGGTTCTCCGAGTTATCTGCTGGGACATCGGGTTCGTCTTCGGACGATTATGAGGTGAACGCTATTTTGGGGTGCAAGGTGGTGCGTGGTAAAAAATTTTATTTGGTGGACTGGAAGGGTTATGGCCCCGAGGACAGGTCCTGGGAGCCTGTTGAGCACATTCGGGCTCCGCAGCTCATTGCTGCCTTCGAACGTAGCGAGGCCCAAGGAGGGGGGGTAATGTTAGGGGTCGAGTTCCCGCTTCTGCACAGGGGGAATCTCGAGCCACCTCCGCTGCGGTCTCCCATTCTTGTCCAGCCGCAGTGGAGTCTGCTCAGCAAGGACGTCAGTCCCAGCGTCTTGCTCATTCTCACTCTGTTCTGAGAGTTACTGCTGCTTCTCCAGTCTCTGCTATTAAAGTCTGTGCTGGTCAGCAGCGAGCGGACTTCTCTGGGACTAAGTCCTTGTCTGCACGTACTGAGCATGCCCAGCGTAAGGTCTCCCGTTGGAGATCGAGGGTCATGTGCTCAGGCTCTGCAGCACATTCCATTGGTCCTCTTGGCAGGTCCTAGAAGGGCAAAAGTGCTGTGGCCACTTCCTGTGCTGCTGCTATATAAACTGCGCATGACCGCACGGCCATGCGCTAGTATTGTCAAACAATTGCTAATGTGTGTATGTTGTGAGTGCAAGTTGTCCTTGGATACCCCTACCCTATAGTATGACTGTTCGCGGAAGGTGTATGGCTGCTACCTAGCGCCCGACTTATCCTACAGCACTAGTCACACATTATAGCGTCCAGTTGCTGTGACCGCCAGTACGGTGCCGTGCACTTCCTCTGTGCTTTCCTTACCCAAGCCTGGGTGGTTAGTGGCGTTCATCAGTGCGACACTGCATGCTCTTCTGTTTCATTTCACACCCAGTTGCGGTGTTGCGCCAGCAAGGGTCTAATCGGACTTCAATCCCAGTTGGGGTTGTGTTCGCTGACTACTTGCTCGCGCTTTAGGTGCGGTACCGCGGTCCTGTGCCTTAACAGGATTGCTTCTTTCACGCTGCGTGAGGTTAACACACACGTGTATACTCTAGTGTACCGCCATATAGTCTGCTAATTGCTAGCAGCAGGTTTTCACCTGCACGGTGGACCCCGGACTGCGAACGCATCTATACCATCTGTCTTGGTGCGTTCCGCCAGTCCTAACATGATGTTTTTGGCATTAAAATGGACACTGTAGGTGTTTTCCTGTCCTCCACTCACTGCCGACTTTGATTCCCTGTTGACTTGCATTGGGTTTCGTGTTTCGGTCGGCCCCCGACTTTTCGCAATAATCGGCCGATTTCACCCGACCTGACTTTTGACAAAGTCGGGTTTCGTGAAACCCGATTCGATCCGAAAAAAGTAAAAGTTGCTCAACTCTAGTGCTGACTACAGGGTTGCCACTCTGTTAGATCCAAGTTATAAAACCAAATTTTGCCAGATTCTTCCTGCCCTGGAAAGGGACCTGTGAATGCTGGAGTATCGAAACATGCTTTTACACAACCTTAAGAGAGCTTTTCCCCAAGACAGCAGAGAAACACACAGTGCACATTGCAACTCTAGACTTTCAATGTCCGGCACGTCAATTCGTCAATGCCAAAACATTAGTAGCAGCAGCAGTAGTGTAAGTTGAAGAAGCAATTTCTGTGAGTCTTTTGACAGTTTTTTTAGACCAGCTTGTGCACCAACACAACAGAGTCCAAGTCTTACACTTTGTGAACAAATGGAGAGGATAGTGCATTAGTATCTAGAACTGAATTTCAAAACCATCAGGGAGGGTTTGGACCCTTTCACATTTTGGTCTTCCAAAATGGATGAGTGGCCTGAGCTCATCTCACATGCCTTGGAGGGTCTATCATGCACGGCAGCCAGTGTTCTCCCAGAACATGTCTTCAGCGCTGCTGTTGGTATGCTGATGGATAAGCACAGCAGGCTGTCCCCTGAAAGTGTAGACTGCCTAAGTTTCATCAAGATGAACAAGCCATGGATCTCCAAGGACTTTTGCACCCCAATCGCAGACTGTACAGACTAGGCAATGTTGAATCTTTTAGTGTGCTGCATTAATCTTGCGTACCTGCACTCTATGATATCTTTAGTGTGGCTCCTGAGCCTGCTGTTGCTGCTGCTGCAGATAACACAAATTTGTGGAAATGTGTACAGTCATGATTGGTCTTCATCTGACGGGATGGCTGTAGTGGAAAATGTGTCGGTGCCTATTATACTATTTCTACTCTCATAGAATTTATGCCACTTCAGTAGTATCAGGCTGTCATTGTTTGAAATTTGAAAACTCCTGGTTGGGTGTCCAACTGCTGGGTAGGGTGTAGTGGAAGACCTGTCGGTACCTATTTTACTATTTATACTGTGGTGAAATTAATGCTACTTTGGTGTTGTCTGCCAATAATTTTTGGAAATGTGAACACTCCTGGTTGGGTGTCCATCTATTGGGTTGGGAGTAGTGAAAGACCTGTCAGTCCCTTTTGTATTATTTATACTGTGGTTAAATTGATTCCACTTTGGTGGTGTCTGCCAATATTGTTTTTAAATGTGTAGACTCCTGGTTGGGTCTCCTTCATGTATAATACCTGTAGCACTAGGCTTCCAAAACAGTCAGGCCTCCACTTCATTGGAGTCAACTACCAGTTGTTAGGGCTAGCGGAACACATCAAATAATTAAATAGATACAATAAGGTGCGTTCGCAGCCCGGGGTCCACCGTGCAGAGATGGAACCTGCTGCTAAGTAATGACGGACTATATGGCAGTACAATGAGGATACACACATGGGTTAACTTCACCCTGTATGAAGAAAGCGATACCTGTTAAGTCACAGGGTCGCGGTACCGCACAGAGAGCGCAAGCAAGGAACCACAGAACTCTATCCCAGGACACAGGATTAGAGTTAGTGTAGACCTCTTGCGATCGACACCACAATTGGGGTATAAGAGTAACTAATATGCACAGAAGTGCATGCTGTGCCACACTAGCGGATGCCACAAACCACCCACACTTGGGTAAGGTAAGCGCTCTAATAGCGCGCGGCGCTGCACTGGCGGTCACAGCAGTTAGACGCTGTTTCGTGCGTTAAAGCTGTGAGTTCAGGTGGGCGCTAGATTGCAGCCATACACCTTACGCGAACAGTCATACACAAGGGATGGGTTTTTTAAGGAATGACTTGCACTCATCAACACACACACGATAACAATTGTATACTAGCGCATGGCCGTGCGGTCATGCGAAGCTTATATAGCTGCAGCACGTTCAGGCCCTTCCTATAAAGGACCTATGGGAAGCTGCCACAGAAGTTTAGCACCTTCAGGACCTTCCAATAAAGGACCAATGGGATCTGCTGCATCTGAGCATGTGACCCCTGACCTCCAATGGGTGGTCATCCCGTGGGCATGCTCAGAAAGGGAAAATCTGGACTTAGTCCCAGAAAGACCTGTTCGCTGCTGAACATTGCTGGCTACAAGAACAGAGCCTGGAAGGGCAGTAGTAACCAGTCGTCCAGTATTAGTCTGAGCTAGACGCTGGGACTGACGTCTCCGCTGAGCAGACTCCACTGCGGCTGGAGAAGAATGGGAGACTGCAGCGGAGATGGTTCGAGATTCCCCCTGTGCATAAGCGGGAACTCGACACCTAACACCAGTGTTACTACTATCCTTATAGTTTTCTGACCATTTTAGTCTATGAATCTGATATTTGTGCCACCTGAAAGTGGCTCAGCATGAATGCAGGTTGATCTATTGTAGTTGGTATCAGAGCTCCCAGCACTGCAGTCCTACACCGATCGCTTACCCACCTCATCTTACTTTGACGATCAGTTGAAAGCTGTAATTGCTGGCTCAGACAACGATACCTCATGCATGGTTGATTGCTGCAGTGCCATGCTACAATTTGTACTGTGACTAAATTGAGGCCACTTTCCTGGGTTCTGACCCTAATTTGATTTGTTTTGTTAGCTTTTGGGGCCATTAGTAGGAGTTGTGCATGCGTTTGCTTTCGCCTCCCATTGACTTGAATGGCTTTCGGCTATGTTTGGCGAATATTCGAAGAGTAAATTGGCAAATATTACAAATTTGTCAATCGTAATCCGAACCGAACATTGAAATATTGGCTCATCTCTACTCTTTCAGTAAAAATTAAAAGGTGGTATAGGTGTAGCAATCCTAGATGCATATTATTTATCAAACATTATTATGACAGAAGTTATAGACAGAATTATGAACAATAATACGTTTGAATCTACATAAGCAATCAGAAATAACTCACTTTCAAGTTATGACTTTAAATGGTCCATATGGAACTCAATATATCCTCATAAATAGAAGTCCTGCAAATAAAACATATGATCAAAATATGCATAGTGGGAATCTGTACCATTTATTTTACGACTTAATAGACTAAGTTGTTTTTTCTGCAAATATTGTATAAGGTGCAGTAGGTTCATTTGACCATTTATGTATATGTTTTTATTTATGTTCCTATGTCCCTCTTATTTGCTTTCTGTTTCTCCCTTCCCTTTTCCTGCTATTTTTCTTGTTACATATATTATTTCTATGTATATTTTCTTTTGTGTGCATTGCAACCCTTCCCTTTAAAAATAAAGACTCACTCATACTAGGAGGAACGGCAGCACAAAACTTTTAAGGCATAGAGGGACCGCTCATGCCAGGTGTCCAGCTTCGAGACCCAGTAGCTGAAGGCAACAGAGGAATTAGGAAGTACGCTAGTTTGGTCTACCAGGTACTGCTTGACAATTTTTAAAAACTTTTCCCTCCTTGTCAAAAATTCCTGGTCATCAGGACATGGACACTGGGAGGGTGTCATAAATTGACCCAGACCTTTGACAGAGTACCTCTGCCTCTGCTGTACATGATGTTTGTCTCCCTCACCTCTCCTTCTTGGTTAGAAGTTTGCCCCCTGTCGCTAGCATTGTCTGAGGAAATTCTTTCAACATATTTTCAACAATGGTCTTCTGATATAGTACCATTTTAAAAGACTTCTCCACCTTAGGAAGGGGAGATGCAAAGTATTCCTTGAAGCATTGTTCTAGCAGGGTGAACAACCAGTACTCTTTTTTGGATTAAATGAATTTAACATGAGGGTCAAAGGAAAGTTGGTCAATGTGCCAAGTAGGGTTGAGCGACTTTTACTTTTTTAGGATCGAGTCAGGTTTCGCGATAATCGGCAGAAAAGTCGGGGATCGACCGAAACACGAAACCCAATGCAAGTCAATGGAGAAGCATAGTCGCAGTGAGTGGAGGCCAGGAAAACACCTACAGTGCCCATTTTAATGGCAAAAATATCCATTCTTGTTACTGAAGCTTGTCATTCTTAATTTACCTTATAATAATAGTTAGGCATTGGAAATTGGGGATCATTTGGCTAAAGTTGTGGGGGTTAGGGCTGGTTCAAGTTTTTAGTGGGCCCAGGAAACGTGGACTACATCACGACGGTGGAGCAGGGAGAGGTAAGTATTTAAACTTTGCAAGTGCTGTGATCCTGAGCAAGCAGGGGGGGCCCACTCATTCGCATTGGCACTGGGAAAGGGCCCCTCAAAGTACGGCGGTGTGTTTGCACGGCGGGAGCGCTTCCCACCGGCAGCGACACATTTGCGTACTATGAGGGGCCCTATGCCAGTGACGTCGCCAATGAGTATGCCCCCCCCCACCTGATGAAGGAGCCTGCACTTTCATCTGCATCTTCCTCTTTGTCCCCGTGTAAGGTGGTATAGTATGCGGGAAGGGTAACCTGACTTTCAGCAGGGTCACATTCTGGCTGTGTAGCGTGCAAGGGGAATGTAGTGGTCTGGGTCAATGTACCAGCATACTCATCTAGCCACTGGCTGGGCAAAGGGCAGGATGAGGAGGAAACACAGATATAGGCCCAAATAATAAAGTGGGCTAAATGCAGTTCAAAATTGGTAACAGGACTAACCAGGTGGCATTGCTTTCTTCAGTTCAGTGGAGGACAACTGTAATGAGAGGCTGACACAGTGAGTAGGCCCAAATAAGTAAGTAGGCTAAATGCAGTTCAAAATTGATAACAGTAGTAAACAGGCGGCACTGCTTTGTTCAGTGTAGGAGAACATCAAGGAGCGGCAGACACCGTTAGTAGGCCCCAACCAAACTAGTAGGCCAAATGCAGTTTAAAATTTCTAAATATAGGCCGAAAGCCTGAAGATTGAAGGTCAGCTTTGTTTTTGTTCAGTGGAGGAGAAAAGCAAGGAGCGGCAGACACCGTTAGTAAACCAAACCAAACTAGTAGCCCAAATGCAGTTTCATATTAAAAATATAGGCCGAAAGCCTGAAGATTGAAGCTCAGGAAAAAAAACAGGAGAACACCAAGGAGAGGCAGACACCGTTAGTAGGCCCCAACCAAACTAGTAGGCCAAATGCAGTGAAATATCTGATATAGGCCGAAAGCCTGAAGATTGAAGCTCAACTTTTTTCCTTGGGGGACAACACCAAGGAGCGGCAGACACCGTTAGTGGGGCCCAACCAAACTAGTAGGCCAAATGCAGTTTAATATTAAAAATAAAGGCCGAAAGCCTGAAGATTGAAGCTAAGGCAAAGAAAAACAGGAGAACACCAAGGAGCGGCAGACACTGTTAGTAGGCCCAACGAAACTAGTAGCCCAAATGCAGTTTCTTATTAAAAATATAGGACGAGAGCCTGAAGATCGAAGCTCAGGAAAAAAAAACAGGAGAACACCAAGGAGCGGCAGACACCGTTAGTAGGCCCCAAAAAAACTAGTAGCCCAAATGTAGTTTCCTATTAAAAATATAGGCCGAAAGCCTGAAGATCGAAGCTCAGGAAAACAAACCAGGAGAACACCAAGGAGCGGCAGACACCGTTAGTAGGCCCCAACCAAACTAGTAGCCCAAATGCAGTTTCAGATTAAAAATATAGCCCGAAAGCCTGAAGATCGAAGCTCAGGAAAACAAACCAGGAGAACACCAAGGAGCTGCAGACACCGTTAGTAGGCCCCAACCAAACTAATAGCCCAAATGCAGTTTTAGATTAAAATTATAGGCCAAAAGCCTGAAGATTGAAGCTCAGGAAAATAAACCATGAGAACACCAAGGAGCGGCAGACACCGTTAGTAGGCCCCAACCAAACTAGTAGCCCAAATGTAGTTTCAGATTAAAAATATAGGCCGAAAGCCTGAAGATCGAAGCTCAGGAAAACAAACCAGGAGAACACCAAGGAGCGGCAGACACCGTTAGTAGGCCCCAACCAAACTAGTAGCCCAAATGCAGTTTCAGATTAAAAATATAGGATGAAAGCCTGAAGATCGAAGCTCAGGAAATCAAACCAGGAGAACACCAAGGAGCGGCAGACACCGTCAGTAGGCCTGTTGTGAATTCTGTTGTCGGGCTCCCTCCTGTGGTCATGAATGGTACTTCGGCTGGTTCTGTCCATGGACTTCCTCTGGTGGGTGTTTCTGAGTTTCACAGGTGACGAGGTTAATTCATTAGCTGCTGCTCTATTTAACTCCACTTAGATCTTTGCTCCATGCCACCTGTCAATGTTCCAGTATTGGTCTGTTCACTCCTGGATCGTTCTTGTGACCTGTCTTCCCATCAGAAGCTAAGTTCCAGCTTGTATTTCTTTGGTTTGATATTTTTGTGTCCAGCTTGCTATTTAATTTGTTGTCTTGCTTGCTGGAAGCTCTGGGACGCAGAGGGAGGGCCTCCGCACCGTGGGTCGGTGCGGAGGGTCTTTTTGCGCCCTCTGCGTGGTCTTTTTGTAGGTTTTTGTGCTGACCGCAAAGTAACCTTTCCTATCCTCGGTCTGTTCAGTAAGTCGGGCCTCACTTTGCTAAATCTATTTAATCTCTGTGTTTGTATTTTCATCTTTACTCACAGTCATTATATGTGGGGGGCTGCCTTTTTCTTTGGGGAATTTCTCTGGGGCAAGGTAGGCTTTATTTTTCTATCTTCAGGGCTAGCTAGTTTCTTAGGCTGTGCGAGTTGCATAAGGAGCGTTAGGCGTAATCCACGGCTATTTCTAGTGTGTTTGATAGGTTTAGGGATTGCGGTCAGCAGAGTCCCCACGTCCCAGAGCTTGTCCTTATTATCAGTAACTATCAGGTCATTCCATGTGCTCTTAACCACCAGCTCCATTATTGTCCTGACCACCAGGTCATCACAGTACAGGTGGCCCAAAGTACTAATGCATCTCAATAGAGGGATAAGAGAAGTTCTGAGACCATTTTTTTTTCTTTGCAGTGTGTTTTGTCTCTATTTTCCCCTTTACCTCTGGGTGGTTCAGGACACTGGTGTAAACATGGACATTCAAGGTCTGTCCTCTTGGATGGATAATCTCACTTCAAGGATACAAAACATTCAAGATTTTGTGGTTCAGAATCCGATGTCAGAGCCTAGGATTCCAATTCCTTATTTGTTTTTTGGTGATAGATCTAAGTTCTTGAATTTCAAAAATAATTGTAAATTGTTTCTTGCCTTGAAACCTCGCTCCTCAGGTGACCCTGTTCAACAAGTAAAGATCATTATTTCTTTGTTACGTGGTGACCCTCAAGACTGGGCATTTTCCCTTGTGCCAGGAGATCCGGCTTTGCGTGATGTTGATGCGTTTTTCCTGGCGCTTGGATTGCTTTATGACGAACCTAATTCAGTGGATCAGGCAGAGAAAATCTTGCTGGCTCTGTGTCAGGGTCAGGATGAAGCGGAGATATATTGTCAGAAGTTTAGATAGTGGTCTGTGCTCACTCAGTGGAATGAATGTGCCCTGGCAGCAATCTTCAGAAAGGGTCTCTCTGAAGCCCTTAAGGATGTCATGGTGGGGTTACCCATGCCTGCTGGTCTGAATGAGTCTATGTCCTTGGCCATTCAGATCGATCGACACTTGCGTGAGCGTAAAGCTGTGCACCATTTGGCGGTACTATCTGAGCATGGGCCTGAGCCTATGCAATGTGATAGGACTTTGACCAGAGCTGAACGGCAAGAACACAGACGTCGGAATGGGCTATGTTTTTACTGTGGTGATTCCACTCATGCTATCTCCGATTGTCCTAAGCGCACTAATCGGTTCGCTAGGTCTGCCACCATTGGTACGGTACAGTCTAAATTTCTATTGTCTGTTACACTGATTTGCTCTTTGTCATCCTATTCTGTTATGGCATTTGTGGATTCAGGCGCTGCCCTGAATTTGATGGACTTGGAGTATGCTAGGCGCTGTGGTTTTTCTTGGAGCCCTTGCAGTATCCTATTCCATTGAGAGGAATTGATGCTACGCCTTTGGCCAAGAATAAGCCTCAGTATTGGACCCAATTGACCATGTGCATGGCTCCTGCACATCAGGAGGATATCCGCTTTCTGGTGTTGCATAATCTGCATGATGTGGTCGTTTTGGAGTTGCCATGGCTACAGGTTCATAATCCAATATTGGACTGGAAATCTATGTCTGTGTCCAGCTGGGGTTGCCAGGGGGTACATGGTGATGTTCCATTTTTGTCTATTTCGTCTTCCACTCCTTCTGAAGTTCCAGAGTTTTTGTCGGATTATCGGGATGCATTTGATGAGCCCAAAGCCAGTGCCCTACCTCCTCATAGGGATTGCGATTGTGCAATTAATTTGATTCCTGGTAGTAAGTTTCCTAAGGGCCGATTGTTCAATTTATCTGTACCAGAACACGCCGCTATGCGGAGTTATATAAAGGAATCCTTGGAGAAAGGCCATATTCGCCCGTCGTCATCACCGTTAGGAGCAGGGTTCTTTTTTGTGGCCAAGAAGGATGGTTCTTTGAGACCTTGTATTGATTACCGCCTTCTTAATAAAATTACAGTCAAATTTCAGTATCCTTTCCCGTTGCTGTCTGATTTGTTTGCTCGTATTAAAGGGGCTAGTTGGTTCACCAAGATAGATCTTCGAGGGGCGTATAATCTTGTGCGTATTAAACAAGGCGATGAATGGAAAACAGCATTTAATACGCCCGAGGGCCATTTTGAGTACCTGGTTATGCCATTCGGGCTTTCCAATGCTCCATCAGTGTTTCAGTCCTTTATGCATGACATCTTCCGAGAGTACCTGGATAAATTCCTGATTGTGTATTTGGATGATATTTTGGTCTTTTCGGATGATTGGGAGTCTCATGTGAAGCAGGTCAGAATGGTGTTCCAGGTCCTTCGTGCGAACTCCTTGTTTGTGAAGGGGTCAAAGTGTCTCTTTGGAGTTCAGAAGGTTTCATTTTTGGGGTTCATTTTTTCCCCTTCTACTATCGAGATGGACCCTGTTAAAGTCCAGGCCATTTACGATTGGACTCAGTCGACATCTGTGAAGAGCCTGCAAAAGTTCCTGGGCTTTGCTAATTTTTATCGGCGCTTCATCGCTAATTTTTCTACTGTTGCTAAACCGTTGACTGATTTGACCAAGAAGGGTGCTGATGTGGTCAATTGGTCTTCTGCGGCTGTAGAGGCTTTTCAGAAGTTGAAGCGTCGTTTTTCTTCTGCCCCTGTGTTGTGCCAGCCAGATGTTTCGCTTCCGTTTCAGGTTGAGGTTGATGCTTCTGAGATTGGAGCAGGGGCTGTTTTGTCGCAAAGAAGTTCTGAGGGCTCGGTGATGAAGCCATGTGCTTTCTTTTCTAGAGAGTTTTCGCCTGCTGAGCGTAACTATGATGTTGATAATCGTGAATTGTTGGCCATGAAGTGGGCATTCGAGGAGTGGCGTCATTGGCTGGAAGGAGCCAAACATCGCGTGGTGGTCTTGACAGATCACAAGAATTTGACTTATCTTGAGTCTGCCAAACGGTTGAATCCGAGACAGGCTCGATGGTCATTATTTTTCTCCCGTTTTGGTTTTGTGGTTTCGTACCTTCCGGGCTCTAAAAATGTGAAGGCTGATGCCCTGTCAAGGAATTTTGTGCCTGACTCTCCGGGTGTTCCTGAGCCGGCGGGTATTCTCAAAGAGGGGGTAATTTTGTCTGCCATCTCCCCTGATTTGCGGCGGGTGCTGCAAAAATTTCAGGCTGATAGACCTGACCATTGCCCAGCGGAGAAACTGTTTGTCCCTGATAGATGGACTAGTAGAGTTATCTCTGAGATTCATTGTTCAGTGTTGGCTGGGCATCCTGGAATCTTTGGTACCAGAGATTTGGTGGCTAGATCCTTCTGGTGGCCGTCTTTGTTGCGGGATGTGCGTTCTTTTGTGCAGTCCTGTGGGACTTGTGCTCGGGCTAAGCCCTGCTGTTCTCATGCCAGTGGGTTGCTTTTGCCCTTGCCGGTCCCGAAGAGGCCCTGGACGCATATTTGTATGGATTTTATTTTGGATCTCCCCGTCTCTCAAAAGATGTCGGTCATTTGGGTGGTTTGTGATCGCTTTTCTAAGATGGTCCATTTGGTACCTTTGTCTAAATTGCCTTCCTCCTCTGATTTGGTGCCATTATTTTTCCAGCATGTGGTTCGTTTACATGGTATCCCGGAGAACATCGTTTCTGACAGAGGTTCCCAGTTTGTTTCAAGGTTTTGGCGATCCTTTTGTGCTAGGATTGGCATTGATTTGTCTTTTTCCTCGGCTTTCCATCCTCAGACAAATGGCCAAACCGAACGAACTAATCAAACTTTGGAAACATATCTGAGATGCTTTGTTTCTGCTGATCAGGATGATTGGGTGTCCTTTTTGCCATTGGCTGAGTTCGCCCTTAATAATCAGGCCAGCTCGGCTACTTTGGTTTCGCCGTTTTTCGGCAATTCTGGTTTCCATCCTCGTTTCTCTTCAGGGCAGGTTGAGTCTTCAGACTGTCCTGGTGTAGATACTGTGGTGGATAGGTTGCAACAGATTTGGACTCATGTGGTAGACAATTTGACATTGTCCTAGGAGAAGGCTCAACGTTTCGCTAACCGCCGGCGCTGTGTGGGTCCCCGACTTTGTGTTGGGGATTTGGATTGGTTGTCGTCTCGTTATGTTCCTATGAAGGTTTCCTCTCCTAAGTTTAAGCCTCGTTTCATTGGTCCGTATAAGATTTCTGAGGTTATCAATCCTGTGTCATTTCGTTTGGCCCTTCCTGCTTCTTTTGCCATCCATAATGTGTTCCATAGGTCGTTATTGCGGAGATACGTGGCGCCTGTGGTTCCATCCGTTGATCCTCCTGCCCCGGTGTTAGTTGAGGGGGAGTTGGAGTATGTGGTGGAGAAGATTTTGGATTCTCGTGTTTCGAGACGGAAACTCCAGTACCTGGTCAAGTGGAAGGGTTATGGTCAGGAAGATAATTCCTGGGTTTTTGCCTCTGATATTCATGCTGCCGATCTGGTTCGTGCCTTTCATTTGGCTCATCCTGGTCGGCCTGGGGGCTCTGGTGAGGGTTCGGTGACCCCTCCTCAAGGGGGGGTACTGTTGTGAATTCTGTTGTCGGGCTCCCTCCTGTGGTCATGAATGGTACTTCGGCTGGTTCTGTCCATGGACTTCCTCTGGTGGGTGTTTCTGAGTTTCACAGGTGACGAGGTTAATTCATTAGCTGCTGCTCTATTTAACTCCACTTAGATCTTTGCTCCATGCCACCTGTCAATGTTCCAGAATTGGTCTGTTCACTCCTGGATCGTTCTTGTGACCTGTCTTCCCATCAGAAGCTAAGTTCCAGCTTGCATTTCTTTGGTTTGCTATTTTTCTGTCCAGCTTGCTATTTAATTTGTTATCTTGCTTGCTGGAAGCTCTGGGACGCAGAGGGAGCGCCTCCGCACCGTGAGTCGGTGCGGAGTGTTAGGACTGGCGGAACGCATCAAGAAAGGTGATATAGATGCGTTCGCAGTCCGGGGTCCACCGTGCAGGTGAAAACCTGCTGCTAGTAAATACAGACTATATGGCGGTACACTAAAGTATATACACGTGGGTTCAACCTCACCCAGCGTGAAGGGAGCAATCCTGTTGCGTCACAGGATCGCGGTACCGTACCTAAAGCGCGAGCGAGTAGTCAGCGTACTTAACCCCAACTGGGATTGAAGTCCGATTAGACCCTCGCTGGGTGTGTAAGGAAACTAAGGTGTGTAAGGAAACTAAGTTTAAATATATAAATGCACAGGAGTGCGAGCAATGCCGCACAGACGGACGCCACCAACCACACTGGCTAGGGTATGGAAAGCGCAAGGCAAGCGCACGGCGCCGTACAGGCGGACACAGCAAGAGGACGCTGTAATGTGTGTATCGTGCAGATGATTAGTCGGGCGCTAGATAGCTACCAACATCCGCGAGCAGACAACAACTCTAGGGAGGGATATTTAGGAGCTTTCATCCATCGACATACATTCATCCACACACACACATATAACATTATGAGACAATACTAGCGCATGGCCGTGCGGTCATGCGCAGTTTATATAGTTGCAGCACAGGAAGTGGCTACAGCACTTTTGCCCTTCCAAGACCTGCCAAGAGGACTAATGGAATGTGCTGCAGAGCCTGAGCACATGACCCTCGATCTCCAACGGGAGATCTTACCCTGGGCATGCTCAGTACGTGCAGACAAGGACTTAGTCCCAGAGAAGTCCGCTCGCTGCTGACCAGCACTGACTTTAATGGCAGAGACTGGAGAAGCAGCAGCAACTCTTCGCACAGAGTCAGACTGAGCGAGACGCTGGGATCGACGTCCCTGCTGAGCAGACTCCACTGCGGCTGGAGGAGAATGGGAGACTGCAGCGGAGACGGATCGAGATTCCCCCTGTGCAGCAGAGGAAACTCGACTCCTAACACGGAGGGTCTTTTTGCGCTCTCTGCGTGGTCTTTTTGTAGGTTTTTGTGCTGACCGAAAAGTAACCTTTCCTATCCTCAGTCTGTTCAGTAAGTCGGGCCTCACTTTGCTAAATCTATTTCATCTCTGTGTTTGTATTTTCATCTTTACTCACAGTCATTATATGTGGGGGGCTGCCTTTTTCTTTGGGGAATTTCTCTGAGGCAAGGTAGACTTTATTTTTCTATCTTCAGGGCTAGCTAGTTTCTTAGGCTGTGCCGAGTTGCATAGGGAGCGTTAGGCGCAATCCACAGCTATTTCTAGTGTGTTTAATAGGTTTAGGGATTGCGGTCAGCAGAGTTCCCACGTCCCAGAGCTCGTCCTTATTATCAGTAACTATCAGGTCATTCCGTGTGCTCTTAACCACCAGGTCCATTATTGTCCTGACCACCAGGTCATAACATAGGCCCCAACCAAACTAGTAGCCCAAATGCAGTTTCAGATTAAAAATATAGGCAGAAAGCCTGAAGATCGAAGCTCAGGAAAACAAACCAGGAGAACACCAAGGAGCGGCAGACACCATTAGTAGGCCCCAACCAAACTAGTAGCCCAAATGCAGTTTCAGATTAAAAATATAGGCTGAAAGCCTGAAGATCGAAGCTCAGGTAAACAAACCAGGAGAACACCAAAGAGCGGCAGACACCGTTAGTAGGCCCCAACCAAACTAGTAGGCCAAATGCAGTGAAATATCTGATATAGGCCGAAAGCCTGAAAATTGAAGCTCAGATTTTTTCCTTGGAGATCAACACGAAGGAGCGTCAGAAACCGTTAGTGGGGCCCACCCAAACTAGTAGGCCAAATGCAGTTTAATATTAAAAATATAGGCCGAAAGCCTGAAGATTAAAACCAAGGCAAAAAAACAGGAGAACACCAAGGAGCGGCAGACACCGTTAGTAGGCCCCAAGCAACTAGTAGCCTAAGTGCAGTTTCAGATTAAAAATATAGGCCGAAAGCCTGAAGATCGAAGCTCAGGAAAAATAACCGGAGAACACCAAGGAGCGGCAGACACCGTTAGTAGGCCCAACCAACTAGTAGCCCAAATGCAGTTTCAGATGAAAAATATAGCCCGAAAGCCTGAAGATCGAAGCTCAGGAAAACAAACCAGGAGAACACCAAAGAGCTGCAGACACCGTTAGTAGGCCCCAACCAAACTAGTAGCCCAAATGCAGTTTCTTATTAAAAATATAGGCCGAAAGCCTGAAGATCGAAGCTGAGGAAAGCAAACCAGGAGAACACCAAGGAGCGGCAGACACCGTTAGTAGGCTCCAACCAAACTAGTAGCCCAAATGCAGTTTCCTATTAAAAATATAGGCCAAAAGCCTGAAGATCGAAGCTCAGGAAAACAAACCATGAGAACACCAAGGAGCGGCAGACACCGTTAGTAGGCTCCAACCAAACTAGTAGCCCAAATGCAGTTTCAGATTAAAAATATTGGCCGAAAGCCTGAAGATCGTAGCTCAGGAAAACAAATCAGGAGAACACCAAGGAGCGGCAGACCCCGTTAGTAGGCCACAACCAAACTAGTAGCCCAAATGCAGTTTCTTATTAAAAATATAGGCCATAAGCCTGAAGATCGAAGCTCAGGAAAACAAACCATGAGAACACGAAGGAGCAGCAGACACCGTTAGTAGGCCCCAACCAAACTAGTAGCCCAAATGCAGTTTCAGATTAAAAATATAGGCCGAAAGCCTGAAGATCGAAGCTCAGGAAAACAAACCATGAGAACACCAAGGAGCGGCAGACACAGTTAGTAGGCCCAAACCAAACTAGTAGGCCAAATGCAGTGAAATATCTGATATAGGCCGAAAGCCTGAAGACTGAAGCTCAGGTTTTTTCCTTGGAGGACAACACGAAGGAGCATCAGACAGCGTTAGTGGGGCCCACCCAAACTAGTAGGCCAAATGCAGTTTAATATTAAAAATATAGGCCGAAAGCCTGAAGATTGAAGCTAAGGCAAAAACAACAGGAGAGCACCAAGGAGCGGCAGACACCGTTAGTAGGCCCCAACCAACTAGTAGCCCAAATGCAGTTTCAGATTAAAAATATAGGCCGAAAGCCTGAAGATCGAAGCTCAGGAAAAGAAACAGGAGAACACCAAGGAGCGGCAGATGCCGTTAGTAGGCCACAACCAAACTAGTAGCCCAAATGCAGTTTCTTATTAAAAATATAGGCCGAAAACCTGAAGAACGAAGTTCAGGAAAACAAACCAGGAGAACACCAAGGAGCGGCAGACACCGTTAGTAGGCCCCAACCAAACTAGCAGCCCAAATGCAGTTTCAGATTAAAAATTTAGGCCGAAAGCCTGAAGATCGAAGCTTAGGAAAATAAATCAGGAGAGCACTAAGGAGCGGCAGACACCATTAGTAGGCCCCAACCAACTAGAAGCCCAAATGCAGTTTCAGATTAAAAATATAAGTCGAAAGTCTGAAGATCAAAGCTCAGAAAAACAAATCAGGAGAACACCAAGGAGCGGCAGACACCGATAGTAGGCCCCAACCAAACTAGTAGCCCAAATGACGTTTACCAATAAAAATATAGCCCGAAAGCCTGAAGATCGAAGCTCAGGAAAACAAACCAGGAGAACACCAAGGAGCAACAGACACCGTTAGTAGGCTCCAACCAAACTAGTAGGCCAAATGCATTGAAATATCTGATATAGGCCAAAAGCCTAACGACTGAAGCTCAGCTTTTTTCCTTGGAGGACAACACCAAGGAGCGGCAGACACCGTTAGTAGGGCCCAACCAAACTAGTAGGCCAAATGCAGTTTAATATTAAAAATATAGGCCAAAAGCCTGAAGATCGAAGCTCAGGAAAACAAACCAGGAGAACACCAAGGAGCGGCAGACACCGTTAGTAGGCCCAACCAAACTAGTAGCCCAAAGGCAGTTTCTTATTAAAAATATAGGCCGAAAGCCTGAAGATCGAAGCTCAGGAAAACAAACCAGGAGAACACCAAGGAGCGGCAGACACCATTAGTAGGCCCCAACCAAACTAGTAGGCCAAATGCAGTTTAATATTAAAAATATAGGCTGAAAGCCTGAAGATTGAAGCTAAGGCAAAAAAACCAGGAGGACACAAAGGAGCGGCAGACACCGTTAGTAGGCCCCAACCAAACTAGTAGCTCAAATGCAGTTTCAGATTAAAAATATAGGCCGAAAGCCTGAAGATCGAAGCTCAGGAAAACAAACCAGGAGAACACCAAGGAGCAGCAGACACCATTAGTACGCCCCAACCAAACTAGTAGCCCAAATGCAGTTTCAGATTAAAAATATAGGCCGAAAGCCTGAAGTTTTAAGCTAAGGCAAAAAAACTAGGAGGACACCAAGGAGCGGCAGACACCGTTAGTAGGCCCCAACCAAACTAGTAGCCCAAATGCAGTTTCAGATTAAAAATATAGGCCGAAAGCCTGAAGATCAAAGCTCAGGAAAACAAACCATGAGAACACCAAGGAGCAGCAGACACCGTTAGTAGGCCCAAACCAAACTAGTAGGCCAAATGCAGTGAAATATCTGATATAGGCCGAAAGCCTGAAGACTGAAGCTCAGCTTTTTTCCTTGGAGGACAACACGAATGAGCGTCAGACACCGTTAGTGGGGCCCACCCAAACTACTAGGCCAAATGCAGTTTAATATTAAAAATATAGGCCGAAAGCCTGAAGATTGAAGCTAAGGCAAAAAAAACAGGAGAGCACCAAGGAGCGGCAGACACCGTTAGTAGGCCCCAACCAACTAGTAGCCCAAATGCAGTTTCAGATTAAAAATATAGGCCGAAAGCCTGAAGATCGAAGCTCAGGAAAAAAAACAGGAGAACACCAAGGAGCGGCAGATGCCGTTAGTAGGCCCCAACCAAACTAGTAGCCCAAATGCAGTATCTTATTAAAAATATAGGCCGAAGACCTGAAGAACGAAGTTCAGGAAAACAAACCAGGAGAACACCAAGGAGCGGCAGACACCGTTAGTAGGCCCCAACAAAACTAGTAGCCCAAGTGCAGTTTCTTATTACAAATATAGGCCGAAAGCCTGAAGATCGAAGCTCAGGAAAACAAACCAGGAGAACACCAACGAGCGGCAGACACCGTTAGTAGACCCCAACCAAATTAGTAGCCCAAGTGCAGTTTCAGATTAAAAATATAGGCCGAAAGCCTGAAGATTGAAGCTCAGGAAAACAAACCAGGAGAACACCAAGGAGCGGCAGACACCGTTAGTAGGCCCCAACCAAACTAGTAGCCCAAATGCAGTTTCCTATTAAAAATTAAGGCCGAAAGGCTGAAGATCGAAGCTAAGGAAAACAAACCAGGAGAACCCCAAGGAGCGGCAGAAACCGTTAGTAGGCCCCAACCAAACTAGTAGGCCAAATGCAGTGAAATATCTGACATAGGCCGAAAGCCTGAAGACTGAAGCTCAGCTTTTTTCCTTGGAGGACAACACGAAGGAGCGGCAGACACCGTTAGTGGGGCCCACCCAAACTAATAGGCCAAATGCGGTTTCAGATTAAAAATATAGGCCGAAAGCCTGAAGACCGAAGCTCAGGAAAAAAAAAAGGAGAACACCAAGGAGTGGCAAACACCGTTAGTAGGCCCAACCAACTAGCAGCCCAAATGCAGTTTTAGATTAAAAATATAGGGCGAAAGCCTGAAGATCGAAGCTCAGGAAAACAAACCAGGAGAACACCAAGGAGCGGCAGACACCGTTATTAGGCCCCAACGAAACTAGTAGCCAAAATGCCATTTCCTATCAAAAATATAGGCCGAAAGCCTGAAGATCAAAGCTCAGGAAAGCAAACCAGGAGAACACCAAGGAGCGGCAGACACCGTTAGTAGGCCCCAAGCAAACTAGTAGCCCAAATGATGTTCGTATTAAAAATATAGCCCGAAAGTCTGAAGATCGAAGCTCAGGAAAACAAACCAGGAGAACACCAAGGAGCGGCAGACACCGTTAGTAGGCCCCAACCAAACTAGTAGGCCAAATGCAGTGAAATATTGGATATAGGCCAATAGCCTAAAGACTGAAGCTCAGCTTTTTTCCTTGGAGGACAACACCAAGGAGCGGCAGACACCGTTAGTGGGACCCAACCAAACTAGTATGCCAAATGCAGTTTAATATTAAAAATATAGGCCGAAAGCCTGAAGATTGAAGCTAAGGTAAAAAAACCAGGAGAACACCAAGGAGCGGCAGACACCGTTAGTAGGCCCCAACCAAACTAGCAGCCCAAATGCAGTTTCAGATTAAAAATATAGGCCGAAAGCCTGAAGATCGAAGCTTAGGAAAATAAATCAGGAGAGCACTAAGGAGCGGCAGACACCATTAGTATGCCCCAACCAACTAGAAGCCCAAATGCAGTTTCAGATTAAAAATATAGGCCGAAAGTCTGAAGATCAAAGCTCAGGAAAACAAACCAGGAGAACACCAAGGAGCGGCAGACACCGTTAGTAGGCCCCAACCAAACTAGTAGCCCAAATGACGTTTACCAATAAAATTATAGCCCGAAAGCCTGAAGATCGAAGCTCAGGAAAACAAACCAGGAGAACACCAAGGAGCGGCAGACACCGTTAGTAGGCTCCAACCAAACTAGTAGGCTAAATGCAGTGAAATATCTGATATAGGCCAAAAGCCTAAAGACTGAAGCTCAGCTTTTTTCCTTGGAGGACAACACCAAGGAGCGGCAGACACCGTTAGTGGGACCCAACCAAACTAGTAGGCCAAATGCAGTTTAATATTAAAAATATAGGCCAAAAGCCTGAAGATTGAAGCTAAAGCAAAAAAACCAGGAGAACATCAAGGAGCGGCAGACACCGTTAGTAGGCCCCAACCAAACTAGCAGCCCAAATGCAGTTTCAGATTAAAAATATAAGGCGAAAGCCTGAAGATCGAAGCTCAGGAAAATAAACCAGGAGAGCACCAAGAAGCGGCAAACACTGTTAGTAGGCCCAACCAACTAGAAGCCCAAATGCAGTTTCAGATTAAAAATATAGGCCGAAAGCCTGAAGTCTGAAGTTCAGGAAAACAAACCAGGAGAACACCAAGGAGTGGCAGACACCGTTAGTAGGCCCCAACCAAACTAGTAGGCCAAATGCAGTTTCTTATTAAAAATACAGGCCGAAAGCCTGAAGATCGTAGCTCAGGAAAACAAACTGAGAGAACACCAAGGAGCGGCAGACACCGTTAGTAGGCCCCAACCAAACTAGTAGCCCAAATGCAGTTTCAGATTAAAAATATAGGACGAAAGCCTGAAGATCGAAGCTCAGGAAAACAAACCAGGAGAACACCAAGGAGCGGCAGACACCGTTAATAGGCCCAACCAAACTTGTAGCCTAAATGCAGTTTCTTATTAAAAATATAGGCCGAAAGCCTGAAGATCGAAGCTCAGGAAAACAAACCAGGAGAACACCAAGGAACGGCAGACACCATTAGTAGGTCCCAACCAAACTAGTAGGCCAAATGCAGTTTAATATTAAAAATATAGGCTGAAAGCCTGAAGATTGAAGCTAAGGCAAAAAAACCAGGAGGACACCAAGGAGCGGCAGAAACCGTTAGTAGGCCCCAACCAAACTAGTAGCCCAAATGCAGTTTCAGATTAAAAATATAGGGCGAAAGCCTGAAGATCGAAGCTCAGGAAAATAAACCAGGAGAGCCTCAAGAAGCGGCAAACACCGTTAGTAGGCCCAACCAACTAGAAGCCCAAATGCAGTTTCGTATTAAAAATATAGGCTGAAAGCCTGAAGATCGAAGCTCAGGAAAACATACCAGGAGAACACAAAGGAGCAGCAGACACCATTAGTACGCCCCAACCAAACTAGTAGCCCAAATGCAGTTTCAGATTAAAAATATAGGCCGAAAGCCTGAAGTTTGAAGCTCAGGAAAACAAACCAGGAGAACACCAAGGAGCGGCAGACACCGTTAGTAGGCCCCAACCAAACTAGTAGCCCAAATGCAGTTTCAGATTAAAAATATAGGCCGAAAGCCTGAAGATTGAAGCTAAGGCAAAAAAACCAGGAGGACACCAAGGAGCGGCAGACACCGTTAGTAGGCCCCAACCAAACTAGTAGCCCAAATGCAGTTTCAGATTAAAAATATAGGCCGAAAGCCTGAAGATCGAAGCTCAGGAAAATAAACCAGGAGAGCCTCAAGAAGCGGCAAACACCGTTAGTAGGCCCAACCAACTAGAAGCCCAAATGCAGTTTCAGATTAAAAATATAGGCCGAAAGCCTGAAGATCGAAGCTCAGGAAAACAAACCAGGAGAACACCAAGGAGCAGCAGGCACCATTAGTAGGCCCCAACCAAACTAGTAGCCCAAATGCAGTTTCAAATTAAAAATATAGGCCGAAAGCCTGAAGTTTGAAGCTCAGGAAAACAAACCAGGAGAACACCAAGGAGCGGCAGACACCGTTAGTAGGCCCCAACCAAACTAGTAGCCCAAATGCAGTTAAAGATTAAAAATATAGGCCGAAAGCCTGAAGATTGAAGCTAAGGCAAAAAAACCAGGAGAACACCAAGGAGCGGCAGACAACGTTAGTAGGCCCCAACCAAACTAGTAGCCCAAATGCAGTTTCAGATTAAAAATATAGGCCGAAAGCCTGAAGATCGAAGCTCAGGAAAATAAACCAGGAGAGCCTCAAGAAGCGGCAAACACCGTTAGTAGGCCCAACCAACTAGAAGCCCAAATGCAGTTTCAGATTAAAAATATAGGCCGAAAGCCTGAAGATCGAAGCTCAGGAAAACAAACCAGGAGAACACCAAGGAGCAGCAGGCACCATTAGTAGGCCCCAACCAAACTAGTAGCCCAAATGCAGTTTCAAATTAAAAATATAGGCCGAAAGCCTGAAGTTTGAAGCTCAGGAAAACAAACCAGGAGAACACCAAGGAGCGGCAGACACCGTTAGTAGGCCCCAACGAAACTAGTAGGCCAAATGCAGTTTCTTATTAAAAATATAGGCCGAAAGCCTGAAGATCGAAGCTCAGGAAAACAAACCAGGAGAACACCAAGGAGCGGCAGACACGATTAGTAGGCCGCAACCAAACTAGTAGCCCAGATGCAGTTTCAGATTAAAAATATAGGGCGAAAGCCTGAATAGCGAAGCTCAGGAAAACAAACCAGGAGAACACGAAGGAGCGGCAGACACCGTTAGAAGGCCCCAACCAAACTAGTAGCCCAAATGCAGTTTCCTATTAAAAATATAGGCCGTAGGCCTGAAGATCGAAGCTCAGGAAAACAAACCAGGAGAACACCAAGGAGCGCAGAAACCGTTAGTAGGCCCAAACCAAACTAGTAGGCCAAATGCAGTGAAATATCTGATATAGGCCAAAAGCCTGAAGACTGAAGCTCAGATTTTTTCCTTGGAGGACAACACCAAGGAGCGGCAGACACCGTTAGTGTGGCCCAATCAAACTAGTAGGCCAAGTGCAGTTTAATATTAAAAATATAGGCTGAAAGCCTGAAGATTGAAGCTAAGGCAAAAAAACCAGGAGGACACTAAGGAGCGGCAGACACCGTTAGTAGGCCCCAACCAAACCTGTAGCCCAAATACAATTTCAGATTAAAAATATAGGCCGAAAGCCTGAAGATCGAAGCTCAGGAAAACAAACAAGGAGAACACCAAGGAGCAGCAGACACCATTAGTACGCCCCAACCAAACTAGCAGCCCAAATGCAGTTTCAGATTAAAAATATAGGCCGAAAGCCTGAAGTTTGAAGCTCAGGAAAACAAACCAGGAGAACACCAAGGAGCGGCAGACACGGTTAGTAGGCCCCAACCAAACTAGTAGCCCAAATGCAGTTTCAGATTAAAAATATAGGCCGAAAGCCTGAAGATTGAAGCTAAGGCAAAAAAACCAGGAGGACACCAAGGAGCGGCAGACACCGTTAGTAGGCCCCAACCAAACTAGTAGCCCCAATGCAGTTTCATATTAAAAATATAGGGCGAAAGCCTGAAGATCGAAGCTCAGGAAAATAAACCAGGAGAGCCTCAAGAAGCGGCAAACACCGTTAGTAGGCCCAACCAACTAGAAGCCCAAATGCAGTTTCAGATTAAAAATATAGGCCGAAAGCCTGAAGATCGAAGCTCAGGAAAACAAACCAGGAGAACACGAAGGAGCGGCAGACACCGTTAGAAGGCCCCAACCAAACTAGTAGCCCAAATGCAGTTTCCTATTAAAAATATAGGCCGAAAGCTTGAAGATCGAAGCTCAGGAAAACAAACCAGGAGAACACCAAGGAGCTGCAGACACCATTAGTAGGTCCCAACCAAACTAGTAGCCCAAATGCAGTTTCAGATTAAAAATATAGGCCAAAAGTCTGAAGATCGAAGCTCAGGAAAACAAACCAGGAGAACACCAAGGAGCGGCAGGCGCCGTTAGTAGGCCCCAACCAAACTAGTAGCCCAAATGCAGTTTCAGATTAAAAATATAGGCCAAAAGTCTGAAGATTGAAGCTCAGGAAAACAAACCAGGAGAACACCAAGGAGCGGCAGACACCGTTAGTAGGCCCCAACTAAACTAGTAGCCCAAATGCAGTTTCAGATTAAAAATATAGGCCGAAAGCCTGAAGTTTGAAGCTCAGGAAAACAAACCAGGAGAACACCAAGGAGCGACAGACACCGTTAGTAGGCCTCAACCAAACTAGTAGCCCAAATGCAGTTTCAGATTAAAAATATAGTCCGATAGCCTGAAGTTTGAAGTTCAGGAAAACAAACTAGGAGAACACCAAGGAACGGCATACACCGTTAGTAGGCCCCAACCAACTAGTAGCCCAAATGCAGTTTCTTATTAAAAATATAAGCCGAAAGCCTGAAGATCGAAGCTCAGGAAAACAAACTAGGAGAACACCAAGGAGCGGCTGACAGCGTTAGTAGGCCCCAACCAAACTAGTAGCCAAAATGCAGTTTCAGATTAAAAATATAGGGCGAAAGCCTGAAGATCGAAGCTCAGGAAAATAAACCAGGAGAGCCCTAAGTAGCGGCAGACACCGTTAGTAGGCCCCAACCAACGAGTAGCCCAAATGCAGTTTCAGATTAAAAATATAGGCCGGAAGCCTGAAGATCGAAGCTCAGGAAAACAAACCAGGAGAACACCAAGGAGCGGCAGACACCGTTAGTAGGCCCCAACCAACGAGTAGCCCAAATGCAGTTTCAGATTAAAAATATAGGCCGGAAGCCTGAAGATCGAAGCTCAGCAAAAAAATAACAGGAGAATACCAAGGAGTGGCAGACACCATTAGTAGACCCCCAACCAAACTAGTAGCCCAGATGCAGTTTCAG
This sequence comes from Ranitomeya imitator, assembly GCF_032444005.1. Classification (NCBI taxonomy): domain Eukaryota; kingdom Metazoa; phylum Chordata; class Amphibia; order Anura; family Dendrobatidae; genus Ranitomeya; species Ranitomeya imitator. Next base: position 284,851,811 of record NC_091284.1, read on the forward strand.
CTAAAAATATAGGCCGAAAGCCTGAAGATTGAAGCTAAGGCAAAAAAACCAGGAGGACACCAAGGAGCGGCAGACACCGTTAGTAGGTCCCAACCAAACTAGTAGCCCAAATGCAGTTTCAGATTAAAAATATAGGGCGAAAGCCTGAAGATCGAAGCTCAGGAAAAAAAAACAGGTGAACACCAAGGAGTGGCAGACACCATTAGTAGACCCCCAACCAAACTAGTAGCCCAAATGCAGTTTCCTATTAAAAATATAGGCTGTAAGCCTGAAGATCGAAGCTCTGGAAAACAAACCAGGAGAACACCAAGGAGCGCAGAAACCGTTAGTAGGCCCCAACCAAACTAGTAGGCCAAATGCAGTGAAATATCCGATATAGGCCAAAAGCCTGAAGACTGAAGCTCAGATTTTTTCCTTGGAGGACAACACCAAGGAGCGGCAGACACCGTTAGTGTGGCCCAACCAAACTAGTAGGCCAAGTGCAGTTTAATATTAAAAATATAGGCTGAAAGCCTGAAGATTGAAGCTAAGGCAAAAAAACCAGGAGGACACTAAGGAGCGGCAGACACCGTTAGTATGCCCCAACCAAACCTGTAGCCCAAATGCAGTTTCAGATTAAAAATATAGGCCGAAAGCCTGAAGATCGAAGCTCAGGAAAACAAACCAGGAGAACACGAAGGAGCGGCAGACACCGTTAGAAGGCCCCAACCAAACTAGTAGCCCAAATGCAGTTTCCTATTAAAAATATAGGCCGAAAGCTTGAAGATCGAAGCTCAGGAAAACAAACCAGGAGAACACCAAGGAGCTGCAGACACCATTAGTAGGTCCCAACCAAACTAGTAGCCCAAATGCAGTTTCAGATTAAAAATATAGGCCAAAAGTCTGAAGATCGAAGCTCAGGAAAACAAACCAGGAGAACACCAAGGAGCGGCAGGCGCCGTTAGTAGGCCCCAACCAAACTAGTAGCCCAAATGCAGTTTCAGATTAAAAATATAGGCCAAAAGTCTGAAGATTGAAGCTCAGGAAAACAAACCAGGAGAACACCAAGGAGCGGCAGACACCGTTAGTAGGCCCCAACTAAACTAGTAGCCCAAATGCAGTTTCCTATTAAAAATATAGGCCGAAAGCCTGAAGATCGAAGCTCAGGAAAACAATCCAAGAGAACACCAAGGAGCGGCAGACACCGTTAGTAGGCCCCAACTAAACTAGTAGGCCAAATGCAGTGAAATATCTGATAAAGGCCGAAAGCCTGAAGAATGAAGCTCAGCTTTTTTCCTTGGACGACAACACCAAGGAGCGGCAGACACCGTTAGTGGGGCCCAACCAAATTAGTAGGCCAAATGAAGTTTAATATTAAAAATATAGGCCGAAAGCCTGAAGATTGAAGCTAAGGCAAAAAAACCAGGAGAACACCAAGGAGCGGCAGACAACGTTAGTAGGCCCCAACCAAACTAGTAGCCCAAATGCAGTTTCAGATTAAAAATATAGGCCAAAAGCTTGAAGATCGAAGCTCAGGAAAAAAACAGGAGAACACCAAGGAGTGGCAGACACTGTTAGTAGGCCCAACCAACTTGTAGCCCAAATGCAGTTTCAGATTAAAAATATAGGCCGAAAGCCTGAAGATCGAAGCTCAGGAAAACAAACCAGGAGAACACCAAGGAGCGGAAGACACCGTTAGTAGGCCCCAACCAAACTAGTAACCCAAATGCAGTTTCCTATATAAAATATAGGCCGAAAGCCTGAAGATGGAAGCTCAGGAATACAAACCAGGAGAACACCAAGGAGCAGCAGACACCATTAGTAGGCCCCAACCAAACTAGTAGACCAAATGCAGTGAAATATCTGATATAGCCCAAAAGCCTTAAGACTGAAGCTCAGCTTTTTTCCTTTGAGGACAACACCAAGGAGCAGCAGACACCGTTAGTGGGGCCCAACTAAACTAGTTGGCCAAATGCAGTTTAATATTTAAATTATAGGCCAAAATCCTGAAGATTGAAGCTAAAGCAAAAAAACCAGGAGAACACCAAGGTGCGGCAGACACCGTTAGTAGGCCCCAACCAAACTAGTAGCCCAAATGCAGTTTCAGATGAAAAATATAGGCCGAAAGCCTGAAGATCGAAGCTCAGGAAAATAAAGCAGGAGAGCACCAAGGAGCGGCAGACACCGTTAGTAGGCCCCAACCAACTAGTAGCCCAAAGGCAGTTTCAGATTAAAAATATAGGCCGAAAGCCCGAAGATCGAAGCTCATGAAAAAAAACAGGAGAACACCAAGGAGCGGCAGACACCGTTAGTAGGCCCCAACCAAACTAGTAGCTTAAATGCAGTTTCCTTTTAAAATATAGGCCGAAAGCCTGAAGATCGAAGCTCAGGAAAACAAACCAGGAGAACACCAAGGAGCGGCAGACACCATTAGTAGGCCCCAACCAAACTAGTAGCCCAAATGCAGTTTCAGATTAAAAATATAGGCCGAAAGCCTGAAGATCGAAGCTCAGGAAAACAAACCAAGAGAACACCAAGGAGCGGCAGACACCGTTAGAAGGCCCCAACCTAACTAGTAGGCCAAGTGCAGTTTCTTATTAAAAATATGAGCCGAAAGCCTGAAGATCGAAGCTCAGGAAAACAAACCAGGAGAACACCAAGGAGCAGCAGATACCATTAGTAGGCCCCAACCAAACGAGTAGCCCAGATGCAGTTTCAGATAAAAAATATAGGGCGAAAGCCTGAAGATCGAAGCTCAGGAAAACAAACCAGGAGAACACCAAGGAGCGGCAGACACCATTATTAGGCCCCAAACAAACTAGTAGCCCAAATGCAGTGTCCTATTAAAAATATAGGCCGTAAGCCTGAAGATCGAAGCTCAGGAAAACAAACCAGGAGAACACCAAGGAGCGCAGAAACCGTTAGTAGGCCCCAACCAAACTTGTAGGCCAAATACAGTGAAATATCTGATATAGGCCAAAAGCCTGAAGACTGAAGCTCAGATTTTTTCCTTGGAGGACAACACCAAGGAGCGGCAGACACCGTTAGTGTGGCCCAACCAAACTAGTAGGCCAAGTGCAGTTTAATATTAAAAATATAGGCTGAAAGCCTGAAGATTGAAGCTAAGGCAAAAAAACCAGGAGGACACTAAGGAGCGGCAGACACCGTTAGTAGGCCCCAACCAAACTAGTAGCCCAAATGCAGTTTCAGATTAAAAATATAGGGCGAAAGCCTGAAGATCGAAGCCCAGGAAAACAAACCAGGAGAACACCAAGGAGCGGCAGACACCATTAGTAGGCCCCAACCAAACTAGTAGCCCAAATGCAGGTTCAGATTAAAAATATAGGACAAAAGCCTGAAGATCGAAGCTCAGGAAAACAAACCAGGAGAACACCAAGGAGCGGCATACGCCGTTAGTAGGCCCCAACCAAACTAGTAGCCCAAATGCAGTTTCAGATTAAAAATATAGGACGAAAGCCTGAAGATCGAAGCTCAGGAAAACAAACCAGGAGAACACCAAGGAGCGGCAGACACCGTTAGTAGGCCCCAACTAAACTAGTAGCCCAAATGCAGTTTCAGATTAAAAATATAGGCCGAAAGCCTGATGTTTGAAGCTCAGGAAAACAAACCAGGAGAACACCAAGGAGCGGCAGACACCTTTAGTAAGCACCAACCAAACTAGTAGCCAAAATGCAGTTTCAGATTAAATATATAGGCCGAAAGTCTGAAGATCGAAGCTCAGGAAAACAAACTAGGAGAACACCAAGGAGCGGCAGACAGCGTTAGTAGGCCCCAACCAAACTAGTAGCCCAAATGCAGTTTCAGATTAAAAATATAGGGCGAAAGCCTGAAGATCGAAGCTCACGAAAACAAACCAGGAGAACACGAAGGAGCGGCAGACACCGTTAGTAGGCCCCAACCAAACTAGTAGCCCAAATGCAGTTTCAGATTAAAAATATAGGGCGAAAGCCTGAAGATCGAAGCTCAGGAAAACAAACCAGGAGAACGGCAAGGAGCGCAGACACCGTTAGTACGCCCCAACAAAACTAGTAGGCCAAATGCAGTGAAATATCTGATGTAGGCCAAAAGCCTGAAGACTGAAGCTCAGATTTTTTCCTTGGAGGACAACACCAAGGAGCAGCAGACACCGTTAGTGTGGCCCAACCAAACTAGTAGGCCAAATGCAGTTTAATATTAAAAATATAGGCTGATAGCCTGAAGATTGAAGCTAAGGCAAAAAAAACAGGAACACCCCAAGGAGCGGCAGACACCGTTAGTAGGCCCCAACCAAACTAGTAGCCCAAATGCAGTTTCAGATTAAAAATATAGGCCGAAAGCCTGAAGATCGAAGCTCAGGAAAAAAAAACAGGAGAACACCAAGGAGTGGCAGACACCATTAGTAGACCCCCAACCAAACTAGTAGCCCAAATGCAGTTTCAGATTTAAAAAAAAGACTGAAAGCCTAAAGATCGAAGCTCAGGAAAACAAACCAGGAGAACACCAAGGAGCGGCAGACACCGTTAGTAGGCCCCAACTAAACTAGTAGCCCAAATGCAGTTTCAGATTAAAAATATAGGCCGAAAGCCTGAAGATCGAAGCTCAGGAAAACAAACCAGGAGAACACCAAGGAGCGGCAGACACCGTTAGTAGGCCCCAACCAAACTAGTAGGCCAAATGCAGTTTCTTACTAAAAATATTTCCCGAAAGCCTGAAGATCGAAGCTCAGGAAAACAAACTAGGAGAACACAAAGGAGCGCAGACACCGTTAGTAGGCCCCAACCAAACTAGTAAGCCAAATGCAGTGAAATATGTGATATAGTCCAAAAGCCTGAAGACTGAAGCTCAGATTTTTTCCTTGGAGGACAACACCAAGGAGCGGCAGACACCATTAGTGTGGCCCAACCAAACTAGTAGGCCAAATGCAGTTTAATATTAAAAATATAGGCTGATAGCCTGAAGATTGAAGCTAAGGCAAAAAAAAACAGGAGTACCCCAAGGAGCGGCAGACACCATAAGTAGACCCTAACCAAACTAGTAGCCCAAATGCAGTTTCAGATTAAAAATATAGGGCGAAAGCCTGAAGATCGAAGCTCAGGAAAATAAACTAGGAGAGCACTAAGGAGCGGCAGACACCGTTAGTAGGCCCCAACCAACTAGTAGCCCAAATGCAGTTTCAGATTAAAAATATAGGCCGAAAGCCTGAAGATCGAAGCTCAGGAAAAAAAAACAGGAGAACACCATGGAGTGGCAGACACCATTAGTAGGCCCCAACCAAACTAGTAGCCCAAATGCAGTTTCAGATTAAAAATATAGGCCGAAAGCCTGAAGATCGAAGCTCAGGAAAAAAAAACAGGAGAACACCATGGAGTGGCAGACACCATTAGTAGGCCCCAACCAAACTAGTAGCCCAAATGCATTTTCTTATTAAAAATATAGGCCGAAAGCCTGAAGATCGAAGCTCAAGAAAACAAATTAGGAGAACACCAAGGAGCGGCAGACACCGTTAGTAGGCCCCAACCCAACTAGTAGCCCAAATGCAGTTTCAGATTAAAAATATAGGACGAAAGCCTGAAGATCGAAGCTCAGGAAAACAAACCTGGAGAACACCAAGGAGCGGCAGACACCGTTAGTAGGCTCAACCAAACTAGTAGCCCAAATGCAGTTTCTTATTTAAAATATAGGCCGAAAGCCTGAAGATCGAAGCTCAGGAAAACAAACCAGGAAAACACCAGGGAGCGGCAGACACCATTAGTAGGCCCCAACCAAACTAGTAGCCCAGATGCAGTTTCAGATTAAAAATATAGGGCGAAAGCCTGAAGATCGAAGCTCAGGAAAACAAACCAGGAGAACACGAAGGAGCGGCAGACACCGTTAGTAGGCCCTAACCAAACTAGTAGCCCAAATGTAGTTTCCTATTAAAAATATAGGCCGAAAGCCTGAAGATCGAAGCTCAGGAAAACAAACCAGGAGAACACCAAGGAGCGCAGACACCGTTAGTAGGCCCCAACCAAACTAGTAGGCCAAATGCAGTGAAATATCTGATATAGGCCAAAAGCCTGAAGACTGAAGCTCAGATTTTTTCCTTGGAGGACAACACCAAGGAGCGGCAGACACCGTTAGTGTGGCCCAACCAAACTAGTAGGCCAAATGCAGTTTAAAATAAAAAATATAGGCTGAAAGCCTGAAGATTGAAACTAAGGCAAAAAAACCAGGAGGACACCAAGGAGCGGCAGACACCGTTAGTAGGTCCCAACCAAACTAGTAGCCCAAATGTAGTTTCAGATTAAAAATATAGGGCGAAAGCCTGAAGATCGAAGCTCAGAAAAATAAACCAGGATAGCACCGAGGAGCGGCAGACACCGTTAGTAGGCCCCAACCAACTAGTAGCCCAAATGCAGTTTCAGATTAAAAATATAGGCCGAAAGCCTGAAGATCGAAGCTCAGGAAAAGAAACAGGAGAACACCAAGGAGCGGCAGACACCATTAGTAGGCCCCAACCAAACTAGTAGCCCAAATGCAGTTTCAGATTAAAAATATAGACCGAAAGCCTGAAGATCGAAGCTCAGGAAAACAAACCAGGAGAACACCAAGGAGCGGCAGACACCATCAGTAGGACCCAACCAAACTAGAAGCCAAAATGCAGTTTCAGATTAAAAATATAGGCCGAAAGCCTGAAGATCGACGCTCAAGAAAACAAACCAGGAGAACACCACGGAGCAGCAGACACCGTTAGTAGGCCCCAATCAAACTAGTAGCCCAAATGCAGTTTCCTATTAAAAATATAGACCGAAAGCCTGAAGATCGAAGCTCAGGAAAACAAACCAGGAGAACACCAAGGAGCGGCAAACACCGTTAGTAGGCCCCAATCAAACGAGTAGCCCAAATGCAGTTTCCTATTAAAAATATAGGCCGAAAGCCTGAAGATCGAAGCTCAGGAAAACAATCCAAGAGAACACCAAGGAGCGGCAGACACCGTTAGTAGGCCCCAACTAAACTAGTAGGCCAAATGCAGTGAAATATCTGATAAAGGCCGAAAGCCTGAAGAATGAAGCTCAGCTTTTTTCCTTGGACGACAACACCAAGGAGCGGCAGACACCGTTAGTGGGGCCCAACCAAATTAGTAGGCCAAATGAAGTTTAATATTAAAAATATAGGCCGAAAGCCTGAAGATTGAAGCTAAGGCAAAAAAACCAGGAGAACACCAAGGAGCGGCAGACAACGTTAGTAGGCCCCAACCAAACTAGTAGCCCAAATGCAGTTTCAGATTAAAAATATAGGCCAAAAGCTTGAAGATCGAAGCTCAGGAAAAAAACAGGAGAACACCAAGGAGTGGCAGACACTGTTAGTAGGCCCAACCAACTTGTAGCCCAAATGCAGTTTCAGATTAAAAATATAGGCCGAAAGCCTGAACATCGAAGCTCAGGAAAACAAACCAGGAGAACACCAAGGAGCGGAAGACACCGTTAGTAGGCCCCAACCAAACTAGTAACCCAAATGCAGTTTCCTATATAAAATATAGGCCGAAAGCCTGAAGATGGAAGCTCAGGAATACAAACCAGGAGAACACCAAGGAGCAGCAGACACCATTAGTAGGCCCCAACCAAACTAGTAGACCAAATGCAGTGAAATATCTGATATAGCCCAAAAGCCTTAAGACTGAAGCTCAGCTTTTTTCCTTTGAGGACAACACCAAGGAGCAGCAGACACCGTTAGTGGGGCCCAACTAAACTAGTTGGCCAAATGCAGTTTAATATTTAAATTATAGGCCAAAATCCTGAAGATTGAAGCTAAAGCAAAAAAACCAGGAGAACACCAAGGTGCGGCAGACACCGTTAGTAGGCCCCAACCAAACTAGTAGCCCAAATGCAGTTTCAGATGAAAAATATAGGCCGAAAGCCTGAAGATCGAAGCTCAGGAAAATAAAGCAGGAGAGCACCAAGGAGCGGCAGACACCGTTAGTAGGCCCCAACCAACTAGTAGCCCAAAGGCAGTTTCAGATTAAAAATATAGGCCGAAAGCCCGAAGATCGAAGCTCATGAAAAAAAACAGGAGAACACCAAGGAGCGGCAGACACCGTTAGTAGGCCCCAACCAAACTAGTAGCTTAAATGCAGTTTCCTTTTAAAATATAGGCCGAAAGCCTGAAGATCGAAGCTCAGGAAAACAAACCAGGAGAACACCAAGGAGCGGCAGACACCATTAGTAGGCCCCAACCAAACTAGTAGCCCAAATGCAGTTTCAGATTAAAAATATAGGCCGAAAGCCTGAAGATCGAAGCTCAGGAAAACAAACCAAGAGAACACCAAGGAGCGGCAGACACCGTTAGAAGGCCCCAACCAAACTAGTAGGCCAAGTGCAGTTTCTTATTAAAAATATAGGCCGAAAGCCTGAAGATCGAAGCTCAGGAAAACAAACCAGGAGAACACCAAGGAGCAGCAGACACCATTAGTAGGCCCCAACCAAACTAGTAGCCCAGATGCAGTTTCAGATTAAAAATATAGGGCGAAAGCCTGAAGATCGAAGCTCAGGAAAACAAACCAGGAGAACACCAAGGAGCGGCAGACACCATTATTAGGCCCCAAACAAACTAGTAGCCCAAATGCAGTGTCCTATTAAAAATATAGGCCGTAAGCCTGAAGATCGAAGCTCAGGAAAACAAACCAGGAGAACACCAAGGAGCGCAGAAACCGTTAGTAGGCCCCAACCAAACTTGTAGGCCAAATGCAGTGAAATATCTGATATAGGCCAAAAGCCTGAAGACTGAAGCTCAGATTTTTTCCTTGGAGGACAACACCAAGGAGCGGCAGACACCGTTAGTGTGGCCCAACCAAACTAGTAGGCCAAGTGCAGTTTAATATTAAAAATATAGGCTGAAAGCCTGAAGATTGAAGCTAAGGCAAAAAAACCAGGAGGACACTAAGGAGCGGCAGACACCGTTAGTAGGCCCCAACCAAACTAGTAGCCCAAATGCAGTTTCAGATTAAAAATATAGGGCGAAAGCCTGAAGATCGAAGCCCAGGAAAACAAACCAGGAGAACACCAAGGAGCGGCAGACACCATTAGTAGGCCCCAACCAAACTAGTAGCCCAAATGCAGTTTCAGATTAAAAATATAGGCCGAAAGCCTGATGTTTGAAGCTCAGGAAAACAAACCAGGAGAACACCAAGGAGCGGCAGACACCTTTAGTAAGCACCAACCAAACTAGTAGCCAAAATGCAGTTTCAGATTAAAAATATAGGCCGAAAGTCTGAAGATCGAAGCTCAGGAAAACAAACCAGGAGAACACCAAGGAGCGGCAGACACCATTATTAGGCCCCAAACAAACTAGTAGGCCAAATGCAGTTTAATATTAAAAATATAGGCTGATAGCCTGAAGATTGAAGCTAAGGCAAAAAAAACAGGAGTACCCCAAGGAGCGGCAGACACCGTTAGTAGGCCCCAACCAAACTAGTAGCCCAAATGCAGTTTCAGATTAAAAATATAGGGCGAAAGCCTGAAGATCGAAGCTCAGGAAAATAAACCAGGAGAGCACTAAGGAGCGGCAGACACCGTTAATAGGCCCCAACCAACTAGTAGCCCAAATGCAGTTTCAGATTAAAAATATAGGCCGAAAGCCTGAAGATCGAAGCTCAGGAAAAAAAAACAGGAGAACACCAAGGAGTGGCAGACACCATTAGTAGACCCCCAACCAAACTAGTAGCCCAAATGCAGTTTCAGATTTAAAAAAAAGACTGAAAGCCTAAAGATCGAAGCTCAGGAAAACAAACCAGGAGAACACCAAGGAGCGGCAGACACCGTTAGTAGGCCCCAACTAAACTAGTAGCCCAAATGCAGTTTCAGATTAAAAATATAGGCCGAAAGCCTGAAGATCGAAGCTCAGGAAAACAAACCAGGAGAACACCAAGGAGCGGCAGACACCGTTAGTAGGCCCCAACCAAACTAGTAGCCCAAATGCAGTTTTCTTTTAAAATATAGGCTCAAAGCCTGAAGATCGAAGCTCAGGAAAACAAACCAGGAGAACACCAAGGAGCGTCAGACACCATTAGTAGGCCCCAACCAAACTAGTAGCCCAAATGCAGTTTCAGATTAAAAATATAGGATGAAAGCCTGAAGATCGAAGCTCAGGAAAACAAACCAGGAGAGCACTAAGGAGCGGCAGACACCGTTAATAGGCCCCAACCAACTAGTAGCCCAAATGCAGTTTCAGATTAAAAATTTAGGCCGAAAGCCTGAAGATCGAAGCTCAGGAAAATAAACCAGGAGAGCACTAAGGAGTGGCAGACACCGTTAATAGGCCCCAACCAACTAGTAGCCCAAATGCAGTTTCAGATTAAAAATATAGGCCGAAAGCCTGAAGATCGAAGCTCAGGACAAAAAACAGGAGAACACCAAGGAGTGGCAGACACCATTAGTAGACCCCCAACCAAACTAGTAGCCCAAATTCAGTTTCAGATTAAAAAAAAAGACTGAAAGCCTGAAGATCGAAGCTCAGGAAAACAAACCAGGAGAACACCAAGGAGCGGCAGACACCATTAGTAGGCCCCAACTAAACTAGTAGCCCAAATGCAGTTTCAGATTTAAAATATAGGCCGAAAGCCTGAAGATCGAAGCTCAGGAAAACAAACCAGGAGAACACCAAGGAGCGGCAGACACCGTTAGTAGGCCCCAACCAAACTAGTAGCCCAAATGCAGTTTCCATTTAAAATATAGGCCCAAAGCCTGAAGATCGAAGCTCAGGAAAACAAACCAGGAGAACACCAAGGAGCGGCAGACACCATTAGAAGGCCCCAACCAAACTAGTAGCCCAAATGCAGTTTCAGATTAAAAATATAGGCCGAAAGCCTGAAGATCAAAGCTCAGGAAAACAAACCAGGAGAACACCAAGCAGCGGCAGACACCATTAGTAGGCCCCAACCAAACTAGTAGCCCAAATGCAGTTTCAGATTAAAAATATAGGCCGAAAGCCTGAAGATCGAAGCTCAGGAAAATAAACCAGGAGAGCACTAAGGAGCGGCAGACACCATTAGTAGACCCCCAACCAAACTAGTAGCCCAAATACAGTTTCAGATTAAAAAAAAAGACTGAAAGCCTGAAGATCGAAGCTCAGGAAAACAAACCAGGAGAACACCAAGGAGCGGCAGACACCATTAGTAGGCCCCAACTAAACTAGTAGCCCAAATGCAGTTTCAGATTAAAAATATAGGCCGAAAGCCTGAAGATCGAAGCTCAGGAAAACAAACCAGGAGAACACCAAGGAGCGGCAGACACCGTTAATAGGCCCCAACTAAACTAGTAGCCCAAATGCAGTTTCTTATTAAAAATATAGGCCGAAAGCCTGAAGATCGAAGCTCAGGAAAATAAACCAGGAGAGCACTAAGGAGCGGCAGACACCGTTAATAGGCCCCAACCAACTAGTAGCCCAAATGCAGTTTCAGATTAAAAATATAGGCCGAAAGCCTGAAGATCGAAGCTCAGGACAAAAAACAGGAGAACACCAAGGAGTGGCAGACACCATTAGTAGACCCCCAACCAAACTAGTAGCCCAAATGCAGTTTCAGATTAAAAAAAAAGACTGAAAGCCTGAAGATCGAAGCTCAGAAAAACAAACCAGGAGAGCACCAAGGAGCAGCAGACACCATTAGTAGGCCCCAACCAAACTAGTAGCCCAGATGCAGTTTCTTATTAAAAATATAGGCCGAAAGCCTGAAGATTGAAGCTCAGGAAAACAAACCAGGAGAACACCAAGGAGCAGCAGACACCATTAGTAGGCCCCAACCAAACTAGTAGCCCAGATGCAGTTTCAGATTAAAAATATAGGGCGAAAGCCTGAAGATTGAAGCTCAGGAAAACAAACCAGGAGAACACGAAGGAGCGGCAGACACCGTTAGTAGGCCCCAACCAAACTAGTAGCCCAAATGCAGTTTCAGATTAAAAATATAGGCCGAAAGCCTGAAGATCAAAGCTCAGGAAAACAAACCAGGAGAACACCAAGCAGCGGCAGACACCATTAGTAGGCCCCAACCAAACTAGTAGCCCAAATGCAGTTTCAGATTAAAAATATAGGCCGAAAGCCTGAAGATCGAAGCTCAGGAAAATAAACCAGGAGAGCACTAAGGAGCGGCAGACACCATTAGTAGACCCCCAACCAAACTAGTAGCCCAAATGCAGTTTCCTATAAAAAATATAGGCCGAAAACCTGAAGATCGAAGCTCAGGAAAACAAACCAGGAGAACACCAAGGAGCGCAGACACCGTTAGTAGGCCCCAACCAAACTAGTAGGCCAAATGCAGTGAAATATCTGATGTAGGCCAAAAGCCTGAAGACTGAAGCTCAGATTTTTTCCTTGGAGGACAACACCAAGGAGCGGCAGACACTGTTATTGTGGCCAAACCAAACTAGTAGGCAAAATACAGTTTAATATTAAAAATATAGGCCAAAAGCCTGAAGATTGAAGCTAAGGCAAAAAAAACCAGGAGAACACCAAGGAGCGGCAGACACCGTTAGTAGGCCCCAACCAAACTAGCAGCCCAAATGCAGTTTCAGATTAAAAATATAGCCCGAAAGCCTGAAGATCAAACTCAGGAAAATAAACCAGGAGAGCACCAAGGAGCGGCAGACACCGTTAGTAGGCCCCAACCAACTAGAAGCCAAATGCAGTTTCAGATTAAAAATATAGGCCGAAAGCCTGAAGATCGAAGCTCAGGAAAACAAACCAGGAGAACACCAAGGAGCGGCAGACACCGTTACTAGGCCCCAACCAAACTAGTAGCCCAAATGCAGTTTCCTATTAAAAATATAGGCCGAAAGCCTGAAGATCGAAGCTCAGGAAAACAAACCAGGAGAACACCAAGGAGCGGCAGACACCGTTAGCAGGCCCCAACCAAACTAGTAGCCCAAATGCAGTTTCCTATTAAAAATTAAGGCCGCAAGCCTGAAGATCGAAGCTCAGGAAAACAAAACAGGAGAACACCAAGGAGCGGCAGACACCGTTAGTAGACCCCAACAAAACTAGTAGGCCAAATGCAGTGAAATATCTGATATAGGCCGAAAGCCTAAAGACTGAAGCTTAGCTTTTTTCCCTGGACGACAACACCAAGGAGAGGCAGACACCGTTAGTGGGGCCCAACCGACTAGTAGCCCAAATGTAGTTTCAGATTAAAAATATAGGCCGAAAGCCTGAAGATCAAAGCTCAGGAAAACAAACCAGGAGAACACCAAGCAGCGGCAGACACCATTAGTAGGCCCCAACCAAACTAGTAGCCCAAATGCAGTTTCAGATTAAAAATATAGGCCAAAAACCTGAAGTTTGAAGCTCAGGAAAACAAACCAGGAGAACACCAAGGAGCGGCAGACACCGTTAGTAGGCCCCAACTAAACTAGTAGCCCAAATGCAGTTTCTTATTAAAAATATAGGACGAAAGCCTGAAGATCGAAGGTCAGAAAAACAAACCAGGAGAACACCAAGGAGCGGCAGACACCGTTAGTAGGCCCAACCAAACTAGTAGCCCAAATGCAGTTTCTTATTAAAAATATAGGCCGAAAGCCTGAAGATTGAAGCTCAGGAAAACAAACCAGGAGAACACCAAGGAGCAGCAGACACCATTAGTAGGCCCCAACCAAACTAGTAGCCCAGATGCAGTTTCAGATTAAAAATATAGGGCGAAAGCCTGAAGATTGAAGCTCAGGAAAACAAACCAGGAGAACACGAAGGAGCGGCAGACACCGTTAGTAGGCCCCAACCAAACTAGTAGCCCAAATGCAGTTTCCTATAAAAAATATAGGCCGAAAACCTGAAGATCGAAGCTCAGGAAAACAAACCAGGAGAACACCAAGGAGCGCAGACACCGTTAGTAGGCCCCAACCAAACTAGTAGGCCAAATGCAGTGAAATATCTGATATAGGCCAAAAGCCTGAAGACTGAAGCTCAGATTTTTTCCTTGGAGGACAACACCAAGGAGCGGCAGACACTGTTATTGTGGCCAAACCAAACTAGTAGGCAAAATGCAGTTTAATATTAAAAATATAGGCCAAAAGCCTGAAGATTGAAGCTAAGGCAAAAAAAACAAGAAGGACACTATGGAGCGGCAGACACCGTTAGTAGGCCCCAACCAAACTAGCAGCCCAAATGCAGTTTCAGATTAAAAATATAGGCCGAAAGCCTGAAGATCAAAGCTCAGGAAAACAAACCAGGAGAGCACCAAGGAGCGGCAGACACCGTTAGTAGGCCCCAACCAACTAGAAGCCAAATGCAGTTTCAGATTAAAAATATAGGCCGAAAGCCTGAAGATCGAAGCTCAGGAAAACAAACCAGGAGAACACCAAGGAGCGGCAGACACCGTTAGTAGGCCCCAACCAATCTAGTAGCCCAAATGCAGTTTCCTATTAAAAATATAGGCCGAAAGCCTGAAGATTGAAGCTCAGGAAAACAAACCAGGAGAACACCAAGGAGCGGCAGACACCGTTAGCAGGCCCCAACCAAACTAGTAGCCCAAATGCAGTTTCCTATTAAAAATTAAGGCCGAAAGCCTGAAGATCGAAGCTCAGGAAAACAAAACAGGAGAACACCAAGGAGCGGCAGACACCGTTAGTAGACCCCAACAAAACTAGTAGGCCAAATGCAGTGAAATATCTGATATAGGCCGAAAGCCTAAAGACTGAAGCTTAGCTTTTTTCCCTGGACGACAACACCAAGGAGAGGCAGACACCGTTAGTGGGGCCCAACCGACTAGTAGCCCAAATGTAGTTTCAGATTAAAAATATAGGCCGAAAGCCTGAAGATCGAAGCTCAGAAAAACAAACCAGGAGAACACCAAGGAGCGGCAGACACCGTTAGTAGGCCCCATCCAAACTAGTAGCCCAAATTCAGTTTCAGATTAAAAATATAGGCCGAAAGCCTGAAGATCGAAGCTCAGGAAAACAAACCAGGAGAACACCAAGGAGCGGCAGACACCGTTAGTAGGCCCCAACCAAACTAATAGCCCAAATGCAGTTTCGTATTTAAAATATAGACCGAAAGCCTGAAGATTGAAGCTCAGGAAAACAAACCAGGAGAACACCAAGGAGCGGCAGACACCGTTAGTTGGCCCCAACCAAACTAGTAGCCCAAATGCAGTTTCCTATTAAAAATTAAGGCTTTAAGCCTGAAGATCGAAGCTCAGGAAAACAAACCAGGAGAACACCAAGCAGCGGCAGACACCGTTAGTAGGCCCCAACAAAACTAGTAGGCCAAATGCAGTGAAATGTCTGATATAGGCCGAAAGCTTGAAGACTGAAGCTCAGCTTTTTTCCTTGGAGGACAACACCAAGGAGCGGCAGACACCGATAGTGGGGCCCAACCAAACTAGTAGGCAAAATGCAGTTTAATATTAAAAATATAGGCCAAAAGCCTGAAGATTGAAGCTAAGGCAAAAAAAACCAGGAGAACTCCAAGGAGTGGCACACACCGTTAGTAAACCCCAACCAAACTAGCAGCCCAAATGCAGTTTCAGATTAAAAATATAGGCCGAAGGCCTGAAGATCGAAGCTCAGGAAAATAAACCAGGAGAGCACCAAGGAGCGGCAGACACCGTTAGTACGCCCCAACCAACTAGAAGCCAAATGAAGTTTCAGATTAAAAATATAGGCCGAAAGCCTGAAGATCGAAGCTCAGGAAAACAAACCAGGAGAACACCAAGTAGCGGAAGACACCGTTAGTAGG
Source organism: Ranitomeya imitator (assembly GCF_032444005.1). NCBI lineage: Eukaryota > Metazoa > Chordata > Amphibia > Anura > Dendrobatidae > Ranitomeya > Ranitomeya imitator. The sequence goes on from NC_091284.1 coordinate 284,867,486, forward strand.
CCCCAACCAAACTTGTAGGCCAAATGCAGTGAAATATCTGATATAGGCCAAAAGACTAAAGACTGAAGCTCAGCTTTTTTCCGTTGAGTACAAAACCAAGCAGCAGCAGACACCGTTAGTGGGGCCCATCCAAACTAGTAGACCAAATGCAGTTTAGTATTAAAAATATAGGCCGAAAGCCAGAAGATTGAAGCTAAAGCAAAAAAAACAGAAGAACACCGAGGAGCGGCAGACACCGTTAGTAGGCCCCATCCAACTAGAAGCCCAAATGCAGTTTCAGATTTAAAAAAATATAGGCCGAAAGCCTGAAGATCGAAGCTCAGGAAAACAAACCAGGAGAACTCCAAGGAGCGGCAGACACCATTAGTAGGCCCCAACCAAACTAGTAGCCCAAATGCAGTTTCAGATTAGAAATATAGGCTGAAAGCCTGTAGATTGAAGCTCAGGAAAACAAACCAGGAGAAAACCAAGGAGCGGCAGAGACCGTTAGTAGGCCCCAACCAAACTAGTAGCCCAAATGCAGTTTCCTTTTTAAATATAGGCCGAAAGCCTGAAGATCGAAGCTCAGGAAAACAAACCAGGAGAACACCAAGGAGCGGCAGACACCATTAGTAGGCCCCAACCATACTAGTAGCCCAAATGCAGTTTCAGATTAAAAACATAGGCCGAAAGCCTGAAGATAGAAGCTCAGGAAAACAAACCAGGAGAACACCAAGGAGTGGCAGACGCCGTTAGTAGGCCCCAACCAAACTAGTAGCCCAAATGCAGTTTCTTATTAAAAATATAGGCCGAAAGCCTGAAGATCGAAGCTCAGGAAAACAAACCAGGAGAACACCAAGGACCGGCAGACACCGTCACTAGGCCCCAACCAAACGAGTAGCCCAAATGCAGTTTCAGATTAAAAATATAGGCCGAAAGCGTGAAGATCAAAGCTCAGGAAAACAAACCAGGAGAACACCAAGGAGCGGCAGACACCGTTAGTAGGCCCCAACCAAACTAGTAGGCCAAATATAGTGAAATATCTGATATAGGCTGAAAGCCTGAAGACTGAAGCTCAGCTTTTTTCCTTGGAAGACAACACCAAGGAGCGGCAGACACCGTTAGTGGGGCCCAACCAAACTACTAGGCCGAATGCAGTTTAACATTAAAAATATAGGCCGAAAGCCTGAAGATTGAAGCTAAGGCAAAAAAAACAGGAAAACACCAAGGAGCGGCAGACACCGTTAGTAGGCCCCAACCAAACAAGCATCCCAAATGCAGTTTCAGATTAAAAATATAGGCCGAAAGCCTGAAGATCGAAGCTCAGGAAAACAAACCAGGAGAACTCCAAGGAGCGGCAGACACCATTAGTAGGCCCCAACCAAACTAGTAGCCCAAATGCAGTTTCAGATTAGAAATATAGGCTGAAAGCCTGTAGATTGAAGCTCAGGAAAACAAACCAGGAGAAAACCAAGGAGCGGCAGAGACCGTTAGTAGGCCCCAACCAAACTAGTAGCCCAAATGCAGTTTCCTTTTTAAATATAGGCCGAAAGCCTGAAGATCGAAGCTCAGGAAAACAAACCAGGAGAACACCAAGGAGCGGCAGACACCATTAGTAGGCCCCAACCATACTAGTAGCCCAAATGCAGTTTCAGATTAAAAACATAGGCCGAAAGCCTGAAGATAGAAGCTCAGGAAAACAAACCAGGAGAACACCAAGGAGTGGCAGACGCCGTTAGTAGGCCCCAACCAAACTAGTAGCCCAAATGCAGTTTCTTATTAAAAATATAGGCCGAAAGCCTGAAGATCGAAGCTCAGGAAAACAAACCAGGAGAACACCAAGGACCGGCAGACACCGTCACTAGGCCCCAACCAAACGAGTAGCCCAAATGCAGTTTCAGATTAAAAATATAGGCCGAAAGCGTGAAGATCAAAGCTCAGGAAAACAAACCAGGAGAACACCAAGGAGCGGCAGACACCGTTAGTAGGCCCCAACCAAACTAGTAGGCCAAATATAGTGAAATATCTGATATAGGCTGAAAGCCTGAAGACTGAAGCTCAGCTTTTTTCCTTGGAAGACAACACCAAGGAGCGGCAGACACCGTTAGTGGGGCCCAACCAAACTACTAGGCCGAATGCAGTTTAACATTAAAAATATAGGCCGAAAGCCTGAAGATTGAAGCTAAGGCAAAAAAAACAGGAAAACACCAAGGAGCGGCAGACACCGTTAGTAGGCCCCAACCAAACAAGCATCCCAAATGCAGTTTCAGATTAAAAATATAGGCCGAAAGCCTGAAGATCGAAGCTCAGGAAAATAAACGAGGAGAGCACCAAGGAGTGGCAGACACCGTTGGTAGGCCCAACCAACTAGTAGCCCAAATGCAGTTTCAGATTAAAAATATAGGCCGAAAGCCTGAGGATCGGAACTCAGGAAAACAAACCAGGAGAACACCAAGGAGCGGCAGACACCGTTAGTAGGCCCCAACCAAACTAGCATCCCAAATGCAGTTTCAGATTAAAAATATAGGCCGAAAGCCTGAAGATCGAAGCTCAGGAAAACAAACCAGGAGAACACCAAGGAGCGGCAGACACCGTTAGCAGGCCCAACCAAACTAGTAGCCCAAATGCAGTTTCCTATTAAAAATATAGGCCAAAAGCCTGAAGATCGAAGCTCAGGAAAACAAACCAGGAGAACACCAAGGAGCGGCAGACACCGTTAGTAGGCCCCAACCAAACTAGTAGCCCAAATGCAGTTTCCTATTAAAAATATAGGCCGAAAGCCTGAAGATCGAAGCTCAGGAAAACAAACCAGGAGAACACCAAGGAGCGGCAGACATCGTTAGCAGGCCCAACCAAACTGGTAGCCCAAATGCAGTTTCCTATTAAAAATATAGGCCGAAAGCTTGAAGATCGAAGCTCAGGAAAACAAACCAGGAGAACACCAAGGAGCGGCAGACACCGTTAGTAGGCCCCAACCAAACTAGTAGCCCAAATGCAGTTTCAGATTAAAAATATAGGCCGAAAGCCTGAAGATCGAAGCTCAGGAAAACAAACCAGGAGAACACCAAGGAGCAGCAGACACCGTTAGTAGGCCCCAACCAAACTAGCAGCCCAAATGCAGTTTCAGATTAAAAATATAGTCCGAAAGCCTGAAGATCGAAGCTCAGGAAAACAAACCAGGAGAACACCAAGGAGCGGCAGACACTTTTAGTAGGCCCCAACCAAACTAGTAGCCCAAATGCAGTTTCCTATTAAAAATATAGGCCAAAAGCCTGAAGATTGAAGCTCAGGAAAACAAACCAGGAGAACACCAAGGAGCGGCAGACACCATTAGTAGGCCCCAACCAAACTAGTAGGCCAAATACAGTGAAATATCTGATATAGGCTGCAAGCCTGAAGACTGAAGCTCAGCTTTTTTCCTTGGAAGACGACACCAAGGAGCGGCAGACACCGTTAGTGGGGTCCAACCAAACTAGTAGGCCGAATGCAGTTTAATATTACAAATATAGGCCGAAAGCCTGAAGATTGAAGCTAAGGCAAAAAAACCAGGAGAACACCAAGGAGCGGCAGACACCGTTAGTAGGCCCCAACCAAACTAGTAGCCCAAATGCAGTTTCAGATTAAAAATATAGGCTGAAAGCCTGAAGATCGAAGCTCAGGAAAATAAACCAGGAGAGCACCAAGGAGTTGCAGACACCGTTAGTAGGCCCAACCAACTAGTAGCCCAAATGCAGTTTCAGATTAAAAATATAGGCAGAAAGCCTGAAGATCGAAGCTCAGGAAAACAAACCAGGAGAACACCAAGGAGCGGCAGACACCGTTAGCAGGCCCAACCAAACTAGTAGCCCAAATGGAGTTTCCTATTAAAAATATAGGCCGAAAGCCTTAAGATCGAAGCTCAGGAAAACAAACCAGGAGAACACCAAGGAGCAGCAGACACCGTTAGTAGGCCCCAACCAAACTAGTAGCCCAAATGCAGTTTCCTATTAAAAATATAGCCCGAAAGCCTGAAGATCGAAGCTCAGGAAAGCAAACCAGGAGAACACCAAGGAGCGGCAGACACCGTTAGTAGGCCCCAACCAAACTAGTAGGCCAAATACAGTGAAATATCTGATATAGGCTGCAAGCCTGAAGACTGAAGCTCAGCTTTTTTCCTTGGAAGACGACACCAAGGAGCGGCAGACACCGTTAGTGGGGCCCAACCAAACTAGTAGGCCGAATGCAGTTTAATATTAAAAATATAGGCCGAAAGCCTGAAGATTAAAGCTAAGGCAAAAAAACCAGGAGAACACCAAGAAGCGGCAGACACCGTTAGTAGGCCCCAACCAAACTAGCATCCCAAATGCAGTTTCAGATTAAAAATATAGGCCGAAAGCCTGAAGATCGAAGCTCAGGAAAATAAACCAGGAGAGCACCAAGGAGTCGCAGACACCGTTAGTAGGCCCAACCAACTAGTAGCCCAAATGCAGTTTCAAATTAAAAATATAGGCCGAAAGCCTGAAGATCGAAGCTCAGGAAAACAAACCAGGAGAACACCAAGGAGCTGCAGACACCGTTAGCAGGCCCAACCAAACTAGAAGCCCAAATGCAGTTTCCTATTAAAAATATAGGCCGAAAGCCTGAAGATCGAAGCTCAGGAAAACATTCCAGGAGAACACCAAGGAGCGGCAGACACCGTTAGTAGGCCCCAACCAAACTAGTAGCCGAAATGCAGTTTCCTATTAAAAATATAGGCCGAAAGCCTGAAGATCGAAGCTCAGGAAAACAAACCAGGAGAACACCAAGGAGCGGCAGACACCGTTAGCAGGCCCAACCAAACTGGTAGCCCAAATGCAGTTTCCTATTAAAAATATAAGCTGAAAGCTTGAAGATCGAAGCTCAGGAAAACAAACCAGGAGAACACCAAGGAGCGGCAGACACCGTTAGTAGGCTCCAACCAAACTAGTAGCCCAAATGCAGTTTCCTATTAAAAATATAGGCCGAAAGCCTGAAGATCGAAGCTCAGGAAAACAAACCAGGAGAACACCAAGGAGCAGCAGACACCGTTAGCAGGCCCCAACCAAACTAGCAGCCCAAATGCAGTTTCAGATTAAAAATATAGTCCGAAAGCCTGAAGATCGAAGCTCAGGAAAATAAATCAGGAGAATACCAAGGAGCGGCAGACACCGTCAGTAGGCCCCAATCAACTAGAAGCCCAAATGCAGTTTCAGATTAAAAATATAGGCCGAAAGTCTGAAGATCGAAGCTCAGGAAAAAAAACAGGAGAACACGAAGGAGCGGCAGACCCCGTTAGTAGGCCCAACCAACTAGTAGCCCAAATGCAGTTTCAGATTAAAAATATAGGCCGAAAGCCTGAAGATCGAAGCTCAGGAAAACACACCAGGAGAACACCAAGGGGCGGCAGACACCGTTAGTAGGCCCCAACCAAACTAGTAGACCAAATGCAGTTTCGTATTAAAAATATAGGCCGAAAACCTGAAGATCGAAGCTTAGGAAAACAAACCAGGAGAACACCAAGGAGTGGCAGACACCATTAGTAGGCCCCAACCAAACTAGTAGCCCAAATGCAGTTTCAGATTAAAAATATAGGCCAAAAGCCTGAAGATTGAAGCTCAGGAAAACAAACCAGGAGAACACCAAGGAGCGGCAGACACCGTTAGTAGGCCCCAACCAAACTAGTAGCCCAAATGCAGTTTCTTATTAAAAATATAGGCCGAAAGCCTGAAGATCGAAGCTTAGGAAAACAAACCAGGAGAACACCAAGGAGCGGCAGACACCGTTAGTAGGCCCCAACTAAACTAGTAGCCCAAATGCAGTTTCAGATTAAAAATATAGGCCGAAAGCCTGAAGATCGAAGCTCAGGAAAACGAACTAGGAGAACACCAAGGAGCGGCAGACACCGTTAGTAGGCCCCAACCAAACTAGTAGCCCAAATGCAGTTTCAGATTAAAAATATAGGCCGAAAGCCTGAAGATTGAAGCTCAGGAAAACAAACCAGGAGAACACCAAGGAGCGGCAGACACTTTTAGTAGGCCCCAACCAAACTAGTAGCCCAAATGCAGTTTCCTATTAAAAATATAGGCCGAAAGCCTGAAGATCGAAGCTCAGGAAAACAAACCAGGAGAACACCAAGGAGCGGCAGACACCGTTAGTAGGCCCCAATCAAACTAGTAGCCCAAATGCAGTTTCGTATTAAAAATATAGGCCTAAAGCCTGAAGATCGAAGCTCAGGAAAACAAACCAGGAGAACATCAAGGAGCGGCAGACACCATTAGTAGGCCCCAACCAAGCTAGTAGCCCAAATGCAGTTTCAGATTAAAAATATAGGCCAAAAGCCTGAAGATTGAAGCTCAGGAAAACAAACCAGGAGAACACCAAGGAGCGGCAGACACCGTTAGTAGGCCCCAACCAAACTAGTAGGCCAAATACAGTGAAATATCTGATATAGGCTGCAAGCCTGAAGACTGAAGCTCAGCTTTTTTCCTTGTAAGACGACACCAAGGAGCGGCAGACACCGTTAGTGGGGCCCAACCAAACTAGTAGACCGAATGCAGTTTAATATTAAAAATATAGGCCGAAAGCCTGAAGATTGAAGCTAAGGCAAAAAAACCAGGAGAACACCAAGGAGCGGCAGACACCGTTAGTAGGCCCCAACCAAACTAGTAGCCCAAATGCAGTTTCAGATTAAAAATATAGGCTGAAAGCCTGAAGATCGAAGCTCAGGAAAATAAACCAGGAGAGCACCAAGGAGTTGCAGACACCGTTAGTAGGCCCAACCAACTAGTAGCCCAAATGCAGTTTCAGATTAAAAATATAGGCCAAAAGCCTGAAGATCGAAGCTCAGGAAAACAAACCAGGAGAACACCAAGGAGCGGCAGACACCGTTAGCAGGACCAACCAAACTAGTAGCCCAAATGCAGTTTCCTATTAAAAATATAGGCCGAAAGCCTTAAGATCGAAGCTCAGGAAAACAAACCAGGAGAACACCAAGGAGCGGCAGACACCGTTAGTAGGCCCCAACCAAACTAGTAGCCCAAATGCAGTTTCCTATTAAAAATATAGCCCGAAAGCCTGAACATCGAAGCTCAGGAAAACAAACCAGGAGAACACCAAGGAGTGGCAGACACCGTTAGTAGGCCGCAACCAAACTAGTAGGCCAAATACAGTGAAATATCTGATATAGGCTGCAAGCCTGAAGACTGAAGCTCAGCTTTTTTCCTTGGAAGACGACACCAAGGAGCGGCAGACACCGTTAGTGGGGCCCAACCAAACTAGTAGGCCGAATGCAGTTTAATATTAAAAATATAGGCCGAAAGCCTGAAGATTAAAGCTAAGGCAAAAAAACCAGGAGAACACCAAGAAGCGGCAGACACCGTTAGTAGGCCCCAACCAAACTAGCATCCCAAATGCAGTTTCAGATTAAAAATATAAGCCGAAAGCCTGAAGATCGAAGCTCAGGAAAACAAACCAAGAGAGCACCAAGGAGTCGCAGACACCGTTAGTAAGCCCAACCAACTTGTAGCCCAAATGCAGTTTCAGATTAAAAATATAGGCCGAAAGCCTGAAGATCGAAGCTCAGGAAAACAAACCAGGAGAACACCAAGGAGCGGCATACACCGTTAGCAGGCCCAACCAAACTAGTAGCCCAAATGCAGTTTCCTATTAAAAATATAGGCCGAAAGCCTGAAGATCGAAGCTCAGGAAAATAAATCAGGAGAATACCAAGGAGCGGCAGACACCGTCAGTAGGCCCCAATCAACTAGAAGCCCAAATGCAGTTTCAGATTAAAAATATAGGCCGAAAGTCTGAAGATCGAAGCTCAGGAAAAAAAAACAGGAGAACACAAAGGAGCGGCAGACCCCGTTAGTAGGCCCAACCAACTAGTAGCCCAAATGCAGTTTCAGATTAAAAATATAGGCCGAAAGCCTGAAGATCGAAGCTCAGGAAAACACACCAGGAGAACACCAAGGAGCGGCAGACACCGTTAGTAGGCCCCAACCAAACTAGTAGACCAAATGCAGTTTCGTATTAAAAATATAGGCCGAAAACCTGAAGATCGAAGCTTAGGAAAACAAACCAGGAGAACACCAAGGAGTGGCAGACACCATTAGTAGGCCCCAACCAAACTAGTAGCCCAAATGCAGTTTCAGATTAAAAATATAGGCCAAAAGCCTGAAGATTGAAGCTCAGGAAAACAAACCAGGAGAACACCAAGGAGCGGCAGACACCGTTAGTAGGCCCCAACCAAACTAGTAGCCCAAATGCAGTTTCTTATTAAAAATATAGGCCGAAAGCCTGAAGATCGAAGCTTAGGAAAACAAACCAGGAGAACACCAAGGAGCGGCAGACACCGTTAGTAGGCCCCAACTAAACTAGTAGCCCAAATGCAGTTTCAGATTAAAAATATAGGCCGAAAGCCTGAAGATCGAAGCTCAGGAAAACGAACTAGGAGAACACCAAGGAGCGGCAGACACCGTTAGTAGGCCCCAACCAAACTAGTAGCCCAAATGCAGTTTCAGATTAAAAATATAGGCCGAAAGCCTGAAGATTGAAGCTCAGGAAAACAAACCAGGAGAACACCAAGGAGCGGCAGACACTTTTAGTAGGCCCCAACCAAACTAGTAGCCCAAATGCAGTTTCCTATTAAAAATATAGGCCGAAAGCCTGAAGATCGAAGCTCAGGAAAACAAACCAGGAGAACACCAAGGAGCGGCAGACACCGTTAGTAGGCCCCAATCAAACTAGTAGCCCAAATGCAGTTTCGTATTAAAAATATAGGCCTAAAGCCTGAAGATCGAAGCTCAGGAAAACAAACCAGGAGAACATCAAGGAGCGGCAGACACCATTAGTAGGCCCCAACCAAGCTAGTAGCCCAAATGCAGTTTCAGATTAAAAATATAGGCCAAAAGCCTGAAGATTGAAGCTCAGGAAAACAAACCAGGAGAACACCAAGGAGCGGCAGACACCGTTAGTAGGCCCCAACCAAACTAGTAGGCCAAATGCAGTTTCAGATTAAAAATATAGGCCGAAAGCCTGAAGATCGAAGCTCAGGAAAACAAACCAGGAGAACACCAAGGAGCGGCAGACACCGTTAGCAGGACCAACCAAACTAGTAGCCCAAATGCAGTTTCCTATTAAAAATATAGGCCGAAAGCCTTAAGATCGAAGCTCAGGAAAACAAACCAGGAGAACACCAAGGAGCGGCAGACACCGTTAGTAGGCCCCAACCAAACTAGTAGCCCAAATGCAGTTTCCTATTAAAAATATAGCCCGAAAGCCTGAACATCGAAGCTCAGGAAAACAAACCAGGAGAACACCAAGGAGTGGCAGACACCGTTAGTAGGCCGCAACCAAACTAGTAGGCCAAATACAGTGAAATATCTGATATAGGCTGCAAGCCTGAAGACTGAAGCTCAGCTTTTTTCCTTGGAAGACGACACCAAGGAGCGGCCGGCACCGTTAGTGGGGCCCAACCAAACTAGTAGGCCGAATGCAGTTTAATATTAAAAATATAGGCCGAAAGCCTGAAGATTAAAGCTAAGGCAAAAAACCAGGAGAACACCAAGAAGCGGCAGACACCGTTAGTAGGCCCCAACCAAACTAGCATCCCAAATGCAGTTTCAGATTAAAAATATAAGCCGAAAGCCTGAAGATCGAAGCTCAGGAAAACAAACCAGGAGAGCACCAAGGAGTCGCAGACACCGTTAGTAAGCCCAACCAACTAGTAGCCCAAATGCAGTTTCAGATTAAAAATATAGGCCGAAAGCCTGAAGATCGAAGCTCAGGAAAACAAACCAGGAGAACACCAAGGAGCGGCAGACACCGTTAGCAGGCCCAACCAAACTAGTAGCCCAAATGCAGTTTCCTATTAAAAATATAGGCCGAAAGCCTGAAGATCGAAGCTCAGGAAAACAAACCAGGAGAACACCAAGGAGCGGCAGACACCGTTAGTAGGCCCCAACCAAACTAGTAGCCCAAATGCAGTTTCCTATTAAAAATATAGGCCGAAAGCCTGAAGATCGAAGCTCAGGAAAACAAACCAGGAGAACACCAAGGAGCGGCAGACACCGTTAGCAGGCCCAACCAAACTAGTAGCCCAAATGCAGTTTCCTATTAAAAATATAGACCGAAAGCTTGAAGATCGAAGCTCAGGAAAACAAACCAGGAGAACACCAAGGAGCGGCAGACACCGTTAGTAGGCCCCAACCAAACTAGTAGCCCAAATGCAGTTTCCTATTAAAAATATAGGCCGAAAGCCTGAAGATCGAAGCTCAGGAAAACAAACCAGGAGAACAACAAGGAGCAGCAGACACCGTTAGTAAGCCCCAACCAAACTAGCAGCCCAAATGCAGTTTCAGATTAAAAATATAGTCCGAAAGCCTGAAGATCGAAGCTCAGGAAAATAAATCAGGAGAATACCAAGGAGCGGCAGACACCGTCAGTAGGCCCCAATCAACTAGAAGCCCAAATGCAGTTTCAGATTAAAAATATAGTCCGAAAGTCTGAAGATCGAAGCTCAGGAAAAAAAACAGGAGAACACGAAGGAGCGGCAGACCCCGTTAGTAGGCCCAACCAACTAGTAGCCCAAATGCAGTTTCAGATTAAAAATATAGGCCGAAAGCCTGAAGATCGAAGCTCAGGAAAACAAACCAGGAGAACACCAAGGAGCGGCAGACACCGTTAGTAGGCCCCAACCAAACTAGTAGACCAAATGCAGTTTCGTATTAAAAATATAGGCCGAAAACCTGAAGATCGAAGCTCAGGAAAACAAACCAGGAGAACACCAAGGAGCGGCAGACACCGCTAGTAGGCCCCAACTAAACTAGTAGCCCAAATGCAGTTTCAGATTAAAAATATAGGCCGAAAGCCTGAAGATCGAAGCTCAGGAAAACGAACTAGGAGAATACCAAGGAGCGGCAGACACCGTTAGTAGGCCCCAACCAAACTAGTAGCCCAAATGCAGTTTCCTATTAAAAATATAGGCCGAAAGCCTGAAGATCGAAGCTCAGGAAAACAAACCAGGAGAACACCAAGGAGCGGCAGACACCGTTAGTAGGCCCCAACCAAACTAGTAGCCCAAATGCAGTTTCCTATTAAAAATATAGGCCGAAAGCCTGAAGATCGAAGCTCTGGAAAACAAACCAGGAGAGCACCAAGGAGTCGCAGACACCGTTAGTAAGCCCAACCAACTAGTAGCCCAAATGCAGTTTCAGATTAAAAATATAGGCCGAAAGCCTGAAGATCGAAGCTCAGGAAAACAAACCAGGAGAACACCAAGGAGCGGCAGACACCGTTAGCAGGCCCAACCAAACTAGTAGCCCAAATGCAGTTTCCTATTAAAAATATAGGCCGAAAGCCTGAAGATCGAAGCTCAGGAAAACAAACCAGGAGAACACCAAGGAGCGGCAGACACCGTTAGTAGGCCCCAAACAAACTAGTAGCCCAAATGCAGTTTACTATTAAAAATATAGGCCGAAAGCCTGAAGATCGAAGCTCAGGAAAACAAACCAGGAGAACACCAAGGAGCGGCAGACACCGTTAGCAGGCCCAACCAAACTGGTAGCCCAAATGCAGTTTCCTGTTAAAAATATAGACCGAAAGCTTGAAGATCGAAGCTCAGGAAAACAAACCAGGAGAACACCAAGGAGCGGCAGACACCGTTAGTAGGCCCCAACCAAACTAGTAGCCCAAATGCAGTTTCCTATTAAAAATATAGGCCGAAAGCCTGAAGATCGAAGCTCAGGAAAACAAACCAGGAGAACACCAAGGAGCAGCAGACACCGTTAGTAAGCCCCAACCAAACTAGCAGCCCAAATGCAGTTTCAGATTAAAAATATAGTCCGAAAGCCTGAAGATCGAAGCTCAGGAAAATAAATCAGGAGAATACCAAGGAGCGGCAGACACCGTCAGTAGGCCCCAATCAACTAGAAGCCCAAATGCAGTTTCAGATTAAAAATATAGGCCGAAAGTCTGAAGATAGAAGCTCAGGAAAAAAAACAGGAGAACACGAAGGAGCGGCAGACCCCGTTAGTAGGCCCAACCAACTAGTAGCCCAAATGCAGTTTCAGATTAAAAATATAGGCCGAAAGCCTGAAGATCGAAGCTCAGGAAAACAAACCAGGAGAACACCAAGGAGTGGCAGACACCATTAGTAGGCCCAACCAAACTAGTAGACCAAATGCAGTTTCGTATTAAAAATATAGGCCGAAAACCTGAAGATCGAAGCTCAGGAAAACAAACCAGGAGAACACCAAGGAGTGGCAGACACCATTAGTAGGCCCCAACCAAACTAGTAGCCCAAATGCAGTTTCAGATTAAAAATATAGGCCAAAAGCCTGAAGATTGAAGCTCAGGAAAACAAACCAGGAGAACACCAAGGAGCGGCAGACACCGTTAGTAGGCCCCAACCAAACTAGTAGCCCAAATGCAGTTTCTTATTAAAAATATAGGCCGAAAACCTGAAGATCGAAGCTCAGGAAAACAAACCAGGAGAACACCAAGGAGCGGCAGACACCGTTAGTAGGCCCCAACTAAACTAGTAGCCCAAATGCAGTTTCAGATTAAAAATATAGGCCAAAAGCCTGAAGATCGAAGCTCAGGAAATTGAACTAGGGGAACACCAAGGAGCGGCAGACACCGTTAGTAGGCCCCAACCAAACTAGTAGCCCAAATGCAGTTTCAGATTAAAAATATAGGCCGAAAGCCTGAAGATTGAAGCTCAGGAAAACAAACCAGGAGAACACCAAGGAGCGGCAGACACTTTTAGTAGGCCCCAACCAAACTAGTAGCCCAAATGCAGTTTCCTATTAAAAATATAGGCCGAAAGCCTGAAGATCGAAGCTCAGAAAAACAAACCAGGAGAACACCAAGGAGCGGCAGACACCGTTAGTAGGCCCCAATCAAACTAGTAGCCCAAATGCAGTTTCGTATTAAAAATATAGGCCTAAAGCCTGAAGATCGAAGCTCAGGAAAACAAACCAGGAGAACATCAAGGAGCGGCAGACACCATTAGTAGGCTCCAACCAAACTAGTAGCCCAAATGCAGTTTCAGATTAAAAATATAGGCCAAAAGCCTGAAGATTGAAGCTCAGGAAAACAAACCAGGAGAACACCAAGGAGCGGCAGACACCGTTAGTAGGCCCCAACCAAACTAGTAGGCGAAATACAGTGAAATATCTGATATAGGCTGCAAGCCTGAAGACTGAAGCTCAGCTTTTTTCCTTGGAAGACGACACCAAGGTGCGGCAGACACCGTTAGTGGAGCCCAACCAAACTAGTAGGCCGAATGCAGTTTAATATTAAAAATATAGGCCGAAAGCCTGAAGATTGAAGCTAAGGCAAAAAAAACCAGGAGAACACCAAGGAGCGGCAGACACCGTTAGTAGGCCCCAACCAAACTATTAGCCCAAATGCAGTTTCAGATTAAAAATATAAGCTGAGAGCCTGAAGATCGAAGCTCAGGAAAATAAACTAGGAGAGCACCAAGGAGTTGCAGACACCGTTAGTAGGCCCAACCAACTAGCAGCCCAAATGCAGTTTCAGATTAAAATTATAGGCCGAAAGCCTGAAGATCGAAGCTCAGGAAAACAAACCAGGAGAACACCAAGGAGCGGCAGACACCGTTAGCAGGCCCAACCAAACTAGTAGCCCAAATGCAGTTTCAGATTAAAAATATAGGCCGAAAGCCTGAAGATCGAAGCTCAGGAAAAAAACAGGAGAACACCAAGGAGTGGCAGACACTGTTAATAGGCCCAACCAACTAGTAGCCCAAATGCAGTTTCAGATTAAAAATATAGGTCGAAAGCCTGAAGATCAAAGCTCAGAAAAACAAACGAGGAGAACACCAAGGAGCGGCAGACACCGTTAGTAGGCCCCAACCAAACTAGTAGCCCAAATGCAGTTTCAGATTAAAAATATAGGCCGAAAGCCTGAAGATCGAAGCTCAGGAAAACAAACCAGGAGAACACCAAAGAGCGGCAGACACCGTTAGTAGGCCCCAACCAAACTAGTAGCCCAAATGCAGTTTCCTATTAAAAATATAGCCCGAAAGCCTGAAGATCGAAGCTCAGGAAAGCAAACCAGGAGAACACCAAGGAGCGGCAGACACCGTTAGTAGGCCCCAACCAAACTAGTAGGCCAAATACAGTGAAATATCTGATATAGGCTGCAAGCCTGAAGACTGAAGCTCAGCTTTTTTCCTTGGAAGACGACACCAAGGAGCGGTAGACACCGTTAGTGGGGCCCAACCAAACTAGTAGGCCGAATGCAGTTTAATATTAAAAATATAGGCCGAAAGCCTGAAGATTAAAGCTAAGGCAAAAAAAACAGGAGAACACCAAGAAGCGGCAGACACCGTTAGTAGGCCCCAACCAAACTAGCATCCCAAATGCAGTTTCAGATTAAAAATATAGGCCGAAAGCCTGAAGATCGAAGCTCAGGAAAATAAACCAGGAGAGCACCAAGGAGTCGCAGACACCGTTAGTAGGCCCAAACAACTAGTAGCCCAAATGAGGTTTCAGATTAAAAATATAGCCCGAAAGCCTGAAGATCGAAGCTCAGGAAAACAAACCAGGAGAACACCAAGGAGCGGCAGACACCGTTAGCAGGCCCAACCAAACTAGTAGCCCAAATGCAGTTTCCTATTAAAAATATAGCCCGAAAGCCTGAAGATCGAAGCTCAGGAAAAAAAACCAGGAGAACACCAAGGAGCGGCAGACACCGTTAGTGGGGCCCAACCAAACTAGTAGGACGAATGCAGTTTAATATTAAAAATATAGGCCGAAAGCCTGAAGATTGAAGCTAAGGCAAAAAAACCAGGAGAACACTCAGGAGCGGCAGACACCGTTAGTAGGCCCCAACCAAACTAGCATCCCAAATGCAGTTTCAGATTAAAAATATAGGCTGAAAGCCTGAAGATCGAAGCTCAGGAAAATAAACCAGGAGAGCACCAAGGAGTTGCAGACACCGTTAGTAGGCCCAACCAACTAGTAGCCCAAATGCAGTTTCAGATTAAAAATATAGGCCGAAAGCCTGAAGATCGAAGCTCAGGAAAACAAACCAGGAGAACACCAAGGAGCGACAGACACCGTTAGCAGGCCCAACCAAACTAGTAGCCCAAATGCAGTTTCCTATTAAAAATATAGGCCGAAAGCCTGAAGATCTAAGCTCAGGAAAACAAACCAGGAGAACACCAAGGAGCGGCAGACACCGTTAGTAGGCCCCAACCAAACTAGTAGCCCAAATGCAGTTTCCTATTAAAAATATAGCCCGAAAGCCTGAAGATCGAAGCTCAGGGAAGCAAACCAGGAGAACACCAAGGAGCGGCAGACACCGTTAGTAGGCCCCAACCAAACTAGTAGGCCAAATACAGTGAAATATCTGATATAGGCTGCAAGCCTGAAGACTGAAGCTCAGCTTCTTTCCTTGGAAGACGACACCAAGGAGCGGCAGACACCGTTAGTGGGGCCCAACCAAACTAGTAGGCCGAATGCAGTTTAATATTAAAAATATAGGCCGAAAGCCTGAAGATTGAAGCTAAGGCAAAAAAACCAGGAGAACACCAAGAAGCGGCAGACACCGTTAGTAGGCCCCAACCAAACTAGCATCCCAAATGCAGTTTCAGATTAAAAATATAGGCCGAATGCCTGAAGATCGAAGCTCAGGAAAACAAACCAGGAGAACACCAAGGAGCGGCAGACACCGTTAGCAGGCCCAACCAAACTAGTAGCCCAAATGCAGTTTCCTATTAAAAATATAGGCCGAAAGCCTGAAGATCGAAGCTCAGGAAAACAAACCAGGAGAACACCAAGGAGCGGCAGACACCGTTAGTAGGCCCCAACCAAACTAGTAGCCCAAATGCAGTTTCCTATTAAAAATATAGGTCAAAAGCTTGAAGATCGAAGCTCAGGAAAACAAACCAGGAGAAAACCAAGCAGCGGCAGACACCGTTAGCTGGCCCCAACCAAACTAGTAGCCCAAATGCAGTTTCCTATTAAAAATATAGGTCAAAAGCTTGAAGATCGAAGCTCAGGAAAACAAACCAGGAGAACACCAAGGAGCGGCAGACACCGCTAGTTGGCCCCAACCAAACTAGTAGCCCAAATGCAGTTTCCTATTAAAAATATAGGCCGAAAGCCTGAAGATCGAAGCTCAGGAAAATAAACCAGGAGAATACCAAGGAGCGGCAGACACCGTTAGTAGGCCCCAACCAAACTAGCAGCCCAAATGCAGTTTCAGATTAAAAATATAGGCAGAAAGCCTGAAGATCGAAGCTCAGGAAAATAAATCAGGAGAATGCCAAGGAGGGACAGACACCGTTAGTAGGCCCCAACCAACTAGAAGCCCAAATGCAGTTTCAGATTAAAAATATAGGCCGAAAGCCTGAAGATCGAAGCTCAGGAAAAAAAAACAGGAGAACACGAAGGAGCGGCAGACCCCGTTAGTAGGCCCAACCAACTAGTAGCCCAAATGCAGTTTCCTATTAAAAATATAGGCCGAAAGCCTGAAGATCGAAGCTCAGGAAAATAAACCAGGAGAATACCAAGGAGCGGCAGACACCGTTAGTAGGCCCCAACCAAACTAGCAGCCCAAATGCAGTTTCAGATTAAAAATATAGGCAGAAAGCCTGAAGATCGAAGCTCAGGAAAATAAATCAGGAGAATGCCAAGGAGGGACAGACACCGTTAGTAGGCCCCAACCAACTAGAAGCCCAAATGCAGTTTCAGATTAAAAATATAGGCCGAAAGCCTGAAGATCGAAGCTCAGGAAAAAAAAACAGGAGAACTCGAAGGAGCGGCAGACCCCGTTAGTAGGCCCAACCAACTAGTAGCCCAAATGCAGTTTCAGATTAAAAATATAGGCCGAAAGCCTGAAAATCGAAGCTCAGGAAAACAAACCAGGAGAACACCAAGGAGCGGCAGACACCGTTAGTAGGCCCCAACCAAACTAGTAGCCCAAATGCAGTTTCAGATTAAAAATATAGGCCGAAAGCCTGAAGATCGAAGCTCAGGAAAACAAACCAGGAGAACACCAAGGAGCGGCAGACACCGTTAGTAGGCCCCAACCAAACTAGTAGCCCAAATGCAGTTTCAGATTAAAAATATAGGCCGAAAGCCTTAAGATCGAAGCTCAGGAAAACAAACCAGGAGAACACCAAGGAGCGGCAGACACCGTTAGTAGGCCCCAACCAAACTAGTAGCCCAAATGAACTTTTCTATTAAAAATAAAAGCCGAAAGACTGAAGATCGAAGCTCAAGAAAACAAACCAGGAGAACACCAAGGAGTGGCAGACATCGTTAGTAGGCCCCAACCAAACTAGTAGCCCAAATGCAGTTTCCTATTAAAAATATAGGCCGATAGCCTCAAGATCGAAGCTCAGGAAAACAAACCAGGAGAACACCAAGGAGCGGCAGACACCGTTAGTAGGCCCCAACCAAACTAGTAGCCCAAATGCAGTTTCCAATTAAAACTAGAGGTCAAAAGCTTGAAGATCGAAGCTCAGGAAAACAAACCAGGAGAACACCAAGGAGCGGCAGACACCGTTAGTTGGCCCCAACCAAACTAGTAGCCAAAATGCAGTTTCCTATTAAAAATATAGGCCGAAAGCCTGAAGATCGAAGCTCAGGAAAATAAACCAGGAGAATACCAAGGAGCGGCAGACACCGTTAGTAGGCCCCAACCAAACTAGCAGCCCAAATGCAGTTTCAGATTAAAAATATAGGCCGAAAGCCTGAAGATCGAAGCTCAGGAAAATAAATCAGGAGAATGCCAAGGAGGGACAGACACCGTTAGTAGGCCCCAACCAAACTAGTAGCCCAAATGAACTTTTCTATTAAAAATAAAAGCCGAAAGACTGAAGATCGAAGCTCAAGAAAACAAACCAGGAGAACACCAAGGAGTGGCAGACATCGTTAGTAGGCCCCAACCAAACTAGTAGCCCAAATGCAGTTTCCTATTAAAAATATAGGCCGAAAGCCTGAACATCGAAGCTCAGGAAAACAAACCAGGAGAACACCAAGGAGCGGCAGACACCGTTAGTAGGCCCCAACCAACTAGCCCAAATGCAGTTTCAGATTAAAAATATAGGCCGAAAGCCTGAAGATCGAAGCTCAGGAAAACAAACCAGGAGAACACCAAGGAGCGGCAGACACCAATAGTAGGCCCCAACCAAAGTAGTAGCCCAAATGCAGTTTTCTATTTAAAAAAAAGGCCGAAAGCCTGAAGATCGAAGCTCAGGAAAACAAACCAGGAGAACACCAAGGAGTGGCAGACACCGTTAGTAGGCCCCAACCAAACTAGTAGCCGAAATGCAGTTTCCTATTAAAAATATAGGCCGAAAGCCTGAAGATCGAAGCTCAGGAAAACAAACCAGGAGAACAACAAGGAGCTGCAGACACCGTTAGTAGGCCCCAACCAAAATAGTAGGCCAAATGCAGTAAAATATCTGATATAGGCCGAAAGCCTGAAGACTGAAGCTCAGCTTTTTTCCTTGGAGGACAACACCAAGGAGCGGCAGTCACCGTTAGTGGGTCCCAACCAAACTAGTAGGCCAAATGCAGTTTAATATTAAAAATATCGCCCGAAAGCCTGAAGATCGAAGCTCAGGAAAACAAAACCAGGAGAACACCAAGGAGCGGCAGACACCGTTAGTAGGCCCCAACCAAACTAGTAGGCCAAATGCAGTGAAATATCTATTATAGGCCAAAAGCCTAAAGACTGAAGGTCAGCTTTTTTCCTTGGAGGACAACACCAAGGATCGGCAGACACTGTTAGTGGGGCCCAACCAAACTAGTAGGCCAAATGCAGTTTAATATTAAAAATATAGGCCGAAAGCCTGAAGATTGAAGCTAAAGCAAAAAAACCAGGACAACACCAAGAAGCGGCAGACCCCATTAGTAGGCCCAAGCAACTTGTAGCCCAAATGCAGTTTCAGATTAAAAATATAGGCCGAAAGCCTGAAGATCGAAGCTCAGGAAAACAAACCAGGAGAACACCAAGGAGCGGCAGACACCATTAGTAGGCCCCAACCAAAGTAGTAGCCCAAATGCAGTTTTCTATTAAAAAAAAGGCCGAAAGCCTGAAGATCGAAGCTCAGGAAAACAAACCAGGAGAACACCAAGGAGTGGCAGACACCGTTAGTAGGCCCCAACCAAACTAGTAGCCGAAATGCAGTTTCCTATTAAAAATATAGGCCGAAAGCCTGAAGATCGAAGCTCAGGAAAACAAACCATGAGAACACCAAGGAGCGGCAGACACCGTTAGTAGGCCCCAACCAAACTAGTAGGCCAAATGCAGTAAAATATCTGATATAGGCCGAAAGCCTGAAGACTGAAGCTCAGCTTTTTTCCTTGGAGGACAACACCAAGGAGCGGCAGTCACCGTTAGTGGGTCCCAACCAAACTAGTAGGCCAAATGCAGTTTAATATTAAAAATATAGGCCGAAAGCCTGAAGATTAAAGCTAAGGCAAAAAAAACCAGGAGAACACCAAGGAGCGGCTGACACCGTTAGTAGGCCCCAACCAAACTAGCAGCCCAAATGCAGTTTCAGACTAAAAATATAGGCCGAAAGCCTGAAGATTGAAGCTCAGGAAAATAAACCAGGAGAACACCAAGGAGCGGCAGACACCGTTAGTAGGCCCCAACCAAACTAGTAGGCCAAATGCAGTGATATAACTGATATAGGCCGAAAGCCTGAAGACGGAAGCTCAGCTTTTTTCCTTGGACGACAACACCAAGGAGCGGCAGACACCGTTAGTGGAGCCCAAGCAAACTAGTAGGCCAAATGCAGTTTAATATTAAAAATATAGGCCGAAAGCCTGAAGATTGAAGCTAAGGCAAAACAATCAGAAGAACACCAAGGAGCGGCAGACACCGTTAGTAGGCCCCAACCAAACTAGCAGCCCAAATGCAGTTTCAGATTAAAGATATAGGCCGAAAGCCTGAAGATCGAAGCTCAGGAAAATAAACCAGGAGAGCACCAAGGAGCGGCAGACACCATTAGTAGGCCCCAACCAACTAGAAGCCCAAACGCAGTTTCAGATTAAAAATATAGGCCGAAAGCCTGAAGATCGAAGCTCAGGAAAAAAAACAAGAGAACACCAAGGAGTGGCAGACACTGTTAGTAGGCCCAACAAACTAGTAGCCCAAATGCAGTTTCACATTAAAAATATAGGTCGAAAGCCTGAAGATCGAA
This sequence comes from Ranitomeya imitator, assembly GCF_032444005.1. Taxonomy (NCBI): domain Eukaryota; kingdom Metazoa; phylum Chordata; class Amphibia; order Anura; family Dendrobatidae; genus Ranitomeya; species Ranitomeya imitator. The sequence goes on from NC_091284.1 coordinate 284,887,656, forward strand.
GCTTAGGAATACAAACAAGGAGAACACTAAGGAGCGGCAGACATCGTTAGTAGGCCCCAACCAAACTAGTAGCCCAAACGCAGTTTCAGATTTTAAATATAGGCTGAAAGCCTGAAGATCGAAGCTCAGAAAAACAAACCAGGAGAACACCAAGGAGCGGCAGACACCGTAGTAGGTCCCAACCAAACTAGTAGCCCAAATGCAGTTTCAGATTAAAAATATAGGCTGAAAGCCTGAAGATCGAAGCTCAGGAAAACAAACCAGGAGAACACCAACGAGCGGCAGACACCTTTAGTAGGCCCCAACCAAACTAGTAGCCCAAATGCAGTTTCCTATTAAAAATATAGGCCGAAAGCTTGAAGATCGAAGCTCAGGAAAACAAACCAGGAGATCACCAAGGAGCGGCAGACACCGTTAGTAGGCCCCAACCAAACTAGTAGCCCAAATGCAGTTTCAGATTAAAAATATAGCCCGAAAGCCTGAAGATCGAAGCTCAGGAAAACAAACCAGGAGAACACCAAGGAGCGGCAGACACCGTTAGTAGGCCCCAACCAAACTAGTAGGCCAAATGCAGTTAAATATTAAAAATATAGGCCGAAAGCCTGAAGATTGAAGCTAAAGCAAAAAAACCAGGACAACACCAAGAAGCGGCAGACCCCATTAGTAGGCCCAACCAACTAGTAGCCCAAATGCAGTTTCAGATTAAAAATATAGGCTGAAAGCCTGAAGATCGAAGCTCAGAAAAATAAACCAGGAGAGCACCAAGGAGTGGCAGACACCGTTAGTAGGCCCCAACCAACTAGAAGCCCAAATGCAGTTTCAGATTAAAAATATAGGCCGAAAGCCTGAAGATCACAGCTCAGGAAAAAAACAGGAGAACACCAAGGAGCGGCAGACACCGTTAGTAGGCCCCAATCAAACTAGTAGCCCAAATGCAGTTTCCTATTAAAAATATAGGCCGAAAGCCTGAACATCGAAGCTCAGGAAAACAAACCAGGAGAACACCAAGGAGCGGCAGACACCGTTAGTAGGCCCCAACCAACTAGTAGCCCAAATGCAGTTTCAGATTAAAAATATAGGCCGAAAGCCTGAAGATCGAAGCTCAGGAAAACAAACCAGGAGAACACCAAGGAGCTGCAGACACCGTTAGTAGGCCCCAACCAAAATAGTAGGCCAAATGCAGTAAAATATCTGATATAGGCCGAAAGCCTGAAGACTGAAGGTCAGCTTTTTTCCTTGGAGGACAACACCAAGGATCGGCAGACACTGTTAGTGGGGCCCAACCAAACTAGTAGGCCAAATGCAGTTTAATATTAAAAATATAGGCCGAAAGCCTGAAGATTGAAGCTAAAGCAAAAAAACCAGGACAACACCAAGAAGCGGCAGACCCCATTAGTAGGCCCAAGCAACTTGTAGCCCAAATGCAGTTTCAGATTAAAAATATAGGCCGAAAGCCTGAAGATCGAAGCTCAGGAAAACAAATCAGGAGAACACCAAGGAGCGGCAGACACCGTTAGTAGGCCCCAACCAAACTAGTAGCCCAAATGCAGTTTCTTATTAAAAATATAGGCCGAAAGCCTGAAGATCGAATCTCAGGAAGACAAACCAGGAGATCACCAAAGAGCGGCAGACACCGTTAGTAGGCCCCAACCAACTAGTAGCCCAAATGCAGTTTCAGATTAAAAATATAGGCCGAAAGCCTGAAGATCGAAGCTCAGGAAAAAAAACCAGAAGAACACCAAGGAGCGGCAGACGTCGTTAGTAGGCCCCAACCAAACTAGTAGCCCAAATGCAGTTTCAGATTAAAAATATAGGCCGAAAGCCTGAAGATCGAAGATCAGGAAAACAAACCAGGATAAAACCAAGGAGTGGCAGTCACCGTTAGTGGGGCCCAACCAAATTAGTAGTCCAAATATAGTTTAATATTAAAAATATAGGGCGAAAGCCTGAAGATTGAAGCTAAGGCAAAAAAACCAGGAGAACACCAAGGAGCGGCAGACACCGTTAGTAGGCCCCAACCAAACTAGCATCACAAATGCAGTTTCAGATTAAAAATATAGGCTGAAAGCCTGAAGATCGAAGCTCAGGAAAATAAACCAGGAGAGCACCAAGGAGTGGCAGACACCGTTAGTAGGCCCCAACCAACTAGAAGCCCAAATGCAGTTTCAGATTAAAAATATAGGCCGAAAGCCTGAAGATCAAAGCTCAGGAAAAAAACAGGAGAACACCAAGGAGCGGCAGACACCGTTAGTAGGCCCCAATCAAACTAGTAGCCCAAATGCAGTTTCCTATTAAAAATATAGGCCGAAAGCCTGAACATCGAAGCTCGGGAAAACAAACCAGGAGAACACCAAGGAGCGTCAGACACCGTTAGTAGGCCCCAACCAACTAGTAGCCCAAATGCAGTTTCAGATTAAAAATATAGGCCGAAAGCCTGAAGATCGAAGCTCAGGAAAACAAACCAGGAGAACACCAAGGAGCGGCAGACACCATTAGTAGGCCCCAACCAAAGTAGTAGCCCAAATGCAGTTTTCTATTAAAAAAAAAGGCCGAAAGCCTGAAGATCGAAGCTCAGGAAAACAAACCAGGAGAACACCAAGGAGTGGCAGACACCGTTAGTAGGCCCCAACCAAACTAGTAGCCGAAATGTAGTTTCCTATTAAAAATATAGGCCGAAAGCCTGAAGATCGAAGCTCAGGAAAACAAACCATGAGAACACCAAGGAGCGGCAGACACCGTTAGTAGGCCCCAACCAAACTAGTAGGCCAAATGCAGTAAAATATCTGATATAGGCCGAAAGCCTGAAGACTGAAGCTCAGCTTTTTTCCTTGGAGGACAACACCAAGGAGCGGCAGTCACCGTTAGTGGGTCCCAACCAAACTAGTAGGCGAAATGCAGTTTAATATTAAAAATATAGGCCGAAAGCCTGAAGATTAAAGCTAAGGCAAAAAAAAACAGGAGAACACCAAGGAGCGGCATACACCGTTAGTAGGCCCCAACCAAACTAGCAGCCCAAATGCAGTTTCAGACTAAAAATATAGGCCGAAAGCCTGAAGATTGAAGCTCAGGAAAATAAACCAGGAGAACACCAAGGAGCGGCAGACACCATTAGTAGGCCCCCACCAAACTAGTAGGCCAAATGCAGTGATATAACTGATATAGGCCGAAAGCCTGAAGACGGAAGCTCAGCTTTTTTCCTTGGACGACAACACCAAGGAGCGGCAGACACCGTTAGTGGAGCCCAAGCAAACTAGTAGGCCAAATGCAGTTTAATATTAAAAATATAGGCCGAAAGCCTGAAGATTGAAGCTAAGGCAAAACAATCAGAAGAACACCAAGGAGCGGCAGACACCATTAGTAGGCCCCAACCAACTAGAAGCCCAAATGCAGTTTCAGATTAAAAATATAGGCCGAAAGCCTGAAGATCGAAGCTCAGGAAAAAAAACAAGAGAACACCAAGGAGTGGCAGACACTGTTAGTAGGCCCAACCAACTAGTTGCCCACATGCAGTTTCACATTAAAAATATAGGTCGAAGGCCTGAAGATCGAAGCTTAGGAAAACAAACAAGGAGAACACTAAGGAGCGGCAGACATCGTTAGTAGGCCCCAACCAAACTAGTAGCCCAAACGCAGTTTCAGATTTTAAATATAGGCTGAAAGCCTGAAGATCGAAGCTCAGAAAAACAAACCAGGAGAACACCAAGGAGCGGCAGACACCGTAGTAGGCCCCAACCAAACTAGTAGCCCAAATGCAGTTTCAGATTAAAAATATAGGCCGAAAGCCTGAAGATCGAAGCTCAGGAAAACAAACCAGGAGAACACCAACGAGCGGCAGACACCTTTAGTAGGCCCCAACCAAACTAGTAGCCCAAATGCAGTTTCCTATTAAAAATATAGGCCGAAAGCATGAAGATCGAAGCTCAGGAAAACAAACCAGGAGATCACCAAGGAGCGGCAGACACCGTTAGTAGGCCCCAACCAAACTAGTAGCCCAAATGCAGTTTCAGATTAAAAATATAGCCCGAAAGCCTGAAGATCGAAGCTCAGGAAAACAAACCAGGAGAACACCAAGGAGCGGCAGACACCGTTAGTAGGCCCCAACCAAACTAGTAGGCCAAATGCAGTTAAATATTAAAAATATAGGCCGAAAGCCTGAAGATTGAAGCTAAAGCAAAAAAACCAGGACAACACCAAGAAGCGGCAGACCCCATTAGTAGGCCCAACCAACTAGTAGCCCAAATGCAGTTTCAGATTAAAAAAATAGGCCGAAAGCCTGAAGATCGAAGCTCAGGAAAACAAACCAGGAGAACACCAAGGAGCGGCAGACACCATTAGTAGGCCCCAACCAACTAGTAGCCCAAATGCAGTTTCAGATTAAAAATATAGGCCGAAAGCCTGAAGATCGAAGTTCAGAAAAACAAACCAGGAGAACACCAACGAGCGGCAGACACCTTTAGTAGGCCCCAACCAAACTAGTAGCCCAAATGCAGTTTCAGATTAAAAATATTGGCCGAAAGCCTGAAGATCGAAGCTCTGGAAAACAAACCAGGAGAACACCAAGGAGCGGCAGACACCGTTAGTAGGCCACAACCAAACTAGTAGCCCAAATGCAGTTTCAGATTAAAAATATCGCCCGAAAGCCTGAAGATCGAAGCTCGGGAAAACAAAACCAGCATAACACCAAGGAGCGGCAGACACCGTTAGTAGGCACCAACCAAACTAGTAGGCCAATTGCAGTGAAATATCTAATATAGGCCAAAAGCCTAAAGACTGAAGCTCAGCTTTTTTCCTTGGAGGACAACACCAAGGAGCGGCAGACACCGTTAGTGGGGCCCAACCAACTAGTAGCCCAAATGCAGTTTCAGATTAAAAACATAGGTCGAAAGCCTGAACATCGAAGCTCCGGAAAACAAACCAGGAGAACACCAAAGAGCGGTAGACACCGTTAGTGGGCCCCAACCAAACTAGTAGCCCAAACGCAGTTTCAGATTAAAAATATAGGCCGAAAGCCTGAAGATCGAAGCTCAGGAAAACAAACCAGGAGAACACCAAGGAGCGGCAGACACCGTTAGTAGGCCCAAACCAAACTAGTAGCCCAAATGCAGTTTCTTATTAAAAATATAGGCCGAAAGCCTGAAGATCGAATCTCAGGAAAACAAACCAGGAGAACACCAAGGAGCGGCAGACACCGTTAGTAGGCCCCAACCAACTAGTAGCCCAAATGCAGTTTCAGATTAAAAACATAAGCCGAAAGCCTGAAGATCGAAGCTCAGGAAAAAAAAACAGGAGAACACCAAGGAGCGGCAGACACCGTTAGTAGGCCCCAACCAAACTAGTAGCCCAAATGCAGTTTCCTTTTAAAATGTAGGCCGAAAACCTGAAGATCGAAGCTCAGGAAAACAAACCAGGAGAACACTAAGGAGCGGCAGACACCATTAGTAGGCCCCAACTAAACTAGTAGCCCAAATGCAGTTTCAGATTAAAAATATAGGCCGAAAACCGGAAGATCAAAGCTCAGGAAAACAAACCAGAAGAACACCAAGGAGCGGCAGACACCGTTAGTAGGCCCCAACCAAACTAGTAGCCCAAATGCAGTTTCCTTTTAAAATGTAGGCCGAAAACCTGAAGATCGAAGCTCAGGAAAACAAACCAGGAGAACACCAAGGAGCGGCAGACGCCGTTAGTAGGACCCAACCAAACTAGTAGCCCAAATGCAGTTTCTTATTAAAAATATAGGCCGAAAACCTGAAGATCAAAGCTCAGGAAAACAAACCAGGAGAACACCAAGGAGCGGCAGACACCGTTAGTAGGCCCCAACCAAACTAGCAGCCCAAATGCAGTTTCAGATTAAAAATATAGGCCGAAAGCCTGATGATCGAAGCTCAGGAAAATAAACCAGGAGAGCACCAAGCAGCGGCAGACACCATTAGTAGGCCCCAACCAACTAGAAGCCCAAATACAGTTTAGATTAAAAATATAGGCCGAAAGCCTGAAGATCGAAGCTCAGGAAAAAAACAGGAGAACACCAAGGAGTGGCAGACACTGTTAGTAGGCCCAACCAACTAGCAGCCCAAATGCAGTTTCAGACTAAAAATATAGGCCGAAAGCCTGAAGATTGAAGCTCAGGAAAGTAAACCAGGAGAACACCAAGGAGCGGCAGACACCGTTATTAGGCCCCAACCAAACTAGTAGGCCAAATGCAGTGATATAACTGATATAGGCCGAAAGCCTGAAGACGGAAGCTCAGCTTTTTTCCTTGGACGACAACACCAAGGAGCGGCAGACACCGTTAGTGGAGCCCAAGCAAACTAGTAGGCCAAATGCAGTTTAATATTAAAAATATAGGCCGAAAGCCTGAAGATTGAAGCTAAGGCAAAACAATCAGAAGAACACCAAGGAGCGGCAGACACCGTTAGTAGGCCCCAACCAAACTAGCAGCCCAAATGCAGTTTCAGATTAAAAATATAGGCCGAAAGCCTGAAGATCGAAGCTCAGGAAAATAAACCAGGAGAGCACCAAGGAGCGGCAGACACCATTAGTAGGCCCCAACCAACTAGAAACCCAAATGCAGTTTCAGATTAAAAATATAGGCCGAAAGCCTGAAGATCGAAGCTCAGGAAAAAAAACAAGAGAACACCAAGGAGTGGCAGACACTGTTAGTAGGCCCAACCAACTAGTAGCCCAAATGCAGTTTCACATTAAAAATATAGGTCGAAAGCCTGAAGATCGAAGCTTAGGAAAACAAACAAGGAGAACACTAAGGAGCAGCAGACATCGTTAGTAGGCCCAAACCAAACTAGTAGCCCAAACGCAGTTTCAGATTTTAAATATAGGCTGAAAGCCTGAAGATCGAAGCTCAGAAAAACAAACCAGGAGAACACCAAGGAGTGGCAGACACCGTAGTAGGTCCCAACCAAACTAGTAGCCCAAATGCAGTTTCAGATTAAAAATATAGGCCGAAAGCCTGAAGATCGAAGCTCAGGAAAACAAACCAGGAGAACAGCAACGAGCGGCAGACACCTTTAGTAGGCCCCAACCAAACTAGTAGCCCAAATACAGTTCCTATTAAAAATATAGGCCGAAAGCATGAAGATCGAAGCTCAGGAAAACAAACCAGGAGATCACCAAGGAGCGGCAGACACCTTTAGTAGGCCCCAACCAAACTAGTAGCCCAAATGCAGTTTCAGATTAAAAATATAGCCCGAAAGCCTGAAGATCGAAGCTCAGGAAAACAAACCAGGAGAACACCAAGGAGCGGCAGACACCGTTAGTAGGCCCCAACCAAACTAGTAGGCCAAATGCAGTTAAATATTAAAAATATAGGCCGAAAGCCTGAAGATTGAAGCTAAAGCAAAAAAACCAGGACAACACCAAGAAGCGGCAGACCCCATTAGTAGGCCCAACCAACTAGTAGCCCAAATGCAGTTTCAGATTAAAAATATAGGCCGAAAGCCTGAAGATCGAAGCTCAGGAAAACAAACCAGGAGAACACCAAGGAGCGGCAGACACCATTAGTAGGCCCCAACCAACTAGTAGCCTAAATGCAGTTTCAGATTAAAAATATAGGCCGAAAGCCTGAAGATCGAAGCTCAGGAAAACAAACCAGGAGAACACCAAGGAGCGGCAGACACCGTTAGTAGGCCACAACCAAACTAGTAGCCCAAATGCAGTTTCAGATTAAAAATATCGCCCGAAAGCCTGAAGATCGAAGCTCGGGAAAACAAAACCAGGAGAACACCAAGGAGCGGCAGACACCGTTAATAGGCACCAACCAAACTAGTAGGCCAAATGCAGTGAAATATCTAATATAGGCCAAAAGCCTAAAGACTGAAGCTCAGCTTTTTTCCTTGGAGGACAACACCAAGGAGCGGCAGACACCGTTAGTGGGGCCCAACCAACTAGTAGCCCAAATGCAGTTTCAGATTAAAAACATAGGTCGAAAGCCTGAACATCGAAGCTCAGGAAAACAAACCAGGAGAACACCAAAGAGCGGTAGACAGCGTTAGTGGGCCCCAACCAAACTAGTAGCCCAAACGCAGTTTCAGATAAAAAATATAGGCCGAAAGCCTGAAGATCAAAGCTCAGAAAAACAAACCAGGAGAACACCAAGGAGCGGCAGACACCGTTAGTAGGCCCCAACCAAACTAGTAGCCCAAATGCAGTTTCAGATTAAAAATATAGGCCGAAAGCCTGAAGATCGAAGCTCAGGAAAACAAACCAGGAGAACACCAAGGAGCGGCAGACACCGTTAGTAGGCCCCAACCAAACTAGTAGCCCAAATGCAGTTTCTTATTAAAAATATAGGCCGAAAGCCTGAAGATCGAATCTCAGGAAAACAAACCAGGAGAACACCAAGGAGCGGCAGACACCGTTAGTAGGCCCCAACCAACTAGTAGCCCAAATGCAGTTTCAGATTAAAAACATAAGCCGAAAGCCTGAAGATCGAAGCTCAGGAAAAAAAAACAGGAGAACACCAAGGAGTGGCAGACACCGTTAGTAGGCCCCAACCAAACTAGTAGCCCAAATGCAGTTTCCTTTTAAAATGTAGGCCGAAAACCTGAAGATCGAAGCTCAGGAAAACAAACCAGGAGAACACCAAGGAGCGGCAGACACCATTAGTAGGCCCCAACCAAACTAGTAGCCCAAATGCAGTTTCAGATTAAAAATATAGGCCGAAAGCCTGAAGTTCGAAGCTCAGGAAAAGAAACCAGAAGAACACCAAGGAGCGGCAGACGCCGTTAGTAGGACCCAACCAAACTAGTAGCCCAAATGCAGTTTCTTATTAAAAATATAGGCCGAAAACCTGAAGATCAAAGCTCAGGAAAACAAACCAGGAGAACACCAAGGAGCGGCAGACACCGTTAGTAGGCCCCAACCAAACTAGGAGCCCAAATGCAGTTTCAGATTAAAAATATAGGCCGAAAACCTGATGATCGAAGCTCAGGAAAATAAACCAGGAGAGCACCAAGGAGCGGCAGACACCATTAGTAGGCCCCAACCAACTAGAAGCCCAAATACAGTTTAGATTAAAAATATAGGCCGAAAGCCTGAAGATCGAAGCTCAGGAAAAAAACAGGAGAACACCAAGGAGTGGCAGACACTGTTAGTAGGCCCAACCAACTAGAAGCCCAAGTGCAGTTTCAGATTAAAAATATAGGTCGAAAGCCTGAAGATCGAAGCTCAGGAAAACAAACCAGGAGAACACCAAGGAGCGGCAGACATCGTTAGTAGGCCCCCACCAAACTAGTAGCCCAAACGTAGTTTCAGATCAAAAATATAGCCCGAAGGAACTGAAGATCGAAGCTCAGGAAAACAAACAAGGAGAACACCAACGAGCGGCAGACACCGTTAGTAGGCCCCAACCAAACTAGTAGCCCAAATTCAGTTTCCTATTAAAAATATAGGCCGAAAGCCTGAACATCGAAGCTCAGGAAAACAAACCAGTAGAACACCAAGGAGCGGCAGACACCGTTAGTAGGCCCCAACCAAACTAGTAGCCCAAATACAGTTTCAGATTAAAAATATAGGTTGAAAGCTTGAAGAACGAAGCTCAGGAAAACAAACCAGGAGAACACCAAGGAGCGGCAGACGCCGTTAGTAGGCCCCAACCAAACTAGTAGCCCAAATGCAGTTTCTTTTTTAAAATAATGGCCGAAAGCTTGAAGATCGAAGCTCAGGAAAACAAACCAGGAGAACTCCAAGGAGCGGAAGACACCGTTAGTAGGCCCCAACGAAACTAGTAGCCCAAATGCAGTTTCAGATTAAAAATATAGGCCAAAAGCCTGAAGATCGAAGCTCAGGAAAACAAACCAGGAGAACACCAAGGAGCGGCAGACACAGTTAGTAGGCCCCAACCAAACTAGTAGCCCAAATTCAATTTTCTATTAAAAATATAGGCCGAAAGCCTGAAAATCGAAGCTCAGGAAAACAAACCAGGAGAACACCAAGGAGCGGCAGACGCCGTTAGTAGGCCCCAACCAAACTAGTAGCCCAAATGCAGTTTCTTATTAAAAATATAGGCCGAAAGCCTGAAGATCGAAGCTCAGGAAAACAAACCAGAAGAACACCAAGGAGCGGCAGTCACCGTTAGTAGGCCCCAACGAACTAGTAGCCCAAATGCAGTTTCAGATTAAAAATATAGGCCGAAAGCCTGAAGATCGAAGCTCAGGAAAACAAACCAGGAAAACACCAAAGAGCGGCAGACACCGTTAGTAGGCCCCAACCAAACTCGTAGCCCAAATGCAGATTCCTATTAAAAATATAGGCCGAAAGCCTGAAGATGGAAGCTCAGGAAAACAAACCAGGAGAACACCAAGGAGCGGCAGACACCGTTAGTAGGCCCCAACCAAACTAGTAGCCCAAATTCAGTTTTCTATTAATAATATAGGCCGAAAGCCTGAAGATCGAAGCTCAGGAAAAAAACAGGAGAACACCAAGGAGTGGCAGACACCGTTAGTAGGCCCCAATCAAACTAGTAGCCCAAATGCAGTTTCCTAATAAATATATAGGCCGAAAGCCTGAAGATCGAAGCTAAGGAAAACAAACCAGGAGAACACCAAAAAGCGGCAGACACCGTTAGTAGGCCCCAAACAAACTAGTAGGCCAAATTCAGTGATATAACTTGTATAGGCCGAAAGCCTGAAAACTGAAGCTCAGCTTTTTTCCTTGGACGACAACACCAAGGAGCGGCAGACACCGTTAGTGGGGCCCAACCAAACTAGTAGGACAAATGCAGTTTAATATTAAAAATATAGGCAGAAAGCCTGAAGATTGAAGCTAAGGCAAAAAAACCAGGAGAACATCAAGGAGCGGCAGACACCGTTAGTAGGCCTCAATCAATCTAGCAGCCCAAATGCAGTTTCAGAATAAAAATATAGGCCGAAAGCCTGAAGATCGAAGCTCAGGAAAATAAACCAGGAGAGCACCAAGGAGCGGCAGACACCATTAGTAGGCCCCAACCAGCTAGAAGCCCAAATGCAGTTTCAGATTAAAAATATAGGCCGAAAGCCTGAAGATCGAAGCTCAGGAAAAAAACAGGAGAACACCATGGAGTGGCAGACACTGTTAATAGGCCCAACCAACTAGTAGCCCAAATGCAGTTTCAGATTAAAAATATAGGTCGAAAGCCTGAAGATCGAAGATCAATAAAACAAACCAGGAGAACACCAAGGAGCGGCAGACACCGTTAGTAGGCCCCAACCAAACTAGCAGCCCAAACGCAGTTTCAGATTAAAAATATAGGCCCAAAAGCCTGAAGATCGAAGCTCAGAAAAACAAACCAGGAGAACACCAAGGAGCGGCAGACATGGTTAGTAGGCCCCAACCAAACTAGTAGCCCAAATGCAGTTTCAGATTAAAAATATAGGCCGAAAGCCTGAAGATCGAAGCTCAGGAAAAAAACAGGAGAACACCAAGGAGTGGCAGACACTGTTAATAGGCCCAACCAACTAGTAGCCCAAATGCAGTTTCAGATTAAAAATATAGGTCGAAAGCCTGAAGATCAAAGCTCAGAAAAACAAACCAGGAGAACACCAAGGAGCGGCAGACATCGTTAGTAGGCCCCCACCAAACTAGTAGCCCAAACGTAGTTTCAGATCAAAAATATAGCCCGAAGGAACTGAAGATCGAAGCTAAGGAAAACAAACCAGGAGAACACCAAAAAGCGGCAGACACCGTTAGTAGGCCCCAAACAAACTAGTAGGCCAAATTCAGTGATATAACTTGTATAGGCCGAAAGCCTGAAAACTGAAGCTCAGCTTTTTTCCTTGGACGACAACACCAAGGAGCGGCAGACACCGTTAGTGGGGCCCAACCAAACTAGTAGGACAAATGCAGTTTAATATTAAAAATATAGGCAGAAAGCCTGAAGATTGAAGCTAAGGCAAAAAAACAGGAGAACACCAAGGAGCGGCAGACACCGTTAGTAGGCCCCAACCAAACTAGTAGCCCAAATGCAGTTTCAGATTAAAAATATAGGCCGAAAGCCTGAAGATCGAAGCTCAGGAAAACAAACCAGGAGAACACCAAGGAGCGGCAGACACCGTTAGTAGGCCCCAACCAAACTAGTAGCCCAAATGCAGTTTCTTATTAAAAATATAGGCCGAAAGCCTGAAGATCGAATCTCAGGAAAACAAACCAGGAGAACACCAAGGAGCGGCAGACACCGTTAGTAGACCCCAACCAACTAGTAGCCCAAATGCAGTTTCAGATTAAAAACATAAGCCGAAAGCCTGAAGATCGAAGCTCAGGAAAAAAAAACAGGAGAACACCAAGGAGTGGCAGACACCGTTAGTAGGCCCCAACCAAACTAGTAGCCCAAATGCAGTTTCCTTTTAAAATGTAGGCCGAAAACCTGAAGATCGAAGCTCAGGAAAACAAACCAGGAGAACACCAAGGAGCGGCAGACACCATTAGTAGGCCCCAACCAAACTAGTAGCCCAAATGCAGTTTCAGATTAAAAATATAGGCCGAAAACCTGAAGATCAAAGCTCAGGAAAATAAACCAGGAGAGCACCAAGGAGCGGCAGACACCGTTAGTAGGACCCAACCAAACTAGTAGCCCAAATGCAGTTTCTTATTAAAAATATAGGCCGAAAACCTGAAGATCAAAGCTCAGGAAAACAAACCAGGAGAACACCAAGGAGCGGCAGACACCGTTAGTAGGCCCCAACCAAACTAGCAGCCCAAATGCAGTTTCAGATTAAAAATATAGGCCGAAAACCTGATGATCGAAGCTCAGGAAAATAAACCAGGAGAGCACCAAGGAGCGGCAGACACCATTAGTAGGCCCCAACCAACTAGAAGCCCAAATACAGTTTAGATTAAAAATATAGGCCGAAAGCCTGAAGATCGAAGCTCAGGAAAAAAACAGGAGAACACCAAGGAGTGGCAGACACTGTTAGTAGGCCCAACCAACTAGAAGCCCAAGTGCAGTTTCAGATTAAAAATATAGGTCGAAAGCCTGAAGATCGAAGCTCAGGAAAACAAACCAGGAGAACACCAAGGAGCGGCAGACATCGTTAGTAGGCCCCCACCAAACTAGTAGCCCAAACGTAGTTTCAGATCAAAAATATAGCCCGAAGGAACTGAAGATCGAAGCTCAGGAAAACAAACAAGGAGAACACCAACGAGCGGCAGACACCGTTAGTAGGCCCCAACCAAACTAGTAGCCCAAATTCAGTTTCCTATTAAAAATATAGGCCGAAAGCCTGAACATCGAAGCTCAGGAAAACAAACCAGTAGAACACCAAGGAGCGGCAGACACCGTTAGTAGGCCCCAACCAAACTAGTAGCCCAAATACAGTTTCAGATTAAAAATATAGCCCGAAAGCCTGAAGATCGAAGCTCAGGAAAACAAACCAGGAGAACACCAAGGAGCGGCAGACACCGTTAGTAGGCCCCAACCAAACTAGTAGCCCAAATACAGTTTCAGATTAAAAATATAGGTTGAAAGCTTGAAGAACGAAGCTCAGGAAAACAAACCAGGAGAACACCAAGGAGCGGCAGACGCCGTTAGTAGGCCCCAACCAAACTAGTAGCCCAAATGCAGTTTCTTTTTAAAAATAATGGCCGAAAGCTTGAAGATCGAAGCTCAGGAAAACAAACCAGGAGAACTCCAAGGAGCGGAAGACACCGTTAGTAGGCCCCAACGAAACTAGTAGCCCAAATGCAGTTTCAGATTAAAAATATAGGCCAAAAGCCTGAAGATCGAAGCTCAGGAAAACAAACCAGGAAAACACCAAAGAGCGGCAGACACCGTTAGTAGGCCCCAACCAAACTCGTAGCCCAAATGCAGATTCCTATTAAAAATATAGGCCGAAAGCCTGAAGATGGAAGCTCAGGAAAACAAACCAGGAGAACACCAAGGAGCGGCAGACACCGTTAGTAGGCCCCAACCAAACTAGTAGCCCAAATTCAGTTTTCTATTAATAATATAGGCCGAAAGCCTGAAGATCGAAGCTCAGGAAAAAAACAGGAGAACACCAAGGAGTGGCAGACACCGTTAGTAGGCCCCAATCAAACTAGTAGCCCAAATGCAGTTTCCTAATAAATATATAGGCCGAAAGCCTGAAGATCGAAGCTAAGGAAAACAAACCAGGAGAACACCAAAAAGCGGCAGACACCGTTAGTAGGCCCCAAACAAACTAGTAGGCCAAATTCAGTGATATAACTTGTATAGGCCGAAAGCCTGAAAACTGAAGCTCAGCTTTTTTCCTTGGACGACAACACCAAGGAGCGGCAGACACCGTTAGTGGGGCCCAACCAAACTAGTAGGACAAATGCAGTTTAATATTAAAAATATAGGCAGAAAGCCTGAAGATTGAAGCTAAGGCAAAAAAACCAGGAGAACATCAAGGAGCGGCAGACACCGTTAGTAGGCCTCAATCAATCTAGCAGCCCAAATGCAGTTTCAGAATAAAAATATAGGCCGAAAGCCTGAAGATCGAAGCTCAGGAAAATAAACCAGGAGAGCACCAAGGAGCGGCAGACACCATTAGTAGGCCCCAACCAGCTAGAAGCCCAAATGCAGTTTCAGATTAAAAATATAGGCCGAAAGCCTGAAGATCGAAGCTCAGGAAAAAAACAGGAGAACACCAAGGAGTGGCAGACACTGTTAATAGGCCCAACCAACTAGTAGCCCAAATGCAGTTTCAGATTAAAAATATAGGTCGAAAGCCTGAAGATCGAAGATCAATAAAACAAACCAGGAGAACACCAAGGAGCGGCAGACACCGTTAGTAGGCCCCAACCAAACTAGCAGCCCAAACGCAGTTTCAGATTAAAAATATAGGCCCAAAAGCCTGAAGATCGAAGCTCAGAAAAACAAACCAGGAGAACACCAAGGAGCGGCAGACATGGTTAGTAGGCCCCAACCAAACTAGTAGCCCAAATGCAGTTTCAGATTAAAAATATAGGCCGAAAGCCTGAAGATCGAAGCTCAGGAAAAAAACAGGAGAACACCAAGGAGTGGCAGACACTGTTAATAGGCCCAACCAACTAGTAGCCCAAATGCAGTTTCAGATTAAAAATATAGGTCGAAAGCCTGAAGATCAAAGCTCAGAAAAACAAACCAGGAGAACACCAAGGAGCGGCAGACACCGTTAGTAGGCCCCAACCAAACTAGTAGCCCAAATGCAGTTTCAGATTAAAAATATAGGCCGAAAGCCTGAAGATCGAAGCTCAGGAAAACAAACCAGGAGAACACCAAGGAGCGGCAGACACCGTTAGTAGGCCCCAACCAAACTAGTAGCCCAAATGCAGTTTCTTATTAAAAATATAGGCCGAAAGCCTGAAGATCGAATCTCAGGAAAACAAACCAGGAGAACACCAAGGAGCGGCAGACACCGTTAGTAGACCCCAACCAACTAGTAGCCCAAATGCAGTTTCAGATTAAAAACATAAGCCGAAAGCCTGAAGATCGAAGCTCAGGAAAAAAAAACAGGAGAACACCAAGGAGTGGCAGACACCGTTAGTAGGCCCCAACCAAACTAGTAGCCCAAATGCAGTTTCCTTTTAAAATGTAGGCCGAAAACCTGAAGATCGAAGCTCAGGAAAACAAACCAGGAGAACACCAAGGAGCGGCAGACACCATTAGTAGGCCCCAACCAAACTAGTAGCCCAAATGCAGTTTCAGATTAAAAATATAGGCCGAAAACCTGAAGATCAAAGCTCAGGAAAATAAACCAGGAGAGCACCAAGGAGCGGCAGACACCGTTAGTAGGACCCAACCAAACTAGTAGCCCAAATGCAGTTTCTTATTAAAAATATAGGCCGAAAACCTGAAGATCAAAGCTCAGGAAAACAAACCAGGAGAACACCAAGGAGCGGCAGACACCGTTAGTAGGCCCCAACCAAACTAGCAGCCCAAATGCAGTTTCAGATTAAAAATATAGGCCGAAAACCTGATGATCGAAGCTCAGGAAAATAAACCAGGAGAGCACCAAGGAGCGGCAGACACCATTAGTAGGCCCCAACCAACTAGAAGCCCAAATACAGTTTAGATTAAAAATATAGGCCGAAAGCCTGAAGATCGAAGCTCAGGAAAAAAACAGGAGAACACCAAGGAGTGGCAGACACTGTTAGTAGGCCCAACCAACTAGAAGCCCAAGTGCAGTTTCAGATTAAAAATATAGGTCGAAAGCCTGAAGATCGAAGCTCAGGAAAACAAACCAGGAGAACACCAAGGAGCGGCAGACATCGTTAGTAGGCCCCCACCAAACTAGTAGCCCAAACGTAGTTTCAGATCAAAAATATAGCCCGAAGGAACTGAAGATCGAAGCTCAGGAAAACAAACAAGGAGAACACCAACGAGCGGCAGACACCGTTAGTAGGCCCCAACCAAACTAGTAGCCCAAATTCAGTTTCCTATTAAAAATATAGGCCGAAAGCCTGAACATCGAAGCTCAGGAAAACAAACCAGTAGAACACCAAGGAGCGGCAGACACCGTTAGTAGGCCCCAACCAAACTAGTAGCCCAAATGCAGTTTCAGATTAAAAATATAGCCCGAAAGCCTGAAGATCGAAGCTCAGGAAAACAAACCAGGAGAACACCAAGGAGCGGCAGACACCGTTAGTAGGCCCCAACCAAACTAGTAGCCCAAATACAGTTTCAGATTAAAAATATAGGTTGAAAGCTTGAAGAACGAAGCTCAGGAAAACAAACCAGGAGAACACCAAGGAGCGGCAGACGCCGTTAGTAGGCCCCAACCAAACTAGTAGCCCAAATGCAGTTTCTTTTTAAAAATAATGGCCGAAAGCTTGAAGATCGAAGCTCAGGAAAACAAACCAGGAGAACTCCAAGGAGCGGAAGACACCGTTAGTAGGCCCCAACGAAACTAGTAGCCCAAATGCAGTTTCAGATTAAAAATATAGGCCAAAAGCCTGAAGATCGAAGCTCAGGAAAACAAACCAGGAGAACACCAAGGAGCGGCAGACACAGTTAGTAGGCCCCAACCAAACTAGTAGCCCAAATTCAATTTTCTATTAAAAATATAGGCCGAAAGCTTGAAAATCGAAGCTCAGGAAAACAAACCAGGAGAACACCAAGGAGCGGCAGACACCGTTAGTAGGCCCCAACCAAACTAGTAGCCCAAATGCAGTTTCCTATTAAAATTATAGGCCGAAAGCCTGAAGATCGAAGCTTAGGAAAACAAACCAGGAGAACACCAAGGAGCGGCAGACGCCATTAGTAGGCCCCAACCAAACTAGTAGCCCAAATGCAGTTTCTTATTAAAAATATAGGCCGAAAGCCTGAAGATCGAAGCTCAGGAAAACAAACCAGAAGAACACCAAGGAGCGGCAGTCACCGTTAGTAGGCCCCAACGAACTAGTAGCCCAAATGCAGTTTCAGATTAAAAATATAGGCCGAAAGCCTGAAGATCGAAGCTCAGGAAAACAAACCAGGAAAACACCAAAGAGCAGCAGACACCGTTAGTAGGCCCCAACCAAACTCGTAGCCCAAATGCAGATTCCTATTAAAAATATAGGCCGAAAGCCTGAAGATGGAAGCTCAGGAAAACAAACCAGGAGAACACCAAGGAGCGGCAGACACCGTTAGTAGGCCCCAACCAAACTAGTAGCCCAAATTCAGTTTTCTATTAATAATATAGGCCGAAAGCCTGAAGATCGAAGCTCAGGAAAAAAACAGGAGAACACCAAGGAGTGGCAGACACCGTTAGTAGGCCCCAATCAAACTAGTAGCCCAAATGCAGTTTCCTAATAAATATATAGGCCGAAAGCCTGAAGATCGAAGCTAAGGAAAACAAACCAGGAGAACACCAAAAAGTGGCAGACACCGTTAGTAGGCCCCAAACAAACTAGTAGGCCAAATTCAGTGATATAACTTGTATAGGCCGAAAGCCTGAAAACTGAAGCTCAGCTTTTTTCCTTGGACGACAACACCAAGGAGCGTCAGACACCGTTAGTGGGGCCCAACCAAACTAGTAGGACAAATGCAGTTTAATATTAAAAATATAGGCAGAAAGCCTGAAGATTGAAGCTAAGGCAAAAAAACCAGGAGAACATCAAGGAGCGGCAGACACCGTTAGTAGGCCTCAATCAATCTAGCAGCCCAAATGCAGTTTCAGAATAAAAATATAGGCCGAAAGCCTGAAGATCGAAGCTCAGGAAAATAAACCAGGAGAGCACCAAGGAGCGGCAGACACCATTAGTAGGCCCCAACCAGCTAGAAGCCCAAATGCAGTTTCAGATTAAAAATATAGGCCGAAAACCTGAAGATCGAAGCTCAGGAAAAAAACAGGAGAACACCAAGGAGTGGCAGACACTGTTAATAGGCCCAACCAACTAGTAGCCCAAATGCAGTTTCAGATTAAAAATATAGGTCGAAAGCCTGAAGATCGAAGATCAATAAAACAAACCAGGAGAACACCAAGGAGCGGCAGACACCGTTAGTAGGCCCCAACCAAACTAGCAGCCCAAACGCAGTTTCAGATTAAAAATATAGGCCCAAAAGCCTGAAGATCGAAGCTCAGAAAAACAAACCAGGAGAACACCAAGGAGCGGCAGACATGGTTAGTAGGCCCCAACCAAACTAGTAGCCCAAATGCAGTTTCAGATTAAAAATATAGGCCGAAAGCCTGAAGATCGAAGCTCAGGAAAAAAACAGGAGAACACCAAGGAGTGGCAGACACTGTTAATAGGCCCAACCAACTAGTAGCCCAAATGCAGTTTCAGATTAAAAATATAGGTCGAAAGCCTGAAGATCAAAGCTCAGAAAAACAAACCAGGAGAACACCAAGGAGCGGCAGACACCGTTAGTAGGCCCCAACCAAACTAGTAGCCCAAATGCAGTTTCAGATTAAAAATATAGGCCGAAAGCCTGAAGATCGAAGCTCAGGAAAACAAACCAGGAGAACACCAAGGAGCGGCAGACACCGTTAGTAGGCCCCAACCAAACTAGTAGCCCAAATGCAGTTTCTTATTAAAAATATAGGCCGAAAGCCTGAAGATCGAATCTCAGGAAAACAAACCAGGAGAACACCAAGGAGCGGCAGACACCGTTAGTAGGCCCCAACCAACTAGTAGCCCAAATGCAGTTTCAGATTAAAAACATAAGCCGAAAGCCTGAAGATCGAAGCTCAGGAAAAAAAAACAGGAGAACACCAAGGAGTGGCAGACACCGTTAGTAGGCCCCAACCAAACTAGTAGCCCAAATGCAGTTTCCTTTTAAAATGTAGGCCGAAAACCTGAAGATCGAAGCTCAGGAAAACAAACCAGGAGAATACCAAGGAGCGGCAGACACCATTAGTAGGCCCCAACCAAACTAGTAGCCCAAATGCAGTTTCAGATTAAAAATATAGGCCGAAAGCCTGAAGTTCGAAGCTCAGGAAAAGAAACCAGAAGAACACCAAGGAGCGGCAGACACCGTTAGTAGGACCCAACCAAACTAGTAGCCCAAATGCAGTTTCTTATTAAAAATATAGGCCGAAAACCTGAAGATCAAAGCTCAGGAAAACAAACCAGGAGAACACCAAGGAGCGGCAGACACCGTTAGTAGGCCCCAACCAAACTAGCAGCCCAAATGCAGTTTCAGATTAAAAATATAGGCCGAAAACCTGATGATCGAAGCTCAGGAAAATAAACCAGGAGAGCACCAAGGAGCGGCAGACACCATTAGTAGGCCCCAACCAACTAGAAGCCCAAATACAGTTTAGATTAAAAATATAGGCCGAAAGCCTGAAGATCGAAGCTCAGGAAAAAAACAGGAGAACACCAAGGAGTGGCAGACACTGTTAGTAGGCCCAACCAACTAGAAGCCCAAGTGCAGTTTCAGATTAAAAATATAGGTCGAAAGCCTGAAGATCGAAGCTCAGGAAAACAAACCAGGAGAACACCAAGGAGCGGCAGACATCGTTAGTAGGCCCCCACCAAACTAGTAGCCCAAACGTAGTTTCAGATCAAAAATATAGCCCGAAGGAACTGAAGATCGAAGCTCAGGAAAACAAACAAGGAGAACACCAACGAGCGGCAGACACCGTTAGTAGGCCCCAACCAAACTAGTAGCCCAAATTCAGTTTCCTATTAAAAATATAGGCCGAAAGCCTGAACATCGAAGCTCAGGAAAACAAACCAGTAGAACACCAAGGAGCGGCAGACACCGTTAGTAGGCCCCAACCAAACTAGTAGCCCAAATGCAGTTTCAGATTAAAAATATAGCCCGAAAGCCTGAAGATCGAAGCTCAGGAAAACAAACCAGGAGAACACCAAGGAGCGGCAGACACCGTTAGTAGGCCCCAACCAAACTAGTAGCCCAAATACAGTTTCAGATTAAAAATATAGGTTGAAAGCTTGAAGAACGAAGCTCAGGAAAACAAACCAGGAGAACACCAAGGAGCGGCAGACGCCGTTAGTAGGCCCCAACCAAACTAGTAGCCCAAATGCAGTTTCTTTTTAAAAATAATGGCCGAAAGCTTGAAGATCGAAGCTCAGGAAAAACCAGGAGAACTCCAAGGAGCGGAAGACACCGTTAGTAGGCCCCAACGAAACTAGTAGCCCAAATGCAGTTTCAGATTAAAAATATAGGCCAAAAGCCTGAAGATCGAAGCTCAGGAAAACAAACCAGGAGAACACCAAGGAGCGGCAGACACAGTTAGTAGGCCCCAACCAAACTAGTAGCCCAAATTCAATTTTCTATTAAAAATATAGGCCGAAAGCCTGAAAATCGAAGCTCAGGAAAACAAACCAGGAGAACACCAAGGAGCGGCAGACACCGTTAGTAGGCCCCAACCAAACTAGTAGCCCAAATGCAGTTTCCTATTAAAATTATAGGCCGAAAGCCTGAAGATCGAAGCTTAGGAAAACAAACCAGGAGAACACCAAGGAGCGGCAGACGCTGTTAGTAGGCCCCAACCAAACTAGTAGCCCAAATGCAGTTTCTTATTAAAAATATAGGCCGAAAGCCTGAAGATCGAAGCTCAGGAAAACAAACCAGAAGAACACCAAGGAGCGGCAGTCACCGTTAGTAGGCCCCAACGAACTAGTAGCCCAAATGCAGTTTCAGATTAAAAATATAGGCCGAAAGCCTGAAGATCGAAGCTCAGGAAAACAAACCAGGAAAACACCAAAGAGCGGCAGACACCGTTAGTAGGCCCCAACCAAACTCGTAGCCCAAATGCAGATTCCTATTAAAAATATAGGCCGAAAGCCTGAAGATGGAAGCTCAGGAAAACAAACCAGGAGAACACCAAGGAGCGGCAGACACCGTTAGTAGGCCCCAACCAAACTAGTAGCCCAAATTCAGTTTTCTATTAATAATATAGGCCGAAAGCCTGAAGATCGAAGCTCAGGAAAAAAACAGGAGAACACCAAGGAGTGGCAGACACCGTTAGTAGGCCCCAATCAAACTAGTAGCCCAAATGCAGTTTCCTAATAAATATATAGGCCGAAAGCCTGAAGATCGAAGCTAAGGAAAACAAACCAGGAGAACACCAAAAAGCGGCAGACACCGTTAGTAGGCCCCAAACAAACTAGTAGGCCAAATTCAGTGATATAACTTGTATAGGCCGAAAGCCTGAAAACTGAAGCTCAGCTTTTTTCCTTGGACGACAACACCAAGGAGCGGCAGACACCGTTAGTGGGGCCCAACCAAACTAGTAGGACAAATGCAGTTTAATATTAAAAATATAGGCAGAAAGCCTGAAGATTGAAGCTAAGGCAAAAAAACCAGGAGAACATCAAGGAGCGGCAGACACCGTTAGTAGGCCTCAATCAATCTAGCAGCCCAAATGCAGTTTCAGAATAAAAATATAGGCCGAAAGCCTGAAGATCGAAGCTCAGGAAAATAAACCAGGAGAGCACCAAGGAGCGGCAGACACCATTAGTAGGCCCCAACCAGCTAGAAGCCCAAATGCAGTTTCAGATTAAAAATATAGGCCGAAAGCCTGAAGATCGAAGCTCAGGAAAAAAACAGGAGAACACCAAGGAGTGGCAGACACTGTTAATAGGCCCAACCAACTAGTAGCCCAAATGCAGTTTCAGATTAAAAATATAGGTCGAAAGCCTGAAGATCGAAGATCAATAAAACAAACCAGGAGAACACCAAGGAGCGGCAGACACCGTTAGTAGGCCCCAACCAAACTAGCAGCCCAAACGCAGTTTCAGATTAAAAATATAGGCCCAAAAGCCTGAAGATCGAAGCTCAGAAAAACAAACCAGGAGAACACCAAGGAGCGGCAGACATGGTTAGTAGGCCCCAACCAAACTAGTAGCCCAAATGCAGTTTCAGATTAAAAATATAGGCCGAAAGCCTGAAGATCGAAGCTCAGGAAAAAAACAGGAGAACACCAAGGAGTGGCAGACACTGTTAATAGGCCCAACCAACTAGTAGCCCAAATGCAGTTTCAGATTAAAAATATAGGTCGAAAGCCTGAAGATCAAAGCTCAGAAAAACAAACCAGGAGAACACCAAGGAGCGGCAGACACCGTTAGTAGGCCCCAACCAAACTAGTAGCCCAAATGCAGTTTCAGATTAAAAATATAGGCCGAAAGCCTGAAGATCGAAGCTCAGGAAAACAAACCAGGAGAACACCAAGGAGCGGCAGACACCGTTAGTAGGCCCCAACCAAACTAGTAGCCCAAATGCAGTTTCTTATTAAAAATATAGGCCGAAAGCCTGAAGATCGAATCTCAGGAAAACAAACCAGGAGAACACCAAGGAGCGGCAGACACCGTTAGTAGGCCCCAACCAACTAGTAGCCCAAATGCAGTTTCAGATTAAAAACATAAGCCGAAAGCCTGAAGATCGAAGCTCAGGAAAAAAAAACAGGAGAACACCAAGGAGTGGCAGACACCGTTAGTAGGCCCCAACCAAACTAGTAGCCCAAATGCAGTTTCCTTTTAAAATGTAGGCCGAAAACCTGAAGATCGAAGCTCAGGAAAACAAACCAGGAGAACACCAAGGAGCGGCAGACACCATTAGTAGGCCCCAACCAAACTAGTAGCCCAAATGCAGTTTCAGATTAAAAATATAGGCCGAAAGCCTGAAGTTCGAAGCTCAGGAAAAGAAACCAGAAGAACACCAAGGAACGGCAGACGCCGTTAGTAGGACCCAACCAAACTAGTAGCCCAAATGCAGTTTCTATTAAAAATATAGGCCGAAAACCTGAAGATCAAAGCTCAGGAAAACAAACCAGGAGAACACCAAGGAGCGGCAGACACCGTTAGTAGGCCCCAACCAAACTAGCAGCCCAAATGCAGTTTCAGATTAAAAATATAGGCCGAAAACCTGATGATCGAAGCTCAGGAAAATAAATCAGGAGAGCACCAAGGAGCGGCAGACACCATTAGTAGGCCCCAACCAACTAGAAGCCCAAATACAGTTTAGATTAAAAATATAGGCCGAAAGCCTGAAGATCGAAGCTCAGGAAAAAAACAGGAGAACACCAAGGAGTGGCAGACACTGTTAGTAGGCCCAACCAACTAGAAGCCCAAGTGCAGTTTCAGATTAAAAATATAGGTCGAAAGCCTGAAGATCGAAGCTCAGGAAAACAAACCAGGAGAACACCAAGGAGCGGCAGACATCGTTAGTAGGCCCCCACCAAACTAGTAGCCCAAACGTAGTTTCAGATCAAAAATATAGCCCGAAGGAACTGAAGATCGAAGCTCAGGAAAACAAACAAGGAGAACACCAACGAGCGGCAGACACCGTTAGTAGGCCCCAACCAAACTAGTAGCCCAAATTCAGTTTCCTATTAAAAATATAGGCCGAAAGCCTGAACATCGAAGCTCAGGAAAACAAACCAGTAGAACACCAAGGAGCGGCAGACACCGTTAGTAGGCCCCAACCAAACTAGTAGCCCAAATGCAGTTTCAGATTAAAAATATAGCCCGAAAGCCTGAAGATCGAAGCTCAGGAAAACAAACCAGGAGAACACCAAGGAGCGGCAGACACCGTTAGTAGGCCCCAACCAAACTAGTAGCCCAAATACAGTTTCAGATTAAAAATATAGGTTGAAAGCTTGAAGAACGAAGCTCAGGAAAACAAACCAGGAGAACACCAAGGAGCGGCAGACGCCGTTAGTAGGCCCCAACCAAACTAGTAGCCCAAATGCAGTTTCTTTTTAAAAATAATGGCCGAAAGCTTGAAGATCGAAGCTCAGGAAAACAAACCAGGAGAACTCCAAGGAGCGGAAGACACCGTTAGTAGGCCCCAACGAAACTAGTAGCCCAAATGCAGTTTCAGATTAAAAATATAGGCCAAAAGCCTGAAGATCGAAGCTCAGGAAAACAAACCAGGAGAACACCAAGGAGCGGCAGACACAGTTAGTAGGCCCCAACCAAACTAGTAGCCCAAATTCAATTTTCTATTAAAAATATAGGCCGAAAGCCTGAAAATCGAAGCTCAGGAAAACAAACCAGGAGAACACCAAGGAGCGGCAGACACCGTTAGTAGGCCCCAACCAAACTAGTAGCCCAAATGCAGTTTCCTATTAAAATTATAGGCCGAAAGCCTGAAGATCGAAGCTTAGGAAAACAAACCAGGAGAACACCAAGGAGCGGCAGACGCCGTTAGTAGGCCCCAACCAAACTAGTAGCCCAAATGCAGTTTCTTATTAAAAATATAGGCCGAAAGCCTGAAGATCGAAGCTCAGGAAAACAAACCAGAAGAACACCAAGGAGCGGCAGTCACCGTTAGTAGGCCCCAACGAACTAGTAGCCCAAATGCAGTTTCAGATTAAAAATATAGGCCGAAAGCCTGAAGATCGAAGCTCAGGAAAACAAACCAGGAAAACACCAAAGAGCGGCAGACACCGTTAGTAGGCCCCAACCAAACTCGTAGCCCAAATGCAGATTCCTATTAAAAATATAGGCCGAAAGCCTGAAGATGGAAGCTCAGGAAAACAAACCAGGAGAACACCAAGGAGCGGCAGACACCGTTAGTAGGCCCCAACCAAACTAGTAGCCCAAATTCAGTTTTCTATTAATAATATAGGCCGAAAGCCTGAAGATCGAAGCTCAGGAAAAAAACAGGAGAACACCAAGGAGTGGCAGACACCGTTAGTAGGCCCCAATCAAACTAGTAGCCCAAATGCAGTTTCCTAATAAATATATAGGCCGAAAGCCTGAAGATCGAAGCTAAGGAAAACAAACCAGGAGAACACCAAAAAGCGGCAGACACCGTTAGTAGGCCCCAAACAAACTAGTAGGCCAAATTCAGTGATATAACTTGTATAGGCCGAAAGCCTGAAAATTGAAGCTCAGCTTTTTTCCTTGGACGACAACACCAAGGAGCGGCAGACACCGTTAGTGGGGCCCAACCAAACTAGTAGGACAAATGCAGTTTAATATTAAAAATATAGGCAGAAAGCCTGAAGATTGAAGCTAAGGCAAAAAAACCAGGAGAACATCAAGGAGCGGCAGACACCGTTAGTAGGCCTCAATCAATCTAGCAGCCCAAATGCAGTTTCAGAATAAAAATATAGGCCGAAAGCCTGAAGATCGAAGCTCAGGAAAATAAACCAGGAGAGCACCAAGGAGCGGCAGACACCATTAGTAGGCTCCAACCAGCTAGAAGCCCAAATGCAGTTTCAGATTAAAAATATAGGCCGAAAGCCTGAAGATCGAAGCTCAGGAAAAAAACAGGAGAACACCAAGGAGTGGCAGACACTGTTAATAGGCCCAACTAACTAGTAGCCCAAATGCAGTTTCAGATTAAAAATATAGGTCGAAAGCCTGAAGATCGAAGATCAATAAAACAAACCAGGAGAACACCAAGGAGCGGCAGACACCGTTAGTAGGCCCCAACCAAACTAGCAGCCCAAACGCAGTTTCAGATTAAAAATATAGGCCCAAAAGCCTGAAGATCGAAGCTCAGAAAAACAAACCAGGAGAACACCAAGGAGCGGCAGACATGGTTAGTAGGCCCCAACCAAACTAGTAGCCCAAATGCAGTTTCAGATTAAAAATATAGGCCGAAAGCCTGAAGATCGAAGCTCAGGAAAAAAACAGGAGAACACCAAGGAGTGGCAGACACTGTTAATAGGCCCAACCAACTAGTAGCCCAAATGCAGTTTCAGATTAAAAATATAGGTCGAAAGCCTGAAGATCAAAGCTCAGAAAAACAAACCAGGAGAACACCAAGGAGCGGCAGACACCGTTAGTAGGCCCCAACCAAACTAGTAGCCCAAATGCAGTTTCAGATTAAAAATATAGGCCGAAAGCCTGAAGATCGAAGCTCAGGAAAACAAACCAGGAGAACACCAAGGAGCAGCAGACACCGTTAGTAGGCCCCAACCAAACTAGTAGCCCAAATGCAGTTTCTTATTAAAAATATAGGCCGAAAGCCTGAAGATCGAATCTCAGGAAAACAAACCAGGAGAACACCAAGGAGCGGCAGACACCGTTAGTAGGCCCCAACCAACTAGTAGCCCAAATGCAGTTTCAGATTAAAAACATAAGCCGAAAGCCTGAAGATCGAAGCTCAGGAAAAAAAAACAGGAGAACACCAAGGAGTGGCAGACACCGTTAGTAGGCCCCAACCAAACTAGTAGCCCAAATGCAGTTTCCTTTTAAAATGTAGGCCGAAAACCTGAAGATCGAAGCTCAGGAAAACAAACCAGGAGAACACCAAGGAGCGGCAGACACCATTAGTAGGCCCCAACCAAACTAGTAGCCCAAATGCAGTTTCAGATTAAAAATATAGGCCGAAAGCCTGAAGTTCGAAGCTCAAGAAAAGAAACCAGAAGAACACCAAGGAGCGGCAGACGCCGTTAGTAGGACCCAACCAAACTAGTAGCCCAAATGCAGTTTCTTATTAAAAATATAGGCCGAAAACCTGAAGATCAAAGCTCAGGAAAACAAACCAGGAGAACACCAAGGAGCGGCAGACACCGTTAGTAGGCCCCAACCAAACTAGCAGCCCAAATGCAGTTTCAGATTAAAAATATAGGCCGAAAACCTGATGATCGAAGCTCAGGAAAATAAACCAGGAGAGCACCAAGGAGCGGCAGACACCATTAGTAGGCCCCAACCAACTAGAAGCCCAAATACAGTTTAGATTAAAAATATAGGCCGAAAGCCTGAAGATCGAAGCTCAGGAAAAAAACAGGAGAACACCAAGGAGTGGCAGACACTGTTAGTAGGCCCAACCAACTAGAAGCCCAAGTGCAGTTTCAGATTAAAAATATAGGCCGAAAGCCTGAAGATCGAAGCTCAGGAAAACAAACCAGAAGAACACCAAGGAGCGGCAGTCACCGTTAGTAGGCCCCAACGAACTAGTAGCCCAAATGCAGTTTCAGATTAAAAATATAGGCCGAAAGCCTGAAGATCGAAGCTCAGGAAAACAAACCAGGAAAACACCAAAGAGCGGCAGACACCGTTAGTAGGCCCCAACCAAACTCGTAGCCCAAATGCAGATTCCTATTAAAAATATAGGCCGAAAGCCTGAAGATGGAAGCTCAGGAAAACAAACCAGGAGAACACCAAGGAGCGGCAGACACCGTTAGTAGGCCCCAACCAAACTAGTAGCCCAAATTCAGTTTTCTATTAATAATATAGGCCGAAAGCCTGAAGATCGAAGCTCAGGAAAAAAACAGGAGAACACCAAGGAGTGGCAGACACCGTTAGTAGGCCCCAATCAAACTAGTAGCCCAAATGCAGTTTCCTAATAAATATATAGGCCGAAAGCCTGAAGATCGAAGCTAAGGAAAACAAACCAGGAGAACACCAAAAAGCGGCAGACACCGTTAGTAGGCCCCAAACAAACTAGTAGGCCAAATTCAGTGATATAACTTGTATAGGCCGAAAGCCTGAAAATTGAAGCTCAGCTTTTTTCCTTGGACGACAACACCAAGGAGCGGCAGACACCGTTAGTGGGGCCCAACCAAACTAGTAGGACAAATGCAGTTTAATATTAAAAATATAGGCAGAAAGCCTGAAGATTGAAGCTAAGGCAAAAAAACCAGGAGAACATCAAGGAGCGGCAGACACCGTTAGTAGGCCTCAATCAATCTAGCAGCCCAAATGCAGTTTCAGAATAAAAATATAGGCCGAAAGCCTGAAGATCGAAGCTCAGGAAAATAAACCAGGAGAGCACCAAGGAGCGGCAGACACCATTAGTAGGCTCCAACCAGCTAGAAGCCCAAATGCAGTTTCAGATTAAAAATATAGGCCGAAAGCCTGAAGATCGAAGCTCAGGAAAAAAACAGGAGAACACCAAGGAGTGGCAGACACTGTTAATAGGCCCAACTAACTAGTAGCCCAAATGCAGTTTCAGATTAAAAATATAGGTCGAAAGCCTGAAGATCGAAGATCAATAAAACAAACCAGGAGAACACCAAGGAGCGGCAGACACCGTTAGTAGGCCCCAACCAAACTAGCAGCCCAAACGCAGTTTCAGATTAAAAATATAGGCCCAAAAGCCTGAAGATCGAAGCTCAGAAAAACAAACCAGGAGAACACCAAGGAGCGGCAGACATGGTTAGTAGGCCCCAACCAAACTAGTAGCCCAAATGCAGTTTCAGATTAAAAATATAGGCCGAAAGCCTGAAGATCGAAGCTCAGGAAAAAAACAGGAGAACACCAAGGAGTGGCAGACACTGTTAATAGGCCCAACCAACTAGTAGCCCAAATGCAGTTTCAGATTAAAAATATAGGTCGAAAGCCTGAAGATCAAAGCTCAGAAAAACAAACCAGGAGAACACCAAGGAGCGGCAGACACCGTTAGTAGGCCCCAACCAAACTAGTAGCCCAAATGCAGTTTCAGATTAAAAATATAGGCCGAAAGCCTGAAGATCGAAGCTCAGGAAAACAAACCAGGAGAACACCAAGGAGCGGCAGACACCGTTAGTAGGCCCCAACCAAACTAGTAGCCCAAATGCAGTTTCTTATTAAAAATATAGGCCGAAAGCCTGAAGATCGAATCTCAGGAAAACAAACCAGGAGAACACCAAGGAGCGGCAGACACCGTTAGTAGGCCCCAACCAACTAGTAGCCCAAATGCAGTTTCAGATTAAAAACATAAGCCGAAAGCCTGAAGATCGAAGCTCAGGAAAAAAAAACAGGAGAACACCAAGGAGTGGCAGACACCGTTAGTAGGCCCCAACCAAACTAGTAGCCCAAATGCAGTTTCCTTTTAAAATGTAGGCCGAAAACCTGAAGATCGAAGCTCAGGAAAACAAACCAGGAGAACACCAAGGAGCGGCAGACACCATTAGTAGGCCCCAACCAAACTAGTAGCCCAAATGCAGTTTCAGATTAAAAATATAGGCCGAAAGCCTGAAGTTCGAAGCTCAAGAAAAGAAACCAGAAGAACACCAAGGAGCGGCAGACGCCGTTAGTAGGACCCAACCAAACTAGTAGCCCAAATGCAGTTTCTTATTAAAAATATAGGCCGAAAACCTGAAGATCAAAGCTCAGGAAAACAAACCAGGAGAACACCAAGGAGCGGCAGACACCGTTAGTAGGCCCCAACCAAACTAGCAGCCCAAATGCAGTTTCAGATTAAAAATATAGGCCGAAAACCTGATGATCGAAGCTCAGGAAAATAAACCAGGAGAGCACCAAGGAGCGGCAGACACCATTAGTAGGCCCCAACCAACTAGAAGCCCAAATACAGTTTAGATTAAAAATATAGGCCGAAAGCCTGAAGATCGAAGCTCAGGAAAAAAACAGGAGAACACCAAGGAGTGGCAGACACTGTTAGTAGGCCCAACCAACTAGAAGCCCAAGTGCAGTTTCAGATTAAAAATATAGGTCGAAAGCCTGAAGATCGAAGCTCAGGAAAACAAACCAGGAGAACACCAAGGAGCGGCAGACATCGTTAGTAGGCCCCCACCAAACTAGTAGCCCAAACGTAGTTTCAGATCAAAAATATAGCCCGAAGGAACTGAAGATCGAAGCTCAGGAAAACAAACAAGGAGAACACCAACGAGCGGCAGACACCGTTAGTAGGCCCCAACCAAACTAGTAGCCCAAATTCAGTTTCCTATTAAAAATATAGGCCGAAAGCCTGAACATCGAAGCTCAGGAAAACAAACCAGTAGAACACCAAGGAGTGGCAGACACCGTTAGTAGGCCCCAACCAAACTAGTAGCCCAAATGCAGTTTCAGATTAAAAATATAGCCCGAAAGCCTGAAGATCGAAGCTCAGGAAAACAAACCAGGAGAACACCAAGGAGCGGCAGACACCGTTAGTAGGCCCCAACCAAACTAGTAGCCCAAATACAGTTTCAGATTAAAAATATAGGTTGAAAGCTTGAAGAACGAAGCTCAGGAAAACAAACCAGGAGAACACCAAGGAGCGGCAGACGCCGTTAGTAGGCCCCAACCAAACTAGTAGCCCAAATGCAGTTTCTTTTTAAAAATAATGGCCGAAAGCTTGAAGATCGAAGCTCAGGAAAACAAACCAGGAGAACTCCAAGGAGCGGAAGACACCGTTAGTAGGCCCCAACGAAACTAGTAGCCCAAATGCAGTTTCAGATTAAAAATATAGGCCAAAAGCCTGAAGATCGAAGCTCAGGAAAACAAACCAGGAGAACACCAAGGAGCGGCAGACACAGTTAGTAGGCCCCAACCAAACTAGTAGCCCAAATTCAATTTTCTATTAAAAATATAGGCCGAAAGCCTGAAAATCGAAGCTCAGGAAAACAAACCAGGAGAACACCAAGGAGCGGCAGACACCGTTAGTAGGCCCCAACCAAACTAGTAGCCCAAATGCAGTTTCCTATTAAAATTATAGGCCGAAAGCCTGAAGATCGAAGCTTAGGAAAACAAACCAGGAGAACACCAAGGAGCGGCAGACGCTGTTAGTAGGCCCCAACCAAACTAGTAGCCCAAATGCAGTTTCTTATTAAAAATATAGGCCGAAAGCCTGAAGATCGAATCTCAGGAAAACAAACCAGGAGAACACCAACTAGCGGCAGACACCGTTAGTAGGCCCCAACCAACTAGTAGCCCAAATGCAGTTTCAGATTAAAAACATAAGCCGAAAGCCTGAAGATCGAAGCTCAGGAAAAAAAAACAGGAGAACACCAAGGAGTGGCAGACACAGTTAGTAGGCCCCAACCAAACTAGTAGCCCAAATGCAGTTTCCTTTTAAAATGTAGGCCGAAAACCTGAAGATCGAAGCTCAGGAAAACAAACCAGGAGAACACCAAGGAGCGGCAGACACCATTAGTAGGCCCCAACCAAACTAGTAGCCCAAATGCAGTTTCAGATTAAAAATATAGGCCGAAAGCCTGAAGTTCGAAGCTCAGGAAAAGAAACCAGAAGAACACCAAGGAGCGGCAGACGCCGTTAGTAGGACCCAACCAAACTAGTAGCCCAGATGCAGTTTCTTATTAAAAATATAGGCCGAAAACCTGAAGATCAAAGCTCAGGAAAACAAACCAGGAGAACACCAAGGAGCGGCAGACACCGTTAGTAGGCCCCAACCAAACTAGCAGCCCAAATGCAGTTTCAGATTAAAAATATAGGCCGAAAACCTGATGATCGAAGCTCAGGAAAATAAACCAGGAGAGCACCAAGGAGCGGCAGACACCATTAGTAGGCCCCAACCAACTAGAAGCCCAAATACAGTTTAGATTAAAAATATAGGCCGAAAGCCTGAAGATCGAAGCTCAGGAAAAAAACAGGAGAACACCAAGGAGTGGCAGACACTGTTAGTAGGCCCAACCAACTAGAAGCCCAAGTGCAGTTTCAGATTAAAAATATAGGTCGAAAGCCTGAAGATCGAAGCTCAGGAAAACAAACCAGGAGAACACCAAGGAGCGGCAGACATCGTTAGTAGGCCCCCACCAAACTAGTAGCCCAAACGTAGTTTCAGATCAAAAATATAGCCCGAAGGAACTGAAGATCGAAGCTCAGGAAAACAAACAAGGAGAACACCAACGAGCGGCAGACACCGTTAGTAGGCCCCAACCAAACTAGTAGCCCAAATTCAGTTTCCTATTAAAAATATAGGCCGAAAGCCTGAACATCGAAGCTCAGGAAAACAAACCAGTAGAACACCAAGGAGCGGCAGACACCGTTAGTAGGCCCCAACCAAACTAGTAGCCCAAATGCAGTTTCAGATTAAAAATATAGCCCGAAAGCCTGAAGATCGAAGCTCAGGAAAACAAACCAGGAGAACACCAAGGAGCGGCAGACACCATTAGTAGGCCCCAACCAAACTAGTAGCCCAAATACAGTTTCAGATTAAAAATATAGGTTGAAAGCTTGAAGAACGAAGCTCAGGAAAACAAACCAGGAGAACACCAAGGAGCGGCAGATGCCGTTAGTAGGCCCCAACCAAACTAGTAGCCCAAATGCAGTTTCTTTTTAAAAATAATGGCCGAAAGCTTGAAGATCGAAGCTCAGGAAAACAAACCAGGAGAACTCCAAGGAGCGGAAGACACCGTTAGTAGGCCCCAACGAAACTAGTAGCCCAAATGCAGTTTCAGATTAAAAATATAGGCCAAAAGCCTGAAGATCGAAGCTCAGGAAAGCAAACCAGGAGAACACCAAGGAGCGGCAGACACAGTTAGTAGGCCCCAACCAAACTAGTAGCCCAAATTCAATTTTCTATTAAAAATATAGGCCGAAAGCCTGAAAATCGAAGCTCAGGAAAACAAACCAGGAGAACACCAAGGAGCGGCAGACACCGTTAGTAGGCCCCAACCAAACTAGTAGCCCAAATGCAGTTTCCTATTAAAATTATAGGCCGAAAGCCTGAAGATCGAAGCTTAGGAAAACAAACCAGGAGAACACCAAGGAGCGGCAGACGCCGTTAGTAGGCCCCAACCAAACTAGTAGCCCAAATGCAGTTTCTTATTAAAAATATAGGCCGAAAGCCTGAAGATCGAAGCTCAGGAAAACAAACCAGAAGAACACCAAGGAGCGGCAGTCACCGTTAGTAGGCCCCAACGAACTAGTAGCCCAAATGCAGTTTCAGATTAAAAATATAGGCCGAAAGCCTGAAGATCGAAGCTCAGGAAAACAAACCAGGAAAACACCAAAGAGCGGCAGACACCGTTAGTAGGCCCCAACCAAACTCGTAGCCCAAATGCAGATTCCTATTAAAAATATAGGCCGAAAGCCTGAAGATGGAAGCTCAGGAAAACAAACCAGGAGAACACCAAGGAGCGGCAGACACCGTTAGTAGGCCCCAACCAAACTAGTAGCCCAAATTCAGTTTTCTATTAATAATATAGGCCGAAAGCCTGAAGATCGAAGCTCAGGAAAAAAACAGGAGAACACCAAGGAGTGGCAGACACCGTTAGTAGGCCCCAATCAAACTAGTAGCCCAAATGCAGTTTCCTAATAAATATATAGGCCGAAAGCCTGAAGATCGAAGCTAAGGAAAACAAACCAGGAGAACACCAA
Organism: Ranitomeya imitator; assembly: GCF_032444005.1. NCBI lineage: Eukaryota > Metazoa > Chordata > Amphibia > Anura > Dendrobatidae > Ranitomeya > Ranitomeya imitator. The sequence continues at coordinate 284,920,974 of NC_091284.1, forward strand.
AAAGCGGCACACACCGTTAGTAGGCCCCAAACAAACTAGTAGGCCAAATTCAGTGATATAACTTGTATAGGCCGAAAGCCTGAAAACTGAAGCTCAGCTTTTTTCCTTGGACGACAACACCAAGGAGCGGCAGACACCGTTAGTGGGGCCCAACCAAACTAGTAGGACAAATGCAGTTTAATATTAAAAATATAGGCAGAAAGCCTGAAGATTGAAGCTAAGGCAAAAAAAACAGGAGAACATCAAGGAGCGGCAGACACCGTTAGTAGGCCTCAATCAATCTAGCAGCCCAAATGCAGTTTCAGAATAAAAATATAGGCCGAAAGCCTGAAGATCGAAGCTCAGGAAAATAAACCAGGAGAGCACCAAGGAGCGGCAGACACCATTAGTAGGCCCCAACCAGCTAGAAGCCCAAATGCAGTTTCAGATTAAAAATATAGGCCGAAAGCCTGAAGATCGAAGCTCAGGAAAAAAACAGGAGAACACCAAGGAGTGGCAGACACTGTTAATAGGCCCAACCAACTAGTAGCCCAAATGCAGTTTCAGATTAAAAATATAGGTCGAAAGCCTGAAGATCGAAGATCAATAAAACAAACCAGGAGAACACCAAGGAGCGGCAGACACCGTTAGTAGGCCCCAACCAAACTAGCAGCCCAAACGCAGTTTCAGATTAAAAATATAGGCCCAAAAGCCTGAAGATCGAAGCTCAGGAAAACAAACCAGGAGAACACCAAGGAGCGGCAGACATGGTTAGTAGGCCCCAACCAAACTAGTAGCCCAAATGCAGTTTCAGATTAAAAATATAGGCCGAAAGCCTGAAGATCGAAGCTCAGGAAAAAAACAGGAGAACACCAAGGAGCGGCAGACACCGTTAGTAGGCCCCAACCAAACTAGTAGCCCAAATGCAGTTTCTTACTAAAAATATAGGTCGAAAGCCTGAAGATCGAATCTCAGGAAAACAAACCAGGAGAACACCAAGGAGCGGCAGACACCGTTAGTAGGCCCCAACCAACTAGTAGCCCAAATGCAGTTTCAGATTAAAAACATAAGCCGAAAGCCTGAAGATCGAAGCTCAGGAAAAAAAAACAGGAGAACACCAAGGAGTGGCAGACACCGTTAGTAGGCCCCAACCAAACTAGTAGCCCAAATGCAGTTTCCTTTTAAAATGTAGGCCGAAAACCTGAAGATCGAAGCTCAGGAAAACAAACCAGGAGAACACCAAGGAGCGGCAGACACCATTAGTAGGCCCCAACCAAACTAGTAGCCCAAATGCAGTTTCAGATTAAAAATATAGGCCGAAAGCCTGAAGTTCGAAGCTCAGGAAAAGAAACCAGAAGAACACCAAGGAGCGGCAGACGCCGTTAGTAGGACCCAACCAAACTAGTAGCCCAGATGCAGTTTCTTATTAAAAATATAGGCCGAAAACCTGAAGATCAAAGCTCAGGAAAACAAACCAGGAGAACACCAAGGAGCGGCAGACACCGTTAGTAGGCCCCAACCAAACTAGCAGCCCAAATGCAGTTTCAGATTAAAAATATAGGCCGAAAACCTGATGATCGAAGCTCAGGAAAACAAACCAGGAGAGCACCAAGGAGCGGCAGACACCATTAGTAGGCCCCAACCAACTAGAAGCCCAAATACAGTTTAGATTAAAAATATAGGCCGAAAGCCTGAAGATCGAAGCTCAGGAAAAAAACAGGAGAACACCAAGGAGTGGCAGACACTGTTAGTAGGCCCAACCAACTAGAAGCCCAAGTGCAGTTTCAGATTAAAAATATAGGTCGAAAGCCTGAAGATCGAAGCTCAGGAAAACAAACCAGGAGAACACCAAGGAGCGGCAGACATCGTTAGTAGGCCCCCACCAAACTAGTAGCCCAAACGTAGTTTCAGATCAAAAATATAGCCCGATGGAACTGAAGATCGAAGCTCAGGAAAACAAACAAGGAGAACACCAACGAGCGGCAGACACCGTTAGTAGGCCCCAACCAAACTAGTAGCCCAAATTCAGTTTCCTATTAAAAATATAGGCCGAAAGCCTGAACATCGAAGCTCAGGAAAACAAACCAGTAGAACACCAAGGAGCGGCAGACACCGTTAGTAGGCCCCAACCAAACTAGTAGCCCAAATGCAGTTTCAGATTAAAAATATAGCCCGAAAGCCTGAAGATCGAAGCTCAGGAAAACAAACCAGGAGAACACCAAGGAGCGGCAGACACCATTAGTAGGCCCCAACCAAACTAGTAGCCCAAATACAGTTTCAGATTAAAAATATAGGTTGAAAGCTTGAAGAACGAAGCTCAGGAAAACAAACCAGGAGAACACCAAGGAGCGGCAGACGCCGTTAGTAGGCCCCAACCAAACTAGTAGTCCAAATGCAGTTTCTTTTTAAAAATAATGGCCGAAAGCTTGAAGATCGAAGCTCAGGAAAACAAACCAGGAGAACTCCAAGGAGCGGAAGACACCGTTAGTAGGCCCCAACGAAACTAGTAGCCCAAATGCAGTTTCAGATTAAAAATATAGGCCAAAAGCCTGAAGATCGAAGCTCAGGAAAGCAAACCAGGAGAACACCAAGGAGCGGCAGACACAGTTAGTAGGCCCCAACCAAACTAGTAGCCCAAATTCAATTTTCTATTAAAAATATAGGCCGAAAGCCTGAAAATCGAAGCTCAGGAAAACAAACCAGGAGAACACCAAGGAGCGGCAGACACCGTTAGTAGGCCCCAACCAAACTAGTAGCCCAAATGCAGTTTCCTATTAAAATTATAGGCCGAAAGCCTGAAGATCGAAGCTTAGGAAAACAAACCAGGAGAACACCAAGGAGCGGCAGACGCCGTTAGTAGGCCCCAACCAAACTAGTAGCCCAAATGCAGTTTCTTATTAAAAATATAGGCCGAAAGCCTGAAGATCGAAGCTCAGGAAAACAAACCAGAAGAACACCAAGGAGCGGCAGTCACCGTTAGTAGGCCCCAACGAACTAGTAGCCCAAATGCAGTTTCAGATTAAAAATATAGGCCGAAAGCCTGAAGATCGAAGCTCAGGAAAACAAACCAGGAAAACACCAAAGAGCGGCAGACACCGTTAGTAGGCCCCAACCAAACTCGTAGCCCAAATGCAGATTCCTATTAAAAATATAGGCCGAAAGCCTGAAGATGGAAGCTCAGGAAAACAAACCAGGAGAACACCAAGGAGCGGCAGACACCGTTAGTAGGCCCCAACCAAACTAGTAGCCCAAATTCAGTTTTCTATTAATAATATAGGCCGAAAGCCTGAAGATCGAAGCTCAGGAAAAAAACAGGAGAACACCAAGGAGTGGCAGACACCGTTAGTAGGCCCCAATCAAACTAGTAGCCCAAATGCAGTTTCCTAATAAATATATAGGCCGAAAGCCTGAAGATCGAAGCTAAGGAATACAAACCAGGAGAACGCCAAAAAGCGGCACACACCGTTAGTAGGCCCCAAACAAACTAGTAGGCCAAATTCAGTGATATAACTTGTATAGGCCGAAAGCCTGAAAACTGAAGCTCAGCTTTTTTCCTTGGACGACAACACCAAGGAGCGGCAGACACCGTTAGTGGGGCCCAACCAAACTAGTAGGACAAATGCAGTTTAATATTAAAAATATAGGCAGAAAGCCTGAAGATTGAAGCTAAGGCAAAAAAAACAGGAGAACATCAAGGAGCGGCAGACACCGTTAGTAGGCCTCAATCAATCTAGCAGCCCAAATGCAGTTTCAGAATAAAAATATAGGCCGAAAGCCTGAAGATCGAAGCTCAGGAAAATAAACCAGGAGAGCACCAGGGAGCGGCAGACACCATTAGTAGGCCCCAACCAGCTAGAAGCCCAAATGCAGTTTCAGATTAAAAATATAGGCCGAAAGCCTGAAGATCGAAGCTCAGGAAAAAAACAGGAGAACACCAAGGAGTGGCAGACACTGTTAATAGGCCCAACCAACTAGTAGCCCAAATGCAGTTTCCGATTAAAAATATAGGTTGAAAGCCTGAAGATCGAAGATCAATAAAACAAACCAGGAGAACACCAAGGAGCGGCAGACACCTTTAGTAGGCCCCAACCAAACTAGCAGCCCAAACGCAGTTTCAGATTAAAAATATAGGCCCAAAAGCCTGAAGATCGAAGCTCAGAAAAACAAACCAGGAGAACACCAAGGAGCGGCAGACATGGTTAGTAGGCCCCAACCAAACTAGTAGCCCAAATGCAGTTTCAGATTAAAAATATAGGCCGAAAGCCTGAAGATCGAAGCTCAGGAAAAAAACAGGAGAACACCAAGGAGTGGCAGACACTGTTAATAGGCCCAACCAACTAGTAGCCCAAATGCAGTTTCAGATTAAAAATATAGGTCGAAAGCCTGAAGATCAAAGCTCAGAAAAACAAACCAGGAGAACACCAAGGAGCGGCAGACACCGTTAGTAGGCCCCAACCAAACTAGTAGCCCAAATGCAGTTTCAGATTAAAAATATAGGCCGAAAGCCTGAAGATCGAAGCTCAGGAAAACAAACCAGGAGAACACCAAGGAGCGGCAGACACCGTTAGTAGGCCCCAACCAAACTAGTAGCCCAAATGCAGTTTCTTACTAAAAATATAGGCCGAAAGCCTGAAGATCGAATCTCAGGAAAACAAACCAGGAGAACACCAAGGAGCGGCAGACACCGTTAGTAGGCCCCAACCAACTAGTAGCCCAAATGCAGTTTCAGATTAAAAACATAAGCCGAAAGCCTGAAGATCGAAGCTCAGGAAAAAAAAACAGGAGAACACCAAGGAGTGGCAGACACCGTTAGTAGGCCCCAACCAAACTAGTAGCCCAAATGCAGTTTCCTTTTAAAATGTAGGCCGAAAACCTGAAGATCGAAGCTCAGGAAAACAAACCAGGAGAACACCAAGGAGCGGCAGACACCATTAGTAGGACCCAACCAAACTAGTAGCCCAAATGCAGTTTCTTATTAAAAATATAGGCCGAAAACCTGAAGATCAAAGCTCAGGAAAACAAACCAGGAGAACACCAAGGAGCGGCAGACACCGTTAGTAGGCCCCAACCAAACTAGCAGCCCAAATGCAGTTTCAGATTAAAAATATAGGCCGAAAACCTGATGATCGAAGCTCAGGAAAATAAACCAGGAGAGCACCAAGGAGCGGCAGACACCATTAGTAGGCCCCAACCAACTAGAAGCCCAAATACAGTTTAGATTAAAAATATAGGCCGAAAGCCTGAAGATCGAAGCTCAGGAAAAAAACAGGAGAACACCAAGGAGTGGCAGACACTGTTAGTAGGCCCAACCAACTAGAAGCCCAAGTGCAGTTTCAGATTAAAAATATAGGTCGAAAGCCTGAAGATCGAAGCTCAGGAAAACAAACCAGGAGAACACCAAGGAGCGGCAGACATCGTTAGTAGGCCCCCACCAAACTAGTAGCCCAAACGTAGTTTCAGATCAAAAATATAGCCCGAAGGAACTGAAGATCGAAGCTCAGGAAAACAAACAAGGAGAACACCAACGAGCGGCAGACACCGTTAGTAGGCCCCAACCAAACTAGTAGCCCAAATTCAGTTTCCTATTAAAAATATAGGCCGAAAGCCTGAACATCGAAGCTCAGGAAAACAAACCAGTAGAACACCAAGGAGCGGCAGACACCGTTAGTAGGCCCCAACCAAACTAGTAGCCCAAATGCAGTTTCAGATTAAAAATATAGCCCGAAAGCCTGAAGATCGAAGCTCAGGAAAACAAACCAGGAGAACACCAAGGAGCGGCAGACACCGTTAGTAGGCCCCAACCAAACTAGTAGCCCAAATACAGTTTCAGATTAAAAATATAGGTTGAAAGCTTGAAGAACGAAGCTCAGGAAAACAAACCAGGAGAACACCAAGGAGCGGCAGACGCCGTTAGTAGGCCCCAACCAAACTAGTAGCCCAAATGCAGTTTCTTTTTAAAAATAATGGCCGAAAGCTTGAAGATCGAAGCTCAGGAAAACAAACCAGGAGAACTCCAAGGAGCGGAAGACACCGTTAGTAGGCCCCAACGAAACTAGTAGCCCAAATGCAGTTTCAGATTAAAAATATAGGCCAAAAGCCTGAAGATCGAAGCTCAGGAAAACAAACCAGGAGAACACCAAGGAGCGGCAGACACAGTTAGTAGGCCCCAACCAAACTAGTAGCCCAAATTCAATTTTCTATTAAAAATATAGGCCGAAAGCCTGAAAATCGAAGCTCAGGAAAACAAACCAGGAGAACACCAAGGAGCGGCAGACACCGTTAGTAGGCCCCAACCAAACTAGTAGCCCAAATGCAGTTTCCTATTAAAATTATAGGCCGAAAGCCTGAAGATCGAAGCTTAGGAAAACAAACCAGGAGAACACCAAGGAGCGGCAGACGCCGTTAGTAGGCCCCAACCAAACTAGTAGCCCAAATGCAGTTTCTTATTAAAAATATAGGCCGAAAGCCTGAAGATCGAAGCTCAGGAAAACAAACCAAAAGAACACCAAGGAGCGGCAGTCACCGTTAGTAGACCCCAACGAACTAGTAGCCCAAATGCAGTTTCAGATTAAAAATATAGGCCGAAAGCCTGAAGATCGAAGCTCAGGAAAACAAACCAGGAAAACACCAAAGAGTGGCAGACACCGTTAGTAGGCCCCAACCAAACTCGTAGCCCAAATGCAGATTCCTATTAAAAATATAGGCCGAAAGCCTGAAGATGGAAGCTCAGGAAAACAAACCAGGAGAACACCAAGGAGCGGCAGACACCGTTAGTAGGCCCCAACCAAACTAGTAGCCCAAATTCAGTTTTCTATTAATAATATAGGCCGAAAGCCTGAAGATCGAAGCTCAGGAAAAAAACAGGAGAACACCAAGGAGTGGCAGACACCGTTAGTAGGCCCCAATCAAACTAGTAGCCCAAATGCAGTTTCCTAATAAATATATAGGCCGAAAGCCTGAAGATCGAAGCTAAGGAAAACAAACCAGGAGAACACCAAAAAGCGGCAGACACCGTTAGTAGGCCCCAAACAAACTAGTAGGCCAAATTCAGTGATATAACTTGTATAGGCCGAAAGCCTGAAAACTGAAGCTCAGCTTTTTTCCTTGGACGACAACACCAAGGAGCGGCAGACACCGTTAGTGGGGCCCAACCAAACTAGTAGGACAAATGCAGTTTAATATTAAAAATATAGGCAGAAAGCCTGAAGATTGAAGCTAAGGCAAAAAAAACAGGAGAACATCAAGGAGCGGCAGACACCGTTAGTAGGCCTCAATCAATCTAGCAGCCCAAATGCAGTTTCAGAATAAAAATATAGGCCGAAAGCCTGAAGATCGAAGCTCAGGAAAATAAACCAGGAGAGCACCAAGGAGCGGCAGACACCATTAGTAGGCCCCAACCAGCTAGAAGCCCAAATGCAGTTTCAGATTAAAAATATAGGCCGAAAGCCTGAAGATCGAAGCTCAGGAAAAAAACAGGAGAACACCAAGGAGTGGCAGACACTGTTAATAGGCCCAATCAACTAGTAGCCCAAATGCAGTTTCAGATTAAAAATATAGGTCGAAAGCCTGAAGATCGAAGATCAATAAAACAAACCAGGAGAACACCAAGGAGCGGCAGACACCGTTAGTAGGCCCCAACCAAACTAGCAGCCCAAACGCAGTTTCAGATTAAAAATATAGGCCCAAAAGCCTGAAGATCGAAGCTCAGAAAAACAAACCAGGAGAACACCAAGGAGCGGCAGACATGGTTAGTAGGCCCCAACCAAACTAGTAGCCCAAATGCAGTTTCAGATTAAAAATATAGGCCGAAAGCCTGAAGATCGAAGCTCAGGAAAAAAACAGGAGAACACCAAGGAGTGGCAGACACTGTTAATAGGCCCAACCAACTAGTAGCCCAAATGCAGTTTCAGATTAAAAATATAGGTCGAAAGCCTGAAGATCAAAGCTCAGAAAAACAAACCAGGAGAACACCAAGGAGCGGCAGACACCGTTAGTAGGCCCCAACCAAACTAGTAGCCCAAATGCAGTTTCAGATTAAAAATATAGGCCGAAAGCCTGAAGATCGAAGCTCAGGAAAACAAACCAGGAGAACACCAAGGAGCGGCAGACACCGTTAGTAGGCCCCAACCAAACTAGTAGCCCAAATGCAGTTTCTTATTAAAAATATAGGCCGAAAGCCTGAAGATCGAATCTCAGGAAAACAAACCAGGAGAACACCAAGGAGCGGCAGACATCGTTAGTAGGCCCCAACCAACTAGTAGCCCAAATGCAGTTTCAGATTAAAAACATAAGCCGAAAGCCTGAAGATCGAAGCTCAGGAAAAAAAAACAGGAGAACACCAAGGAGTGGCAGACACCGTTAGTAGGCCCCAACCAAACTAGTAGCCCAAATGCAGTTTCCTTTTAAAATGTAGGCCGAAAACCTGAAGATCGAAGCTCAGGAAAACAAACCAGGAGAACACCAAGGAGCGGCAGACACCATTAGTAGGCCCCAACCAAACTAGTAGCCCAAATGCAGTTTCAGATTAAAAATATAGGCCGAAAGCCTGAAGTTCGAAGCTCAGGAAAAGAAACCAGAAGAACACCAAGGAGCGGCAGACGCCGTTAGTAGGACCCAACCAAACTAGTAGCCCAAATGCAGTTTCTTATTAAAAATATAGGCCGAAAACCTGAAGATCAAAGCTCAGGAAAACAAACCAGGAGAACACCAAGGAGCGGCAGACACCGTTAGTAGGCCCCAACCAAACTAGCAGCCCAAATGCAGTTTCAGATTAAAAATATAGGCCGAAAACCTGATGATCGAAGCTCAGGAAAATAAACCAGGAGAGCACCAAGGAGCGGCAGACACCATTAGTAGGCCCCAACCAACTAGAAGCCCAAATACAGTTTAGATTAAAAATATAGGCCGAAAGCCTGAAGATCGAAGCTCAGGAAAAAAACAGGAGAACACCAAGGAGTGGCAGACACTGTTAGTAGGCCCAACCAACTAGAAGCCCAAGTGCAGTTTCAGATTAAAAATATAGGTCGAAAGCCTGAAGATCGAAGCTCAGGAAAACAAACCAGGAGAACACCAAGGAGCGGCAGACATCGTTAGTAGGCCCCCACCAAACTAGTAGCCCAAACGTAGTTTCAGATCAAAAATATAGCCCGAAGGAACTGAAGATCGAAGCTCAGGAAAACAAACAAGGAGAACACCAACGAGCGGCAGACACCGTTAGTAGGCCCCAACCAAACTAGTAGCCCAAATTCAGTTTCCTATTAAAAATATAGGCCGAAAGCCTGAACATCGAAGCTCAGGAAAACAAACCAGTAGAACACCAAGGAGCGGCAGACACCGTTAGTAGGCCCCAACCAAACTAGTAGCCCAAATGCAGTTTCAGATTAAAAATATAGCCCGAAAGCCTGAAGATCGAAGCTCAGGAAAACAAACCAGGAGAACACCAAGGAGCGGCAGACACCGTTAGTAGGCCCCAACCAAACTAGTAGCCCAAATACAGTTTCAGATTAAAAATATAGGTTGAAAGCTTGAAGAACGAAGCTCAGGAAAACAAACCAGGAGAACACCAAGGAGCGGCAGACGCCGTTAGTAGGCCCCAACCAAACTAGTAGCCCAAATGCAGTTTCTTTTTAAAAATAATGGCCGAAAGCTTGAAGATCGAAGCTCAGGAAAACAAACCAGGAGAACTCCAAGGAGCGGAAGACACCGTTAGTAGGCCCCAACGAAACTAGTAGCCCAAATGCAGTTTCAGATTAAAAATATAGGCCAAAAGCCTGAAGATCGAAGCTCAGGAAAACAAACCAGGAGAACACCAAGGAGCGGCAGACACAGTTAGTAGGCCCCAACCAAACTAGTAGCCCAAATTCAATTTTCTATTAAAAATATAGGCCGAAAGCCTGAAAATCGAAGCTCAGGAAAACAAACCAGGAGAACACCAAGGAGCGGCAGACACCGTTAGTAGGCCCCAACCAAACTAGTAGCCCAAATGCAGTTTCCTATTAAAATTATAGGCCGAAAGCCTGAAGATCGAAGCTTAGGAAAACAAACCAGGAGAACACCAAGGAGCGGCAGACGCTGTTAGTAGGCCCCAACCAAACTAGTAGCCCAAATGCAGTTTCTTATTAAAAATATAGGCCGAAAGCCTGAAGATCGAATCTCAGGAAAACAAACCAGGAGAACACCAAGGAGCGGCAGACACCGTTAGTAGGCCCCAACCAACTAGTAGCCCAAATGCAGTTTCAGATTAAAAACATAAGCCGAAAGCCTGAAGATCGAAGCTCAGGAAAAAAAAACAGGAGAACACCAAGGAGTGGCAGACACCGTTAGTAGGCCCCAACCAAACTAGTAGCCCAAATGCAGTTTCCTTTTAAAATGTAGGCCGAAAACCTGAAGATCGAAGCTCAGGAAAACAAACCAGGAGAACACCAAGGAGCGGCAGACACCATTAGTAGGCCCCAACCAAACTAGTAGCCCAAATGCAGTTTCAGATTAAAAATATAGGCCGAAAGCCTGAAGTTCGAAGCTCAGGAAAAGAAACCAGAAGAACACCAAGGAGCGGCAGACGCCGTTAGTAGGACCCAACCAAACTAGTAGCCCAGATGCAGTTTCTTATTAAAAATATAGGCCGAAAACCTGAAGATCAAAGCTCAGGAAAACAAACCAGGAGAACACCAAGGAGCGGCAGACACCGTTAGTAGGCCCCAACCAAACTAGCAGCCCAAATGCAGTTTCAGTTTAAAAATATAGGCCGAAAACCTGATGATCGAAGCTCAGGAAAATAAACCAGGAGAGCACCAAGGAGCGGCAGACACCATTAGTAGGCCCCAACCAACTAGAAGCCCAAATACAGTTTAGATTAAAAATATAGGCCGAAAGCCTGAAGATCGAAGCTCAGGAAAAAAACAGGAGAACACCAAGGAGTGGCAGACACTGTTAGTAGGCCCAACCAACTAGAAGCCCAAGTGCAGTTTCAGATTAAAAATATAGGTCGAAAGCCTGAAGATCGAAGCTCAGGAAAACAAACCAGGAGAACACCAAGGAGCGGCAGACATCGCTAGTAGGCCCCCACCAAACTAGTAGCCCAAACGTAGTTTCAGATCAAAAATATAGCCCGAAGGAACTGAAGATCGAAGCTCAGGAAAACAAACAAGGAGAACACCAACGAGCGGCAGACACCGTTAGTAGGCCCCAACCAAACTAGTAGCCCAAATTCAGTTTCCTATTAAAAATATAGGCCGAAAGCCTGAACATCGAAGCTCAGGAAAACAAACCAGTAGAACACCAAGGAGCGGCAGACACCGTTAGTAGGCCCCAACCAAACTAGTAGCCCAAATGCAGTTTCAGATTAAAAATATAGCCCGAAAGCCTGAAGATCGAAGCTCAGGAAAACAAACCAGGAGAACACCAAGGAGCGGCAGACGCCGTTAGTAGGCCCCAACCAAACTAGTAGCCCAAATGCAGTTTCTTTTTAAAAATAATGGCCGAAAGCTTGAAGATCGAAGCTCAGGAAAACAAACCAGGAGAACTCCAAGGAGCGGAAGACACCGTTAGTAGGCCCCAACGAAACTAGTAGCCCAAATGCAGTTTCAGATTAAAAATATAGGCCAAAAGCCTGAAGATCGAAGCTCAGGAAAGCAAACCAGGAGAACACCAAGGAGCGGCAGACACAGTTAGTAGGCCCCAACCAAACTAGTTGCCCAAATTCAATTTTCTATTAAAAATATAGGCCGAAAGCCTGAAAATCGAAGCTCAGGAAAACAAACCAGGAGAACACCAAGGAGCGGCAGACACCGTTAGTAGGCCCCAACCAAACTAGTAGCCCAAATGCAGTTTCCTATTAAAATTATAGGCCGAAAGCCTGAAGATCGAAGCTTAGGAAAACAAACCAGGAGAACACCAAGGAGCGGCAGACGCCGTTAGTAGGCCCCAACCAAACTAGTAGCCCAAATGCAGTTTCTTATTAAAAATATAGGCCGAAAGCCTGAAGATCGAAGCTCAGGAAAACAAACCAGAAGAACACCAAGGAGCGGCAGTCACCGTTAGTAGGCCCCAACGAACTAGTAGCCCAAATGCAGTTTCAGATTAAAAATATAGGCCGAAAGCCTGAAGATCGAAGCTCAGGAAAACAAACCAGGAAAACACCAAAGAGCGGCAGACACCGTTAGTAGGCCCCAACCAAACTCGTAGCCCAAATGCAGATTCCTATTAAAAATATAGGCCGAAAGCCTGAAGATGGAAGCTCAGGAAAACAAACCAGGAGAACACCAAGGAGCGGCAGACACCGTTAGTAGGCCCCAACCAAACTAGTAGCCCAAATTCAGTTTTCTATTAATAATATAGGCCGAAAGCCTGAAGATCGAAGCTCAGGAAAAAAACAGGAGAACACCAAGGAGTGGCAGACACCGTTAGTAGGCCCCAATCAAACTAGTAGCCCAAATGCAGTTTCCTAATAAATATATAGGCCGAAAGCCTGAAGATCGAAGCTAAGGAAAACAAACCAGGAGAACACCAAAAAGCGGCACACACCGTTAGTAGGCCCCAAACAAACTAGTAGGCCAAATTCAGTGATATAACTTGTATAGGCTGAAAGCCTGAAAACTGAAGCTCAGCTTTTTTCCTTGGACGACAACACCAAGGAGCGGCAGACACCGTTAGTGGGGCCCAACCAAACTAGTAGGACAAATGCAGTTTAATATTAAAAATATAGGCAGAAAGCCTGAAGATTGAAGCTAAGGCAAAAAAAACAGGAGAACATCAAGGAGCGGCAGACACCGTTAGTAGGCCTCAATCAATCTAGCAGCCCAAATGCAGTTTCAGAATAAAAATATAGGCCGAAAGCCTGAAGATCGAAGCTCAGGAAAATAAACCAGGAGAGCACCAAGGAGCGGCAGACACCATTAGTAGGCCCCAACCAGCTAGAAGCCCAAATGCAGTTTCAGATTAAAAATATAGGCCGAAAGCCTGAAGATCGAAGCTCAGGAAAAAAACAGGAGAACACCAAGGAGTGGCAGACACTGTTAATAGGCCCAACCAACTAGTAGCCCAAATGCAGTTTCAGATTAAAAATATAGGTCGAAAGCCTGAAGATCGAAGATCAATAAAACAAACCAGGAGAACACCAAGGAGCGGCAGACACCGTTTTTAGGCCCCAACCAAACTAGCAGCCCAAACGCAGTTTCAGATTAAAAATATAGGCCCAAAAGCCTGAAGATCGAAGCTCAGAAAAACAAACCAGGAGAACACCAAGGAGCGGCAGACATGGTTAGTAGGCCCCAACCAAACTAGTAGCCCAAATGCAGTTTCAGATTAAAAATATAGGCCGAAAGCCTGAAGATCGAAGCTCAGGAAAAAAACAGGAGAACACCAAGGAGTGGCAGACACTGTTAATAGGCCCAACCAACTAGTAGCCCAAATGCAGTTTCAGATTAAAAATATAGGTCGAAAGCCTGAAGATCAAAGCTCAGAAAAACAAACCAGGAGAACACCAAGGAGCGGCAGACACCGTTAGTAGGCCCCAACCAAACTAGTAGCCCAAATGCAGTTTCAGATTAAAAATATAGGCCGAAAGCCTGAAGATCGAAGCTCAGGAAAACAAACCAGGAGAACACCAAGGAGCGGCAGACACCGTTAGTAGGCCCCAACCAAACTAGTAGCCCAAATGCAGTTTCTTACTAAAAATATAGGCCGAAAGCCTGAAGATCGAATCTCAGGAAAACAAACCAGGAGAACACCAAGGAGCGGCAGACACCGTTAGTAGGCCCCAACCAACTAGTAGCCCAAATGCAGTTTCAGATTAAAAACATAAGCCGAAAGCCTGAAGATCGAAGCTCAGGAAAAAAAAACAGGAGAACACCAAGGAGTGGCAGACACCGTTAGTAGGCCCCAACCAAACTAGTAGCCCAAATGCAGTTTCCTTTTAAAATGTAGGCCGAAAACCTGAAGATCGAAGCACAGGAAAACAAACCAGGAGAACACCAAGGAGCGGCAGACACCATTAGTAGGCCCCAACCAAACTAGTAGCCCAAATTCAGTTTCAGATTAAAAATATAGGCCGAAAGCCTGAAGTTCGAAGCTCAGGAAAAGAAACCAGAAGAACACCAAGGAGCGGCAGACGCCGTTAGTAGGACCCAACCAAACTAGTAGCCCAAATGCAGTTTCTTATTAAAAATATAGGCCGAAAACCTGAAGATCAAAGCTCAGGAAAACAAACCAGGAGAACACCAAGGAGCGGCAGACACCGTTAGTAGGCCCCAACCAAACTAGCAGCCCAAATGCAGTTTCAGATTAAAAATATAGGCCGAAAACCTGATGATCGAAGCTCAGGAAAATAAACCAGGAGAGCACCAAGGAGCGGCAGACACCATTAGTAGGCCCCAACCAACTAGAAGCCCAAATACAGTTTAGATTAAAAATATAGGCCGAAAGCCTGAAGATCGAAGCTCAGGAAAAAAACAGGAGAACACCAAGGAGTGGCAGACACTGTTAGTAGGCCCAACCAACTAGAAGCCCAAGTGCAGTTTCAGATTAAAAATATAGGTCGAAAGCCTGAAGATCGAAGCTCAGGAAAACAAACCAGGAGAACACCAAGGAGCGGCAGACATCGTTAGTAGGCCCCCACCAAACTAGTAGCCCAAACGTAGTTTCAGATCAAAAATATAGCCCGAAGGAACTGAAGATCGAAGCTCAGGAAAACAAACAAGGAGAACACCAACGAGCGGCAGACACCGTTAGTAGGCCCCAACCAAACTAGTAGCCCAAATTCAGTTTCCTATTAAAAATATAGGCCGAAAGCCTGAACATCGAAGCTCAGGAAAACAAACCAGTAGAACACCAAGGAGCGGCAGACACCGTTAGTAGGCCCCAACCAAACTAGTAGCCCAAATGCAGTTTCAGATTAAAAATATAGCCCGAAAGCCTGAAGATCGAAGCTCAGGAAAACAAACCAGGAGAACACCAAGGAGCGGCAGACACCGTTAGTAGGCCCCAACCAAACTAGTAGCCCAAATACAGTTTCAGATTAAAAATATAGGTTGAAAGCTTGAAGAACGAAGCTCAGGAAAACAAACCAGGAGAACACCAAGGAGCGGCAGACGCCGTTAGTAGGCCCCAACCAAACTAGTAGCCCAAATGCAGTTTCTTTTTAAAAATAATGGCCGAAAGCTTGAAGATCGAAGCTCAGGAAAACAAACCAGGAGAACTCCAAGGAGCGGAAGACACCGTTAGTAGGCCCCAACGAAACTAGTAGCCCAAATGCAGTTTCAGATTAAAAATATAGGCCAAAAGCCTGAAGATCGAAGCTCAGGAAAACAAACCAGGAGAACACCAAGGAGCGGCAGACACAGTTAGTAGGCCCCAACCAAACTAGTAGCCCAAATTCAATTTTCTATTAAAAATATAGGCCGAAAGCCTGAAAATCGAAGCTCAGGAAAACAAACCAGGAGAACACCAAGGAGCGGCAGACACCGTTAGTAGGCCCCAACCAAACTAGTAGCCCAAATGCAGTTTCCTATTAAAATTATAGGCCGAAAGCCTGAAGATCGAAGCTTAGGAAAACAAACCAGGAGAACACCAAGGAGCGGCAGACGCCGTTAGTAGGCCCCAACCAAACTAGTAGCCCAAATGCAGTTTCTTATTAAAAATATAGGCCGAAAGCCTGAAGATCGAAGCTCAGGAAAACAAACCAAAAGAACACCAAGGAGCGGCAGTCACCGTTAGTAGACCCCAACGAACTAGTAGCCCAAATGCAGTTTCAGATTAAAAATATAGGCCGAAAGCCTGAAGATCGAAGCTCAGGAAAACAAACCAGGAAAACACCAAAGAGTGGCAGACACCGTTAGTAGGCCCCAACCAAACTCGTAGCCCAAATGCAGATTCCTATTAAA
Organism: Ranitomeya imitator; assembly: GCF_032444005.1. Classification (NCBI taxonomy): domain Eukaryota; kingdom Metazoa; phylum Chordata; class Amphibia; order Anura; family Dendrobatidae; genus Ranitomeya; species Ranitomeya imitator. The sequence goes on from NC_091284.1 coordinate 284,936,831, forward strand.
AATATAGGCCGAAAGCCTGAAGATGGAAGCTCAGGAAAACAAACCAGGAGAACACCAAGGAGCGGCAGACACCGTTAGTAGGCCCCAACCAAACTAGTAGCCCAAATTCAGTTTTCTATTAATAATATAGGCCGAAAGCCTGAAGATCGAAGCTCAGGAAAAAAACAGGAGAACACCAAGGAGTGGCAGACACCGTTAGTAGGCCCCAATCAAACTAGTAGCCCAAATGCAGTTTCCTAATAAATATATAGGCCGAAAGCCTGAAGATCGAAGCTAAGGAAAACAAACCAGGAGAACACCAAAAAGCGGCAGACACCGTTAGTAGGCCCCAAACAAACTAGTAGGCCAAATTCAGTGATATAACTTGTATAGGCCGAAAGCCTGAAAACTGAAGCTCAGCTTTTTTCCTTGGACGACAACACCAAGGAGCGGCAGACACCGTTAGTGGGGCCCAACCAAACTAGTAGGACAAATGCAGTTTAATATTAAAAATATAGGCAGAAAGCCTGAAGATTGAAGCTAAGGCAAAAAAACCAGGAGAACATCAAGGAGCGGCAGACACCGTTAGTAGGCCTCAATCAATCTAGCAGCCCAAATGCAGTTTCAGAATAAAAATATAGGCCGAAAGCCTGAAGATCGAAGCTCAGGAAAATAAACCAGGAGAGCACCAAGGAGCGGCAGACACCATTAGTAGGCCCCAACCAGCTAGAAGCCCAAATGCAGTTTCAGATTAAAAATATAGGCCGAAAGCCTGAAGATCGAAGCTCAGGAAAAAAACAGGAGAACACCAAGGAGTGGCAGACACTGTTAATAGGCCCAATCAACTAGTAGCCCAAATGCAGTTTCAGATTAAAAATATAGGTCGAAAGCCTGAAGATCGAAGATCAATAAAACAAACCAGGAGAACACCAAGGAGCGGCAGACACCGTTAGTAGGCCCCAACCAAACTAGCAGCCCAAACGCAGTTTCAGATTAAAAATATAGGCCCAAAAGCCTGAAGATCGAAGCTCAGAAAAACAAACCAGGAGAACACCAAGGAGCGGCAGACATGGTTAGTAGGCCCCAACCAAACTAGTAGCCCAAATGCAGTTTCAGATTAAAAATATAGGCCGAAAGCCTGAAGATCGAAGCTCAGGAAAAAAACAGGAGAACACCAAGGAGTGGCAGACACTGTTAATAGGCCCAACCAACTAGTAGCCCAAATGCAGTTTCAGATTAAAAATATAGGTCGAAAGCCTGAAGATCAAAGCTCAGAAAAACAAACCAGGAGAACACCAAGGAGCGGCAGACACTGTTAGTAGGCCCCAACCAAACTAGTAGCCCAAATGCAGTTTCAGATTAAAAATATAGGCCGAAAGCCTGAAGATCGAAGCTCAGGAAAACAAACCAGGAGAACACCAAGGAGCGGCAGACACCGTTAGTAGGCCCCAACCAAACTAGTAGCCCAAATGCAGTTTCTTATTAAAAATATAGGCCGAAAGCCTGAAGATCGAATCTCAGGAAAACAAACCAGGAGAACACCAAGGAGCGGCAGACACCGTTAGTAGGCCCCAACCAACTAGTAGCCCAAATGCAGTTTCAGATTAAAAACATAAGCCGAAAGCCTGAAGATCGAAGCTCAGGAAAAAAAAACAGGAGAACACCAAGGAGTGGCAGACACCGTTAGTAGGCCCCAACCAAACTAGTAGCCCAAATGCAGTTTCCTTTTAAAATGTAGGCCGAAAACCTGAAGATCGAAGCTCAGGAAAACAAACCAGGAGAACACCAAGGAGCGGCAGACACCATTAGTAGGCCCCAACCAAACTAGTAGCCCAAATGCAGTTTCAGATTAAAAATATAGGCCGAAAGCCTGAAGTTCGAAGCTCAGGAAAAGAAACCAGAAGAACACCAAGGAGCGGCAGACGCCGTTAGTAGGACCCAACCAAACTAGTAGCCCAAATGCAGTTTCTTATTAAAAATATAGGCCGAAAACCTGAAGATCAAAGCTCAGGAAAACAAACCAGGAGAACACCAAGGAGCGGCAGACACCGTTAGTAGGCCCCAACCAAACTAGCAGCCCAAATGCAGTTTCAGATTAAAAATATAGGCCGAAAACCTGATGATCGAAGCTCAGGAAAATAAACCAGGAGAGCACCAAGGAGCGGCAGACACCATTAGTAGGCCCCAACCAACTAGAAGCCCAATTACAGTTTAGATTAAAAATATAGGCCGAAAGCCTGAAGATCGAAGCTCAGGAAAAAAACAGGAGAACACCAAGGAGTGGCAGACACTGTTAGTAGGCACAACCAACTAGAAGCCCAAGTGCAGTTTCAGATTAAAAATATAGGTCGAAAGCCTGAAGATCGAAGCTCAGGAAAACAAACCAGGAGAACACCAAGGAGCGGCAGACATCGTTAGTAGGCCCCCACCAAACTAGTAGCCCAAACGTAGTTTCAGATCAAAAATATAGCCCGAAGGAACTGAAGATCGAAGCTCAGGAAAACAAACAAGGAGAACACCAACGAGCGGCAGACACCGTTAGTAGGCCCCAACCAAACTAGTAGCCCAAATTCAGTTTCCTATTAAAAATATAGGCCGAAAGCCTGAACATCGAAGCTCAGGAAAACAAACCAGTAGAACACCAAGGAGCGGCAGACACCGTTAGTAGGCCCCAACCAAACTAGTAGCCCAAATGCAGTTTCAGACTAAAAATATAGCCCGAAAGCCTGAAGATCGAAGCTCAGGAAAACAAACCAGGAGAACACCAAGGAGCGGCAGACACCGTTAGTAGGCCCCAACCAAACTAGTAGCCCAAATACAGTTTCAGATTAAAAATATAGGTTGAAAGCTTGAAGAACGAAGCTCAGGAAAACAAACCAGGAGAACACCAAGGAGCGGCAGACGCCGTTAGTAGGCCCCAACCAAACTAGTAGCCCAAATGCAGTTTCTTTTTAAAAATAATGGCCGAAAGCTTGAAGATCAAAGCTCAGGAAAACAAACCAGGAGAACTCCAAGGAGCGGAAGACACCGTTAGTAGGCCCCAACGAAACTAGTAGCCCAAATGCAGTTTCAGATTAAAAATATAGGCCAAAAGCCTGAAGATCGAAGCACAGGAAAACAAACCAGGAGAACACCAAGGAGCGGCAGACATCGTTAGTAGGCCCCAACCAAACTAGTAGCCCAAATGCAGTTTCCTATTAAAATTATAGGCCGAAAGCCTGAAGATCGAAGCTTAGGAAAACAAACCAGGAGAACACCAAGGAGCGGCAGACGCCGTTAGTAGGCCCCAACCAAACTAGTAGCCCAAATGCAGTTTCTTATTAAAAATATAGGCCGAAAGCCTGAAGATCGAAGCTCAGGAAAACAAACCAGAAGAACACCAAGGAGCGGCAGTCACCGTTAGTAGGCCCCAACGAACTAGTAGCCCAAATGCAGTTTCAGATTAAAAATATAGGCCGAAAGCCTGAAGATCGAAGCTCAGGAAAACAAACCAGGAAAACACCAAAGAGCGGCAGACACCGTTAGTAGGCCCCAACCAAACACGTAGCCCAAATGCAGAATCCTATTAAAAATATAGGCTGAAAGCCTGAAGATGGAAGCTCAGGAAAACAAACCAGGAGAACACCAAGGAGCGGCAGACACCGTTAGTAGGCCCCAACCAAACTAGTAGCCCAAATTCAGTTTTCTATTAATAATATAGGCCGAAAGCCTGAAGATCGAAGCTCAGGAAAAAAACAGGAGAACACCAAGGAGTGGCAGACACCGTTAGTAGGCCCCAATCAAACTAGTAGCCCAAATGCAGTTTCCTAATAAATATATAGGCCGAAAGCCTGAAGATCGAAGCTAAGGAAAACAAACCAGGAGAACACCAAAAAGCGGCAGACACCGTCAGTAGGCCCCAAACAAACTAGTAGGCCAAATTCAGTGATATAACTTGTATAGGCCGAAAGCCTGAAAACTGAAGCTCAGCTTTTTTCCTTGGACGACAACACCAAGGAGCGGCAGACACCGTTAGTGGGGCCCAACCAAACTAGTAGGACAAATGCAGTTTAATATTAAAAATATAGGCAGAAAGCCTGAAGATTGAAGCTAAGGCAAAAAAACCAGGAGAACATCAAGGAGCGGCAGACACCGTTAGTAGGCCTCAATCAATCTAGCAGCCCAAATGCAGTTTCAGAATAAAAATATAGGTCGAAAGCCTGAAGATCGAAGCTCAGGAAAATAAACCAGGAGAGCACCAAGGAGCGGCAGACACCATTAGTAGGCCCCAACCAGCTAGAAGCCCAAATGCAGTTTCAGATTAAAAATATAGGCCGAAAGCCTGAAGATCGAAGCTCAGGAAAAAAACAGGAGAACACCAAGGAGTGGCAGACACTGTTAATAGGCCCAACCAACTAGTAGCCCAAATGCAGTTTCAGATTAAAAATATAGGCCGAAAGCCTGAAGATCGAAGCTCAGGAAAAAAACAGGAGAACACCAAGGAGTGGCAGACACTGTTAATAGGCCCAACCAACTAGTAGCCCAAATGCAGTTTCAGATTAAAAATATAGGCCGAAAGCCTGAAGATCGAAGCTCAGGAAAAAAACAGGAGAACACCAAGGAGCGGCAGACACCGTTAGTAGGCCCCAACCAAACTAGTAGCCCAAATGCAGTTTCAGATTAAAAATATAGGCCGAAAGCCTGAAGATCGAAGCTCGGGAAAACAAACCAGGAGAACACCAAGGAGCGGCAGACGCCGTTAGTAGGCCCCAACTAAACTAGTAGGCCAAATGCAGTAAAATATCTGATATAGGCCGAAAGCCTGAAAACTGAAGCTCAGCTTTTTTCCTTGGAGGACAACACCAAGGAGCGGCAGTCACCGTTAGTGGGGCCCAACCAAACTAGTAGGCCAAATGCAGTTTAATATTAAAAATATAGGCCGAAAGCCTAAAGATTGAAGCTAAGGCAAAAAAACCAGGAGAACACCAAGGAGCGGCAGAAACCGTTACTAGGCCCCAACAAAACTGGCATCCCAAATGCAGTTTCAGATTAAAAATATAGGCCGAAAGCCTGAAGATCGAAGCTCAGGAAAATAAACCAGGAGAGCACCAAGGAGTGGCAGACACTGTTAGTAGGCCCAACCAACTAGTAGCCCAAATGCAGTTTCAGATTAAAAATATAGGTCGAAAACCTGAAGATCGAAGCTCAGGAAAACAAACCAGGAGAACACCAAGTAGCAGCAGACACCGTTAGTAGGCCCCAACCAAACTAGTAGCCCAAATGTAGTTTCAGATTAATAATATAGCCCGAAAGCCTGTAGATCGAAGCTCAGGAAAACAAACCAGGAGAACACCAAGGAGCGGCAGACACCGTTAGTAGGCCCCAACCAAACTAGTAGGCCAAATGTAGTGAAATATCTGATATAGGCCAAAAGCCTAAAGACTGAATCTCAGCTTTTTTGCTTGGAGGACAACACCAAGGAGCGGTAGACACCATTAGTGGGGCCCAACCAAACTAGTAGGCCAAATGCACTTTAATATTAAAAATATAGGCCGAAAGCCTGAAGATTGAAGAGAAAGCAAAAAAACCAGGACAACACCAAGAAGCGGCAGACCCAGTTAGTAGGCCCCAACCAAACTAGTAGCCCAAATGCAGTTTCAGATTAAAAATATAGGCCGAAAGCCTGAAAATCGAAGCTCAGGAAAACAAACAAGGAGAACACCAAGGAGCGGCAGACACCGTTAGTAGGCCCCAACCAAACTAGTAGCCCAAATGCAGTTTCCTATTAAAAATATAAGCCGAAAGCCTGAAGATCGAAGCTCAGGAAAACAAACCAGGAGAAAACCAAGGAGCGGCAGACACCGTTAGTAGGCCCCAACCAAACTAGTAGCCCAAATGTAGTTTCAGATTAATAATATAGCCCGAAAGCCTGTAGATCGAAGCTCAGGAAAACAAACCAGGAGAACACCAAGGAGCGGCAGACACCGTTAGTAGGCCCCAACCAAACTAGTAGGCCAAATGTAGTGAAATATCTGATATAGGCCAAAAGCCTAAAGACTGAATCTCAGCTTTTTTCTTGGAGGACAACACCAAGGAGCGGTAGACACCATTAGTGGGGCCAACCAAACTAGTAGGCCAAATGCACTTTAATATTAAAAATATAGGCCGAAAGCCTGAAGATTGAAGAGAAAGCAAAAAACCAGGACAACACCAAGAAGCGGCAGACCCAGTTAGTAGGCCCCAACCAAACTAGTAGCCCAAATGCAGTTTCAGATTAAAAATATAGGCCGAAAGCCTGAAAATCGAAGCTCAGGAAAACAAACAAGGAGAACACCAAGGAGCGGCAGACACCGTTAGTAGGCCCCAACCAAACTAGTAGCCCAAATGCAGTTTCCTATTAAAAATATAAGCCGAAAGCCTGAAGATCGAAGCTCAGGAAAACAAACCAGGAGAACACCAAGGAGCGGCAGACACCGTTAGTAGGCCCCAACCAAACTAGTAGGCCAAATGCAGTAAAATATCTGATATAGGCCGAAAGCCTGAAGACTGAAGCTCAACTTTTTTCCTTGGAGGACAACACCAAGGTGCGGCAGTGACCGTTAGTGGGGCCCAACCAAACTAGTAGGCCAAATGCAGTTTAATATTGAAAATATAGGCCGAAAGCCTGAAGATTGAAGCTAAGGCAAAAAAACCAGGAGAACACCAAGGAGCGGCAGACACCGTTAGTAGGCCCCAACCAAACTAGCATCCCAAATGCAGTTTCAGATTAAAAATATTGGCCGAAAGCCTGAAGATCGAAGCTCAGGAAAATAAACCAGGAGAGCACCAAGGAGTGGCAGACACCGTTAGTAGGCCCCAACCAACTAGAAGCCCAAATGCAGTTTCAGATTAAAAATATAGGCCGAAAGCCTGAAGATCGAAGCTCAGGAAAACAAACCAGGAGAACACCAAGGAGTGGCAGACACCGTTAGTAGGCCCCAACCAAACTAGTAGGCCAAATGCAGTCATATAACTGACATAGGCCGAAAGCCTGAAGCCTGAAGCTCAGCTTTTTTCCTTGGACGACCACACCAAGGAGCGGCAGACACCGTTAGTGGGGCCCAACCAAACTAGTAGGCCAAATGCAGTTTAATATTAAAAATATAGGCCGAAAGCCTGAAGTTTGAAGCTAAAGCAAAAAAAAAAGGAGAACACCAAGGAGGGGCAGACACCGTTAGTAGGCCCCAACCAAACTAGCAGCCCAAATGCAGTTTCAGATTAAAAATACGGGCCGAAAGCCTGAAGATCGAAGCTCAGGAAAAAAACAGGAGAACACCAAGGAGTGGCAGACACTGTTAGTAGGCCCAACCAAACTAGTAGCCCAAATAGAGTTTCAGATTAAAAATATAGGCCGAAAGCCTGAAGATCGAAGCTCAGGAAAACAAACCAGGAGAACACCAAGGAGCGGCAGGCACCGTTTGTAGGCCCCAACCAAATTAGTAGCACAAATGCAGTTTCCTATTAAAAATATAGCGCGAAAGCCTGAAGATCGAAGCTCAGTAAAGCAAACCAGGAGAACACCAAGGAGCGGCAGACACCGTTAGTAGGCCCCAACCAAACTAGCAGCCCAAATGCAGTTTCAGATTAAAAATATGGGCCGAAAGCCTGAAGATCGAAGCTCAGGAAAAAACCAGGAGAACACCAAGGACTGGCAGACACTGTTACTAGGCCCAACCACCTAGTAGCCCAAATAGAGTTTCAGATTAAAAATATAGGTCGAAAGCCTGAAGATCGAAGCTCAGGAAAACAAACCAGGAGAACACCAAAGAGCGGCAGACACCGTTAGTAGGCCCCAACCAAACTAGTAGCCCAAATGCAGTTTCAGATTAAAAATATAGCCCAAAAGCCTGAAGATTGAAGCTCAGGAAAACAAACCAGGAGAACACCAAGGAGCGGCAGACACCGTTAGTAGGCCCCAACCAAACTAGTAGGCCAAATGCAGTGAAATATCTGATGTAGGCCAAAAGTCTAAAGACTGAAGCTCAGCTTTTTTCCTTGGAGGACAACACCATGGAGCGGCAGACACCGTTAGTGGGGCCCAACCAAACTAGTAGGCCAAATGCAATTTAATATTAAAAATATAGGCCGAAAGCCTGAAGATTGAAGCTAAAGCAAAAAAAACAGGACAACACCAAGAAGCGGCAGACCCCGTTAGTAGGCCCAACCAACAAGTAGCCCAAATGCAGTTTCAGATTAAAAATATAGCCCGAAAGCCTGAAGATCGAAGCTCAGGAAAACAAACCAGGAGAACACCAAGGAGCGGCAGACACCGTTAGTAGGCCCCAACCAAACTAGGAGCCCAAATGCAGTTTCTTATTAAAAATATAGGCCTGAAAGTCTGAAGATCGAATCTCAGGAAAACAAACCAGGAGAACACCAAGGAGCGGCAGACACCATTAGTAGGCCCCAACCAACTAGTAGCCCAAATGCAGTTTAATATTAAAAATATAGGCCGAAAGTCTGAAGATCGAAGCTCAGGAAAAAAAACAGGAGAACACCAAGGAGCGGCAGACACCGTTAGTAGGCCCCAACCAAACTAGTAGCCCAAATGCAGTTTCCTTTTAAAATATAGGCCGAAAACCTGAAGATCGGAGCTCAGGAAAACTAACAAGGAAAACACCAAGGAGCAGCAGACACCATTAGTAGGCCTCAACCAAACTAGTAGCCCAAATGCAGTTTCAGATTAAAAATATAGGCCGAAAGCCTGAAGATCTAAGCTCAGGAAAACAAACCAGAAGAACAACAAGGAGCGGCAGACGCCGTTAGTAGGCCCTGTTATGCTGTGCTATCAGGCAACACAGTGTGCAGTAATCAGCGCACATACAGTGATATGGCAATAACCCAAAAACAATAGAACAAGCTCTGAGACGTGGAATCTCTGCAGACTGCAATACCTGAACCTATCCTCACACAACTAAAAGCAGCAGTGGATTGCGCCTGTCACTACCTATGCAACTCGGCACTGCCTGAGGAGCTGACTAGCCTGAAGATAGAAATACAAGCCTGACTTGCCTCAGAGAAATACCCCAAAGGAATAGGCAGCCCCCCACATATAATGACTGTTAGCAAGATGAAAAGACAAAACGTAGGAATGAAATAGATTCAGCAAAGTGAGGCCCGATATTCTAGACAGAGCGAGGATAGCAAAGAGAACTATGCAGTCTACAAAAAACCCTAAAGCAGAACCACGCAAAGGGGGGCAAAAAGACCCACCGTGCCGAACTAACGGCACGGCGGTGCACCCTTTGCGTCTCAGAGCTTCCAGCAAAAGAGAATAGCACAGCTGGACAGAAAAAACGGAAACAAAAACAAAGTAACACTTATCTAGCAGAGCAGCAGGCCACAGGAAAGATGCAGTAGCTCAGATCCAACACTGGAACATTGACAAGGAGCAAGGAAGACAGACTCAGGTGGAGTTAAAAAGCAAGGCAGCCAACGAGCTCACCAAAACACCTGAGGGAGGAAGCCCAGAGGCTGCAATACCACTTGTGACCACAGGAGTGAATTCAGCCACATAATTCACAACAGTACCCCCCCCTTGAGGAGGGGTCACTGAACCCTCACCAGAACCCCCAGGCCGACCAGGATGAGCCACATGAAAGGCACGAACAAGATCTGGGGCATGGACATCAGAGGCAAAAACCCAGTAATTATCCTCCTGAGCATAACCCTTCCACTTGACCAGATACTGGAGTTTCCGTCTAGAGACACGAGAATCCAAAATTTTCTCCACAATATACTCCAATTCCCCCTCCACCAAAACAGGGGCAGGAGGCTCCACAGATGGAACCATAGGTGCCACGTATCTTCTCAACAACGACCTATGGAATACATTATGTATGGAAAAGGAGTCTGGGAGGGTCAGACGAAAAGACACCGGATTGAGAATCTCAGAAATCCTATACGGACCAATAAAACGAGGTTTAAATTTAGGAGAGGAAACCTTCATAGGAATATGACGAGAAGATAACCAAACCAGATCCCCAACACGAAGTCGGGGACCCACACGGCGTCTACGTTTAGCGAAAAGCTGAGCCTTCTCCTGGGACAAGGTCAAATTGTCCACTACCTGAGTCCAGATCTGCTGCAACCTGTCCACCACAGAATCCACACCAGGACAGTCCGAAGACTCAACCTGTCCTGAAGAGAAACGAGGATGGAACCCAGAATTGCAGAAAAATGGAGAGACCAAGGTAGCCGAGCTGGCCCGATTATTAAGGGCGAACTCAGCCAACGTCAAAAATGACACCCAATCATCCTGGTCAGCAGAAACAAAACATCTCAGATATGTTTCCAAGGTCTGATTGGTTCGTTCGGTCTGGCCATTAGTCTGAGGATGGAAGGCCGAGGAAAAAGATAGGTCAATGCCCATCCTACCACAAAAGGCTCGCCAGAACCTCGAGACAAACTGGGAACCTCTGTCAGAAACAATATTCTCAGGAATGCCATGCAAACGAACCACATGCTGGAAGAACAAAGGCACCAAATCAGAGGAGGAAGGCAATTTAACCAAGGGCACCAGATGGACCATTTTAGAAAAGCGATCACAGACCACCCAAATGACCGACATCTTTTGAGAAACGGGAAGGTCAGAAATGAAATCCATCGAAATATGTGTCCAAGGCCTCTTCGGGACCGGCAAGGGCAAAAGCAACCCACTGGCACGTGAACAGCAGGGCTTAGCCCTAGCACAAATCCCACAGGACTGCACAAAAGCACGCACATCCCGTGACAGAGATGGCCACCAGAAGGATCTAGCCACTAACTCTCTGGTACCAAAGATTCCTGGATGACCAGCCAGCACCGAACAATGAAGTTCAGAGATAACTTTACTAGTCCACCTATCAGGGACGAACAGTTTCTCGGCCGGACAACGATCAGGTTTATTAGCCTGAAATTTCTGCAACACTCTCCGCAAATCAGGAGAGATGGCAACCACAATGACTCCTTCCTTGAGGATACTCGCCGGCTCAGATAACCCCGGAGAGTCGGGCACAAAACTCCTAGACAGAGCATCCGCCTTCACATTTTTAGAGCCCGGAAGGTACGAAATCACAAAATCAAAACGGGCAAAAAATAACGACCAACGGGCCTGTCTAGGATTCAAGCGCTTGGCAGACTCGAGATAAGTAAGATTCTTATGATCAGTCAATACCACCACGCGATGCTTAGCTCCCTCAAGCCAATGACGCCACTCCTCGAATGCCCACTTCATGGCCAGCAACTCTCGGTTGCCCACATCATAATTACGCTCAGCGGCAGAAAATTTCCTGGAAAAGAAAGCACATGGTTTCAACACTGAGCAACCAGAACCTCTCTGTGACAAAACCGCCCCTGCTCCAATCTCAGAAGCATCAACCTCGACCTGGAACGGAAGAGAAACATCTGGTTGACACAACACAGGGGCACAGCAAAAACGACGCTTCAACTCCTGAAAAGCTTCCACGGCAGCAGAAGACCAATTAACCAAATCAGCACCCTTCTTGGTCAAATCGGTCAATGGTCTGGCAATGCTAGAAAAATTACAGATGAAGCGACGATAAAAATTAGCAAAGCCCAGGAATTTCTGCAGACTTTTCAGAGATGTCGGCTGAGTCCAATCCTGGATGTCCTGGACCTTAACCGGATCCATCTCGATAGTAGAAGGGGAAAAGATGAACCCCAAAAATGAAACTTTCTGCACACCGAAGAGACACTTTGATCCCTTCACGAACAAGGAATTAGCACGCAGTACCTGGAAAACCATTCTGACTTGCTTCACATGAGACTCCCAATCATCAGAGAAGATCAAAATGTCATCCAAGTAAACAATCAGGAATTTATCCAGATACTCACGGAAAATGTCATGCATAAAAGACTGAAACACAGATGGAGCATTGGCAAGTCCGAACGGCATCACCAGATACTCAAAATGACCCTCGGGCGTATTAAATGCCGTTTTCCATTCATCTCCCTGCCTGATTCTCACCAGATTATACGCACCACGAAGATCAATCTTAGTAAACCAACTAGCCCCCTTAATCCGAGCAAACAAGTCAGATATCAATGGCAAGGGATACTGAAACTTAACAGTGATCTTATTAAGAAGGCGGTAATCAATACACGGTCTTAGCGAACCATCCTTTTTGGCTACAAAAAAGAACCCTGCTCCCAATGGTGATGACGATGGGCGAATATGTCCCTTCTCCAGGGATTCTTTCACATAACTGCGCATAGCGGTGTGTTCAGGCACGGACAAATTAAATAAACGACCCTTAGGGAATTTACTACCAGGAATCAAATTGATAGCACAATCACAATTCCTATGTGGAGGTAGGGCATCAGACTTGGGCTCTTCAAATACATCCTGAAAGTCAGACAAGAACTCTGGGATGTCAGAAGGAATGGATGACGAAATAGACAAAAATGGAACATCACCATGTACTTCCTGACAACCCCAGCTGGTTACCGACATAGAGTTCCAATCTAATACTGGATTATGGGTTTGTAGCCATGGCAACCCCAACACGACCACATCATGCAGATTATGCAGTACCAGAAAGCGAATAACTTCCTGATGTGCAGGAGCCATGCACATGGTCAGCTGGGCCCAGTACTGAGGCTTATTCTTGGCCAAAGGTGTAGCATCAATTCCTCTCAACGGAATAGGACACCGCAAAGGCTCCAAGAAAAATCCACAACGTTTAGCATAATCCAAATCCATCAGATTCAGGGCAGCGCCTGAATCCACAAACGCCATGACAGAATACGATGACAAAGAGCATATCAAGGTAATGGACAGAAGGAATTTGGACTGTACAGTACCAATGACGGCAGAGCTATCGAACCGCCTAGTGCGCTTAGGACAATTAGAAATAGCATGAGTGGAATCACCACAGTAGAAACACAGCCTGTTCAGACGTCTGTGTTCTTGCCGTTCAACTTTAGTCATAGTCCTGTCGCACTGCATAGGCTCAGGTTTACTCTCAGACAATACCGCCAGATGGTGCACAGATTTACGCTCGCGCAAGCGACGACCGATCTGAATGGCCAAGGACATAGACTCATTCAAACCAGCAGGCATAGGAAATCCCACCATGACATCCTTAAGAGCTTCAGAGAGACCCTTTCTGAACCAAGCCGCCAGTGCAGATTCATTCCACAGAGTGAGTACTGACCACTTCCTAAATTTCTGACAATATACTTCTACATCATCCTGACCCTGGCATAAAGCCAGCAAATTTTTCTCAGCCTGATCCACTGAATTAGGCTCATCGTACAGCAATCCGAGCGCCTGGAAAAACGCATCAACATTACTCAATGCAGGGTCTCCTGGCGCAAGAGAAAACGCCCAGTCCTGTGGGTCGCCGCGCAAAAAAGAAATAATAATCAAAACCTGTTGAATAGGATTACCAGAAGAATGAGGTTTCAAGGCCAGAAATAGCTTACAATTATTTTTGAAGCTCAGGAACTTAGTTCTATCACCAAAAAACAAATCAGGAATAGGAATTCTTGGTTCTAGCATAGATTTCTGATCAATTGTATCTTGAATCTTTTGTACATTTATAACGAGATTATCCATTGAGGAGCACAGAGCCTGAATATCCATGTCCACAGCTGTGTCCTGAAGCACTCTAATGTCTAGGGGAAAAAAAAAAAAAAACTGAAGACAGAGCTGAGGAAAAAAAAAAATGATGTCAGGACTTCTTTTTTCCCTCTATTGAGAATCATTGGTTTTGGCTCCTTGTACTGTTATGCTGTGCTATCAGGCAACACAGTGTGCAGTAATCAGCGCACATACAGTGATATGGCAATAACCCAAAAACAATAGAACAAGCTCTGAGACGTGGAATCTCTGCAGACTGCAATACCTGAACCTATCCTCACACAACTAAAAGCAGCAGTGGATTGCGCCTGTCACTACCTATGCAACTCGGCACTGCCTGAGGAGCTGACTAGCCTGAAGATAGAAATACAAGCCTGACTTGCCTCAGAGAAATACCCCAAAGGAATAGGCAGCCCCCCACATATAATGACTGTTAGCAAGATGAAAAGACAAAACGTAGGAATGAAATAGATTCAGCAAAGTGAGGCCCGATATTCTAGACAGAGCGAGGATAGCAAAGAGAACTATGCAGTCTACAAAAAACCCTAAAGCAGAACCACGCAAAGGGGGGCAAAAAGACCCACCGTGCCGAACTAACGGCACGGCGGTGCACCCTTTGCGTCTCAGAGCTTCCAGCAAAAGAGAATAGCACAACTGGACAGAAAAAACGGAAACAAAAACAAAGTAACACTTATCTAGCAGAGCAGCAGGCCACAGGAAAGATGCAGTAGCTCAGATCCAACACTGGAACATTGACAAGGAGCAAGGAAGACAGACTCAGGTGGAGTTAAATAGCAAGGCAGCCAACGAGCTCACCAAAACACCTGAGGGAGGAAGCCCAGAGGCTGCAATACCACTTGTGACCACAGGAGTGAATTCAGCCACAGAATTCACAACAAGGCCCCAACCAAACTAGTAGCCCAAATGCAGTTTCTTATTAAAAATAAAGGCCGAAAGCCTGAAGATCGAAGCTCAGGAAAACAAACCAGGAGAACACCAAGGAGCGGCATACACCGTTAGTAGGCCCCAACCAAACTAGTAGCCCAAATGCAGTTTCAGATTAAAAATATAGGCCAAAAGCCTGAAGATCAAAGCTCAGGAAAACAAACCAGGAGAACACCAAGGAGCGGCCGATGCCGTTAGTAGGCCCCAACCAAACTAGTAGCCCAAATGCAGTTTCTTATTAAAAATATAGGCCGAAAGCCTGAAGATCGAAGCTCAGGAAAACAAACCAGGAGAACACCAAGGAGCGGCAGACATCGTTAGTAGGCCCCAACCAAACTAGTAGCCCAAATTCAGTTTTCTATTAAGAATATAGGCCGAAAGCCTGAAAATCAAAGCTCAGGAAAACAAACCAGGAGAACACCAAGGAGCGGCAGACACCGTTAGTAGGCCCCAACCAAACTAGTAGGCCAAATGCAGTAAAATATCTGATATAGGCCGAAAGCCTGAAGACTGAAGCTCAGCTTTTTTGCTTGGAGGACAACACCAAGGAGCGGCAGACACCGTTAGTGGGGCCCAACCAAACTAGTAGGCCAAATGCAGTTTAATATTAAAAATATAGGCCGAAAGCCTGAAGATTGAAGCTAAGGCAAAAAAACCAGGAGAACACCAAGGAGCGGCAGATACCGTTAGTAGGCCCCAACCAAACTAGTATCCCAAATGCAGTTTCAGATTAAAAATATAGGCCAAAAGCCTGAAGATCGAAGCTCAGGAAAAAAAACCAGGAGAGCACCAAGGAGTGGCAGACACCGTTAGTAGGCCCCAACCAACTAGAAGCCCAAATGCAGTTTCAGATTAAAAATATAGGCCGAAAGCCTGAAGATCGAAGCTCAGGAAAACAAACCAGCAGAACACCAAGGAGCGTCAGACACCGTTAGTAGGCCCCAACCAAACTAGCAGCCCAAATGCAGTTTCAGATTAAAAATATAGGCCAAAAGCCTGACGATCAAAGCTCAGGAAAATAAGCCAGGAGAAAACCAAGGAGCGGCAGACACCGTTAGTAGGCCCCAACCAACTAGAAGCCCAAATGCAGTTTCAGATTAAAAATATAGGTCGAAAGCCTGAAGATCGAAGCTCAGGAAAAAAACAGGAGAACACCAAAAAGTGGAAGACACTGATAGTAGGCCCAACCAACTAGTAGCCCAAATGCAGTTTCAGATTAAAAATATATATTTCGAAAGCCTGAAGATCGAAGCTCAGGAAAACAAACCAGGATAACACCAAGGAGCGGCAGACACCGTTAGTAGGCCCCTACCAAACTAGTAGCCCAAATGCAGTTTCAGATTAAAATTATAGGCCGAAAGCCTGAAGATCGAAGCTCAGAAAAACAAACCAGGAGAACACCAAGGAGCGGCAGACACTGTTAGTAGGCCCCAACCAAACTAGTAGCCCAAATGCAGTTTAATATTAAAAATATAGGCCGAAAGCCTGAAGATCGAAGCTCAGGAAAACAAACCAGGAAAACACCAAGGAGCGGCAGACACCGTTAGTATGCCCCAACCAAACTAGTAGCCCAAATGCAGTTTCCTATTAAAAATATAGGCCGAAAGCCTGAAGATCAAAGCTCAGGAAAACAAACCAGGAGAACACCAAGGAGCGGCAGACACCGTTAGTAGGCCCCAACCAAACTAGTAGCCCAAATGCAGTGAAATATCTGATATAGGCCAAAAGCCTAAAGACTGAAACTCAGCTTTTTTGCTTGGAGGACAACACCAAGGAGCGGCAGACACCGTTAGTGGGGCCCAACCAAACTAGTAGGCCAAATGCAGTTTAATATTAAAAATATAGGCCGAAAGCCTGAAGATTGAAGCTAAGGCAAAAAAAAAAAGGAGAACACCAAGGAGGGTCAGACACCGTTAGTAGGCCCCAACCAAACTAGCAGCCCAAATGCAGTTTCAGATTAAAAATATAGTCTGAAAGCCTGAAGATTGAAGCCAAAGCAAAAAAACCAGTACAACACCAAGAAGCGGCAGACCCCGTTAGTAGGCCTAACCAACTAGTAACCCAAATGCAGTTTCAGATTAAAAATATAGGCCGATAGCCTGAAGATCGAAGCTCAGGAAAACAAACCAGGAGAACACCAAGGAGTGGCAGACACCGTTAGTAGGCCCCAACCAAACTAGTAGCCCAAATGCAGTTTCTTATTAAAAATATAGGCCGAAAGCCTGAAGATCGAATCTCAGGAACACAAACCAGGAGAACACCAAGGAGCGGCAGACACCGTTAGTAGGCCCCAAACAACTAGTAGCCCAAATGCAGTTTCAGATTAAAAATATAGGCCGAAAGCCTGAAGATCGAAGCTCAGGAAAACAAACCAGGAGAACACCAAGGAGCAGCAGTCACCATTAGTAGGCCCAACCAACTAGAAGACACAAAAGAGAATAGTAAAACCAAAAACACTCAGTTTGAAAAAATGTTGCAGTAATCTGCAAGTGCTAGTAAAAGATGTAAAAAACAGGGTATTTGGTTGATACGTTTTTTGCAAAAAATGTATACTAAGCTGCTCTACCAATCTTCACGGTATACCCTTATCAGAGCAGTCCTAACTAATGTATGCAATCCCTATCTGATGTATTTAAAAACCTGATCATCTGTATATAACCTGTGTGAACAGGGTTCAGAGAGGAAAAATCCATGTGTGCATACAGGGTAGAACAGCTTTTGTGCAGATAGCCCAAGAGGAGTGGTGGAACTCCCCAGTCTTGTAGACACAAGAGAACAATTATGGAAACAGGAACACATGGGCTACTTGCACAGTGAACAAGTCTGTATGATCATGTTCACACACCACCAAGAAACCTGAAGACACAAAAGAGAATAGTAAAACCAAAAACACTCAGTTTGAAAAAATGTTGCAGTAATCCGCAAGTGCTAGTAAAAGATGTAAAAAACAGGGTATTTGGTTGATACGTTTTTTGCAAAAAATGTATACTAAGCTGCTCTACCAATCTTCACGGTATACCCTTATCAGAGCAGTCCTAACTAATGTATGCAATCCCTATCTGATGTATTTAAAAACCTGATCATCTGTATGTAACCTGTGTGAACAGGGTTCAGAGAGGAAAAATCCATGTGTGCATACAGGGTAGAACAGCTTTTGTGCAGATAGCCCAAGAGGAGTGGTGGAACTCCCCAGTCTTGGAGACACAAGAGAACAATTATGGAAACAGGAACACATGGGCTACTTGCACAGTGAACAAGTCGGTATGATCATGTTCACACACCACCAAGAAACCTGAAGACACAAAAGAGAATAGTAAAACCAAAAACACTCAGTTTGAAAAAATGTTGCAGTAATCCGCAAGTGCTAGTAAAAGATGTAAAAAACAGGGTATTTGGTTGATACGTTTTTTGCAAAAAATGTATACTAAGCTGCTCTACCAATCTTCACGGTATACCCTTATCAGAGCAGTCCTAACTAATGTATGCAATCCCTATCTGATGTATTTAAAAACCTGATCATCTGTATATAACCTGTGTGAACAGGGTTCAGAGAGGAAAAACCCATGTGTGCAAACAGGGTAGAACAGCTTTTGTGCAGATAGCCCAAGAGGAGTGGTGGAACTCCCCAGTCTTGTAGACACAAGAGAACAATTATGGAAACAGGAACACATGGGCTACTTGCACAGTGAACAAGTCTGTATGATCATGTTCACACACCACCAGGAAACCTGAAGACACAAAAGAGAATAGTAAAACCAAAAACACTCAGTTTGAAAAAATGTTGCAGTAATCCGCAAGTGCTAGTAAAAGATGTAAAAAACAGGGTATTTGGTTGATACGTTTTTTGCAAAAAATGTATACTAAGCTGCTCTACCAATCTTCACGGTATACCCTTATCAGAGCAGTCCTAACTAATGTATGCAATCCCTATCTGATGTATTTAAAAACCTGATCATCTGTATATAACCTGTGTGAACAGGGTTCAGAGAGGAAAAACCCATGTGTGCATACAGGGTAGAACAGCTTTTGTGCAGATAGCCCAAGAGGAGTGGTGGAACTCATCAGTCTTGTAGACACAAGAGAACAATTATGGAAACAGGAACACATGGGCTACTTGCACAGTGAACAAGTCTGTATGATCATGTTCACACACCACCAAGAAACCTGAAGACACAAAAGAGAATAGTAAAACCAAAAACACTCAGTTTGAAAAAATGTTGCAGTAATCCGCAAGTGCTAGTAAAAGATGTAAAAAACAGGGTATTTGGTTGATACGTTTTTTGCAAAAAATGTATACTAAGCTGCTCTACCAATCTTCACGGTATACCCTTATCAGAGCAGTCCTAACTAATGTATGGAATCCCTATCTGATGTATTTAAAAACCTGATCATCTGTATATAACCTGTGTGAACAGGGTTCAGAGAGGAAAAACCCATGTGTGCATACAGGGTAGAACAGCTTTTGTGCAGATAGCCCAAGAGGAGTGGTGGAACTCCCCAGTCTTGTAGACACAAGAGAACAATTATGGAAACAGGAACACATGGGCTACTTGCACAGTGAACAAGTCTGTATGATCATGTTCACACACCACCAAGAAACCTGAAGACACAAAAGAGAATAGTAAAACCAAAAACACTCAGTTTGAAAAAATGTTGCAGTAATCCGCAAGTGCTAGTAAAAGATGTAAAAAACAGGGTATTTGGTTGATACGTTTTTTGCAAAAAATGTATACTAAGCTGCTCTACCAATCTTCACGGTATACCCTTATCAGAGCAGTCCTAACTAATGTATGCAATCCCTATCTGATGTATTTAAAAACCTGATCATCTGTATATAACCTGTGTGAACAGGGTTCAGAGAGGAAAAACCCATGTGTGCATACAGGGTAGAACAGCTTTTGTGCAGATAGCCCAAGAGGAGTGGTGGAACTCCCCAGTCTTGTAGACACAAGAGAACAATTATGGAAACAGGAACACATGGGCTACTTGCACAGTGAACAAGTCTGTATGATCATGTTCACACACCACCAAGAAACCTGAAGACACAAAAGAGAATAGTAAAACCAAAAACACTCAGTTTGAAAAAATGTTGCAGTAATCCGCAAGTGCTAGTAAAAGATGTAAAAAACAGGGTATTTGGTTGATACGTTTTTTGCAAAAAATGTATACTAAGCTGCTCTACCAATCTTCACGGTATACCCTTATCAGAGCAGTCCTAACTAATGTATGGAATCCCTATCTGATGTATTTAAAAACCTGATCATCTGTATATAACCTGTGTGAACAGGGTTCAGAGAGGAAAAACCCATGTGTGCATACAGGGTAGAACAGCATTTGTGCAGATAGCCCAAGAGGAGTGGTGGAACTCCCCAGTCTTGTAGACACAAGAGAACAATTATGGAAACAGGAACACATGGGCTACTTGCACAGTGAACAAGTCTGTATGATCATGTTCACACACCACCATTTTACTATTCTCTTTTGTGTCTTCAGGTTTCTTGGTGGTGTGTGAACATGATCATACAGACTTGTTCACTGTGCAAGTAGCCCATGTGTTCCTGTTTCCAACCAACTAGAAGCCCAAATGCAGTTTCAGATTAAAAATATAGGCCGAAAGCCTGAAGATCGAAGCTCAGAAAAAAAAAACAGGAGAACACCAAGGAGCGTCAGACACCGTTAGTAGGCCCCTACCAAACTAGTAGCCCAAATGCAGTTTCAGATTAAAAATATAGGCCGAAAGCCTGAAGATCGAAGCTCAGGAATACAAACCAGGAGAACACCAAGGAGCGGCAGACACCATTAGTAGGCCACATCCTAACTAGTAGCCCAAGTGCAGTTTCAGATTAAAAATATAGGTCGAAAACCTGAAGATCGAAGCTCAGGAAAACAAACCAGGAGAACACCAAGTAGCAGCAGACACCGTTAGTAGGCCCCAACCAAACTAGTAGCCCAAATGTAGTTTCAGATTAATAATATAGCCCGAAAGCCTGTAGATCGAAGCTCAGGAAAACAAACCAGGAGAACACCAAGGAGCGGCAGACACCATTAGTAGGCCCCAACCAAACTAGTAGCCCAAATGCAGATTCAGATTAAAAATATAGGCCGAAAGCCTGAAGTTCGAAGCTCAGGAATACAAACCAGGAGAACACCAAGGAGCGGCAGACACCGTTAGTAGGCCCCAACCAAACTAGTATGCCAAATGCAGTAATATAACTGATATAGGCCGAAAGCCTGAAGACTGAAGCTCAGCTTTTTTCCTTGGACGACCACACCAAGGAGCGGCAAACACCGTTAGTGGGGCCCAACCAAACTATTAGGCCAAATTCAGTTTAATATTAAAAATATAGGCAGAAAGCCTGAAGATTGAAGCTAAGGCAAAAAAATCAGGAGAACACCAAGGAGCGGCAGACACCGTTAGAAGGCCCCAACCAAACTAGCAGCCCAAATGCAGTTTCAGATTAAAAATATAGTCCGAAAGCATGAAGATCGAAGCTCAGGAAAATAAACCAGGAGGGCACTTTTATGGACCTGGTGGTTAGGAGCACCCGGAACGACCTGATGGTTAAACTCACACAGGACAAGCTCTGGGAAGTGGGAGCTCTGCCGACCGCAACCCCTAATCCTATCACACAACTAGAAATAGCCGTGGAGCGTACCTAACACGACCTAGACGCCTCTTCACAGCCTAAGAGCTAACTAGCCCTAAAGATAGAAAATAAAGCCTACCTTGCCTCAGAGAAATTCCCCAAAGGAGAAGGCAGCCCCCACATATATTGACTGTGAGTTAAGATGAAAGTCACAAACACAGAAATGAAACAGGTTTTAGCAAAGGGAGGCCAGACTTACTAAACAGACTGAGGATAGGAAAGGTATCTTTGCGGTCAGCACAAAACCCTACAAAAAGACCACGCAGAGTGTGCAAAAAGACCTCAGCACCGACTCACGGTGCGGAGGTGCCACTCTGCATCCCAGAGCTTCCAGCTAGCAGGGCAAGATCATGATAGCCAGCTGGACAAGGAAACAATGAACAAATAAATAACTAGCAGGGACTTAGCTTCTGCTGGAGTAGACAGGTCACCAGAAAGATCCAAGAGCGAACTGAACCAGTACAAGAACATTGACAGCTGGCATGGAGTAACGATCTGAGTGGAGTTAAATAGAACAGCCAGCCAAAGAATAAACTACGTCACCTGTGGAAGGAACCTCAGAAGCAGCAGCTCCACTCACAGCCACCAGAGGGAGTCCATGGACAGAACTCGCCGAAGTACCATTCATGACCACAGGAGGGAGTTCGATAACAGAATTCACAACAGTACCCCCCCATTGAGGAGGGGTCACCGAAGCCTCACCAGAGCCCCCAGGCCGATCAGGACGAGCCAAATGAAAGGCACGAACTAGATTGGCAGCATGAACATCAGAGGCAAAAACCCAGGAATTATCTTCCTGACCATAACCCTTCCACTTGACCAGGTACTGGAGTTTCCGTCTCGAAATACGAGAATCCAAAATCTTCTCCACCACATACTCCAACTCCCCCTCGACCAACACCGGGGCAGGAGGATCAACGGAGGGAACCATAGGCGCCACGTATCGCCGCAATAACGACCTATGGAACACATTATCGATGGCAAAAGAAGCTGGAAGGGCCAAACGAAATGACACAGGATTGAGAACTTCAGAAATCTTATGCAGACCAATGAAACGAGGCTTAAACTTAGGAGAGGAAACCTTCATAGGAACATGACAAGATGACAACCAAACCAAATCCCCAACACGAAGTCGGTGACCAACACAGCGCCGGCGGTTAGCGAAACGTTGAGCCTTCTCCTGGGACAATGTCAAATTGTCCACCACATGAGTCCAAATCTGCTGCAACCTGTCCACCACTGTATCCACACCAGGACAGTCCGAAGGCTCACCTGCCCTGAAGAGAAACGAGGATGGAAACCAGAATTACAGAAAAAAGGCGAAACCAAAGTAGCCGAGCTGGCCCGATTATTAAGGGCGAACTCAGCCAAAGGCAAGAAGGACACCCAATCATCCTGATCAGCAGAAACAAAGCATCTCAGATATGTTTCCAAAGTCTGATTAGTTCGTTCGGTTTGGCCATTTGTCTGAGGATGGAAAGCCGAAGAAAAAGACAAATCAATGCCCATCTTAGCACAAAAGGACCGGCAAAACTTCGAAACAAACTGGGAACCTCTGTCCGAGACGATGTTCTCCGGAATGCCATGCAAAGGAACCACATGCTGGAAAAACAATGCCACCAAATCATCGGAGGAAGGCAATTTAGACAAGGGTACCAAATGGACCATCTTAGAGAAGCGATCACAAACCACCCAAATGACCGACATCCTTTGAGAGACAGGGAGATCTGAAATAAAATCCATGGAAATATGCGTCCAAGGCCTCTTCGGGATCGGCAAGGGCAAAAGCAACCCACTGGCATGAGAACAGCAGGGCTTAGCCCGAGCACAAGTCCCACAGGACTGCACAAAAGAACGCACATCCGGTGACAAAGAAGGCCACCAAAAGGATCTAGCCACCAAATCTCTGGTACCAAAGATTCCAGGATGACCCGCCAACACCGAACAATGAACCTCAGAGATAACTCTACTAGTCCATCTATCAGGGACAAACAGTTTCTCCGCTGGACAACGGTCAGGTCTATCAGCCTGAAACTTCTGCAGCACGCGCCGCAAATCAGGGGAGATGGCAGACAAAATTACCCCCTCTTTGAGAATACCCGCCGGCTCAGGAACACCCGGAGAGTCTGGCACAAAACTCTTTGACAGGGCATCAGCCTTCACATTCTTAGAGCCCGGAAGATACGAAACCACAAAATCAAAATGGGAGAAAAACAGTGACTATCGAGCCTGTCTAGGATTCAACCGTTTGGCAGACTCGAGATAAGTCAAATTCTTGTGATCCGTCAAGACCACCACACGATGCTTGGCTCCTTCAAGCCAATGTCGCCACTCCTCGAATGCCCACTTCATGGCCAGCAACTCTCGATTGCCAACATCGTAATTGCGCTCAGCAGGCGAGAATTTTCTAGAAAAGAAGGCACATGGTTTCATCACCGAGCCATCAGAACTTCTTTGCGACAAAACAGCCCCTGCTCCAATCTCAGAAGCATCAACCTCGACCTGAAACGGGAGCGAAACATCTGGCTGGCACAACACAGGGGCAGAAGAAAAACGACGCTTCAACTCCTGAAAAGCCTCTACAGCCGCAGAGGACCATTTGACAACATCAGCACCTTTCTTGGTCAAATCAGTCAACGGTTTAGCAACACTAGAAAAATTAGCGATGAAGCGACGGTAAAAATTAGCAAAGCCCAGGAACTTCTGCAGGCTCTTCACAGATGTCGGCTGAGTCCAATCATAAATGGCCTGAACTTTAACAGGGTCCATCTCGATAGTAGAAGGGGAAAACATGAAACCCAAAAATGAAACCTTCTGAACCCCAAAGAGACATTTCGACCCCTTCACAAACAAGGAATTCGCACGAAGGACCTGGAACACCATTCTGACCTGCTTCACATGAGACTCCCAATCATCCGAAAAGACCAAAATATCATCCAAATATACAATCATGAATCTATCCAGGTACTCTCGGAAGATGTCATGCATAAAGGACTGAAACACAGATGGAGCATTAGAAAGCCCGAATGGCATAACCAGGTACTCAAAATGGCCCTCGGGCGTATTAAATGCTGTTTTCCATTCATCGCCCTGTTTAATTCGCACAAGATTATACGCCCCTCGAAGATCTATCTTGGTGAACCAACTAGCCCCCTTAATCCGAGCAAACAAATCAGACAGCAGCGGCAAAGGGTACTGAAATTTGACTGTGATCTTATTAAGAAGGCGGTAATCAATACAGGGTCTCAAAGAGCCATCCTTCCTGGCCACAAAAAAGAACCCTGCTCCCAACGGTGATGACGACGGGCGAATATGACCTTTCTCCAAGGATTCCTTTATATAACTCAGCATAGCGGCGTGCTCTGGCACAGATAAATTAAACAGTCGGCCCTTAGGAAACTTACTACCAGGAATCAAATTAATAGCACAATCGCAATCCCTATGAGGAGGTAAGGCACCGGATTTGGGCTCTTCAAATACATCCCGGTAATCTGACAAAAACTCAGGGACTTCGGAAGGAGTGGAAGGTGAAATTGACAGCAATGGAACATCACCATGTACCCCCTGGCAACCCCAGCTGGACACAGACATAGATTTCCAATCCAAAACTGGATTATGGACCTGTAGCCATGGCAACCCCAAAACGACCACATCATTCAGATTATGCAACACCAAAAAGCGAATATCCTCCTGATGTGCAGGAGCCATGCACATGGTCAATTGAGTCCAGTACTGAGGCTTATTCTTGGCCAAAGGCGTAGCATCAATTCCTCTCAATGGAATAGGATACTGCAAGGGCTCCAAGAAAAAACCACAGCGCCTGGCAAACTCCAAGTCCATCAAATTCAGGGCAGCGCCTGAATCCACAAATGCCATAACAGAATAGGACGACAGAGAGCAAATCAGAGTAACGGACAAAAGAAATTTAGACTGTACCGTACTAATGGTGGCAGACCTAGCGAACCGCTTAGTTCGCTTAGGACAATCGGAGATAGCATGAGTGGAATCACCACAGTAAAAACACAGCCCATTCCGACGTCTGTGTTCTTGCCGTTCAGCTCTAGTCAAAGTCCTATCACACTGCATAGGCTCAGGCCTATGCTCAGAGAATACCGCCAAATGGTGCACAGCTTTGCGCTCACGCAAGCGCCGATCGATCTGAATGGCCAAGGACATAGACTCATTCAGACCAGCAGGCGTGGGAAATCCCACCATGACATCCTTAAGGGCTTCAGAAAGACCCTTTCTGAAAATTGCCGCCAGGGCACACTCATTCCACTGAGTAAGCACAGACCACTTTCTAAACTTCTGACAGTACACCTCCGCTTCATCCTGACCCTGACACAAAGCCAGCAAGATTTTCTCTGCCTGATCCACTGAATTTAGTTCATCATAAAGCAATCCAAGCGCCAGAAAAAATGCATCTACATCACGCAATGCAGGATCTCCTGGTGCAAGGGAAAATGCCCAGTCTTGAGGGTCACCACGCAACAAAGAAATAATGATTTTTACCTGTAGAACTGGGTCACCAGAGGAGCGGGGTTTCAAAGCTAGAAACAGTTTACAATTATTTTTGAAATTCAGGAACTTAGATCTATCCACAGAAAACAAATCAGGAATTGGAATTCTAGACTCTAACATCGGATTCTGAACCACAAAATCTTGAATGTTTTGTACCCTTGCAGTGAGATGATCCACACAAGAGGACAGACCTTGAATGTCCAGATCTACACCGGTGTCCTGAACCACCCAGAGGTTTAGGGGAAAAGAAAGACAAAAAACACTGCAGAGAAAAAAAAATGGTCTCAGAACTTCTCTTATCCCTCTATTGAGATGCATTAATACTTTGGGCCAGCTGTACTGTTTTGGACCTGGTGGTTAGGAGCACCCGGAACGACCTGATGGTTAAACTCACACAGGACAAGCTCTGGGAAGTGGGAGCTCTGCCGACCGCAACCCCTAAGCCTATCACACAACTAGAAATAGCCGTGGAGCGTACCTAACACGAACTAGACGCCTCTTCACAGCCTAAGAGCTAACTAGCCCTAAAGATAGAAAATAAAGCCTACCTTGCCTCAGAGAAATTCCCCAAAGGAAAAGGCAGCCCCCCACATATATTGACTGTGAGTTAAGATGAAAGTCACAAACACAGAAATGAAACAGGTTTTAGCAAAGGGAGGCCAGACTTACTAAACAGACTGAGGATAGGAAAGGTATCTTTGCGGTCAGCACAAAACCCTACAAAAAGACCACACAGAGTGTGCAAAAAGACCTCCGCACCGACTCACGGTGCGGAGGTGCCACTCTGCATCCCAGAGCTTCCAGCTAGCAGGGCAAGATCATGATAGCCAGCTGGACAAGGAAACAATGAACAAATAAATAACTAGCAGGGACTTAGCTTCTGCTGGAGTAGACAGGTCACCAGAAAGATCCAAGAGCGAACTGAACCAGTACAAGAACATTAATAGCTGGCATGGAGTAACGATCTGAGTGGAGTTAAATAGAACAGCCAGCCAAAGAATAAACTACGTCACCTGTGGAAGGAACCTCAGAAGCAGCAGCTCCACTCACAGCCACCAGAGGGAGTCCATGGACAGAACTCGCCGAAGTACCACTCATGACCACAGGAGGGATTTCGATAACAGAATTCACAACAGGGCACCAAGGAGCGGCAGACACCGTTAGTAGGCCCCAAAGAACTAGAAGCCCAAATGCAGTTTCAGATTAAAAATATGGGCCGAAAGCCTGAAGATCGAAGCTCAGGAAAAAAACAGGAGAACACCAAGGAGTGGCAGACACTGTTAGTAGCCCCATCCAACTTGTAGCCCAAATGCAGTTTCAGATTAAAAATATAGGCCGAAAGCCTGAAGATCAAAGCTCAGGAAAACAAACCAGGAGAACACCAACGAGCGGCAGACACCGTTAGTAGGCCCCAACCAAACTAGTAGCCCAAATGCAGTTTCCTATTAAAATATATCCCGAAAGCCTGAAGATCGAAGCTCAGGAAAACAAACCAGGAGAACAACAAGGAGCGGCATACACCGTTAGTAGGCCCCAACCAAACTAGTAGCCCAAATGCAGATTTGTATTAAAAATATAGGCCGAAAGCCTGAAGATCGAAGCTCAGGAAAACAAACCAGGAGAACACCAAGAAGGGGAGACACCATTAGTAGGCCCCAACCAAACTAGTAGCCCAAATTCAGTTTCAGATTAAAAATATAGGCCGAAAGCCTGAAGATTGTAGCTCATGAAAACACACCAGGAGAACACCAAGGAGCGGCAGACACCGTTAGAAGGCCCCAACCAAACTAGTAGCCCAAATGCAGTTTCATATTAAAAATATAGGCCGAAAGCCTGAAGATCAAAGCTCAGGAAAATAAACCAGGACAGCACCAAGGAGTGGCAGACACCTTTAGTAGGCCCCAACCAACTAGTAGCCCAAATGCAGTTTCAGATTAAAAATATAGGCCGAAAGCCTGAAGATTGAAGCTCAGGAAAACAAACCAGGAGAACACCAAGGAGCGGCAGACACCGTTAGAAGGCCCCAACCAAACTAGTAGCCCAAATGCAGTTTCTTATTAAAAATATAGGCCGAAAGCCTGAAGATCGAAGCTCAGGAAAATAAACCAGGAGAGCACCAAGGAGTGGCAGACACCGTTAGTAGGCCCCAACCAACTAGTAGCCCAAATGCAGTTTCAGATTAAAAATAATTGCCGAAAGCCTGAAGATCGAAGCACAGGAAAATAAACCAGGAGAACATCAAGGAGCGGCAGACACCGTTAGTAGGCCCCAACCAAACTAGTAGGCCAAATGCAGTGAAATATCTGATATAGGCCGAAAGCCTGAAGACTGAAGCTCAGCTTTTTTCCTTGGAGGAAAACAACAAGGAGCGGCAAACACCGTTAGTGGGGCCCAACCAAAGTAGTAGGCCAAATGCAGTTTAATATTAAAAATATAGGCCGAAAGCCTGAAGATCGAAGCTCATGAAAAAAACAGGAGAACACCAAGGAGTGGTAGACACCGTTAGTAGGCCCAACCAACTAGTAGCCCAAATGCAGTTTCAGATTAAAAATATAGGCCGAAAGCCTGAAGATCGAAGCTCAGGAAAACAAACCAGGAGAACACCAAGGAGCGGCAGACACCGTTAGTAGGCCCCAACCAAACTAGTAGCCCAAATGCAGTTTCTTATTAAAAATATAGGACGAAAGCCTGAAGATCGAAGCTCAGGAAAACAAACCAGGAGAACACCAAGAAGGGCAGACACCATTAGTAGGCCCCAACCAAACTAGTAGCCCAAATGCAGTTTCAGATTAAAAATATAGGCCGAAAGCCTGAAGATTGTAGCTCAGGAAAACAAACCAGGAGAACACCAAGGTGCGGCAGACACCGTTAGAAGGCCCGAACCAAACTAGTAGCACAAATGCAGTTTCTTATTAAAAATATAGGCTGAAAGCCTGAAGATCGAAGCTCAGGAAAATAAACCAGGAGAGCACCAAGGAGTGGCAGACACCTTTAGTAGGCCCCAACCAACTAGTAGCCCAAATGCAGTTTCAGATTAAAAATATAGGCCGAAAACCTGAAGACCGAAGCTCAGGAAAACAAAACAGGAGAACACCAAGGAGCGGCAGACACCGTTAGTAGGCCTCAACCAAACTAGTAGCCCAAATGCAGTTTCCTTTTAAAATATAGGCCGAAAGCCTGAAGATCGAAGCTCAGGAAAACAAACCAGGAGAACACCAGGAAGGGCAGACACCATTAGTAGGCCCCCACCAACTAGTAGCCCAAAAGCTGTTTCAGATTAAAAATGTTGGCCGAAAGCCTGAAGATCGAAGCTCAGGAAAGCAAACCAAGAGAACACCAAGGAGCGGCAGACACCTTTAGTAGGCCCCAAAGAAACTAGTAGCCCAAATGCAGTTTCAGATTAAAAGTATAGGCCGAAAGCCTGAAGATCGAAGCTCAGGAAAACAACCCATGAGGACACCAAGGAGCGGCAGACACCGTTAGAATGCCCCAACCAAACTAGTAGGCCAAATACAGGGAAATATCTGATAGGAGCCGAAAGCCTGAAGACTGAAGCTCAACTTTTTTCCTTGGAGGACAGCACCAAGGAGCGGCAGACACCGTTAGTGGGCCCAACCAAACTAGTAGGCCAAATGCAGTTTAATATTAAAAATATAGGCCGAAAGCCTGAAGATCGAAGCTCAGGAAAATAAACCAGGAGAGCACAAAGGAGAGGCAGACACCGTTAGTAGGCCCCAACCAACTAGAAGCCCAAATGCAGTTTAAGATTAAAAATATAGGCCGAAAGCC
This sequence comes from Ranitomeya imitator, assembly GCF_032444005.1. Classification (NCBI taxonomy): domain Eukaryota; kingdom Metazoa; phylum Chordata; class Amphibia; order Anura; family Dendrobatidae; genus Ranitomeya; species Ranitomeya imitator. The sequence continues at coordinate 284,966,315 of NC_091284.1, forward strand.
TGAAGATCGAAGCTCAGGAAAAAAACAGGAGAACACCAAGGAGTGGAAGACACCGTTAGTAGGCCCAACCAACTAGTAGCCCAAATGCAGTTTCAGATTAAAAATATAGGCCGAAAGCCTGAAGATCGAAGCTCAGGAAAACAAACCAGGAAAACACCAAGGAGCGGCAGACAACGTTAGTAGGCCCCAACCAAACTAGTAGCCCAAATGCAGTTCCCTATTAAAAATATAGGACGAAAGCCTGAAGATCGAAGCTCAGGAAAACAAACCAGGAGAACACCAAGGAGCGTCAGACACCGTTAGTAGGCCCCAACCAAACTAGTAGCCCAAATGCAGTGAAATATCTGATATAGGCCGAAAGCCTAAAGACTGAAGCTCAGCTTTTTTCCTTGGAGGGCAACACCATGGAGCGGCAGACACCGTTAGTGGGGCCCAACCAAACTAGTAGCCCAAATCCAGTTTAATATTAAAAATATAGGCCGAAAGCCTGAAGATTGAAGCTAAAGCAAAAAAACCAGGAGAACACCAAGGAGCGGCAGACACCGTAAGTAGGCCACAACCAAACTAGCAGCTCAAATGCAGTTTCAGATTAAAAATATAGGCCGAAAGCATGAAGATCGAAGCTCAGGAAAATAAATCAGGAGAATACCAAGGAGCTGCAGACACCGTTAGTAGGCCCCAACCAACTAGAAGCCCAAATGCAGTTTCATATTAAAAATATAGGCCGAAAGCCTGAAGATCGAAGCTCAGAAAAAAAAAAACAGGAGAACACCAAGGAGCGGCAGACACCGTTAGTAGGCCCCTACCAAACTAGTAGCCCAAATGCAGTTTCAGATTAAAAATATAGGCCGAAAGCCTGAAGAACGAAGCTCAGGAAAACAAACCAGGAGAAAACCAAGGAGCGGCAGACACCGTTAGTAGGCCCCAACCAAACTAGTAGCCCAAATGCAGTTTCAGATTAAAAATATAGGCCGAAAGCCTGAAGATCGAAGCTCAGGAAAACAAACCAGGAGAACACCAAGGAGCGGCAGACACCGTTAGTAGGCCCCAACCAAACTAGTAGCCCAAATGCAGTTTCGTATTAAAAATATAGGCCGAAAGCCTGAAGAGTGAAGCTCAGAAAAACAAACCAGGAGAACCCCAAGGAGCGGCAGACACCATTAGTAGACCCCAACAAAACCAGTAGCCCAAATGCAGTTTCAGATTAAAAATATAGGCCGAAAGCCTGAAAATTGAAGCTCATGAAAACAAACTAGGAGAACACCAAGGAGCGGCAGACACCGTTAATAGGCCCCAACCAAACTAGTAGCCCAAATGCAGTTTCTTATTAAAAATATAGGCCGAAAGCCTGAAGATCGAAGCTTAGGAAAATAAACCAGGAGAGCACAAAGGAGTGGCAGACACCGTTAGTAGGCCCCAACCAAACTAGTAGCAAAAATGCAGTTTCAGATTAAAAATATAGGCCGAAAGCCTGAAGATCAACCTCAGAAAAACAAACCAGGAGAACACCAAGGAGCGGCAGACACAGTTAGTAGGCCCCAACCAAACTAGTAGCCCAAATGCAGTGAAATATCTGATATAGGCCAAAAGCCTAAAAACTGAAGCTCAGCTTTTTTCCTTGGAGGGCAACACCAAGGAGCGGCAGACACCGTTAGTGGGGCCCAACCAAACTAGTAGGCCAAATGCAGTTTAATATTAAAAATATAGACCGAAAGCCTGAAGATTGAAGCTAAAGCAAAAAAACCAGGAGAACACCAAGGAGCGGCAGACACCGTTAGTAGCCCCCAACCAAACTAGTAGCCCAAATGCAGTTTCAGATTAAAATATAGGCCAAAAGCCTGAAGATCGAAGCTCAGGAAAACAAACCAGGAGAACACCAAGGAGCGGCAGACACAGTTAGTAGGCCCCAACCAAACTAGTAGCCCAAATGCAGTTTCGTATTAAAAATATAGGCCGAAAGCCTGAAGATCGAAGCTCAGGAAAACAAACCAGGAGAACACCAAGAAGGGCAGACACCATTAGTAGGCCCCAACCAAACTAGTAGCCCAAATGCAGTTTCAGATTAAAAATATAGGCCGAAAGCTTGAAGATTGTAGCTCAGGAAAACAAACCAGGAGAACACCAAGGTGCGGCAGACACCGTTAGAAGGCCCCAACCAAACTAGTAGCCCAAATGCAGTTTCTTATTAAAAATATAGGCTGAAAGCCTGAAGATCGAAGCACAGGAAAATAAAACAGGAGAGCACCAAGGAGTGGCAGACACCTTTAATAGGCCCCAACCAACTAGTAGCCCAAATGCAGTTTCAGATTAAAAATATAGGCCGAAAGCCTGAAGACCGAAGCTCAGGAAAAAAAAAAACAGGAGAACACCAAGGAGCGGCAGACACCGTTAGTAGGCCTCAACCAAACTAGTAGCCCAAATGCTGTTTCCTTTTAAAATATAGGCCGAAAGCCTGAAGATCGAAGCTCAGGAAAACAAACCAGGAGAACACCAAGAAGGGCAGACACCATTAGTAGGCCCCCACCAACTAGTAGCCCAAAAGCTGTTTCAGATTAAAAATATTGGCCGAAAGCCTGAAGATCGAAGCTCAGGAAAACAAACCAGGAGAACACCAAGGAGCGGCAGACATCTTTAGTAGGCCCCAAAGAAACTAGTAGCCCAAATGCAGTTTCAGATTAAAAGTATAGGCCGAAAGCCTGAAGATCGAAGCTCAGGAAAACAAACCATGAGAACACCAAGGAGCGACAGACACCGTTAGAAGGCCCCAACCAAACTAGTAGGCCAAATGCAGGGAAATATCTGATAGGAGCCGAAAGCCTGAAGACTGAAGCTCAGCTTTTTTCCTTGGAGGACAACACCAAGGTGCGGCAGACACCGTTAGTGGGCCCAACCAAACTAGTAGGCCAAATGCAGTTTAATATTAAAAATATAGGCCGAAAGCCTGAAGATCGAAGCTCAGGAAAATAAACCAGGAGAGCACAAAGGAGAGGCAGACACCGTTAGTAGGCCCCAACCAAACTAGTAGCCCAAATGCAGTTTCAGATTAAAAATATAGGCCGAAAGCCTGAAGAACGAAGCTCAGGAAAACAAACCAGGAGTACACCAAGGAGCGGCAGACACCGTTAGTAGGCCCCAACCAAACTAGTAGCCCAAATGCAGTTTCAGAATAAAAATATAGGCCGAAAGCCTGAAGATCGAAGCTCAGGAAAACAAACCAGGAGAACAGCAAGGAGCGGCAGACACCGTTAGTAGGCCCCAACCAAACTAGTAGCCCAAATGCAGTTTCTTATTAAAAATATAGGACGAAAGCCTGAAGATCGAAGCTCAGGAAAACAAACCAGGAGAACACCAAGAAGGGCAGACACCATTAGTAGGCCCCAACCAAACTAGTAGCCCAAATGCAGTTTCAGATTAAAAATATAGGCCGAAAGCCTGAAGATTGTAGCTCAGGAAAACAAACCAGGAGAACACCAAGGTGCGGCAGACACCGTTAGAAGGCCCCAACCAAACTAGTAGCCCAAATGCAGTTTCTTATTAAAAATATAGGCTGAAAGCTTGAAGATCGAAGCTCAGGAAAATAAACCAGGAGAGCACCAAGGAGTGGCAGACACCTTTAGTAGGCCCCAACCAACTAGTAGCCCAAATGCAGTTTCAGATTAAAAATATAGGCCGAAAACCTGAAGACCGAAGCTCAGGAAAAAAAAAACAGGAGAACACCAAGGAGCGGCAGACACCGTTAGTAGGCCTCAACCAAACTAGTAGCCCAAATGCAGTTTCCTTTTAAAATATAGGCCGAAAGCCTGAAGATCGAAGCTCAGGAAAACAAACCAGGAGAACACCAGGAAGGGCAGACACCATTAGTAGGCCCCCACCAACTAGTAGCCCAAATGCAGTTTCGTATTAAAAATATAGACCAAAAGCCTGAAGAGCGAAGCTCAGAAAAACAAACCAGGAGAACTCCAAGGAGCGGCAGACACCATTAGTAGACCCCAACAAAACCAGTAGCCCAAATGCAGTTTCAGATTAAAAATATAGGCCGAAAGCCTGAAGATCAACCTCAGAAAAACAAACCAGGAGAACACCAAGGAGCGGCAGACACCGTTAGTAGGCCCCAACCAAACTAGTAGCCCAAATGCAGTTTCAGATTAAAATATAGGCCAAAAGCCTGAAGATCGAAGCTCAGGAAAACAAACCAGGAGAACACCAAGGAGCGGCAGACACAGTTAGTAGGCCCCAACCAAACTAGTAGCCCAAATGCAGTTTCGTATTAAAAATATAGGCCGAAAGCCTGAAGATCGAAGCTCAGGAAAACAAACCAGGAGAACACCAAGAAGGGCAGACACCATTAGTAGGCCCCAACCAAACTAGTAGCCCAAATGCAGTTTCAGATTAAAAATATAGGCCGAAAGCTTGAAGATTGTAGCTCAGGAAAACAAACCAGGAGAACACCAAGGTGCGGCAGACACCGTTAGAAGGCCCCAACCAAACTAGTAGCCCAAATGCAGTTTCTTATTAAAAATATAGGCTGAAAGCCTGAAGATCGAAGCACAGGAAAATAAACCAGGAGAGCACCAAGGAGTGGCAGACACCTTTAATAGGCCCCAACCAACTAGTAGCCCAAATGCAGTTTCAGATTAAAAATATAGGCCGAAAGCCTGAAGACCGAAGCTCAGGAAAAAAAAAACAGGAGAACACCAAGGAGCGGCAGACACCGTTAGTAGGCCTCAACCAAACTAGTAGCCCAAATGCAGTTTCCTTTTAAAATATTGGCCGAAAGCCTGAAGATCGAAGCTCAGGAAAACAAACCAGGAGAACACCAAGAAGGGCAGACACCATTAGTAGGCCCCCACCAACTAGTAGCCCAAAAGCTGTTTCAGATTAAAAATATTGGCCGAAAGCCTGAAGATCGAAGCTCAGGAAAACAAACCAGGAGAACACCAAGGAGCGGCAGACACCTTTAGTAGGCCCCAAAGAAACTAGTAGCCCAAATGCAGTTTCAGATTAAAAGTATAGGCCGAAAGCCTGAAGATCGAAGCTCAGGAAAACAAACCATGAGAACACCAAGGAGCGACAGACACCGTTAGAAGGCCCCAACCAAACTAGTAGGCCAAATGCAGGGAAATATCTGATAGGAGCCGAAAGCCTGAAGACTGAAGCTCAGCTTTTTTCCTTGGAGGACAACACCAAGGTGCGGCAGACACCGTTAGTGGGCCCAACCAAACTAGTAGGCCAAATGCAGTTTAATATTAAAAATATAGGCCGAAAGCCTGAAGATCGAAGCTCAGGAAAATAAACCAGGAGAGCACAAAGGAGAGGCAGACACCGTTAGTAGGCCTCAACCAAACTAGTAGCCCAAATGCAGATTCCTTTTAAAATATAGGCCGAAAGCCTGAAGATCGAAGCTCAGGAAAACAAACCAGGAGAACACCAGGAAGGGCAGACACCATTAGTAGGCCCCCACCAACTAGTAGCCCAAATGCAGTTTCGTATTAAAAATATAGACCGAAAGCCTGAAGAGCGAAGCTCAGAAAAACAAACCAGGAGAACTCCAAGGAGCGGCAGACACCATTAGTAGACCCCAACAAAACCAGTAGCCCAAATGCAGTTTCAGATTAAAAATATAGGCCGAAAGCCTGAAGATCAACCTCAGAAAAACAAACCAGGAGAACACCAAGGAGCGGCAGACACCGTTAGTAGGCCCCAACCAAACTAGTAGCCCAAATGCAGTTTCAGATTAAAATATAGGCCAAAAGCCTGAAGATCGAAGCTCAGGAAAACAAACCAGGAGAACACCAAGGAGCGGCAGACACAGTTAGTAGGCCCCAACCAAACAAGTAGCCCAAATGCAGTTTCGTATTAAAAATATAGGCCGAAAGCCTGAAGATCGAAGCTCAGGAAAACAAACCAGGAGAACACCAAGAAGGGCAGACACCATTAGTAGGCCCCAACCAAACTAGTAGCCCAAATGCAGTTTCAGATTAAAAATATAGGCCGAAAGCTTGAAGATTGTAGCTCAGGAAAACAAACCAGGAGAACACCAAGGTGCGGCAGACACCGTTAGAAGGCCCCAACCAAACTAGTAGCCCAAATGCAGTTTCTTATTAAAAATATAGGCTGAAAGCCTGAAGATCGAAGCACAGGAAAATAAACCAGGAGAGCACCAAGGAGTGGCAGACACCTTTAATAGGCCCCAACCAACTAGTAGCCCAAATGCAGTTTCAGATTAAAAATATAGGCCGAAAGCCTGAAGACCGAAGCTCAGGAAAAAAAAAACAGGAGAACACCAAGGAGCGGCAGACACCGTTAGTAGGCCTCAACCAAACTAGTAGCCCAAATGCAGTTTCCTTTTAAAATATTGGCCGAAAGCCTGAAGATCGAAGCTCAGGAAAACAAACCAGGAGAACACCAAGAAGGGCAGACACCATTAGTAGGCCCCCACCAACTAGTAGCCCAAAAGCTGTTTCAGATTAAAAATATTGGCCGAAAGCCTGAAGATCGAAGCTCAGGAAAACAAACCAGGAGAACACCAAGGAGCGGCAGACACCTTTAGTAGGCCCCAAAGAAACTAGTAGCCCAAATGCAGTTTCAGATTAAAAGTATAGGCCGAAAGCCTGAAGATCGAAGCTCAGGAAAACAAACCATGAGAACACCAAGGAGCGACAGACACCGTTAGAAGGCCCCAACCAAACTAGTAGGCCAAATGCAGGGAAATATCTGATAGGAGCCGAAAGCCTGAAGACTGAAGCTCAGCTTTTTTCCTTGAAGGACAACACCAAGGTGCGGCAGACACCGTTAGTGGGCCCAACCAAACTAGTAGGCCAAATGCAGTTTAATATTAAAAATATAGGCCGAAAGCCTGAAGATCGAAGCTCAGGAAAATAAACCAGGAGAGCACAAAGGAGAGGCAGACACCGTTAGTAGGCCCCAACCAAACTAGTAGCCCAAATGCAGTTTCAGATTAAAAATATAGGCCGAAAGCCTGAAGAACGAAGCTCAGGAAAACAATCCAGGAGTACACCAAGGAGCGGCAGACACCGTTAGTAGGCCCCAACCAAACTAGTAGCCCAAATGCAGTTTCAGAATAAAAATATAGGCCGAAAGCCTGAAGATCGAAGCTCAGGAAAACAAACCAGGAGAACACCAAGGAGCGGCAGACACCGTTAGTAGGCCCCAACCAAACTAGTAGCCCAAATGCAGTTTCGTATTAAAAATATAGACCGAAAGCCTGAAGAGCGAAGCTCAGAAAAACAAACCAGGAGAACTCCAAGGAGCGGCAGACACCATTAGTAGACCCCAACAAAACCAGTAGCCCAAATGCAGTTTCAGATTAAAAATATAGGCCGAAAGCCTGAAGATCAACCTCAGAAAAACAAACCAGGAGAACACCAAGGAGCGGCAGACGCCGTTAGTAGGCCCCAACCAAACTAGTGGCCCAAATTCAGTTTCAGATTAAAAATATAGGCCGAAAGCCTGAAGATCAAAGTTTAGGAAAACAAACCAGGAGAACACCAAGGAGCGGCAGACACCGTTAGTAGGCCCCAACCAAACTAGTAGCCCAAATGCAGTTTCAGATTAAAAATATAGGCCGAAAGCCTGAAGATCGAAGCTCAGGAAAACAAACCAGGAGAACAGCAAGGAGCGGCAGACACCGTTAGTAAGCCCCAACCAAACTAGTAGGCCAAATGCAGTGAAATATCTGATATAGGCCGAAAGCCTGAAGACTGAAGCTCAGGTTTTTTACTTGGAGGACAACACCAAGGTGCGGCAGACACCGTTAGCGGGGCCCAACCAAACTAGTAGGCCAAATGCAGTTTCGTATTAAAAGTATAGGCCGAAAGCCTGAAGAGCGAAGCTCAGAAAAACAAACCAGGAGAACTCCAAGGAGCGGCAGACACCATTAGTAGACCCCAACAAAACCAGTAGCCCAAATGCAGTTTCAGATTAAAAATATAGGCCGAAAGCCTGAAAATTGAGGCTCAAGAAAACAAACTAGGAGAACACCAAGGAGCGGCAGACACCGTTAATAGGCCCCAGCCAAATTTGTAGCCCAAATGCAGTTTCTTACTAAAAATATAGGCCGAAAGCCTGAAGATCGAAGCTTAGGAAAATAAACCAGGAGAGCACCAAGGAGCGGCAGACACCGTTAGTAGGCCCCAACCAAACTAGTAGCCCAAATGCAGTTTCAGATTAAAAATATAGGCCGAAAGCCTGAAGATCAACCTCAGAAAAACAAACCAGGAGAACACCAAGGAGCGGCAGACGCCGTTAGTAGGCCCCAACCAAACTAGTAGCCCAAATGCAGTTTCTTATTAAAAATATAGGCCGAAAGCCTGAAGATCGATGCTCAGGAAAAAAAAACAGGAGAACACCAAGGATCGGCAGACTCCGATAGTAGGCCCCAACCAAACTAGTAGCCCAAATGCAGTTTCCTTTTAAAATATAGGCCAAAACCCTGAAGATCGAAGTTCAGGAAAACAAACCAGGAGAACACCAAGGAGCGGCAGACTCCGTTAGTAGGCCCCAACCAAACTAGTGGCCCAAATTCAGTTTCAGATTAAAAATATAGGCCGAAAGCCTGAAGATCAAAGTTTAGGAAAACAAACCAGGAGAACACCAAGGAGCGGCAGACACCGTTAGTAGGCCCCAACCAAACTAGTAGCCCAAATGCAGTTTCAGATTAAAAATATAGGCCGAAAGCCTGAAGATCGAAGCTCAGGAAAACAAACCAGGAGAACAGCAAGGAGCGGCAGACACCGTTAGTAAGCCCCAACCAAACTAGTAGGCCAAATGCAGTGAAATATCTGATATAGGCCGAAAGCCTGAAGACTGAAGCTCAACTTTTTTACTTGGAGGACAACACCAAGGTGCGGCAGACACCGTTAGCGGGGCCCAACCAAACTAGTAGGCCAAATGCAGTTTCAGATTAAAAATATAGGCCGAAAGCCTGAAGAACGAAGCTCAGGAAAACAATCCAGGAGTACACCAAGGAGCGGCAGACACCGTTAGTAGGCCCCAACCAAACTAGTAGCCCAAATGCAGTTTCAGAATAAAAATATAGGCCGAAAGCCTGAAGATCGAAGCTCAGGAAAACAAACCAGGAGAACACCAAGGAGCGGCAGACACCGTTAGTAGGCCCCAACCAAACTAGTAGCCCAAATGCAGTTTCGTATTAAAAATATAGACCGAAAGCCTGAAGAGCGAAGCTCAGAAAAACAAACCAGGAGAACTCCAAGGAGCGGCAGACACCATTAGTAGACCCCAACAAAACCAGTAGCCCAAATGCAGTTTCAGATTAAAAATATAGGCCGAAAGCCTGAAGATCAACCTCAGAAAAACAAACCAGGAGAACACCAAGGAGCGGCAGACGCCGTTAGTAGGCCCCAACCAAACTAGTGGCCCAAATTCAGTTTCAGATTAAAAATATAGGCCGAAACCCTGAAGATCGAAGTTCAGGAAAACAAACCAGGAGAACACCAAGGAGCGGCAGACACCGTTAGTAGGCCCCAACCAAACTAGTAGCCCAAATGCAGTTTCAGATTAAAAATATAGGCCGAAAGCCTGAAGATCGAAGCTCAGGAAAACAAACCAGGAGAACAGCAAGGAGCGGCAGACACCGTTAGTAAGCCCCAACCAAACTAGTAGGCCAAATGCAGTGAAATATCTGATATAGGCCGAAAGCCTGAAGACTGAAGCTCAGGTTTTTTACTTGGAGGACAACACCAAGGTGCGGCAGACACCGTTAGCGGGGCCCAACCAAACTAGTAGGCCAAATGCAGTTTCGTATTAAAAGTATAGGCCGAAAGCCTGAAGAGCGAAGCTCAGAAAAACAAACCAGGAGAACTCCAAGGAGCGGCAGACACCATTAGTAGACCCCAACAAAACCAGTAGCCCAAATGCAGTTTCAGATTAAAAATATAGGCCGAAAGCCTGAAAATTGAGGCTCAAGAAAACAAACTAGGAGAACACCAAGGAGCGGCAGACACCGTTAATAGGCCCCAGCCAAATTTGTAGCCCAAATGCAGTTTCTTACTAAAAATATAGGCCGAAAGCCTGAAGATCGAAGCTTAGGAAAATAAACCAGGAGAGCACCAAAAAGCGGCAGACACCGTTAGTAGGCCCCAACCAAACTAGTAGCCCAAATGCAGTTTCAGATTAAAAATATAGGCCGAAAGCCTGAAGATCAACCTCAGAAAAACAAACCAGGAGAACACCAAGGAGCGGCAGACGCCGTTAGTAGGCCCCAACCAAACTAGTAGCCCAAATGCAGTTTCTTATTAAAAATATAGGCCGAAAGCCTGAAGATCGATGCTCAGGAAAAAAAAACAGGAGAACACCAAGGAGCGGCAGACTCCGATAGTAGGCCCCAACCAAACTAGTAGCCCAAATGCAGTTTCCTTTTAAAATATAGGCCAAAACCCTGAAGATCGAAGTTCAGGAAAACAAACCAGGAGAACACCAAGGAGCGGCAGACACCGTTAGTAGGCCCCAACCAAACTAGTAGCCCAAATGCAGTTTCAGATTAAAAATATAGGCCGAAAGCCTGAAGATCGAAGCTCAGGAAAACAAACCAGGAGAACAGCAAGGAGCGGCAGACACCGTTAGTAAGCCCCAACCAAACTAGTAGGCCAAATGCAGTGAAATATCTGATATAGGCCGAAAGCCTGAAGACTGAAGCTCAGGTTTTTTACTTGGAGGACAACACCAAGGTGCGGCAGACACCGTTAGCGGGGCCCAACCAAACTAGTAGGCCAAATGCAGTTTCGTATTAAAAGTATAGGCCGAAAGCCTGAAGAGCGAAGCTCAGAAAAACAAACCAGGAGAACTCCAAGGAGCGGCAGACACCATTAGTAGACCCCAACAAAACCAGTAGCCCAAATGCAGTTTCAGATTAAAAATATAGGCCGAAAGCCTGAAAATTGAGGCTCAAGAAAACAAACTAGGAGAACACCAAGGAGCGGCAGACACCGTTAATAGGCCCCAGCCAAATTTGTAGCCCAAATGCAGTTTCTTACTAAAAATATAGGCCGAAAGCCTGAAGATCGAAGCTTAGGAAAATAAACCAGGAGAGCACCAAAAAGCGGCAGACACCGTTAGTAGGCCCCAACCAAACTAGTAGCCCAAATGCAGTTTCAGATTAAAAATATAGGCCGAAAGCCTGAAGATCAACCTCAGAAAAACAAACCAGGAGAACACCAAGGAGCGGCAGACGCCGTTAGTAGGCCCCAACCAAACTAGTAGCCCAAATGCAGTTTCTTATTAAAAATATAGGCCGAAAGCCTGAAGATCGATGCTCAGGAAAAAAAAACAGGAGAACACCAAGGAGCGGCAGACTCCGATAGTAGGCCCCAACCAAACTAGTAGCCCAAATGCAGTTTCCTTTTAAAATATAGGCCAAAACCCTGAAGATCGAAGTTCAGGAAAACAAACCAGGAGAACACCAAGGAGCGGCAGACTCCGTTAGTAGTCCCCAACCAAACTAGTGGCCCAAATTCAGTTTCAGATTAAAAATATAGGCCGAAAGCCTGAAGATCAAAGTTTAGGAAAACAAACCAGGAGAACACCAAGGAGCGGCAGACACCGTTAGTAGGCCCCAACCAAACTAGTAGCCCAAATGCAGTTTCAGATTAAAAATATAGGCCGAAAGCCTGAAGATCGAAGCTCAGGAAAACAAACCAGGAGAACAGCAAGGAGCGGCAGACACCGTTAGTAAGCCCCAACCAAACTAGTAGGCCAAATGCAGTGAAATATCTGATATAGGCCGAAAGCCTGAAGACTAGTGTTGAGCATTCCGATACCGCAAGTATCGGGTATCGGCCGATATTTGCGGTATCGGAATTCCGATACTGAATTCCGATACTTCCCGCGTATCGGATACCGGAATCGGAAGTTCCCAGAATTCAAATTGAACGCAGCAGCCAATGAGGAATGAATGAAAGTGTGGGCACATCCTGTTTAGCATGGTGGGCATGTAAGTACTGGCAAGGCTTGGATTGGCTGCTGAAATGATGTCACTCTGCACTATAAAAAAGCGCTGCCGCCATTTTGCGCTCACTCTGCTGTGATTTCAGTTAGGGACAGGACGCTGTGTTCTAACTGAGGGCCAGTTGAGCTAGCTAATTGCTTTATTTTCCTTTCCAAAGGCTAATTTAGCAAAACGCTGTGTGTTCTTCACTGTTCACCGTGCTCTTGCCTTGCAGCGCTGTTTTAACAGCGTTCTGCAAGGTCTCTGTGTGTGTGTGTGTGCAGCTCACTCTGTAGTCTGTGTGCAGCCATATACCCGGTTGTATTCAGCTCAGGGGGGGTTCACACTGCCTCACACAGTTGTTCTTTTTTGCTCTTAGTGCAGCCTGCTGCACATTTTTTCTCAAATTTCCTATTAGTGTTTTTCCACCAGTCTCCAGCTCTATTGTGGAAAAACACTACATAGGATAACCTAGAGGGGGGTTTTTGGGCCTTGCAGCGCCGTTTACGGCTGTCTGCACGGTCTCCGTGTGAGCCCAGCTCGCCCTGTAGTCTGTGTGCAGCCATAGCCGGTTGGATTCAGCTCAGGGTTCGTTACTGGCTCATACCTTGAGAAAAATTTTCCTTTTTTTCAAATAGTGCAGCCTGTTTAAAATTTGAAAAAAAAAATTCCTATTAGTGTCTTTCCACTCGTATCCAGCTAAATAGTGGAAAAACACTATATAGGATAACCTAGAGGAGGGTTTTTTGGCCTTGCAGCGCCGTTTACGGCTGTCTGCACGGTCTCCGTGTGAGCCCAGCTCGCCCTGTAGTCTGTGTGCAGCCATAGCCGGTTGGATTCAGCTCAGGGTTCGTTACTGGCTCATACCTTGAGAAAAATTTTCCTTTTTTTCAAATAGTGCAGCCTGTTTAAAATTTGAAAAAAAAAATTCCTATTAGTGTCTTTCCACTCGTATCCAGCTAAATAGTGGAAAAACACTATATAGGATAACCTAGAGGAGGGTTTTTTGGCCTTGCAGCGCCGTTTACGGCTGTCTGCACGGTCTCCGTGTGAGCCCAGCTCGCCCTGTAGTCTGTGTGCAGCCATAGCCGGTTGGATTCAGCTCAGGGTTCGTTACTGGCTCATACCTTGAGAAAAATTTTCCTTTTTTTCAAATAGTGCAGCCTGTTTAAAATTTGAAAAAAAAAATTCCTATTAGTGTCTTTCCACTCGTATCCAGCTAAATAGTGGAAAAACACTATATAGGATAACCTAGAGGAGGGTTTTTTGGCCTTGCAGCGCCGTTTACGGCTGTCTGCACGGTCTCCGTGTGAGCCCAGCTCGCCCTGTAGTCTGTGTGCAGCCATAGCCGGTTGGATTCAGCTCAGGGTTCGTTACTGGCTCATACCTTGAGAAAAATTTTCCTTTTTTTCAAATAGTGCAGCCTGTTTAAAATTTGAAAAAAAAAATTCCTATTAGTGTCTTTCCACTCGTATCCAGCTAAATAGTGGAAAAACACTATATAGGATAACCTAGAGGAGGGTTTTTTGGCCTTGCAGCGCCGTTTACGGCTGTCTGCACGGTCTCCGTGTGAGCCCAGCTCGCCCTGTAGTCTGTGTGCAGCCATAGCCGGTTGGATTCAGCTCAGGGTGCGTTACTGCCTCATACCTTGAAAAACAATTTCCTTTTTTTCAAATAGTGCAGCCAGTTTAAAATTTGAAAAAAAAAATTCCTATTAGTGTCTTTCCACTTGTATCCAGCTAAATAGTGGAAAAACACTATATAGGATAACCTAGAGGAGGGTTTCTTGGCCTTGCAGCGCCGTTTACGGCTGTCTGCACGGTCTCCGTGTGATTTAAACTAGCTCTGTAGCCCGATCTGCACCAAAAAAAAGGTTAAGTTCACCAAACACAACTTACACTTGTGTAGGCCACATTTGAAAAATAATAAAGTTTAGTCCACAATTTACAACATTAGTGTTTCTTACACCTGTTAGGAGGAGCATTACAGGAATAAGCACACTAAGGCCTTAGTACTTTTCTGCTTATCTTTATCTGTCAACCAAGATGAAGAGGGCAGGGAGTAAGGCACGTGGGCGTGGGCGCGGAGCAGGGAGAGGAGCAGGGAGAGGACGTGGTGATTCTGTGCCTGCTGCGGGCGCCGGTGACTCGTCGTCACTCAGTTTCAGCAGGGAACAGTCCTTCATGCGCAGCTTTGTCGGAGAGCGCCGTGCACCGCTGCTGCGTGAAGACCAAATTGAAGCCGTTGTCGGGTGGATGGCAGCTAACGCCTCGGCATCGACTTCAGTTAGTGCCACATCCTCTCAGGCACAGAGCACTGGAGAGCAGCCATCTGTCTCTTCACCACCTGCCAAATTGGCCAGGCAGTCAGAGAGCCCAGGACAGGAGCCGTCTCTACTTCTGTTCTCTGAATCTCTTGGCTTGGAAACAGGGGGCCAGCCAAGCAGCATTGGAGAAATGGAAGAAGAGGCAGTGTGCAGTGATGCCCAACACCTTTTTCTCTCTGACTCTGAAGAGGCAGGTGGGCCAGTGCCTCCGGTGACCACAGCGCAGTACGCATCTGATGATGAAACTCAGGTGCCGCTTTCTCGTGCGTACTGTGCTGCTGAGACTACCCAGGAGGAGCAGTTGGTGGCAGAGGGTAGTGGAGATGATGAGGTCCTTGACCCATCGTGGCGTGAGGAACAGGAAGGTGGTGGGAGCAGCTCAGAGGAAGAGCTTCCTCTTACGGGCCAAAGAGGGAGAGGGAGGGGGAAGACTGCGGAGCCTGTAGCCTCCACTTTGGCACCCGTTAGGAGCCTGTCTCTTTCCAAAGCCAAAAAGGGCGCTCCCAAGACTTGCAGTGCCTGGTCCTTTTTTGACACAGTTGCAGATGACATTTGTTTTGTCAAATGCAAGCTGTGTCATCATAAAGTAAAAAGAGGGAAAAATGTCAGCAACCTCAATACCACAAATATGTGGAAACATGTGCGGACCAGGCACGCGGTGGAGTTACAGAAACACACTGAAGATGTAGGCCAACCAACAGCGGCAGCTACCACCTCTTCAGCTCGTGTTGCCTCTTCCTCCAGCTCACGCACAGCTGGTTTGGCTTCCTCCCAGAGACCTTGTGTAATTCCACCCACAGCACCACCTTCCCAGTCATCCTCACACTCCCAGTCTACTCTACAGCCATCGGTAGTACAGGCATGGGAGAAAAGGCGGGCATTCTCGGCCAACCACCCCCGAGCACAGGCTCTGAATGCAGGCATTGCCAAACTGTTGTCCCTGGAAATGCTCTCGTTCAGGCTGGTGGAGACTGACAGCTTCCGTGACTTGATGGCATTGGCAGTCCCACAGTACAAGGTGCCCAGCCGCTTTTACTTCAGCAGGCAGGCTGTCCCTGCCCTGCACAGGCATGTTGAGGCAAACATAAAACATGCGCTACTGAACGCCGTCAGTAGCAAGGTCCACCTCACCACCGATGCGTGGACCAGTCAGCATGGACAGGGGCGATATGTTTCCCTCACTGCCCATTGGGTTAATGTTGTTGAGCCAGGTACAGATCGTGCGAGTGGCGCAGGACGTGTCCTGCCCACTCCAAGGATTGCAGGAATCCAGTCTGTACGCATCGACTCCTCCTCTTACACCAGTTCCTCTGATTCCTCTCTGCAGGATCCGTCACAGTCCACCCCCACATGGACCCGTGAACGTTTACCTATGACCGACATGAGCACAGCCGTGGCCAAACGTCAGCAGGCCGTCTTGAAACTAGTTTCATTGGGGCATCGAAGCCACACAGCGCAGGAGCTCTGGAATGCCATAAAGCAGGAGAGCGATGTGTGGTTACTGCCAGCGAATCTCCAGCCAGGCATGGTAGTGTGTGACAATGGCCGAAATCTGGTGGCAGCTTTGGCCCTTGGCAACCTCACTCACATCCCATGTCTGGCACATGTGCTCAATTTGGTTGTGCAGAGTTTTCTGAGGGACTATCCGGATCTTGATGCCCTGCTGCACAAGGTCCGCCTAGAGTGTGCTCACTTGCGGCGTTCCAGCTTGGCCAGATCCCGCATTGCTGCTCTGCAGCGCCGATTCCGCCTTCCGGAACACCGCATCATATGTGACCTACCTACCCGGTGGAATTCCACGTTACATATGTTGGAGCGGTTGTGTGAGCAGCAGCAAGCAGTTATGGAGTACCAGCTGCATCAGGCGCAAAGAAGTCGCAGTCAGCGCCGATCAGACTTCACAACCACAGAGTGGGCCACTATGAAGGACGTCTGCCAGGTTTTGCGTCCTTTTGATTATTCCACGCGGATGGCAAGTGCAGATGATGCACTAGTCAGCATGACTGTCCCCCTTATCTGCCTGCTTCAGCAAACTTTGCAAGGGTTAAGGGATGATGTGGTGGAAGAGGTGGAGGATGAGGAGTCACCTTTTCCATCAGCTTCTGGAGAGTCAGCGCCACGTGGTTCCTCACAAAGGGGTACGCAGGGGCCAATTTGTGAGGAGGATGAGGAGGAGTCAATGGAGGAGGAAGAGCTCCGTCCAGAGGAGGGAGCGACACAATTGTCCAGTGGTCAGTGTGTACAGCGAGGGTGGGGTGATGACGAGCGGGCAGAGATCATGTCTCAAGCAGGGGACAGCGTTTCTGGGCCGGTTGGCACTCTGCAGCACATGGTGGATTTCATGCTGCAGTGCCTGAGAAACGACCGCCGCATCGACCACATTCTCAACATGCCTGATTATTGGGTGTTCACCCTCCTCGATCCTCGCTACCGGGACAACGTCCAAAACCTCATCCCTGCGTTGACCCGGGAGCGTAAATTGCGGGAGTACCACGACACACTGGTGAATTCCATCATCTTCTCCTGTCCAACTGAGAGGAGTGCTGCTAGTGCTTTACAAAGCAGCTCAGTGCGTCGAGGCAGTGGGGGAGGCTCTGCCCAAAGAGGGAGCAGAAGCAGTGCCTCTGCCCAAGGCAAGCCCAGTATGGCACAACTCTGGCACACTTTTGTGTGCCCGCCCCAAATGTCTACACCATCACCGGCGGCTCCAGTCAGCAGGAGGCAACGGTTCCGTCAGATGGTGACAGACTACATGGCTTGCCCTCTTACTGTACTCCCAGACGGCTCTTCCCCGTTCAAGTTTTGGGTCTCTAAGCTGGATACATGGCCAGAGCTAAGCCAGTATGCATTGGAGGTGCTGGCTTGCCCTGCGGCTAGTGTCTTATCGGAACGTGTCTTTAGTGCCGCAGGTGGTGTACTAACAGACCGTCGCATGCGACTATCCTCCGATAACGTTGACCGGCTTACTTTCCTGAAAATGAACCAGGCCTGGATCTCGCAGGAATTTGCCACTCCTCTGCCTGATTAAGTAATTGGGTGTCATCCAGGTCTCCTGCTGTGTTCATCTTTCTACCACCTGAACTGCTATTCCTGGGCTCCAACACCGCCAGTTGCGGCTCAGAAGTGCAGGCTGCACAGTAAAAACATACGACCCAGTGTTATTGGGTTTCAGTAACGTCAGCTGATCCCCAGCTGTGTAGCCGGCAATGTGTCCTGCGACCGCCACGCTGGCACAACAACCTAAATGTAAGGGAACCTGTCCCCCCCCCCCCCCCCCCCGTCGTTTGTTACTGAAAGAGCCATCTTGTGCAGCAGTAATGCTGCACAAGGAAAAGGTAGCTCTTTTTTTTTAGCTCTTTGCACACGCAGAACTTAACACTTATAAAATGTGTTCACTGATACCGTTATACCGTCCCGGAGCTGGGACTTTCCTTCGTAATGTGACGCAGCACAGCCGTCATTCCTACCCCCTTGGTGCCATGCGCTGCCTCCTCAGCGTTGTTTTAAGCTGTCACGGAGCCTGCGCTGTTCTGTTATCCCTTGGGCATGCCCTATTTGCGCTGCCTGTCTTCTGACATAATTTGGTGTCAGGCTGGCTGCGCCTGTGCGGCCGCGGTGCCCGAGATCCCGCCTCGCAGTGTCTTCTGATTGAGTCACACTGCGGGCCTGGGATCCATGGGCATGCGCAGTGCATATCTTCCCCTCGGGCTCTCGCTCATTTCCCTCCGCCTTCTTTAGACTGTGCGCCGTCAGCTGATCCCTAGCATGCCACGGCCGTGACACCGCACAGTCTGAAGAAGAGGGAAGGAGGGGAGTGAGAGTCGAGGTTATGCACTGTGCATGCCCATGGTTCCAAGGCCCGCAGTGGGATTACGTTAGATGAGACTGCGAGGTGGGATCTGGAGCAGCGTGGACGCACAGGCACTGACAGCCTGACACCAAATTATGTCAGAAGACAGGCAGCGCTAATTGGGCATGGCCAAGGGCTAACAGAACAGCGCAGGCTCCGTGGCAGCTTAAAACAACGCTGAGGAGGCAGCGCACGGCATCAAGGGGATAGGAATGACAGCTGTGCTGTGTCCCATTACGAAGGAAATTCGCACCTCCGGAACGGTTTAACGGTATAAAGGGACACATTTTTAGTGTTTACTTCGGTGTTTGCAAGGAGCATAATTAAAAGAGCAACCTTTTCCTTTTGCATCCTTAGTGCTGCACAACATGGCTCTTTCAGCTACAAACGTCTTGGGGGGGGGGGTTAAAGGTTTCCTTTCAACTTGCTCCAATCAGGCTTCGGCCTACACTCTGTTCCTCTGCTCCTCCTGCTGTCCCTGGGCTCTAACACCGCCAGTTGGTGCCTGGAAGTGCTGTGTGCACAGTCAACAGTCGCTCCTCTGTTATTGGGGTTCAGTAACGTCAGCTGATCCCCAGCTGTGTGTGCGGCAATACCTCCAATCTGCTCCTCCTGCTGTCCCTGGGCTCTAACACCGCCAGTTGGTGCCTGGAAGTGCTGTGTGCACAGTCAACAGTCGCTCCTCTGTTATTGGGGTTCAGTAACGTCAGCTGATCCCCAGCTGTGTATCCGGCAACGTGTCATGCGACCGCCACGCTGGCACAACTAAAATGTAAGGGGACCTGTCCCCCCCCCCCCCTAGGCGTTTGTTACTGAAAGAGCCACCATGTGCAGCACTAATACTGCACAAGGGAAAGGTCGCTCTTGAAATTATGCTCCTTGCAAACGCTGAACTACACACTCATGTAATGTGTCCCCTCACACCGTCCAACCGTCCCGGAGGTGGGACTTTCCTTTGCAATGTGACACAGCACAGCCGTCATTGCTACCCCCTTGGCACCGTGCGCTGCCTCCTTAGCGTTGTTTGATTCCGTCATGGACCCTGCGCTGTTATGTTATCCCTTGGCCATGCACAGTTTGCGCTGCCCGTCCTCTGACATCATTTGTTGTCGTCCTGGCTGCGCCTGTGCGTCCACGCTGCCCGAAATCACACCTCGCAGTGTCGTCTAATGTGATCCCACAGTGGGCCTGGTATCCATGGCCATGCGCAGTGCATATACTAGCCTCTCACTCCCCTTCTTCACGCTTCTTCAGACTAGGCGGCGTCAGCTGATCCCTAATAGCATGCCACGGCCGTGACGCCGCACAGTCTGAAGAAGCAGGAAGGAGGTGAGTGAGAGGCGATGATATGCACTGCGCATGCCCATGGATCCCTGGCCCGCAGTGGGACTACATTAGATGACACTGCAAGGTTGGATCTCGGGCAGCTTGGACGCACAGGCACTGCCAGCCTGACACCTACATGATGTCAGAAGACGGGCACCGCTAACTGTGCATGGCCAAGGGATAACATTACAGTGCGGGCTCCGTGACAGAACCAAACAACGTTGAGGAGGTGGTGCCCGGCACCAAGGGGGTTGGAATGACGGCTGTGCTGTGTCACATTACAAAGGAAAGTCCCACTTCCGGGATGGTTTGACGGTGTGAGGGGACACATTATATGAGTGTGTACTTCAGCGTTTGCAAGGAGCATAATTTTCGGAGCCACCATTTTCCATGTGCAGTATTACTGCTGTACAAGATGGCTCTTTCAGCAACAAATGCCTGGGGGGGGGGGTTAAAGGTTCCCTTTCAACTTGCTCCACTGCAGGCTTCGGCCTACACTCTGCTCCTCTTTGATTCCCTGGGTTTCAACACTGTCAGTTGCCACCTGGAAGTGTTGTCTACACAGAAAAAAACACTAGGTGATGTGTCAGTGGGGTTCAGCACCGCCAGCTGTTCCCCTGCTGTGTAGTCGGCAACGTGTCCAGCACAAGCCACGCTGGCACAACAGAACAAAAGCTGCCACCAGTGCAGGCTTCGGCCTACACTCTGCTCCTCTCCTCCTCCTGCTGACCCTGGGCTCAAACACCGCTAGTTTTTGCCCGGAAGTGCTAGCTGCACAGAGAAAAACACCAGCCAATGTGTTAGTGGGGTTCAGCAACGCCAGCTGTTCCCCTGCTGTGTAGCCGGCAACGTGACCTGCAAACGCCATGCAGGCACAGGAACTGAAATTAAAAGGGAACCTGGCCCCACCCCCCCAGGTGTTTCTATGTATAACAGCCACCTAGTACAGCAGTACTGCTGCATTTGTACAAGGTGGCTGACTTTTTCTCCTTGCCCACGTGGAACTCAACACGTACAAAATGTGTCTCATTGAGACCATTCCACTGTCCCTGAGGTGTGACTTTCCTTTGTAATGATACGCAGCACCCCCCTTGGTAGCGTTTCCCGTCTTTTGTCATCATGGTTAGCTGGCTGCGCCTGTGCATCCGCCCTGCTAGAAACAACGCCCCTCGTTGTCATATTTATTTTGTCAGCGAGGGTGTGGTTTATGGGCACGAGCAGTGCATATGTTCGCCTGTCTTAACTCATCTCCTTCCGCCTTCTTCAGACTGTGCGGCCTCCTGGCCGTGGTAGGCGATAAGGGATCAGCTGAGGCCGCCCAGTCTGGAGCAGGTGTAAGGACATGTGTAAGCGGCAAACCTATTTACTGCACAAGGCCACGAATCCCAGCCACGCAGTGTGATTTTTTGAAAACACACTGTGGGTCTGGGATTCATGTCCATCGCTAACCGCAACGGCCGACATGAAATGAGGTCAGAAGACAGGAAGCGCTCACAGCGCATGGCCAAGGGATCACAATAGCGCAGACTCCTGTACAGCAAATAACAACGCTCAGGAATCTGCGCCCAGTACCTAGGTGCAAATTTTGACACCTGTGCTGCGTCTCGTTAAAAAGACAAGTCACGCCTCCACAACTGTTTGACAGTATAATGGGCTAAATAGTGTACGTGTTTTAGTCAGCGTGTGCAAGGAGCAAAACAAATAGAGCAACCTTTTACTTGTGCAGCATTAATGCTGCACAAGGTGTGGCTCTTGTACCTTGCAACACCTGAGGGGGGGGTTAAAGGTAACCTTTGAAATTGGTTCAACTAGGCTTCGGCCTACACTCTGCTCCTCTACTCCTCCTGCTGACCCTGGGCTCAAACACCGCTAGTTTTTGCCCGGAAATGCTAGCTGCACAGAGAAAAACACCAGCCAATGTGTTAGTGGGGTTCAGCACCGCCAGCTGTTCCCCTGCTGTGTAGTCGGCAACGTGTCCAGCACAAGCCACGCTGGCACAACAGAACAAAAGCTGCCACCAGTGCAGGCTTCGGCCTACACTTTGCTCCTCTCCTCCTCCTGCTGACCCTGGGCTCAAACAACGCCAGTTTCTGCCCGGACATGCTAGCTGCACAGAGAAAAACACCAGCCAATGTGTTAGTGGGGTTCAGCACCGCCTGCTGTTCCCCCGCTGTGTAGCCGGCATCGTGTCCAGCACAAGCCACGCTGGCACAACCGACCAAAAGCTGCCACCAGTGCAGGCTTCGGCCTACACTTTGCTCCTCTCCTCCTGCTGACCCTGGGCTCTAACACCGCTAGTTTTTGCCCGGACATGCAATCTGCACAGAGAAAAACACCAGTCAATGTGTCAGTGGGGTTCAGCAACGCCAGCTGTTCCCCTGCTGTGTAGCTTGCAACGTGACCTGCAAACGCCACGCAGGCACATGAACTGAAATTGAAGGGAGCCTGCCCCCCACCCACAGGTGTTTCTATGTATATCAGCCACCTTGTACAGCAGTACTGCTGCATTTGTACAAGGTGGCTGACTTTTTCTCCTTGCCCACGTGGAACTCAACACGTACAAAATGTGTCTCATTACAGACCATTACAATGTCCCTGAGGTGTGACTTTCCTTTGTAATGACACGCAGCACCACCCTTGTTAGCGCTGCCCGTCTTTTGACATCATTGGTTAGCTGGCTGCGCCTGTGCATCTCCCCTGCTCGAAACAACGGCCCTCGGTGTCTTATTTTTTTGGACAGCGAGGGTGTGATTGATGGGCATGTGCAGTGCATATGTTTGCCTGTGTTCACTCATCTCCTTCCGCCTTCTTCAGACTGTGCGGCCTCCTGGCCGTGGTAGGCGATAAGGGATCAGCTGAGGCCGCCCAGTCTGGAGCAGGTGTAAGGACATGTGTAAGCGGCAAACCTATTTACTGCACAAGGCCACGAATCCCAGCCACGCAGTGTGATTTTTTGAAAACACACTGTGGGTCTGGGATTCATGTCCATCGCTAACCGCAACGGCCGACATGAAATGAGGTCAGAAGACAGGAAGCGCTCACAGCGCATGGCCAAGGGATCACAATAGCGCAGACTCCTGTACAGCAAATAACAACGCTCAGGAATCTGCGCCCAGTACCTAGGTGCAAATTTTGACACCTGTGCTGCGTCTCGTTAAAAAGACAAGTCACGCCTCCACAACTGTTTGACAGTATAATGGGCTAAATAGTGTACGTGTTTTAGTCAGCGTGTGCAAGGAGCAAAACAAATAGAGCAACCTTTCACTTGTGCAGCATTAATGCTGCACAAGGTGTGGCTCTTGTACCTTGCAACACCTGAGGGGGGGGTTAAAGGTAACCTTTGAAATTGGTTCAACTAGGCTTCGGCCTACACTCTGCTCCTCTACTCCTCCTGCTGACCCTGGGCTCAAACACCGCTAGTTTTTGCCAGGAAATGCTAGCTGCACAGAGAAAAACACCAGCCAATGTGTTAGTGGGGTTCAGCACCGCCAGCTGTTCCCCTGCTGTGTAGTCGGCAACGTGTCCAGCACAAGCCACGCTGGCACAACAGAACAAAAGCTGCCACCAGTGCAGGCTTCGGCCTACACTTTGCTCCTCTCCTCCTCCTCCTGCTGACCCTGGGCTCTAACACCGCTAGTTTTTGCCCGGACATGCAATCTGCACAGAGAAAAACACCAGTCAATGTGTCAGTGGGGTTCAGCAACGCCAGCTGTTCCCCTGCTGTGTAGCTTGCAACGTGACCTGCAAACGCCACGCAGGCACATGAACTGAAATTGAAGGGAGCCTGCCCCCCACCCACAGGTGTTTCTATGTATATCAGCCACCTTGTACAGCAGTACTGCTGCATTTGTACAAGGTGGCTGACTTTTTCTCCTTGCCCACGTGGAACTCAACACGTACAAAATGTGTCTCATTACAGACCATTACAATGTCCCTGAGGTGTGACTTTCCTTTTTAATGACACGCAGCACCCCCATTGTTAGCGCTGCCCGTCTCCTGACATCATTGGTTGGCTGGCTGTGCCTGTGCGTCCCCCCTGCCCGACACAACGCCCCCCGTTGTCTCATATATTTTGACTGCGAGGGTGTGATTGATGGGCACGAGCAGTGCATATGTTCCCCTGTTTTCACTCCCCTCCTTCCGCCTTCTTCTGACTGTGCGGCCTCATGGCCGCGGCATGCGATAAGGGATCAGCTGAGGCCGCCCAGTCTGAAGCAGGTGTAAGGACATGTGTGAGCGGCGAACATATTTACTGCACAAGGCCACGAATCCCAGCACCGCAGTGTGACTTTAGGAAAAGCCACTGTGGGTCTGGGATTTATGGCCATCGTTAACCGCACCGGCCAACATGAAATGAGGTCATGAGACGGCCTGCACTAACAGGGTATTGCCAAGGGATAACACAAGAGCGCAGTTTCCTGTACTGCAAATAACAACGGTAAGGAATCTGCGCACAGCACCTAGGTGTAAATTTGTACACCTGTGCTGCGTCTCCTTAAAAAGACTAGTAGTCACGCCTCCACTACTGTTTGACAGTATAATGGGCTAAATAGTGTACGTGTTTAATTCAGCGTGTGCAAGGAGCAAAATTAAATAGAGCAACCTTTGACTTGTGCATCATTAATGCTGTTCAAGGTGTGGCTCTTGTACCTTGCAACACCTGAGGGGGGGGGTTAAAGGTAACCTTTGAAATTGGTTCAACTAGGCTTCGGCCTACACTCTGCTCCTCTACTCCTCCTGCTGACCCTGGGCTCAAACACCGCTAGTTTTTGCCCGGAACGGCTAGCTGCACAGAGAAAAACACCAGCCAATGTGTTAGTGGGGTTCAGCAACGCCAGCTGTTCCCCTGCTGTGTAGTCGGCAACGTGTCCAGCACAAGCCACGCTGGCACAACTGACCAAAAGCTGCCACCAGTGCAGGCTTCGGCCTACACTTTGCTCCTCTCCTCCTCCTGCTGACCCTGGGCTCAAACAACGCCAGTTTCTGCCCGGACATGCTAGCTGCACAGAGATAAACACCAGCCAATGTGTTAGTGGGGTTCAGCACCGCCAGCTGTTCCCCTGCTGTGTAGCTGGCAACGTGTCCTGCAAACGCCACGCAGGCACATGAACTGAAATTGAAGGGAGCCTGCCCCCCACCCCCCCAGGTGTTTCTATGTATAACAGCCACCTTGTACAGCAGTACTGCTGCATTTGTACAAGGTGGCTGACTTTTTCTCCTTGCACACGTGGAACTCAACAAGTACAAAATGTGTCTCATTACAGACCATTACAATGTCCCTGAGGTGTGACTTTCCTTTTTAATGACACGCAGCACCCCCATTGTTAGCGCTGCCCGTCTCCTGACATCATTGGTTGGCTGGCTGTGCCTGTGCGTCCCCCTGCCCGACACAACGCCCCCCGTTGTCTCATATATTTTGACTGCGAGGGTGTGATTGATGGGCACGAGCAGTGCATATGTTCCCCTGTCTTCACTCCCCTCCTTCCGCCTTCTTCTGACTGTGCGGCCTCATGGCCGCGGCATGCGATAAGGGATCAGCTGAGGCCGCCCAGTCTGAAGCAGGTGTAAGGACATGTGTGAGCGGCGAACATATTTACTGCACAAGGCCACGAATCCCAGCACCGCAGTGTGACTTTATGAAAAGCCACTGTGGGTCTGGGATTTATGGCCATCGTTAACCGCAGCGGCCAACATGAAATGAGGTCATGAGACGGCCTGCACTAACAGGGTATTGCCAAGGGATAACACAAGAGCGCAGTTTCCTGTACTGCAAATAACAACGGTAAGGAATCTGCGCACAGCACCTAGGTGTAAATTTGTACACCTGTGCTGCGTCACCTTAAAAAGACTAGTAGTCACGCCTCCACTACTGTTTGACAGTATAATGGGCTAAATAGTGTACGTGTTTAATTCAGCGTGTGCAAGGAGCAAAATTAAATAGAGCAACCTTTGACTTGTGCATCATTAATGCTGTTCAAGGTGTGGCTCTTGTACCTTGCAACACCTGAGGGGGGGGGTTAAAGGTAACCTTTGAAATTGGTTCAACTAGGCTTCGGCCTACACTCTGCTCCTCTACTCCTCCTGCTGACCCTGGGCTCAAACACCGCTAGTTTTTGCCCGGAAATGCTAGCTGCACAGAGAAAAACACCAGCCAATGTGTTAGTGGGGTTCAGCACCGCCAGCTGTTCCCCCGCTGTGTAGCCGGCATCGTGTCCAGCACAAGCCACGCTGGCACAACCGACCAAAAGCTGCCACCAGTGCAGGCTTCGGCCTACACTTTGCTCCTCTCCTCCTCCTCCTGCTGACCCTGGGCTCTAACACCGCTAGTTTTTGCCCGGACATGCAATCTGCACAGAGAAAAACACCAGTCAATGTGTCAGTGGGGTTCAGCAACGCCAGCTGTTCCCCTGCTGTGTAGCTTGCAACGTGACCTGCAAACGCCACGCAGGCACATGAACTGAAATTGAAGGGAGCCTGCCCCCCACCCACAGGTGTTTCTATGTATAACAGCCACCTTGTACAGCAGTACTGCTGCATTTGTACAAGGTGGCTGACTTTTTCTCCTTGCCCACGTGGAACTCAACACGTAGAAAATGTTTCTCATTAGAGACCATTACAATGTCCCTGAGGTGTGACTTTCCTTTGTAATGACACGCAGCACCACCCTTGTTAGCGCTGCCCGTCTTTTGACATCATTGGTTAGCTGGCTGCGCCTGTGCATCTCCCCTGCTCGAAACAACGCCCCTCGGTGTCTTATTTTTTTGGACAGCGAGGGTGTGATTGATGGGCATGTGCAGTGCATATGTTTGCCTGTGTTCACTCATCTCCTTCCGCCTTCTTCAGACTGGGTGTCCTCATGGCCTCGGCAGGCGATAAGGGATCAGATGAGGCCGTCCAGTCTGAAGCAGGTGTAAGGACATGTGTGAGCGGCAAACATATTTACTGCACCAGGGCACGAATCCCAGCACCGCAGTGTGATTTTTTAAAAACACACTGTGGGTCTGGGATTCATGTCCATCGCTAACCGCAACGGCCAACATGAAATGAGGTCATAAGACAGGAAGCGCTCACAGCGCATGGCCAAAGGATCACAAGAGCGCAGACTCCTGTACAGCAACTAACAACGCTCAGGAAGCTGCGCCCATGCAAAAAGGTGTTGTTTTCGACACCTGTGCTGCTTTTCTTTAAAAAGACAAGTCACGCCTCCACTACTGTTAAACAGTATAATGGGCTAAATAGTCTACGTGTTGCATTCAGCTTGTGCAAGTAGACAAATTAATAGAGCAACCTTTTACTTGTGCAGCATTAATGCTGCAGAAGGAGTGGCTCTTGTTCTTTGTAACACCTGAGGGGGGGTTAAAGGTAACCTTTGAAATTGGTTCAACTAGGCTTCGGCCTACACTCTGCTCCTCTCCTCCTCCTGCTGACCCTGGGCTCTAACAACGCTAGTTTTTGCCCGGAAATGCTAGCTGCACAGAGAAAAACACCAGCCAATGTGTTAGTGGGGTTCAGCAACGCCAGCTGTTCCCCCGCTGTGTAGCCGGCATCGTGTCCAGCACAAGCCACGCTGGCACAACCGACCAAAAGCTGCCACCAGTGCAGGCTTCGGCCTACACTTTGCTCCTCTCCTCCTCCTCCTGCTGACCCTGGGCTCAAACACCGCTAGTTTTTGCCCGGAAATGCTAGCTGCACAGAGAAAAACACCAGCCAATGTGTTAGTGGGGTTCAGCAACGCCAGCTGTTCCCCCGCTGTGTAGCCGGCATCGTGTCCAGCACAAGCCACGCTGGCACAACCGACCAAAAGCTGCCACCAGTGCAGGCTTCGGCCTACACTTTGCTCCTCTCCTCCTCCTCCTGCTGACCCTGGGCTCAAACACCGCTAGTTTTTGCCCGGAAATGCTAGCTGCACAGAGAAAAACACCAGCCAATGTGTTAGTGGGGTTCAGCAACGCCAGCTGTTCCCCCGCTGTGTAGCCGGCATCGTGTCCAGCACAAGCCACGCTGGCACAACCGACCAAAAGCTGCCACCAGTGCAGGCTTCGGCCTACACTTTGCTCCTCTCCTCCTCCTCCTGCTGACCCTGGGCTCAAACACCGCTAGTTTTTGCCCGGAAATGCTAGCTGCACAGAGAAAAACACCAGCCAATGTGTTAGTGGGGTTCAGCACCGCCAGCTGTTCCCCTGCTGTGCAGCTTGCAACGTGACCTGCAAACGCCACGCAGGCACATGAACTGAAATTGAAGGGAGCCTGGCCCCCACCCCCAGGTGTTTCTATGTATAACAGCCACCTTGTACAGCAGTACTGCTGCATTTGTACAAGGTGGCTGATGTTTTCTCCTTGCCCACGTGGAACTCAACACGTACAAAATGTGTCTCTTTGAGACCATTCCACTGTCCCTGAGGTGTGACTTTCCTTTCTAATGATACGCAGCACCCCCCTTGGTAGCGCTTCCCGTCTTCTGACATCATTGGTTGGCTACTTGCGCCTGTTCGTCCGCCCTGCCTGAATAAAATGCTCCTCGTTGTCTTAATTATTTTGACTGCGAGGGTGTGATTGATGGGCACGAGCAGTGCATATCTTCGCCTGTCTTAACTCATCTCCTTCAGCCTTCTTCAGACTGTGCAGCCTCATGGCCGCGGCATGCGAGAAGGGATCAGCAGAGGCCGCCCAGTCTGAAGCAGGTGTAAGGACGTGTGTGAGCGGCCAAAATATTTACTGCTCAAGGCCACGAATCCCAGCACCGCAGTGTGGCTTTATGAAAAGACACTGTGGGTCTGGGATTTATGGCCATCGTTAACCGCACCGGCCAACATGAAATGATGTCATAAGATGGGCAGCGCTAACAGGGCATTGCCAAGGGATAACACAAGAGCGCAGACTCCTGTACAGCAAATAACAACGCTCAGGAAGCTGCTCCAAGCACCAAGGCGTTATTTTGGACACCTGTGCTGCGTCTCATCAAAAAACCAAGTCACGCATCCACTACAGTTTGACTGTAGAATGGGGTAAATTGTGTATGTCTTTCATTCAGCGTGTGCAAGTAGACAAATTAATAGAGCAACCTTTCACTTGTGCAGCATTAATACTGCACAAGGTGTGTCTCTTGTACTTTGTAACACCTGAGGGGGGGGTTAAAGGTTTCCTTTGAAATTGGTTCAACTAAGCTTCGGCCTACACTCTGCTCCTCTCCTCCTCCTCCTGCTTCAACACGGGCTCTAACATCGCTAGTTTTTGCCCGCAAGTGCTAGCTGCACAGAGAAAAACACACGCCATTGTGTTAGTGGGGTTCAGCAACGCCAGCTGTTCCCCCAGTGTGTAGCCGGCAAAGTGTCCTGCAAACGCAACGCAGACACAAAGCTGCCTCCAGTGCGGGCTTCGGCCTACACTCATCTCCCCCTGCTTACCCTTTGCTCCAACACCGCTAGTTGGGGCTCTAGGAAGACAATCTTTAATAGGCAAGGCAACGCATCCGTGTTCCAGCACCGCCAGCTGGTTCTCGGCAGTGTTCTTGTCACAGGTACTCCCTCGTGCCAAGCCTGGTTTCAGCACCGTCAGCTGTTTCCGGGTTGTGTCAACTTCACTGAGACGCCTATGCTTGCCCCGTCGTGGTGCGGTCGAGTTAGCCAACTCCAGGGTGCCTCCAGTTTAGGAGCTTCCTATGTGGGCTGCGTGAACTGGTAGTCAAGGCTGGTTCTGTAGTGCCAGTAGGCCCAGCTCCCCCTGTAGGACTGTTGGGGTTCGGTAACTGCGGCTGCCTCGCGGCCTAGCTGTTCTCTCCTCTCCTGTGGGCCTTGGGGTCCACCACCTGGTTCCAGCACCGTCAGCTGGTTCCGGGCCGAGCCTTTGGCTTAGGTGCCTCCTCCTGGGTATCCGAGTTCCGCCAACGCCAGGCGGTCCTTGGTAGTGCTTTTAAGCGCGGGCACCTACAGCTTAGTAACCGGGTTCCAGCACCGTCAGCTGGTCCTCGGTCGTGCCATTGGCTCTTGCACACTGGGGCAACGCATCCGGGTTCCAGCACCGCCAGCTGGTTCTCGGCAGTGTTTTTGTCACAGGTACTCCCTCGTGCCAAGCCTGGTTTCAGCACCGTCAGCTGTTTCCGGGTTGTGTCAAGCTCACTGAGACACCTATGCTTGCCTCGTCGTGGTGCGGTCGGGTTAGCCAACTCCAGGG
The DNA here is from genome assembly GCF_032444005.1 of Ranitomeya imitator. Taxonomy (NCBI): domain Eukaryota; kingdom Metazoa; phylum Chordata; class Amphibia; order Anura; family Dendrobatidae; genus Ranitomeya; species Ranitomeya imitator. The sequence goes on from NC_091284.1 coordinate 284,995,949, forward strand.
TGCCTCCAGTTTAGGAGCTTCCTATGTGGGCTGCGTGAACTGGTAGTCAAGGCTGGTTCTGTAGTGCCAGTAGGCCCAGCTCCCCCTGTAGGACTGTTGGGGTTCGGTAACTGCGGCTGCCTCGCGGCCTAGCTGTTCTCTCCTCTCCTGTGGACCTTCGGGTCCACCACCTGGTTCCAGCACCGTCAGCTGGTTCCGGGCCGAGCCTTTGGCTTAGGTGCCTCCTCCTGGGTATCCGAGTTCCGCCAACGCCAGGCGGTCCTTGGTAGTGCTTTTAAGCGCGGGCACCTACAGCTTAGTAACCGGGTTCCAGCACCGTCAGCTGGTCCTCGGTCGTGCCATTGGCTCTTGCACACTGGGGCAACGCATCCGGGTTCCAGCACCGCCAGCTGGTTCTCGGCAGTGTTTTTGTCACAGGTACTCCCTCGTGCCAAGCCTGGTTTCAGCACCGTCAGCTGTTTCCGGGTTGTGTCAAGCTCACTGAGACACCTATGCTTGCCTCGTCGTGGTGCGGTCGGGTTAGCCAACTCCAGGGTGCCTCCAGTTTAGGAGCTTCCTATGTGGGCTGCGTGAACTGGTAGTCAAGGCTGGTTCTGTAGTGCCAGTAGGCCCAGCTCCCCCTGTAGGACTGTTGGGGTTCGGTAACTGCGGCTGCCTCGCGGCCTAGCTGTTCTCTCCTCTCCTGTGGACCTTCGGGTCCACCACCTGGTTCCAGCACCGTCAGCTGGTTCCGGGCCGAGCCTTTGGCTTAGGTGCCTCCTCCTGGGTATCCGAGTTCCGCCAACGCCAGGCGGTCCTTGGTAGTGCTTTTAAGCGCGGGCACCTACAGCTTAGTAACCGGGTTCCAGCACCGTCAGCTGGTCCTCGGTCGTGCCATTGGCTCTTGCACACTGGGGCAACGCATCCGGGTTCCAGCACCGCCAGCTGGTTCTCGGCAGTGTTTTTGTCACAGGTACTCCCTCGTGCCAAGCCTGGTTTCAGCACCGTCAGCTGTTTCCGGGTTGTGTCAAGCTCACTGAGACACCTATGCTTGCCTCGTCGTGGTGCGGTCGGGTTAGCCAACTCCAGGGTGCCTCCAGTTTAGGAGCTTCCTATGTGGGCTGCGTGAACTGGTAGTCAAGGCTGGTTCTGTAGTGCCAGTAGGCCCAGCTCCCCCTGTAGGACTGTTGGGGTTCGGTAACTGCGGCTGCCTCGCGGCCTAGCTGTTCTCTCCTCTCCTGTGGACCTTCGGGTCCACCACCTGGTTCCAGCACCGTCAGCTGGTTCCGGGCCGAGCCTTTGGCTTAGGTGCCTCCTCCTGGGTATCCGAGTTCCGCCAACGCCAGGCGGTCCTTGGTAGTGCTTTTAAGCGCGGGCACCTACAGCTTAGTAACCGGGTTCCAGCACCGTCAGCTGGTCCTCGGTCGTGCCATTGGCTCTTGCACACTGGGGCAACGCATCCGGGTTCCAGCACCGCCAGCTGGTTCTCGGCAGTGTTTTTGTCACAGGTACTCCCTCGTGCCAAGCCTGGTTTCAGCACCGTCAGCTGTTTCCGGGTTGTGTCAAGCTCACTGAGACACCTATGCTTGCCTCGTCGTGGTGCGGTCGGGTTAGCCAACTCCAGGGTGCCTCCAGTTTAGGAGCTTCCTATGTGGGCTGCGTGAACTGGTAGTCAAGGCTGGTTCTGTAGTGCCAGTAGGCCCAGCTCCCCCTGTAGGACTGTTGGGGTTCGGTAACTGCGGCTGCCTCGCGGCCTAGCTGTTCTCTCCTCTCCTGTGGACCTTCGGGTCCACCACCTGGTTCCAGCACCGTCAGCTGGTTCCGGGCCGAGCCTTTGGCTTAGGTGCCTCCTCCTGGGTATCCGAGTTCCGCCAACGCCAGGCGGTCCTTGGTAGTGCTTTTAAGCGCGGGCACCTACAGCTTAGTAACCGGGTTCCAGCACCGTCAGCTGGTCCTCGGTCGTGCCATTGGCTCTTGCACACTGGGGCAACGCATCCGGGTTCCAGCACCGCCAGCTGGTTCTCGGCAGTGTTTTTGTCACAGGTACTCCCTCGTGCCAAGCCTGGTTTCAGCACCGTCAGCTGTTTCCGGGTTGTGTCAAGCTCACTGAGACACCTATGCTTGCCTCGTCGTGGTGCGGTCGGGTTAGCCAACTCCAGGGTGCCTCCAGTTTAGGAGCTTCCTATGTGGGCTGCGTGAACTGGTAGTCAAGGCTGGTTCTGTAGTGCCAGTAGGCCCAGCTCCCCCTGTAGGACTGTTGGGGTTCGGTAACTGCGGCTGCCTCGCGGCCTAGCTGTTCTCTCCTCTCCTGTGGACCTTCGGGTCCACCACCTGGTTCCAGCACCGTCAGCTGGTTCCGGGCCGAGCCTTTGGCTTAGGTGCCTCCTCCTGGGTATCCGAGTTCCGCCAACGCCAGGCGGTCCTTGGTAGTGCTTTTAAGCGCGGGCACCTACAGCTTAGTAACCGGGTTCCAGCACCGTCAGCTGGTCCTCGGTCGTGCCATTGGCTCTTGCACACTGGGGCAACGCATCCGGGTTCCAGCACCGCCAGCTGGTTCTCGGCAGTGTTTTTGTCACAGGTACTCCCTCGTGCCAAGCCTGGTTTCAGCACCGTCAGCTGTTTCCGGGTTGTGTCAAGCTCACTGAGACACCTATGCTTGCCTCGTCGTGGTGCGGTCGGGTTAGCCAACTCCAGGGTGCCTCCAGTTTAGGAGCTTCCTATGTGGGCTGCGTGAACTGGTAGTCAAGGCTGGTTCTGTAGTGCCAGTAGGCCCAGCTCCCCCTGTAGGACTGTTGGGGTTCGGTAACTGCGGCTGCCTCGCGGCCTAGCTGTTCTCTCCTCTCCTGTGGACCTTCGGGTCCACCACCTGGTTCCAGCACCGTCAGCTGGTTCCGGGCCGAGCCTTTGGCTTAGGTGCCTCCTCCTGGGTATCCGAGTTCCGCCAACGCCAGGCGGTCCTTGGTAGTGCTTTTAAGCGCGGGCACCTACAGCTTAGTAACCGGGTTCCAGCACCGTCAGCTGGTCCTCGGTCGTGCCATTGGCTCTTGCACACTGGGGCAACGCATCCGGGTTCCAGCACCGCCAGCTGGTTCTCGGCAGTGTTTTTGTCACAGGTACTCCCTCGTGCCAAGCCTGGTTTCAGCACCGTCAGCTGTTTCCGGGTTGTGTCAAGCTCACTGAGACACCTATGCTTGCCTCGTCGTGGTGCGGTCGGGTTAGCCAACTCCAGGGTGCCTCCAGTTTAGGAGCTTCCTATGTGGGCTGCGTGAACTGGTAGTCAAGGCTGGTTCTGTAGTGCCAGTAGGCCCAGCTCCCCCTGTAGGACTGTTGGGGTTCGGTAACTGCGGCTGCCTCGCGGCCTAGCTGTTCTCTCCTCTCCTGTGGACCTTCGGGTCCACCACCTGGTTCCAGCACCGTCAGCTGGTTCCGGGCCGAGCCTTTGGCTTAGGTGCCTCCTCCTGGGTATCCGAGTTCCGCCAACGCCAGGCGGTCCTTGGTAGTGCTTTTAAGCGCGGGCACCTACAGCTTAGTAACCGGGTTCCAGCACCGTCAGCTGGTCCTCGGTCGTGCCATTGGCTCTTGCACACTGGGGCAACGCATCCGGGTTCCAGCACCGCCAGCTGGTTCTCGGCAGTGTTTTTGTCACAGGTACTCCCTCGTGCCAAGCCTGGTTTCAGCACCGTCAGCTGTTTCCGGGTTGTGTCAAGCTCACTGAGACACCTATGCTTGCCTCGTCGTGGTGCGGTCGGGTTAGCCAACTCCAGGGTGCCTCCAGTTTAGGAGCTTCCTATGTGGGCTGCGTGAACTGGTAGTCAAGGCTGGTTCTGTAGTGCCAGTAGGCCCAGCTCCCCCTGTAGGACTGTTGGGGTTCGGTAACTGCGGCTGCCTCGCGGCCTAGCTGTTCTCTCCTCTCCTGTGGACCTTCGGGTCCACCACCTGGTTCCAGCACCGTCAGCTGGTTCCGGGCCGAGCCTTTGGCTTAGGTGCCTCCTCCTGGGTATCCGAGTTCCGCCAACGCCAGGCGGTCCTTGGTAGTGCTTTTAAGCGCGGGCACCTACAGCTTAGTAACCGGGTTCCAGCACCGTCAGCTGGTCCTCGGTCGTGCCATTGGCTCTTGCACACTGGGGCAACGCATCCGGGTTCCAGCACCGCCAGCTGGTTCTCGGCAGTGTTTTTGTCACAGGTACTCCCTCGTGCCAAGCCTGGTTTCAGCACCGTCAGCTGTTTCCGGGTTGTGTCAAGCTCACTGAGACACCTATGCTTGCCTCGTCGTGGTGCGGTCGGGTTAGCCAACTCCAGGGTGCCTCCAGTTTAGGAGCTTCCTATGTGGGCTGCGTGAACTGGTAGTCAAGGCTGGTTCTGTAGTGCCAGTAGGCCCAGCTCCCCCTGTAGGACTGTTGGGGTTCGGTAACTGCGGCTGCCTCGCGGCCTAGCTGTTCTCTCCTCTCCTGTGGACCTTCGGGTCCACCACCTGGTTCCAGCACCGTCAGCTGGTTCCGGGCCGAGCCTTTGGCTTAGGTGCCTCCTCCTGGGTATCCGAGTTCCGCCAACGCCAGGCGGTCCTTGGTAGTGCTTTTAAGCGCGGGCACCTACAGCTTAGTAACCGGGTTCCAGCACCGTCAGCTGGTCCTCGGTCGTGCCATTGGCTCTTGCACACTGGGGCAACGCATCCGGGTTCCAGCACCGCCAGCTGGTTCTCGGCAGTGTTTTTGTCACAGGTACTCCCTCGTGCCAAGCCTGGTTTCAGCACCGTCAGCTGTTTCCGGGTTGTGTCAAGCTCACTGAGACACCTATGCTTGCCTCGTCGTGGTGCGGTCGGGTTAGCCAACTCCAGGGTGCCTCCAGTTTAGGAGCTTCCTATGTGGGCTGCGTGAACTGGTAGTCAAGGCTGGTTCTGTAGTGCCAGTAGGCCCAGCTCCCCCTGTAGGACTGTTGGGGTTCGGTAACTGCGGCTGCCTCGCGGCCTAGCTGTTCTCTCCTCTCCTGTGGGCCTTGGGGTCCACCACCTGGTTCCAGCACCGTCAGCTGGTTCCGGGCCGAGCCTTTGGCTTAGGTGCCTCCTCCTGGGTATCCGAGTTCCGCCAACGCCAGGCGGTCCTTGGTAGTGCTTTTAAGCGCGGGCACCTACAGCTTAGTAACCGGGTTCCAGCACCGTCAGCTGGTCCTCGGTCGTGCCATTGGCTCTTGCACACTGGGGCAACGCATCCGGGTTCCAGCACCGCCAGCTGGTTCTCGGCAGTGTTCTTGTCACAGGTACTCCCTCGTGCCAAGCCTGGTTTCAGCACCGTCAGCTGTTTCCGGGTTGTGTCAACTTCACTGAGACGCCTATGCTTGCCCCGTCGTGGTGCGGTCGAGTTAGCCAACTCCAGGGTGCCTCCAGTTTAGGAGCTTCCTATGTGGGCTGCGTGAACTGGTAGTCAAGGCTGGTTATGTAGTGCCAGTAGGCCCAGCTCCCCCTGTAGGACTGTTGGGGTTCGGTAACTGCGGCTGCCTCGCGGCCTAGCTGTTCTCTCCTCTCCTGTGGGCCTTCGGGTCCACCACCTGGTTCCAGCACCGTCAGCTGGTTCTCGGCAGTGTCTTTTGCTCTTGTACCTTCTGCTCCCCATCCTGGTTCCAGTACCGTCAGCTGGTTCCGGGCAGAGCCTTTGGCTTAGGTGCCTCCTTCTGGGTATCCAAGTTCCACCAACGTCAGGTGGTCCTTGGTAGTGCTTTCAGGCACGGGTACCTCCTGCTTAGTAACCGGGTTCCAGTAACGTCAGCTGGTCCTCGGTAGTTCCATTGGCTCTTGGACCTTCGGCTACCCATCCGGGTTCCAGTACCGTCAGCTGGTTCTCGGCAGTGTCTTTTGCTCTTGTACCTTCTGCTCCCCATCCTGGTTCCAGTAACGTCAGCTGGTTCCGGGCAGAGCCTTTGGCTTAGGTGCCTCCTTCTGGGTATCCGAGTTCCGTCAACGTCAGGCGGTCCTTGGTAGTGCTTTTTAGCACGGGTACCTCCTGCTTAGTAACCGGGTTCCAGTAACGTCAGCTGGTCCTCGGTAGTTCCATAGGCTCTTGAACCTTCGGGTAGCCATCCGAGTTCCAGTTCCATCAGCTGGTTCTTGGCATTTTCTCAGCCTTCTTGTACCTTCTGCTACATTTCCAAGTTGAAGACCCTAACGTCGACGACCCGGAAGACCACCACGATGACGACGACACGGAAGACCACCCCGATGACGACGACGACGACGGCGGAGACGACGACGGCGGAGATGACGACACTGGAGACGACGACCCTGGAGACGACAACATGGAAGACCGAGAAGCAGAAGAACAAGAGGCTGCAGAACAAAGAGCAGAAGAACATTAAGCATAAGACTTAATATCAGAGCAAAAGATATTATCTAAATTATATGCAGAAGAAGACTAAGCAGTGTATGGGGGTGAGTCCGTTCCTCCTCGTGGTGCCCCTGGATAAAGCCTGATGCTGCAGGCCAAACTGAACGCGGACAAATGTAACTTTTGTGACTGGCAGAACGGAAGGTGTAATCTTCAAACTTTTATAGATAACAACTACGGGAATGCCTGTCACAAATGAGAATATGATGAAGAAGTAGAATAGGAAGAATAATAACAGTGGAATAAAAAGAATATGTAGAATAAGAAGAATAATAATAGTTGAATAAAATGAATATGAAGAATGTAATAAAAAAAAAAAATAGGTAGAAGATGAAGAAGAAGATGAATAAGGTGAAGAAGTTGATGTCAAAGATGCTGATGATGATGAAGATGAAAGTGTGGGAAAAGAAAAAAAAAAAGAAAAAAAAGAAGGGGAAGGGCGTGGAATAGTGAAACATCAATATCTGACAAAATAAAAAAAAAATTTACATAGTCAATATCTTTGTCACTCCGAACGTCTTAAAAAAAAACAAAAAACATGCTATTCTATTTGATTGGGATAAACCTCTATGACTTTAATGTCTCCGCCACCTCCCCAAATACATCCGGCATTATTCTTAGTTGTTTTCCTTCATGTAGAATGAACCTACAAGGAAAGAAAGGGTTTATTTTAATTCCGATATTTTGGTCCCATTGACTTGCATTGGGATCGGGTATCGGTATCGGCGATATCCGATATTTTTTGAATATCGGCCGATCCAAACCGATACCGATACTTTCCGATATCGGAAGGTATCGCTCAACACTACTGAAGACTGAAGCTCAGCTTTTTTACTTGGAGGACAACACCAAGGTGCGGCAGACACCGTTAGCGGGGCCCAACCAAACTAGTAGGCCAAATGCAGTTTCGTATTAAAAGTATAGGCCGAAAGCCTGAAGAGCGAAGCTCAGAAAAACAAACCAGGAGAACTCCAAGGAGCGGCAGACACCATTAGTAGACCCCAACAAAACCAGTAGCCCAAATGCAGTTTCAGATTAAAAATATAGGCCGAAAGCCTGAAAATTGAGGCTCAAGAAAACAAACTAGGAGAACACCAAGGAGCGGCAGACACCGTTAATAGGCCCCAGCCAAATTAGTAGCCCAAATGCAGTTTCTTACTAAAAATATAGGCCGAAAGCCTGAAGATCGAAGCTTAGGAAAATAAACCAGGAGAGCACCAAGGTGCGGCAGACACCGTTAGCGGGGCCCAACCAAACTAGTAGGCCAAATGCAGTTTAATATTAAAAATATAGGCCGAAAGCATGAAGATCGAAGCTCAGGAAAATAAACCAGGAGAGCACCAAGGAGCGGCAGACACCGTTAGTAGGCCCCAACCAACTAGAAGCCCAAATGAAGTTTCAGATTAAAAATATAGCCCGAAAGCCTGAAGATCGAAGCTCAGGAAAACAAACCAGGAGAACACCAAGGAGCGGCAGACACCGTTAGTAGGCACCAACCAAACTAGTAGGCCAAATGCAGTGAAATATCTGATATAGGCCAAAAGCCTAAAGACTGAAGCTCAGCTTTTTTCCTTGGAGGGCAACACCAAGGAGCGGCAGACACCGTAAGTGGGGCCCAACCAAACTAGTAGGCCAAATGCAGTTACTTATTAAAAATATAGGCCGAAAGCCTGAAGATTGAAGCTGAAGCAAAAAAACCAGGAGAACACCAAGGAGCGGCAGACACCATAAGTAGGCCCCAACCAAACTAGCAGCCCAAATGCAGTTTCAGATTAAAAATATAGGCCGAAAGCCTGAAGATCAAAGCTCAGGACAATAAACCAGGAGACTACCAAGGAGCGGCAGACACTGTTAGTAGGCCCCAACCAACTAGAAGCCCAAATGCAGTTTCAGATTAAAAATATAGGCCGAAAGCCTGAAGATCGAAGCTCAGAAAAAAAAAACAGGAGAACACCAAGGAGCGGCAGACACCGTTAGTAGGCCCAACCAACTAGAAGCCCAAATGCAGTTTCAGATTAAAAATATAGGCCGAAAGCCTGAAGATCGAAGCTCAGGAAAACAAACCAGGAAAACACCAAGGAGTGGCAGACACCTTTAGTAGGCCCCAACCAACTAGTAGCCCAAATGCAGTTTCAGATTAAAAATATAGGCCGAAAGCCTGAAGACCGAAGCTCAGGAAAAAAAAAACAGGAGAACACCAAGGAGCGGCAGACACCGTTAGTAGGCCTCAACCAAACTAGTAGCCCAAATGCAGTTTCAGATTAAAAATATAGGCCGAAAGCCTGAAGATCGAAGCTCAGGAAAACAAACCAGGAGAACACCAAGAAGGGCAGACACAATTAGTAGGCCCCAACCAAACTAGTAGCCCAAATGCAGTTTCAGATTAAAAATATAGGCCGAAAGCCTGAAGATTGAAGCTCAGGAAAACAAACCAGGAGAACACCAAGGAGAGGCAGACACCGTTAGAAGGCCCCAACCAAACTAGTAGCCCAAATGCAGTTTCTTATTAAAAATATAGGCTGAAAGCCTGAAGATCGAAGCCCAGGAAAATAAACCAGGAGAGCATCAAGGAGTGGCAGACACCGTTAGTAGGCCCCTACCAACTAGTAGCCCAAAAGCAGTTTCAGATTAAAAATATTGGCCGAAAGCCTGAAGATCGAAGCTCAGGAAAACAAACCAGGAGAACACCAAGGAGCGGCAGACACCTTTAGTAGGCCCCAAAGAAACTAGTAGCCCAAATGCAGTTTCAGATTAAAAGTATAGGCCGAAAGCCTGAAGATCGAAGCTCAGGAAAACAAACCATGAGAACACCAAGGAGCGACAGACACCGTTAGAAGGCCCCAACCAAACTAGTAGGCCAAATGCAGTTTAATATTAAAAATATAGGCCGAAAGCCTGAAGATCGAAGCTCAGGAAAATAAACCAGGAGAGCACAAAGGAGAGGCAGACACCGTTAGTAGGCCCCAACCAACTAGAAGCCCAAATGCAGTTTAAGATTAAAAATATAGGCCGAAAGCCTGAAGATCGAAGCTCAGGAAAAAAACAGGAGAACACCAAGGAGTGGCAGACACCGTTAGTAGGCCCCTACCAAACTAGTAGCCCAAATGCAGTTCCCTATTAAAAATATAGGACGAAAGCCTGAAGATCGAAGCTCAGGAAAACAAACCAGGAGAACACCAAAAAGCGGCAGACACCGTTAGTAGGCCCCAACCAAACTAGTAGCCCAAATGCAGTGAAATATCTGATATAGGCCAAAAGCCTAAAGACTGAAGCTCAGCTTTTTTCCTTGGAGGGCAACACCAAGGAGCGGCAGACACCGTTAGTGGGGCCCAACCAAACTAGTAGCCCAAATGCAGTTTAATATTAAAAATATAGGCCGAAAGCCTGAAGATTGAAGCTAAAGCAAAAAAACCAGGAGAACACCAAGGAGCTGCAGACACCGGAAGTAGGCCCCAACCAAACTAGTAGCCCAAATGCAGTTTCAGATTAAAAATATAGGCCGAAAGCCTGAAGATCGAAGCTCAGGAAAACAAACCAGGAGAACAGCAAGGAGCGGCAGACACCGTTAGTAAGCCCCAACCAAACTAGTAGGCCAAATGCAGTGAAATATCTGATATAGGCCGAAAGCCTGAAGACTGAAGCTCAGCTTTTTTACTTGGAGGACAACACCAAGGTGCGGCAGACACCGTTAGCGGGGCCCAACCAAACTAGTAGGCCAAATGCAGTTTCGTATTAAAAGTATAGGCCGAAAGCCTGAAGAGCGAAGCTCAGAAAAACAAACCAGGAGAACTCCAAGGAGCGGCAGACACCATTAGTAGACCCCAACAAAACCAGTAGCCCAAATGCAGTTTCAGATTAAAAATATAGGCCGAAAGCCTGAAAATTGAGGCTCAAGAAAACAAACTAGGAGAACACCAAGGAGCGGCAGACACCGTTAATAGGCCCCAGCCAAATTAGTAGCCCAAATGCAGTTTCTTACTAAAAATATAGGCCGAAAGCCTGAAGATCGAAGCTTAGGAAAATAAACCAGGAGAGCACCAAGGTGCGGCAGACACCGTTAGCGGGGCCCAACCAAACTAGTAGGCCAAATGCAGTTTAATATTAAAAATATAGGCCGAAAGCATGAAGATCGAAGCTCAGGAAAATAAACCAGGAGAGCACCAAGGAGCGGCAGACACCGTTAGTAGGCCCCAACCAACTAGAAGCCCAAATGAAGTTTCAGATTAAAAATATAGCCCGAAAGCCTGAAGATCGAAGCTCAGGAAAACAAACCAGGAGAACACCAAGGAGCGGCAGACACCGTTAGTAGGCACCAACCAAACTAGTAGGCCAAATGCAGTGAAATATCTGATATAGGCCAAAAGCCTAAAGACTGAAGCTCAGCTTTTTTCCTTGGAGGGCAACACCAAGGAGCGGCAGACACCGTAAGTGGGGCCCAACCAAACTAGTAGGCCAAATGCAGTTACTTATTAAAAATATAGGCCGAAAGCCTGAAGATTGAAGCTGAAGCAAAAAAACCAGGAGAACACCAAGGAGCGGCAGACACCATAAGTAGGCCCCAACCAAACTAGCAGCCCAAATGCAGTTTCAGATTAAAAATATAGGCCGAAAGCCTGAAGATCAAAGCTCAGGAAAATAAACCAGGAGACTACCAAGGAGCGGCAGACACTGTTAGTAGGCCCCAACCAACTAGAAGCCCAAATGCAGTTTCAGATTAAAAATATAGGCCGAAAGCCTGAAGATCGAAGCTCAGAAAAAAAAAACAGGAGAACACCAAGGAGCGGCAGACACCGTTAGTAGGCCCAACCAACTAGAAGCCCAAATGCAGTTTCAGATTAAAAATATAGGCCGAAAGCCTGAAGATCGAAGCTCAGGAAAACAAACCAGGAAAACACCAAGGAGCGGCAGACACTGTTAGTAGGCCCCAACCAAACTAGTAGCCCAAATGCAGTTCCCTATTAAAAATATAGGACGAAAGCCTGAAGATCGAAGCTCAGGAAAATTAACCAGGAGAGCACCAAGGAGTGGCAGACACCTTTAGTAGGCCCCAACCAACTAGTAGCCCAAATGCAGTTTCAGATTAAAAATATAGGCCGAAAGCCTGAAGACCGAAGCTCAGGAAAAAAAAAACAGGAGAACACCAAGGAGCGGCAGACACCGTTAGTAGGCCTCAACCAAACTAGTAGCCCAAATGCAGTTTCAGATTAAAAATATAGGCCGAAAGCCTGAAGATCGAAGCTCAGGAAAACAAACCAGGAGAACACCAAGAAGGGCAGACACAATTAGTAGGCCCCAACCAAACTAGTAGCCCAAATGCAGTTTCAGATTAAAAATATAGGCCGAAAGCCTGAAGATTGAAGCTCAGGAAAACAAACCAGGAGAACACCAAGGAGAGGCAGACACCGTTAGAAGGCCCCAACCAAACTAGTAGCCCAAATGCAGTTTCTTATTAAAAATATAGGCTGAAAGCCTGAAGATCGAAGCCCAGGAAAATAAACCAGGAGAGCATCAAGGAGTGGCAGACACCGTTAGTAGGCCCCTACCAACTAGTAGCCCAAAAGCAGTTTCAGATTAAAAATATTGGCCGAAAGCCTGAAGATCGAAGCTCAGGAAAACAAACCAGGAGAACACCAAGGAGCGGCAGACACCTTTAGTAGGCCCCAAAGAAACTAGTAGCCCAAATGCAGTTTCAGATTAAAAGTATAGGCCGAAAGCCTGAAGATCGAAGCTCAGGAAAACAAACCATGAGAACACCAAGGAGCGACAGACACCGTTAGAAGGCCCCAACCAAACTAGTAGGCCAAATGCAGTTTAATATTATAAATATATACGCCGAAAGCCTGAAGATCGAAGCTCAGGAAAATAAACCAGGAGAGCACAAAGGAGAGGCAGACACCGTTAGTAGGCCCCAACCAACTAGAAGCCCAAATGCAGTTTAAGATTAAAAATATAGGCCGAAAGCCTGAAGATCGAAGCTCAGGAAAAAAACAGGAGAACACCAAGGAGTGGCAGACACCGTTAGTAGGCCCCTACCAAACTAGTAGCCCAAATGCAGTTCCCTATTAAAAATATAGGACGAAAGCCTGAAGATCGAAGCTCAGGAAAACAAACCAGGAGAACACCAAAAAGCGGCAGACACCGTTAGTAGGCCCCAACCAAACTAGTAGCCCAAATGCAGTTTAATATTAAAAATATAGGCCGAAAGCCTGAAGATTGAAGCTAAAGCAAAAAAACCAGGAGAACACCAAGGAGCGGCAGACACCGTTAGTAGGCCCCTACCAAACTAGTAGCCCAAATGCAGTTTCAGATTAAAAATATAGGCCGAAAGCCTGAAGATCGAAGCTCAGAAAAAAAAAACAGGAGAACACCAAGGAGCGGCAGACACCGTTAGTAGGCCCCTACCAAACTAGTAGCCCAAATGCAGATTCAGATTAAAAATATAGGCCGAAAGCCTGAAGAACGAAGCTCAGGAAAACAAACCAGGAGACCACCATGGAGCGGCAGACACCGTTAGTAGGCCCCAACCAAACTAGTAGCCCAAATGCAGTGAAATATCTGATATAGGCCAAAAGCCTAAAGACTGAAGCTCAGCTTTTTTCCTTGGAGGGCAACACCAAGGAGCGGCAGACACCGTTAGTGGGGCCCAACCAAACTAGTAGCCCAAATGCAGTTTAACATTAAAAATATAGGCCGAAAGCCTGAAGATTGAAGCTAAAGCAAAAAAACCAGGAGAACACCAAGGAGCGGCAGACACCGGAAGTAGGCCCCAACCAAACTAGCAGCCCAAATGCAGTTTCAGATTAAAAATATAGGCCGAAAGCCTGAAGATCGAAGCTCAGAAAAAAAAAACAGGAGAACACCAAGGAGCGGCAGACACCGTTAGTAGGCCCCTACCAAACTAGTAGCCCAAATGCAGTTTCAGATTAAAAATATAGGCCGAAAGCCTGAAGATCGAAGCTCAGAAAAAAAAAACAGGAGAACACCAAGGAGCGGCAGACACCGTTAGTAGGCCCCTACCAAACTAGTAGCCCAAATGCAGTTTCAGATTAAAAATATAGGCCGAAAGCCTGAAGAACGAAGCTCAGGAAAACAAACCAGGAGACCACCATGGAGCGGCAGACACCGTTAGTAGGCCCCAACCAAACTAGTAGCCCAAATGCAGTTTCTTATTAAAAATATAGGCCGAAAGCCTGAAGATCGAAGCTCAGGAAAACAAACCAGGAGAACACCAAGGAGCGGCAGACACCGTTAGTAGGCCCCAACCAAACTAGTAGCCCAAATGCAGTTTCGTATTAAGAATATAGGCCGAAAGCGTGAAGAGCGAAGCTTAGAAAAACAAACCAGGAGAACACCAAGGAGCGGCAGACACCATTAGTAGACCCCAACAAAACCAGTAGCCCAAATGCAGTTTCAGATTAAAAATATAGGCCGAAAGCCTGAAAATTGAAGCTCAGGAAAACAAACTAGGAGAACACCAAGGAGCAGCAGACACCGTTAATAGGCCCCAACCAAACTAGTAGCCCAAATGCAGTTTCTTATTAAAAATATAGGCCGAAAGCCTGAAGATCGAAGCTCAGGAAAATAAACCAGGAGAGCACCAAGGAGCGGCAGACACCGTTAGTAGGCCCCAACCAAACTAGTAGCCCAAATGCAGTTTCAGATTAAAAATATAGGCCGAAAGCCTGAAGATCAACCTCAGAAAAACAAACCAGGAGAACACCAAGGATCGGCAGACGCCGTTAGTAGGCCCCAACCAAACTAGTAGCCCAAATGCAGTTTATTATTAAAAATATAGGCCGAAAGCCTGAAGATCGATGCTCAGGAAAAAATAACAGGAGAACACCAAGGAGCGGCAGACACCGATAGTAGGCCCCAACAAAACTAGTAGCCCAAATGCAGTTTCCTTTTAAAATATAGGCCAAAACCCTGAAGATCAAAGTTTAGGAAAACAAACCAGGAGAACACCAAGGAGCGGCAGACACCGTTAGTAGGCCACAACCAAACTAGTAGGCCAAATGCAGTTTAATATTAAAAATATAGGCCGAAAGCCTGAAGATCGAAGCTCAGGAAAATAAACCAGGAGAGCACCAAGGAGCGGCAGACACCGTTAGTAGGCCACAACCAAACTAGTAGCCCAAATGCAGTTCCCAATTAAAAATATAGGACGAAAGCCTGAAGATCGAAGCTCAGGAAAACAAATCAGGAGAACACCAAGGAGCGGCAGACACGGTTAGTAGGCTTTAAACAAACTAGTAGCCCAAATGCAGTTTCTTATTAAAAATATAGCCCGAAAGCCTGAAGATCGAAGCTCAGGAAAACAAACCAGGAGAACACCAAGGAGCGGCAGACACCGTTAGTAGGCACCAACCAAACTAGTAGGCCAAATGCAGTGAAATATCTGATATAGGCCAAAAGCCTAAAGACTGAAGCTCAGCTTTTTTCCTTGGAGGGCAACACCAAGGAGCGGCAGACACCGTTAGTGGGGCCCAATCAAACTAGTAGGCCAAATGCAGTTACTTATTAAAAATATAGGCCGAAAGCCTGAAGATTGAAGCTAAAGCAAAAAAACCAGGAGAACACCAAGGAGCGGCAGACACCATAAGTAGGCCCCAACCAAACTAGCAGCCCAAATGCAGTTTCAGATTTAAAATATAGGCCGAAAGCCTGAAGATCAAAGCTCAGGAAAATAAACCAGGAGACTACCAAGGAGCGGCAGACACTGTTAGTAGGCCCCAACCAACTAGATGCCCAAATGCAGTTTCAGATTAAAAATATAGGCCGAAAGCCTGAAGATCGAAGCTCAGAAAAAAAAACAGGAGAACACCAAGGAGCGGCAGACACCGTTAGTAGGCCCAACCAACTAGAAGCCCAAATGCAGTTTCAGATTAAAAATATAGGCCGAAAGCCTGAAGATCGAAGCTCAGGAAAACAAACCAGGAAAACACCAAGAAGCGGCAGACACTGTTAGTAGGCCCCAACCAAACTAGTAGCCCAAATGCAGTTCCCTATTAAAAATATAGGACGAAAGCCTGAAGATCGAAGCTCAGGAAAATAAACCAGGAGAGCACCAAGGAGTGGCAGACACCTTTAGTAGGCCCCAACCAACTAGTAGCCCAAATGCAGTTTCAGATTAAAAATATAGGCCGAAAGCATGAAGACCGAAGCTCAGGAAAAAAAAAACAGGAGAACACCAAGGAGCGGCAGACACCGTTAGTAGGCCTCAACCAAACTAGTAGCCCAAATGCAGTTTCCTTTTAAAATATAGGCCGAAAGCCTGAAGATCGAAGCTCAGGAAAACAAACCAGGAGAACATCAAGAAGGGCAGACACAATTAGTAGGCCCCAACCAAACTAGTAGCCCAAATGCAGTTTCAGATTAAAAATATAGGCCGAAAGCCTGAAGATTGAAGCTCAGGAAAACAAACCAGGAGAACACCAAGGAGAGGCAGACACCGTTAGAAGGCCCCAACCAAACTAGTAGCCCAAATGCAGTTTCTTATTAAAAATATAGGCTGAAAGCCTGAAGATCGAAGCCCAGGAAAACAAAACCAGGAGAGCATCAAGGAGTGGCAGACACCGTTAGTAGGCCCCTACCAACTAGTAGCCCAAAAGCAGTTTCAGATTAAAAATATTGGCCGAAAGCCTGAAGATCGAAGCTCAGGAAAACAAACCAGGAGAACACCAAGGAGCGGCAGACACCTTTAGTAGGCCCCAAAGAAACTAGTAGCCCAAATGCAGTTTCAGATTAAAAGTATAGGCCGAAAGCCTGAAGATCGAAGCTCAGGAAAACAAACCATGAGAACACCAAGGAGCGACAGACACCGTTAGAAGGCCCCAACCAAACTAGTAGGCCAAATGCAGTTTAATATTAAAAATATAGGCCGAAAGCCTGAAGATCGAAGCTCAGGAAAATAAACCAGGAGAGCACAAAGGAGAGGCAGACACCGTTAGTAGGCCCCAACCAACTAGAAGCCCAAATGCAGTTTAAGATTAAAAATATAGGCCGAAAGCCTGAAGATCGAAGCTCAGGAAAAAAACAGGAGAACACCAAGGAGTGGCAGACACCGTTAGTAGGCCCCTACCAAACTAGTAGCCCAAATGCAGTTCCCTATTAAAAATATAGGACGAAAGCCTGAAGATCGAAGCTCAGGAAAACAAACCAGGAGAACACCAAAAAGCGGCAGACACCGTTAGTAGGCCCCAACCAAACTAGTAGCCCAAATGCAGTGAAATATCTGATATAGGCCAAAAGCCTAAAGACTGAAGCTCAGCTTTTTTCCTTGGAGGGCAACACCAAGGAGCGGCAGACACCGTTAGTGGGGCCCAACCAAACTAGTAGCCCAAATGCAGTTTAATATTAAAAATATAGGCCGAAAGCCTGAAGATTGAAGCTAAAGCAAAAAAACCAGGAGAACACCAAGGAGCTGCAGACACCGGAAGTAGGCCCCAACCAAACTAGTAGCCCAAATGCAGTTTCAGATTAAAAATATAGGCCGAAAGCCTGAAGATCGAAGCTCAGAAAAAAAAAACAGGAGAACACCAAGGAGCGGCAGACACCGTTAGTAGGCCCCTACCAAACTAGTAGCCCAAATGCAGTTTCAGATTAAAAATATAGGCCGAAAGCCTGAAGATCGAAGCTCAGAAAAAAAAAACAGGAGAACACCAAGGAGCGGCAGACACCGTTAGTAGGCCCCTACCAAACTAGTAGCCCAAATGCAGTTTCAGATTAAAAATATAGGCCAAAAGCCTGAAGAACGAAGCTCAGGAAAACAAACCAGGAGACCACCATGGAGCGGCAGACACCGTTAGTAGGCCCCAACCAAACTAGTAGCCCAAATGCAGTGAAATATCTGATATAGGCCAAAAGCCTAAAGACTGAAGCTCAGCTTTTTTCCTTGGAGGGCAACACCAAGGAGCGGCAGACACCGTTAGTGGGGCCCAACCAAACTAGTAGCCCAAATGCAGTTTAACATTAAAAATATAGGCCGAAAGCCTGAAGATTGAAGCTAAAGCAAAAAAACCAGGAGAACACCAAGGAGCGGCAGACACCGGAAGTAGGCCCCAACCAAACTAGCAGCCAAAATGCAGTTTCAGATTAAAAATATAGGCCGAAAGCCTGAAGATCGAAGCTCAGAAAAAAAAAACAGGAGAACACCAAGGAGCGGCAGACACCGTTAGTAGGCCCCTACCAAACTAGTAGCCCAAATGCAGTTTCAGATTAAAAATATAGGCCGAAAGCCTGAAGATCGAAGCTCAGAAAAAAAAAACAGGAGAACACCAAGGAGCGGCAGACACCGTTAGTAGGCCCCTACCAAACTAGTAGCCCAAATGCAGTTTCAGATTAAAAATATAGGCCGAAAGCCTGAAGAACGAAGCTCAGGAAAACAAACCAGGAGACCACCATGGAGCGGCAGACACCGTTAGTAGGCCCCAACCAAACTAGTAGCCCAAATGCAGTTTCTTATTAAAAATATAGGCCGAAAGCCTGAAGATCGAAGCTCAGGAAAACAAACCAGGAGAACACCAAGGAGCGGCAGACACCGTTAGTAGGCCCCAACCAAACTAGTAGCCCAAATGCAGTTTCGTATTAAGAATATAGGCCGAAAGCGTGAAGAGCGAAGCTTAGAAAAACAAACCAGGAGAACACCAAGGAGCGGCAGACACCATTAGTAGACCCCAACAAAACCAGTAGCCCAAATGCAGTTTCAGATTAAAAATATAGGCCGAAAGCCTGAAAATTGAAGCTCAGGAAAACAAACTAGGAGAACACCAAGGAGCAGCAGACACCGTTAATAGGCCCCAACCAAACTAGTAGCCCAAATGCAGTTTCTTATTAAAAATATAGGCCGAAAGCCTGAAGATCGAAGCTCAGGAAAATAAACCAGGAGAGCACCAAGGAGCGGCAGACACCGTTAGTAGGCCCCAACCAAACTAGTAGCCCAAATGCAGTTTCAGATTAAAAATATAGGCCGAAAGCCTGAAGATCAACCTCAGAAAAACAAACCAGGAGAACACCAAGGATCGGCAGACGCCGTTAGTAGGCCCCAACCAAACTAGTAGCCCAAATGCAGTTTATTATTAAAAATATAGGCCGAAAGCCTGAAGATCGATGCTCAGGAAAAAATAACAGGAGAACACCAAGGAGCGGCAGACACCGATAGTAGGCCCCAACAAAACTAGTAGCCCAAATGCAGTTTCCTTTTAAAATATAGGCCAAAACCCTGAAGATCAAAGTTTAGGAAAACAAACCAGGAGAACACCAAGGAGCGGCAGACACCGTTAGTAGGCCCCAACCAAACTAGTAGCCCAAATGCAGTTTCTTATTAAAAATATAGGCTGAAAGCTTGAAGACTGAAGCTCAGCTTTTTTACTTGGAGGACAACACCAAGGTGCGGCAGACACCGTTAGCGGGGCCCAACCAAACTAGTAGGCCAAATGCAGTTTAATATTAAAAATATAGGCCGAAAGCCTGAAGATCGAAGCTCAGGAAAATAAACCAGGAGAGCACCAAGGAGCGGCAGACACCGTTAGTAGGCCACAACCAAACTAGTAGCCCAAATGCAGTTCCCAATTAAAAATATAGGACGAAAGCCTGAAGATCGAAGCTCAGGAAAACAAACCAGGAGAACACCAAGGAGCGGCAGACACCGTTCGTAGGCCCCAACCAAACTAGTAGGCCAAATGCAGTGAAATATCTGATATAGGCCAAAAGCCTGAAGACTGAAGTTCAGCTTTTTTACTTGGAGGATAACACCATGGAGCGGCAGACACCGTTAGTGGGGCCCAACCAACTAGTAGGCCAAATGCAGTTTAATATAAAAAATATAGGCCGAAAGCCTGAAGATCGAAGCTCAGGAAAATAAACCAGGAGAGCACCAAGGAGCGGCAGACACCGTTAGTAGGCCACAACCAAACTAGTAGCCCAAATGCAGTTCCCAATTAAAAATATAGGACGAAAGCCTGAAGATCGAAGCTCAGGAAAACAAATCAGGAGAACACCAAGGAGCGGCAGACACGGTTAGTAGGCTTTAAACAAACTAGTAGCCCAAATGCAGTTTCTTATTAAAAATATAGCCCGAAAGCCTGAAGATCGAAGCTCAGGAAAACAAACCAGGAGAACACCAAGGAGCGGCAGACACCGTTAGTAGGCACCAACCAAACTAGTAGGCCAAATGCAGTGAAATATCTGATATAGGCCAAAAGCCTAAAGACTGAAGCTCAGCTTTTTTCCTTGGAGGGCAACACCAAGGAGCGGCAGACACCGTTAGTGGGGCCCAATCAAACTAGTAGGCCAAATGCAGTTACTTATTAAAAATATAGGCCGAAAGCCTGAAGATTGAAGCTAAAGCAAAAAAACCAGGAGAACACCAAGGAGCGGCAGACACCATAAGTAGGCCCCAACCAAACTAGCAGCCCAAATGCAGTTTCAGATTTAAAATATAGGCCGAAAGCCTGAAGATCAAAGCTCAGGAAAATAAACCAAGAGACTACCAAGGAGCGGCAGACACTGTTAGTAGGCCCCAACCAACTAGATGCCCAAATGCAGTTTCAGATTAAAAATATAGGCCGAAAGCCTGAAGATCGAAGCTCAGAAAAAAAAACAGGAGAACACCAAGGAGCGGCAGACACCGTTAGTAGGCCCAACCAACTAGAAGCCCAAATGCAGTTTCAGATTAAAAATATAGGCCGAAAGCCTGAAGATCGAAGCTCAGGAAAACAAACCAGGAAAACACCAAGAAGCGGCAGACACTGTTAGTAGGCCCCAACCAAACTAGTAGCCCAAATGCAGTTCCCTATTAAAAATATAGGACGAAAGCCTGAAGATCGAAGCTCAGGAAAATAAACCAGGAGAGCACCAAGGAGTGGCAGACACCTTTAGTAGGCCCCAACCAACTAGTAGCCCAAATGCAGTTTCAGATTAAAAATATAGGCCGAAAGCATGAAGACCGAAGCTCAGGAAAAAAAAAACAGGAGAACACCAAGGAGCGGCAGACACCGTTAGTAGGCCTCAACCAAACTAGTAGCCCAAATGCAGTTTCCTTTTAAAATATAGGCCGAAAGCCTGAAGATCGAAGCTCAGGAAAACAAACCAGGAGAACATCAAGAAGGGCAGACACAATTAGTAGGCCCCAACCAAACTAGTAGCCCAAATGCAGTTTCAGATTAAAAATATAGGCCGAAAGCCTGAAGATTGAAGCTCAGGAAAACAAACCAGGAGAACACCAAGGAGAGGCAGACACCGTTAGAAGGCCCCAACCAAACTAGTAGCCCAAATGCAGTTTCTTATTAAAAATATAGGCTGAAAGCCTGAAGATCGAAGCCCAGGAAAACAAAACCAGGAGAGCATCAAGGAGTGGCAGACACCGTTAGTAGGCCCCTACCAACTAGTAGCCCAAAAGCAGTTTCAGATTAAAAATATTGGCCGAAAACCTGAAGATCGAAGCTCAGGAAAACAAACCAGGAGAACACCAAGGAGCGGCAGACACCTTTAGTAGGCCCCAAAGAAACTAGTAGCCCAAATGCAGTTTCAGATTAAAAGTATAGGCCGAAAGCCTGAAGATCGAAGCTCAGGAAAACAAACCATGAGAACACCAAGGAGCGACAGACACCGTTAGAAGGCCCCAACCAAACTAGTAGGCCAAGTGCAGGGAAATATCTGATAGGAGCCGAAAGCCTGAAGACTGAAGCTCAGCTTTTTTCTTTGGAGGACAACACCAAGGAGCGGCAGACACCTTTAGTGGGCCCAACCAAACTAGTAGGCCAAATGCAGTTTAATATTAAAAATATAGGCCGAAAGCCTGAAGATCGAAGCTCAGGAAAATAAACCAGGAGAGCACAAAGGAGAGGCAGACACCGTTAGTAGGCCCCAACCAACTAGAAGCCCAAATGCAGTTTAAGATTAAAAATATAGGCCGAAAGCCTGAAGATCGAAGCTCAGAAAAAAAAAACAGGAGAACACCAAGGAGCGGCAGACACCGTTAGTAGGCCCCTACCAAACTAGTAGCCCAAATGCAGTTTCAGATTAAAAATATAGGCCGAAAGCCTGAAGATCGAAGCTCAGAAAAAAAAAACAGGAGAACACCAAGGAGCGGCAGACACCGTTAGTAGGCCCCTACCAAACTAGTAGCCCAAATGCAGTTTCAGATTAAAAATATAGGCCGAAAGCCTGAAGAACGAAGCTCAGGAAAACAAACCAGGAGACCACCATGGAGCGGCAGACACCGTTAGTAGGCCCCAACCAAACTAGTAGCCCAAATGCAGTTTCTTATTAAAAATATAGGCCGAAAGCCTGAAGATCGAAGCTCAGGAAAACAAACCAGGAGAACACCAAGGAGCGGCAGACACCGTTAGTAGGCCCCAACCAAACTAGTAGCCCAAATGCAGTTTCGTATTAAGAATATAGGCCGAAAGCGTGAAGAGCGAAGCTTAGAAAAACAAACCAGGAGAACACCAAGGAGCGGCAGACACCATTAGTAGACCCCAACAAAACCAGTAGCCCAAATGCAGTTTCAGATTAAAAATATAGGCCGAAAGCCTGAAAATTGAAGCTCAGGAAAACAAACTAGGAGAACACCAAGGAGCAGCAGACACCGTTAATAGGCCCCAACCAAACTAGTAGCCCAAATGCAGTTTCTTATTAAAAATATAGGCCGAAAGCCTGAAGATCGAAGCTCAGGAAAATAAACCAGGAGAGCACCAAGGAGCGGCAGACACCGTTAGTAGGCCCCAACCAAACTAGTAGCCCAAATGCAGTTTCAGATTAAAAATATAGGCCGAAAGCCTGAAGATCAACCTCAGAAAAACAAACCAGGAGAACACCAAGGATCGGCAGACGCCGTTAGTAGGCCCCAACCAAACTAGTAGCCCAAATGCAGTTTATTATTAAAAATATAGGCCGAAAGCCTGAAGATCGATGCTCAGGAAAAAATAACAGGAGAACACCAAGGAGCGGCAGACACCGATAGTAGGCCCCAACAAAACTAGTAGCCCAAATGCAGTTTCCTTTTAAAATATAGGCCAAAACCCTGAAGATCAAAGTTTAGGAAAACAAACCAGGAGAACACCAAGGAGCGGCAGACACCGTTAGTAGGCCCCAACCAAACTAGTAGCCCAAATGCAGTTTCTTATTAAAAATATAGGCTGAAAGCTTGAAGACTGAAGCTCAGCTTTTTTACTTGGAGGACAACACCAAGGTGCGGCAGACACCGTTAGCGGGGCCCAACCAAACTAGTAGGCCAAATGCAGTTTAATATTAAAAATATAGGCCGAAAGCCTGAAGATCGAAGCTCAGGAAAATAAACCAGGAGAGCACCAAGGAGCGGCAGACACCGTTAGTAGGCCACAACCAAACTAGTAGCCCAAATGCAGTTCCCAATTAAAAATATAGGACGAAAGCCTGAAGATCGAAGCTCAGGAAAACAAACCAGGAGAACACCAAGGAGCGGCAGACACCGTTCGTAGGCCCCAACCAAACTAGTAGGCCAAATGCAGTGAAATATCTGATATAGGCCAAAAGCCTGAAGACTGAAGTTCAGCTTTTTTACTTGGAGGATAACACCATGGAGCGGCAGACACCGTTAGTGGGGCCCAACCAAACTAGTAGGCCAAATGCAGTTTAATATAAAAAATATAGGCCGAAAGCCTGAAGATCGAAGCTCAGGAAAATAAACCAGGAGAGCACCAAGGAGCGGCAGACACCGTTAGTAGGCCACAACCAAACTAGTAGCCCAAATGCAGTTCCCAATTAAAAATATAGGACGAAAGCCTGAAGATCGAAGCTCAGGAAAACAAATCAGGAGAACACCAAGGAGCGGCAGACACGGTTAGTAGGCTTTAAACAAACTAGTAGCCCAAATGCAGTTTCTTATTAAAAATATAGCCCGAAAGCCTGAAGATCGAAGCTCAGGAAAACAAACCAGGAGAACACCAAGGAGCGGCAGACACCGTTAGTAGGCACCAACCAAACTAGTAGGCCAAATGCAGTGAAATATCTGATATAGGCCAAAAGCCTAAAGACTGAAGCTCAGCTTTTTTCCTTGGAGGGCAACACCAAGGAGCGGCAGACACCGTTAGTGGGGCCCAATCAAACTAGTAGGCCAAATGCAGTTACTTATTAAAAATATAGGCCGAAAGCCTGAAGATTGAAGCTAAAGCAAAAAAACCAGGAGAACACCAAGGAGCGGCAGACACCATAAGTAGGCCCCAACCAAACTAGCAGCCCAAATGCAGTTTCAGATTTAAAATATAGGCCGAAAGCCTGAAGATCAAAGCTCAGGAAAATAAACCAGGAGACTACCAAGGAGCGGCAGACACTGTTAGTAGGCCCCAACCAACTAGATGCCCAAATGCAGTTTCAGATTAAAAATATAGGCCGAAAGCCTGAAGATCGAAGCTCAGAAAAAAAAACAGGAGAACACCAAGGAGCGGCAGACACCGTTAGTAGGCCCAACCAACTAGAAGCCCAAATGCAGTTTCAGATTAAAAATATAGGCCGAAAGCCTGAAGATCGAAGCTCAGGAAAACAAACCAGGAAAACACCAAGAAGCGGCAGACACTGTTAGTAGGCCCCAACCAAACTAGTAGCCCAAATGCAGTTCCCTATTAAAAATATAGGACGAAAGCCTGAAGATCGAAGCTCAGGAAAATAAACCAGGAGAGCACCAAGGAGTGGCAGACACCTTTAGTAGGCCCCAACCAACTAGTAGCCCAAATGCAGTTTCAGATTAAAAATATAGGCCGAAAGCATGAAGACCGAAGCTCAGGAAAAAAAAAACAGGAGAACACCAAGGAGCGGCAGACACCGTTAGTAGGCCTCAACCAAACTAGTAGCCCAAATGCAGTTTCCTTTTAAAATATAGGCCGAAAGCCTGAAGATCGAAGCTCAGGAAAACAAACCAGGAGAACATCAAGAAGGGCAGACACAATTAGTAGGCCCCAACCAAACTAGTAGCCCAAATGCAGTTTCAGATTAAAAATATAGGCCGAAAGCCTGAAGATTGAAGCTCAGGAAAACAAACCAGGAGAACACCAAGGAGAGGCAGACACCGTTAGAAGGCCCCAACCAAACTAGTAGCCCAAATGCAGTTTCTTATTAAAAATATAGGCTGAAAGCCTGAAGATCGAAGCCCAGGAAAACAAAACCAGGAGAGCATCAAGGAGTGGCAGACACCGTTAGTAGGCCCCTACCAACTAGTAGCCCAAAAGCAGTTTCAGATTAAAAATATTGGCCGAAAGCCTGAAGATCGAAGCTCAGGAAAACAAACCAGGAGAACACCAAGGAGCGGCAGACACCTTTAGTAGGCCCCAAAGAAACTAGTAGCCCAAATGCAGTTTCAGATTAAAAGTATAGGCCGAAAGCCTGAAGATCGAAGCTCAGGAAAACAAACCATGAGAACACCAAGGAGCGACAGACACCGTTAGAAGGCCCCAACCAAACTAGTAGGCCAAGTGCAGGGAAATATCTGATAGGAGCCGAAAGCCTGAAGACTGAAGCTCAGCTTTTTTCTTTGGAGGACAACACCAAGGAGCGGCAGACACCTTTAGTGGGCCCAACCAAACTAGTAGGCCAAATGCAGTTTAATATTAAAAATATAGGCCGAAAGCCTGAAGATCGAAGCTCAGGAAAATAAACCAGGAGAGCACAAAGGAGAGGCAGACACCGTTAGTAGGCCCCAACCAACTAGAAGCCCAAATGCAGTTTAAGATTAAAAATATAGGCCGAAAGCCTGAAGATCGAAGCTCAGGAAAAAAACAGGAGAACACCAAGGAGTGGCAGACACCGTTAGTAGGCCCCTACCAAACTAGTAGCCCAAATGCAGTTTCAGATTAAAAATATAGGCCGAAAGCCTGAAGATCGAAGCTCAGGAAAACAAACCAGGAGAACACCAAGGAGCGGCAGACACCGTTAGTAGGCCCCAACCAAACTAGTAGCCCAAATGCAGTGAAATATTTGATATAGGCCAAAAGCCTAAAGACTGAAGCTCAGCTTTTTTCCTTGGAGGGCAACACCAAGGAGCGGCAGACACCGTTGGTGGGGCCCAACCAAACTAGTAGCCCAAATGCAGTTTAATATTAAAAATATAGGCCGAAAGCCTGAAGATTGAAGCTAAAGCAAAAAAACCAGGAGAACACCAAGGAGCGGCAGACACCGTAAGTAGGCCCCAACCAAACTAGCAGCCCAAATGCAGTTTCAGATTAAAAATATAGGCCGAAAGCCTGAAGATCGAAGCTCAGAAAAAAAAAACAGGAGAACACCAAGGAGCGGCAGACACCGTTAGTAGGCCCCTACCAAACTAGTAGCCCAAATGCAGTTTCAGATTAAAAATATAGGCCGAAAGCCTGAAGATCGAAGCTCAGAAAAAAAAAACAGGAGAACACCAAGGAGCGGCAGACACCGTTAGTAGGCCCCAACAAAACCAGTAGCCCAAATGCAGTTTCAGATTAAAAATATAGGCCGAAAGCCTGAAAATTGAAGCTCAGGAAAACAAACTAGGAGAACACCAAGGAGCGGCAGACACCGTTAATAGGCCCCAACCAAACTAGTAGCCCAAATGCAGTTTCTTATTAAAAATATAGGCCGAAAGCCTGAAGATCGAAGCTCAGGAAAATAAACCAGGAGAGCACCAAGGAGCGGCAGACACCGTTAGTAGGCCCCAACCAAACTAGTAGCCCAAATGCAGTTTCAGATTAAAAATATAGGCCGAAAGCCTGAAGATCAACCTCAGAAAAACAAACCAGGAGAACACCAAGGATCGGCAGACGCCGTTAGTAGGCCCCAACCAAACTAGTAGCCCAAATGCAGTTTCTTATTAAAAATATAGGCCGAAAGCCTGAAGATCGATGCTCAGGAAAAAATAACAGGAGAACACCAAGGAGCGGCAGACACCGTTAGTAGGCCCCTACCAAACTAGTAGCCCAAATGCAGTTTCAGATTAAAAATATAGGCCGAAAGCCTGAAGATCGAAGCTCAGAAAAAAAAAACAGGAGAACACCAAGGAGCGGCAGACACCGTTAGTAGGCCCCTACCAAACTAGTAGCCCAAATGCAGTTTCAGATTAAAGATATAGGCCGAAAGCCTGAAGAACGAAGCTCAGGAAAACAAACCAGGAGACCACCATGGAGCGGCAGACACCGTTAGTAGGCCCCAACCAAACTAGTAGCCCAAATGCAGTTTCTTATTAAAAATATAGGCCGAAAGCCTGAAGATCGAAGCTCAGGAAAACAAACCAGGAGAACACCAAGGAGCGGCAGACACCGTTAGTAGGCCCCAACCAAACTAGTAGCCCAAATGCAGTTTCGTATTAAAAATATAGGCCGAAAGCGTGAAGAGCGAAGCTCAGAAAAACAAACCAGGAGAACACCAAGGAGCGGCAGACACCATTAGTAGACCCCAACAAAACCAGTAGCCCAAATGCAGTTTCAGATTAAAAATATAGGCCGAAAGCCTGAAGATCAACCTCAGAAAAACAAACCAGGAGAACACCAAGGATCGGCAGACGCCGTTAGTAGGCCCCAACCAAACTAGTAGCCCAAATGCAGTTTCTTATTAAAAATATAGGCCGAAAGCCTGAAGATCGATGCTCAGGAAAAAATAACAGGAGAACACCAAGGAGCGGCAGACACCGATAGTAGGCCCCAACAAAACTAGTAGCCCAAATGCAGTTTCCTTTTAAAATATAGGCCAAAACCCTGAAGATCGAAGTTCAGGAAAACAAACCAGGAGAACACCAAGGAGCGGCAGACACCGTTAGTAGGCCCCAATGAAACTAGTGGCCCAAATGCAGTTTCAGATTAAAAATGTAGGCCGAGGGGCGTGGCCAGCAGCTGAAGGAGCAGGACGTGTCTCCATTGAGCTCCTCTGCTGGCTGCAATAATCTAACTTAATCTGCAGCCTTATTAACCCATCCACCAGACTGGAGGACGTTATTCATCTCCCCGCTGGCCCAGAGGTCTTTTTTCGCCTCATCTGACCCATAAATTGGCGTCTAACCACACTTTAATCACGAGGCCTACACGTGGGCCTGAAGCCTGCTGGAGGATCCCCCTTCCCACCAGATGTGGGCTGAGTGCTGAGCCCAGTGTGGAGACCGCATCGAACTACCCTGTAGTGGGAATCTCCCACCAACATCTACACCCGGATTCCTGACTGACCGCCTAGAGCGCTCTGCGGTGCCTGGAGGGCTGTGCTGTGGCGCCGGGAGGAGGTAAGAAGACCTGAAGGAGGAGCGCATCCTGCGGCCTCGCCGGCGGCGCTCTCGCCAACCCCTCAGACCGCCGAGCCCACTGCGACCCTGCCGCATTCACCACCGAGGCCGCACGTTACCCCTCCTCACCAAACGCTCACTCACCTGCTTGTGGGGTGAATCGGAGCTGCCGCACTCCATCCCCAGCTGGGATCCGGCCGCCTGAGCCACTGCTGCGGGCCCCATAGAAAAACTAATCACCGGGCAGAATAGCCTTCCTGTCACCTGAGGCGAAGGGAAGCAGCCGTGCTCCAGTGCTCACTCCTGGGACTTGAGATACGCTGGTCTGATCCCCTGCAGCCACGCATCCCCTCCCCCACCCCCCCTTGTTGACCTACACAACATACCAAACAACCCCTTGGTGAAGGGTTAAACTGAGCCACTAGACGCCGTCTGGGGGAAGGAGGGGAGGAGAAGGACCAGATAAGGAAGGAGGGGGTTAAAAGAGAAGGAGGAAAAGACAATCTGACCTTTTGTGACTGCTGTACCAAGGCTCCTGCAGCCATATCTACAATAGGTCCCACAGGACCCAAAACCAGCATGATTAGACGCTCTACTCTCCCTCGGTGGGACAGGAGATTGCTTTGTGTCTCCACTATACCCTCACCTCCATCTTATTACTGGAGTGTCATATTTTCTACTGCAATAATGTGCCTTATACAACTACAACTCTGAGGCTGAAGGTCTCCTCTGTGGAACTGGCCTAATACAAAAGAAGTCACTACACAGTACTTCACTGCCACCTAGTAGAATCACAGCAGAGGTTCTATTCCAGTTCTCACTTCTTTTCAGTTCATTTTTATTCCTTTTCCTTTTCTATTTTTTTTTTTTTTTGCAATTATATTTAGTTTTTATGGACTTCTGTACTCACTCAGTACTGGGGTGACGCCTCTGCACAAGCTCAAAGGTATCGCCCCACACAGATAAATGGATAACTGATCCTTCTCTAAATGTTCAAGTGGTGATCATTGCACATCACGCTATCAGAAGCTTAAACATGGGCAAATCAAATAAAGAGCGTGAAAAAAGTTCGACTAAGGCTCTAGCGGAAAGCCAGAAATGCAACACACATGGCGACCTTGATAAATACCTTAAAAAGAGACCTGAAGCAACTCAAACTCCTTCAAAAAAACCGCCAAAAAGGCCTATCTCCCCTGATACCTTGGGTGACTCTGACTCCAGCGGAGACGGCTCAGACTGTGAATCTACTGCAGAGGACTCTGTACCAATCTCCAGAGCCTTTATGAAGAAGCTGATGGCACAAAGTATGCGTCCACTCTTGGAGGAAATAGCTGGTATGAGGGCTGACATTCAACAAATGGGCCAGAGAGTGGAAACCTTGGAGGCGGCCAATGTGGAAGCGACAGAAGCAATAATATGCTTACAAGACCAACTCATTCAACAACAACACCAGCTAAACACAGCCCTTTTGGCAGCGGAAGACCAGGAAAACCGCAGTAGAAGAAAAAATATCAGATTGAGAGGTATTCCTGAATCTTTCGCTCGTGAATCACTGGACAAGGTTTCCAGAGAAATTTTTTCTAACCTTCTGGGTAAGGAGAGAGCTGATACAGTTGTCATCGAAAGAGTTCACCGCGCTCTCAAACCCAGACCTAAACAGAACGACCCTCCAAGGGATGTTATATGCGGTCTCCTGAGTTATGTAGACACTGCTGCCATCCTAGCCAATGCGAAGGAGAAAGACAGTCTCTCATATGATGGCTCCCAGCTTCAAATATTCCAGGACCTGGCCCCATCTACTCTTGCAAAGAGACGTATCCTCAAACCTCTCCTGACAGAACTGAGAGCAAAGGGCTTGCTATATAAGTGGCTTTTCCCTTTCGGTCTCGCGATAACACTAGGAAATCGTCAGATCACAATACGCTCCCCTGCGGATCTGGATGAGGCCTGGACAGCTCTTGATATTGCTCCAATGGACATTCCATCCTGGCTGCCAGTTGACACGGGATGGAGTCTTCCCCAGCTGTCGAAACCACAGGAGTGGTTTGTAAAGAAGAAGCACGCTTCCCCACGAGCGAAGAAAACCGTTTCAAAAAACCACCCTACCTGAACTCTTAGAAGTAATTTTAGAATTTATTTTTGCTTGCAACGGTGACAGACTTATATGGAGTTGAGAGGTCCTCTCCTGCCGCCTGTCTTGGTTTTGCTTTTTTCTTCTTTATGTGTTGCTTTGTTTCGTTCCACAGGTTTCCGAAAATAATTTTCTATTGTTTGAATCTCTAGACATCTTCTTTCTAAAGATCACCACTTGAACAACTCTCGCTCATGTTTGGGTTCTTACACCCCCCCCTGCGATGGGCGAGTTCTATATTGTACAAAGTTTTTTGTTTACCTTGTTGTTTTGTTTTTTCAGGCCCTACGGTGTGACGGTGGATCTTGGGGTTAGGACTGATGGCTGATGGTAGGTCTGATGTGAGCTCGGTCACGGTGGCATCCTTTAATGTGAAGGGTCTTAACTCTCCCGCGAAACGCAATCAAACCCTCTCATTACTAAAGAAACAATCCGCGCAGGTAGTATTTCTGCAAGAAACACATTTTAAAATGGGTAGAACTCCGAATATGTCATTCTCCTCTTTCCCCACTTGGCATAACAGTTGCTCCTCCTCTGCTTCCAAAGGAGTAAGCATAGTGCTTAGAAAGGGTCTTCCCTTCACATTTGGGGACAGCTTGGCAGATTCGGAAGGCAGATATATTTTTGTAAAAGGCATATTGGCAAACACAAAAATCACCCTAGCTAATTTATACGCACCTAACTCCAATCAAATTCAATGGCTCATTAACACTCTAGATACTCTCCATCTTTTCCAAGAAGGGTTGTTGATTCTGGGTGGCGACTTCAATCTAACGCTGCAACCCAATTTAGACACCTCTAGTGGCTCCTCCCCCATCTCTCAGAAACTGAGACAAAAATTTTTAAACAAATTAAGCTCTCTACAGTTAGTCGATCCCTGGCGTAATTTCTTCCCCACCACAAAAGATTATACCTTCTTTTCACCCCCACATAATTCATACCACCGCATAGACTACTTACTTGTGCAGTCTCACACTTTACACTTAATCAAAACATCCCGAATTGGAGAAATTACAATATCAGATCACGCACCTATCTTCCTGGAAATAATAATCTCCACCTTACCTAGAGCCACCATGACCTGGCGTTTAAATGAATCATTGCTTGATAACCCAAAACATATGAATAGTCTAAAATCTACCATTTCCCGATTCTTTGATGAAAATATTAACTCTGGACAAATCTCTCCCATCATCTGGGAAACACACAAGGCCGTTCTCAGAGGGGAACTTATCTCTCTAGGCTCTCATATAAAAAAAACAGAGACACAAAGAAATACAGTCGCTCCTTCATCAAATTAATATATCAGAGCGTACCCATAAATCCACCAGATCGAGCGATTCCCTACAAGAACTCACTTCCCTTCGAAACAAACTCAAAGATTTGTTAAACGTGAAATCAGCAAAACTGTTCATGTATTGCAGACATCGCTTCTACATGCATGGGAACAGAAGTAGCAAACTCACAACACAGTTACTTAAAAAGCAAAAAGAAAAGAAATTTATTAAACATGTTTTCACCAAGACAAATAAGAGAGTTGTGGACTCCAAGGAAATTGCTGAGACCTTCCGCCAATATTATGAATCCCTTTATAATTTACCCCCCCCTGATAATATGAAAGACTGTTCAACGGCTTTATCCAAAATTAAAAATTTTTTGGCCCCTCTTCCCCTTCCAACAATTTCCCCTGAGGACTGCAACACACTTATGGCTGAAGTCACACTTAAGGAGGTGGAAGACACTTTAAAGGCTACCCCCAATGGCAAATCTCCTGGTCCAGACGGGTTCCCGGTGGGATACTATAAAAAATTCTCTGACGTCCTCCTTCCCCATCTAGTAAATCTCTTCAACTCCTTCTTTGGAGGAATGACCCCACCCCGACAAGCGCTGGAAGCCTACATTGCCATTATACCCAAAGAAGGGAAGGATGACAGCCTTTGCAGTAATTATCGTCCCATTTCGTTACTCAACACCGACCTCAAATTGTGGGCTAAGATATTGGCCTCAAGAATTAATAAAGTATTAGGTGGAATTATCCGCCCCGATCAGGTGGGGTTTGTGAGAGGACGGGAGGGCAAAGACAACTCGGTAAAGGTCTTGCACGCTATTTCCTATGCAAAGACAACCAGAACGCCGCTAGTCGTCCTCTCAACGGACGCCGAAAAGGCGTTCGACAGGATCAGCTGGAGATACATGGTCTGTACACTTCAAAAATTTGCCTTCCCGCCCCCTTTCATAGACGCTATCATGTCCCTTTATGTAGACCCATCTGCTAGAGTCGGGGTGAACGGGATCTTCTCTGAGCCCTTTAAAATACGGAATGGCACCAGACAGGGCTGTCCTCTTTCCCCTGCCCTTTTTATCGTGGTAATGGAGACCCTAATGGAGAGGATAAGACAGGACACTGACATCAAAGGCTTAAGGGTGGGTGGTACAGAGGTCAAGGTGGCTGCCTTCGCTGACGATCTCCTACTTTTAACTACTAACCCAAGATCATCTTTTCCCAGACTTATGTCACTATTCGCAGAATTTGGTGAGATTTCCAATTTTAAAATAAATATGAACAAATCAGAAGCTTTAAACGTCTCAGCAAGCAAATCAGATATCTCTATAATAAAAAAAGACACCCCCTTCAATTGGCCTCCAGAAAAATTGAAATACCTCGGAATACACCTATCGGCTGACCCTTCCTCTCTTTATAAACATAACTACATCCCCCTTTTAGCTAACCTACGTATAGATTTAAAAAAGTACGACCTGCCATATCTATCTTGGATGGGTAGGATAAACGTCATAAAATCCTATATCTTTCCAAAAATCTTCTATATCATGAATATGGTCCCTATAACTCTCCCCAACTCTTTTTTCCTTTCAATTAACCAATTGGTCTCCCAGTTTGTGTGGAAATATAAAAAAGCTAGACTTCCTCTAAAAATCCTCTCTCTACCCAGGGGTGAAGGTGGTCTGGGTCTACCTGATTTTCGCACCTACCACAAAGCAATTCACCTCGCTAGGTGGATAAACTTAACAAAACCCAACCCAGATAACTTAAACACGCAACTTGAATTGTCCCTACTGGGTAAGGGAGCCGATCGTTACCTATGGACTTCCACTATCCCCCCGCACCAGAAATTCGATGAAATAATTCTTAATACCTTATCTGTCAGACGTGCCCTTGTCCCAAACCACCCTCCTTTCTGCCTATTTCTTGACAAGATCCCACTCAAAGTTACTCCCTGGCTAACAGACCCCAAATACCAAGATGCCTTTGGCCTCTGGGACTTCATCCCTGATGTCACAATCTCCCAGTTCTTAGCCAAACAAGTTCCCTGCAATGACAATTGGCCATCTAATGCGACAAAACAGCCCTCCAATCTCCTCCAGAAAATCCATATTCGCCATGTCATGTCGAAACTCAATTTAATTGAGAGACCACCCCTCAATTGTTTATGGCTAGAATTTCTGGTTAATTTGAAATCGCCAATCACCAAATTAGTCTCCAAATTATACGCAAATCTCCTTAAGACCTCTAATCAATTTAAACCTCTATACCTCTCTTCCTGGGAGACAGAGTTGAGGATCACACTATCCCCCCGGGAAACTCAACAGGTTCTTGCCAACTCTCATGGGTTTTCCAGATGTATCTTATTACAAGAGAATGCATTTAAAATTCTCTCCAGGTGGTACAGAACCCCAGAGCGACTATTTCACTTAGGGCTGGCGGACTCTCCGCTGTGCTGGAGATGCTCCCAGTCTATAGGGACTTTATTTCATATCTTCTGGCTCTGCCCGGGTTTAACACAATTCTGGAACGATATAAATAAATCTTTACAAAGTATGGGCCTAATGTCGCAAGACCTGAGCCCCCAGGATGTCTTACTTTCCCTCCCTTCCACTACTTTTAAACCAGGGAAGCATGGTCTGCTTCCCATTCTAGTTGCAGCTGCTAAACATCTGATCTCTACACACTGGAGGCAATTAACCCCCCCTACGCTAAAAGAATGGATCTCCAAGGTCCAGGACATCCTTCGCCTAGAAGAACTATCTAGTTGGGAAACTCGTTCCCATGAAAAATTTCTAAATTCTTGGCTTCCCTGGATCGAATTTTCCACCCACTCTGGTGGACCTGCCTCCCCCCCCCTTTGAAAGTTGTCTCTACTGCTATAGATATGTCTCGCCATGCGTGTTTTCTGTTTCTCCTCCTTGCGGGTTCTGGGATGCGTCGCCGTGACCGAGACACCCCCCCCCCCCCCCCCAAACGGGCTCTTTTTTTTTTTTTTTTTTTTTTTTTTTTTGTTTCATCGCATGACCTGCCTCATGTTCGAGCCTTCTGTCCTTCCTCACCTCTTGAAACGACTTAATTGCTTTTGTTTAACTCCTAACGTCATATCCTATAGCCTTCATCTATTTTATATGTGCAATACCACATTTTTAGGCTATCCTTTTTTGGCCTGAACCAGTTTGTTTATGTTTTACTATGCTCACTAATTTTCCTTCCAGCAATACGCGGTTGGATTTCCTGTAAGTTGTAGTGCTTTATTATCTCCTGAATCAACATTTGTTTGGGATTCATATGTGAGCTTTTCTGTTTATTGATATTTGTTTATGTTATTTGAAAACTTTAAATAAAGAATTTAAAAAAAAAAAAAAAAAAAAAATGTAGGCCGAAAGCCTGAAGATCAAAGTTTAGGAAAACAAACCAGGAGAACACCAAGGAGCGGCAGACACCGTTAGTAGGCCCCAACCAAACTAGTAGCCCAAATGCAGTTTCAGATTAAAAATATAGGCCGAAAGCCTGAAGATCGAAGCTCAGGAAAATAAACCAGGAGAGCACCAAGGAGCTTGCAGACACCGTTAGTAGGCCCCAACCAAACTAGTAGGCCAAATGCAGTGAAATATCTGATATAGGCCGAAAGCCTGAAGACTGAAGCTCAGCTTTTTTACTTGGAGGACAACACCAAGGAGCGGCAGACACCGTTAGCGGGGCCCAACCAAACTAGTAGGCCAAATGCAGTTTAATATTAAAAATATAGGCCGAAAGCCTGAAGATCGAAGCTCAGGATAATAAACCAGGAGAACACCAAGGAGCGGCAGACACCGTTAGTAGGCCCCAACCAAACTAGTAGGCCAAATGCAGTGAAATATCTGATATAGGCCAAAAGCCTGAAGACTGAATTTCAGCTTTTTTACTTGGAGGACAACACCATGGAGCGGCAGACACCGTTAGTGGGGCCCAACCAAACTAGTAGGCCAAATGCAGTTTAATATTAAAAATATAGGCCGAAAGCCTGAAGATCGAAGCCCAGGAAAATAAACCAGGAGAGCACCAAGGAGCGGCAGACACCGTTAGTAGGCCCCAACCAAACTAGTAGCCCAAATGCAGTTCCCAATTAAAAATATAGGACGAAAGCCTGAAGATCGAAGCTCAGGAAAACAAATCAGGAGAACACCAAGGAGCGGCAGACACGGTTAGTAGGCTTTAAACAAACTAGTAGCCCAAATGCAGTTTCTTATTAAAAATATAGCCCGAAAGCCTGAAGATCGAAGCTCAGGAAAACAAACCAGGAGAACACCAAGGAGCGGCAGACACCGTTAGTAGGCCCCAACCAAACTAGTAGGCCAAATGCAGTGAAATATCTGATATAGGCCAAAAGCCTAAAGACTGAAGCTCAGCTTTTTTCCTTGGAGGGCAACACCAAGGAGTGGCAGACACCGTTAGTAGGCCCCAACCAAACTAGCAGCCCAAATGCAGTTTCAGATTAAAAATATAGGCCGAAAGCCTGAAGATCAAAGCTCAGGAAAATAAACCAGGAGACTACCAAGGAGCGGCAGACACTGTTAGTAGGCCCCAACCAACTAGAAGCCCAAATGCAGTTTCAGATTAAAAATATAGGCCGAAAGCCTGAAGATCGAAGCTCAGAAAAAAAAACAGGAGAACACCAAGGAGCGGCAGACACCGTTAGTACGCCCAACCAACTAGAAGCCCAAATGCAGTTTCAGATTAAAAATATAGGCCGAAAGCCTGAAGATCGAAGCTCAGGAAAACAAACCAGGAAAACACCAAGGAGCGGTAGACACTGTTAGTAGGCCCCAACCAAACTAGTAGCCCAAATGCAGTTCCCTATTAAAAATATAGGACGAAAGCCTAAAGATCGAAGCTCAGGAAAAGAAATCAGGAGAACACCAAGGAGCGGCAGACACCGTTAGTAGGCCCCAACCAAACTAGTAGCCCAAATGCAGTTTCTTATTAAAAATACAGCCCGAAAGCCTGAAGATCGAAGCTCAGGAAAATAAACCAGGAGAACATTAAGGAGCGGCAGACACCGTTAGTAGGCCCCAACCAAACTAGTAGGCCAAATGCAGTGAAATATCTGATATAGGCCAAAAGCCTAAAGACTGAAGCTCAGCTTTTTTCCTTGGAGGGCAACACCAAGGAGCGGCAGACACCGTTAGTGGGGCCCAACCAAACTAGTAGGCCAAATGCAGTTTCTAATTAAAAATATAGGCCGAAAGCCTGAAGATTGAAGCTAATTCAAAAAAACCAGGAGAACACCAAGGAGTGGCAGACACCGATAGTTGGCCCCAACCAAACTAGCAGCCCAAATGCAGTTTCAGATTAAAAATATAGGCCGAAAGCCTGAAGATCAAAGCTCAGGAATATAAACCAGGAGACTACCAAAGAGCGGCAGACACTGTTAGTAGGTCCCAACCAACTAGAAGCCCACATGCAGTTTCAGATTAAAAATATAGGCCGAAAGCCTGAAGATCGAAGCTCAGAAAAAAAAAACAGGAGAACACCAAGGAGCGGCAGACACAGTTAGTAGGCCCAACCAACTAGAAGCCCAAATGCAGTTTCAGATTAAAAATATAGGCCGAAAGCCTGAAGATCGAAGCTCAGAAAAAAAAACAGGAGAACACCAAGGAGCGGCAGACACAGTTAGTAGGCCCCAACCAAACTAGTAGGCCAAATGCAGTGAAATATCTGATATAGGCCAAAAGCCTAAAGACTGAAGCTCAGCTTTTTTCCTTGGAGGGCAACACCAAGGAGCGGCAGACACCGTAAGTGGGGCCCAACCAAACTAGTAGGCCAAATGCAGTTTCTTATTAAAAATATAGGCCGAAAGCCTGAAGATTGAAGCTAAAGCAAAAAAACCAGGAGAACACCAAGGAGCGGCAGACGCCATAAGTAGGCCACAACCAAACTAGTAGCCCAAATGCAGTTTCTTATTAAAAATATAGGCCGAAAGCCTGGAGATCGAAGCTCAGGAAAGCAAACCAGGAGAACACCAAGGAGCGGCAGACACCGTTAGTAGGCCCCAAACAAACTAGTAGGCCAAATGCAGTGAAATATCTGATATAGGCCGAAAGCCTGAAGACTGAAGCTCAGCTTTTTTACTTGGAGGACAACACCAAGGAGCGGCAGACACCGTTAGTGGGGCCCAACCAAACTAGTAGGCCAAATGCAGTTTAATAATAAAAATATAGGCCGAAAGCCTGAAGATCGAAGCTCAGGATAATAAACCAGGAGAGCACCAAGGAGCGGCAGACACCGTTAGTAGGCCCCAACCAACTAGAAGCCCAAATGCAGTTTCAGATTAAAAATATAGGCCGAAAGCCTGAAGATCGAAGCTCAGGAAAACAAACCAGGAGAACACCAAGGAGCGGCAGACACCGTTAGTAGGCCCCAACCAAACTAGTAGGCCAAATGCAGTGAAATATCTGATATAGGCCAAAAGCCTGAAGACTGAAGTTCAGCTTTTTTACTTGGAGGACAACACCATGGAGCGGCAGACACCGTTAGTGGGGCCAAACCAAACTAGTAGGCCAAATGCAGTTTAATCTTAAAAATATAGGCCGAAAGCCTGAAGATCGAAGCCCAGGAAAATAAACCAGGAGAGCACCAAGGAGCGGCAGACACCGTTAGTAGGCCCCAACCAAACTAGTAGCCCAAATGCAGTTCCCAATTAAAAATATAGGACGAAAGCCTGAAGATCGAAGCTCAGGAAAACAAATCAGGAGAACACCAAGGAGCGGCAGACACGGTTAGTAGGCTTTAAACAAACTAGTAGCCCAAATGCAGTTTCTTATTAAAAATATAGCCCGAAAGCCTGAAGATCGAAGCTCAGGAAAACAAACCAGGAGAACACCAAGGAGCGGCAGACACCGTTAGTAGGCCCCAACCAAACTAGTAGGCCAAATGCAGTGAAATATCTGATATAGGCCAAAAGCCTAAAGACTGAAGCTCTGCTTTTTTCCTTGGAGGGCAACACCAAGGAGTGGCAGACACCGTTAGTAGGCCCCAACCAAACTAGCAGCCCAAATGCAGTTTCAGATTAAAAATAGAGGCCGAAAGCCTGAAGATCGAAGCTCAGAAAAAAAAACAGGAGAACACCAAGGAGCGGCAGACACCGTTAGTAGGCCCAACCAACTAGAAGCCCAAATGCAGTTTCAGATTAAAAATATAGGCCGAAAGCCTAAAGATCGAAGCTCAGGAAAACAAACCAGGAAAACACCAAGGAGCGGTAGACACTGTTAGTAGGCCCCAACCAAACTAGTAGCCCAAATGCAGTTCCCTTTTAAAAATATAGGACGAAAGCCTAAAGATCGAAGCTCAGGAAAAGAAATCAGGAGAACACCAAGGAGCGGCAGACACCGTTAGTAGGCCCCAAACAAACTAGTAGCCCAAATGCAGTTTCTTATTAAAAATATAGGCCGAAAGCCTGAAGATTGAAGCTAATTCAAAAAAACCAGGAGAACACCAAGGAGCGGCAGACAACGTTAGTTGGCCCCAACCAAACTAGCAGCCCAAATGCAGTTTCAGATTAAAAATATAGGCCGAAAGCCTGAAGATCAAAGCTCAGGAAAATAAACCAGGAGACTACCAAAGAGCGGCAGACACTGTTAGTAGGCCCCAACCAACTAGAAGCCCACATGCAGTTTCAGATTAAAAATATAGGCCGAAAGCCTGAAGATCGAAGCTCAGAAAAAAAAAACAGGAGAACACCAAGGAGCGGCAGACACAGTTAGTAGGCCCAACCAACTAGAAGCCCAAATGCAGTTTCAGATTAAAAATATAGGCCGAAAGCCTGAAGATCGAAGCTTAGAAAAAAAAAACAGGAGAACACCAAGGAGCGGCAGACACAGATAGTAGGCCCCAACCAAACTAGTAGGCCAAATGCAGTGAAATATCTGATATAGGCCAAAAGCCTAAAGACTGAAGCTCAGCTTTTTTCATTGGAGGGCAACAACAAGGAGCGGCAGACACTGTAAGTGGGGCCCAACCAAACTAGTAGGCCAAATGCAGTTTCTTATTAAAAATATAGGCCGAAAGCCTGAAGATTGAAGCTAAAGCAAAAAAAACAGGAGAACACCAAGGAGCGGCAGACGCCATAAGTAGGCCCCAACCAAACTAGTAGCCCAAATGCAGTTTCTTATTAAAAATATAGGCCGAAAGCCTGGAGATCGAAGCTCAGGAAAGCAAACCAGGAGAACACCAAGGAGCGGCAGACACCGTTAGTAGGCCCCAACCAAACTAGTAGGCCAAATACAGTGAAATATCTGATATAGGCCGAAAGCCTGAAGACTGAAGCTCAGCTTTTTTCCTTGGAGGACAACACCAAGGAGCGGCAGACACCGTTAGTGGGGCCCAAACAAACTAGTAGGCCAAATGCAGTTTAATATTAAAAATATAGGCCGAAAGCCTGAAGATCGAAGCTCAGGATAATAAACCAGGAGAGCACCAAGGAGCGGCAGACACCGTTAGTAGGCCCCAACCAACTAGAAGCCCAAATGCAGTTTCAGATTAAAAATATAGGCCGAAAGCCTGAAGATCGAAGCTCAGGAAAACAAACCAGGAGAACACCAAGGAGCGGCAGACACCGTTAGTAGGCCCCAACCAAACTAGTAGCCAAATGCAGTGAAATATCTGATATAGGCCAAAAGCCTGAAGACTGAAGTTCAGCTTTTTTACTTGGAGGACAACACCATGGAGCGGCAGACACCGTTAGTGGGGCCAAACCAAACTAGTAGGCCAAATGCAGTTTAATATTAAAAATATAGGCCGAAAGCCTGAAGATCGAAGCCCAGGAAAATAAACCAGGAGAGCACCAAGGAGCGGCAGACACCGTTAGTAGGCCCCAACCAAACTAGTAGCCCAAATGCAGTTCCCAATTAAAAATATAGTACGAAAGCCTGAAGATCGAAGCTCAGGAAAACAAATCAGGAGAACACCAAGGAGCGGCAGACACGGTTAGTAGGCTTTAAACAAACTAGTAGCCCAAATGCAGTTTCTTATTAAAAATATAGCCCGAAAGCCTGAAGATCGAAGCTCAGGAAAACAAACCAGGAGAACACCAAGGAGCGGCAGACACCGTTAGTAGGCCCCAACCAAACTAGTAGGCCAAATGCAGTTTCATATTAAAAATATAGGCCCAAAGCCTGAAGATCAAAGCTCAGGAAAACAAACCAGGAAAACACCAAGGAGCGGTAGACACTGTTAGTAGGCCCCAACCAAACTAGTAGCCCAAATGCAGTTCCCTATTAAAAATATTATTTAAAATATATATAATATTTTATATATATAAATATATATAGTATATATAATATTATTTAAAATATAGGACGAAAGCCTAAAGATCGAAGCTCAGGAAAAGAAATCAGGAGAACACCAAGGAGCAGCAGACACCGTTAGTAGGCCCCAACCAAACTAGTAGCCCAAATGCAGTTTCTTATTAAAAATATAGGCCGAAAGCCTGAAGATCGAAGCTCAGAAAAAAAAAACAGGAGAACACCAAGGAGCGGCAGACACAGTTAGTAGGCCCAACCAACTAGAAGCCCAAATGCAGTTTCAGATTAAAAATATAGGCCAAAAGCCTGAAGATCGAAGCTTAGAAAAAAAAAACAGGAGAACACCAAGGAGCGGCAGACACAGTTAGTAGGCCCCAACCAAACTAGTAGGCCAAATGCAGTGAAATATCTGATATAGGCCAAAAGCCTAAAGACTGAAGCTCAGCTTTTTTCCTTGGAGGGCAACAACAAGGAGCGGCAGACACCGTAAGTGGGGCCCAACCAAACTAGTAGGCCAAATGCAGTTTCTTATTAAAAATATAGGCCGAAAGCCTGAAGATTGAAGCTAAAGCAAAAAAACCAGGAGAACACCAAGGAGCGGCAGACGCCATAAGTAGGTCCCAACCAAACTAGTAGCCCAAATGCAGTTTCTAATTAAAAATATAGGCCGAAAGCCTGGAGATCGAAGCTCAGGAAAGCAAACCAGGAGAACACCAAGGAGCGGCAGACACCGTTAGTAGGCCCCAACCAAACTAGTAGGCCAAATACAGTGAAATATCTGATATAGGCCGAAAGCCTGAAGACTGAAGCTCAGCTTTTTTACTTGGAGGACAACACCAAGGAGCGGCAGACACCGTTAGTGGGGCCCAACCAAACTAGTAGGCCAAATGCAGTTTAATATTAAAAATATAGGCCGAAAGCCTGAAGATCGAAGCTCAGGATAATAAACCAGGAGAGCACCAAGGAGCGGCAGACACCGTTAGTAGGCCCCAACCAACTAGAAGCCCAAATGCAGTTTCAGATTAAAAATATAGGCCGAAAGCCTGAAGATCGAAGTTCAGGAAAACAAACCAGGAGAACACCAAGGAGCGGCAGACACGGTTAGTAGGCTTTAAACAAACTAGTAGCCCAAATGCAGTTTCTTATTAAAAATATAGCCCAAAAGCCTGAAGATCGAAGCTCAGGAAAACAAACCAGGAGAACACCAAGGAGCGGCAGACACCGTTAGTAGGCCTCAACCAAACTAGTAGGCCAAATGCAGTGAAATATCTGATATAGGCCAAAAGCCTAAAGACTGAAGCTCAGCTTTTTTCCTTGGAGGGCAACACCAAGGAGCGGCAGACACCGTTAGTTGGGCCCAACCAAACTAGTAGGCCAAATGCAGTTTCTAATTAAAAATATAGGCCGAAAGCCTGAAGATTGAAGCTAATTCAAAAAAACCAGGAGAACACCAAGGAGCGGCAGACACCGTTAGTTGGCCCCAACCAAACTAGCAGCCCAAATGCAGTTTCAGATTAAAAATATAGGCCGAAAGCCTGAAGATCAAAGCTCTGGAAAATATACCAGGAGACTACCAAAGAGCGGCAGACACTGTTAGTAGGCCCCAACCAACTAGAAGCCGACATGCAGTTTCAGATTAAAAATATAGGCCGAAAGCCTGAAGATCGAAGCTCAGAAAAAAAAAACAGGAGAACACCAAGGAGCGGCAGACACAGTTAGTAGGCCCAACCAACTAGAAGCCCAAATGCAGTTTCAGATTAAAAATATAGGCCGAAAGCCTGAAGATCGAAGCTCAGAAAAAAAAAAACAGGAGAACACCAAGGAGCGGCAGACACCGTTAGTAGGCCCCAACCAAACTAGTAGCCCAAATGCAGTTTCAGATTAAAAATATAGGCAGAAAGCCTGAAGATCGAAGCTCAGGAAAACAAACCAGGAGAACACCAAGTTGCGGCAGACAACGTTAGTAGGCCCCAACCAAACTAGTAGCCCAAATGCAGTTTCGTATTAAATATATAGGCCGAAAGCCTGAAGATCGAAGCTCAGAAAAACAAACCAGGAGTACACCAAGGAGCGGCAGACACCATTAGTAGGCCCCAACCAAACTAGTAGCCCAAATGCAGTTTCTTTTTTTTTGAAAATCTGTTTATTAGAATGTTTAATACAATACAAACCATACAATACCATAGGTTACAATACTGTAAGGTAACAAAAATTAACTGATATTGTATCCCCAAACCCTCCCCCCTCCCCAACCCACACAAAACAAATTCCCCCATATTTTGTGTGCGCTTGGTCTAAAAGATGTCTCAAGAAATTGGTGAGTTGCCACCTATCCGCCTTAATAAATACCATTGAGTATTTTCAAACTGTGCTCTCAATTTCTTCCTAGTTTCCAGAGGGAGCGATGGAATGAAAAAAGCCCACGTGGAGAAGAGTTTACCTGCCTGTTTCTCTTTATTAGTTAGTGCGTCCAACCACTCCATTCTGAATATGAATTGTATTTTGGTGCGGATGAAAGGGAGCGAAGGGACTAATGGACTCAACCACTGGTGTAGGATGCTTTTCCTGGTTGCCGAAGCCCTTATCATAAGTGTTGCCTTAATATGTTTGGGCAGTTTGTGAGATGTCTCGTCTAGAATATTAAAAATGGCCCATTGTGGAGTAAGCATGAAGTTTACTTTGCATATTTTCTGCAATTCTTTGTGCACCTCACTCCACAATCCCTGAATTAGCGGACAACTCCATAAGTGATGGTATATGTCGGTGTTATGAGCTTTGCATTTAGAACACATGTAAACATTGGAAGGGGACATCCTGGACTGCAGGAGGGGTGTAATATAGGCTCTGTGTAAGATTAGGAGTGCCATGTCAGTGTAACTGCTGTACTGCAGAATCTTTCTTTGTGCCATGGTAGCCTCAAAGAGGTCCCCCACCCCCAAGCCAGACATGTCTCTCAGCCACCTCGGCACTCCCGTGGTTTTCCCCTCCCCCGCCCATTTTCTACGCAACACTGAATAAATGCTACTTATAGAAGCTGGGTGGGATTTTGCATTTCGAATAAACCCATCTAGATTAGTCCTCCCCTCTACCATCCCCAATATTGATTGACATTTCTGTACCAAACTGCGCGCCTGGAGAAATAAGAACGGTATATTGCTGAATAATGGGAATCGTTGTGACGCCGTTTCAAAAGATACTATTGAGAAATT
Organism: Ranitomeya imitator; assembly: GCF_032444005.1. NCBI lineage: Eukaryota > Metazoa > Chordata > Amphibia > Anura > Dendrobatidae > Ranitomeya > Ranitomeya imitator. Next base: position 285,039,410 of record NC_091284.1, read on the forward strand.
GAGATCCAAGAGGTCAATTACCTGCCCACATCCCTGGGAGGCCAAAAGCCTATAAAAAGATGGTGCAGAGCCCCTCAAAAACTCAGGATTTCCCAGAAAAGGCTGAAAGGGGGATAAATTATACTTTCTTTCTACAGTGTCGCCAAGTTAGTAGCGTTTGCCATAGTGACGGCTGTTCACGTATTCCCAATGGGAGGTCCTCCCCTTTTAGGTGTAACAAAGCCGGTAGCGAGATATGTGGGTAGAATTGTTGTTCCAATTCAACATTTGCAAAGTGAGAAATACCCCTAATCCAATCAATTGCATATCTAAAATTAGCCGCTAAGTTATATATTCCCACCAAATGCAGTTTCTTATTAAAAATACAGGCCGAAAGCCTGAAGATCGAAGCTCAGGAAAAAAAAAAACAGGAGAACACCAAGGAGCGGCAGACAGCGCTAGTAGGCCCCAACCAAACTATTAGCCCAAATGCAGTTTCCTTTTAAAACATAGGCCAAATGCCTGAAGATCGAAGCTCAGGAAAACAAACCAGGAGAACACCAAGGAGCGGCAGACACCATTAGTAGGCCCCAACCAAACTAGTAGCCCAAATGCAGTTTCAGATTAAAAATATAAGCCGAAAGCCTGAAGATCGAAGCTCAGGTAAACAAACCAGGAGAACACCAAGGAGCGGCAGACGCCGTTAGTAGGCCCCAACCAAACTAGTAGCCCAAATGCAGTTTCTTATTAAAAATATAGGCCGAAAGCCTGAATATCGAAGCTCAGGAAAACAAACCAGGAGAACACCAAGGAGCGGCAGACACCGTTAGTAGGCCCCAACGAAACTAGTAGCCCAAATGCAGTTTCAGATTAAAAATATAGGCCGAAAGCCTGAAGATCGAAGCTCAGGAAAACAAACCAGGAGAACACCAAGGAGCAGCAGACACCGTTAGTAGGCCCCAACCAAACTAGTAGGCCAAATGCAGTGAAATATCACATACAGGCCGAAAGCCTGAAGACTGAAGCTCAGCTTTTTTCCTTGGAGGAAAACACCAAGGAGCGGCAGACACCGTAAGTGGCGCCCAACCAAACTAGTAGGCCAAATGCAGTTTAATATTAAAAATATAGGCCGAAAGCCTGAAGATTGAAGCTAAGGCAAAAAAACCAGGAGAACACCAAGGAGCGGCAGACACCGTTAGTAGGCCCCAACCAAACTAGCAGCCCAAATGCAGTTTCAGATTAAAAATATAGGCCAAAAGCCTGAAGATCGAAGCTCAGGAAAATAAACCAGGAGAGCACCAAGAAGCGGCACACACCGTTAGGCCCCAACCAACTAGAAGCCCAAATTCAGTTTCAGAATAAAAATATAGGCCGAAAGCCTGAAGATCAAAGCTCAGGAAAGCAAACCAGGAGAACACCAAGGAGCTCCAGACACCATTAGTAGGCCCCAACCAAACTAGCAGCCCAAAGACAGTTTCAGATTAAAAATATAGGCCGAAAGCCTGAAGATCGAAGCTCAGGAAAACAAACCAGGAGAACACCAAGGAGCGGCAGACACCGTTAGTAGGCCCCTACCAAACTAGTAGCCCAAATACAGTTTCCTATTAAAAATATAGGCCAAAAGCCTGAAGATCGAAGCTCAGGAAAACAAACCAGGAGAACACCAAGGAGCGACAGACAACGTTATTAGGCCCCAACCAAACTAGTAGCCCAAATGCAGTTTCAGAATAAAAATATAGGCCGAAAGCCTGAAGATCGAAGCTCGGGAAAAAAAACCAGGAGAACACCAAGGAGCGGCAGACACCGTTAGTAGGCCCCAACCAAACTAGTAGGCCAAATGCAGTGAAATATCTGATATAGGCCGAAAGCCTGAAGACTGAAGCTCAGCTTTTTTCCTTGGAGGACAACACCAAGGAGCGGCAGACACCGTTAGTGGGGCCCAACCAAACTAGTAGGCCAAATGCAGTTTAATATTAAAAATATAGACCGAAAGCCTGAAGATTGAAGCTAAAGCAAAAAAACCAGGAGAACACCAAGGAGCGGCAGACACCGTTAGTAGGCCCCAACCAAACTAGCAGCCCAAATGCAGTTTCAGATTAAAAATATAGGCCGAAAGCCTGAAGACTGAAGCTCAGCTTTTTTCCTTGGAGGACAACACCAAGGAGCGGCAGACACCGTTAGTGGGGCCTAACCAAACTAGTAGGCCAATTGCAGTTTAATATTAAAGGGACTCTGTCACCTGAATTTGGCGGGACTGGTTTTGGGTCATATGGGCGGATTTTTCGGGTGTTTGATTCACCCTTTCCTTACCCTCTGGCTGCATGCTGGCTGCAATATTGGATTGAAGTTCATTCTCTGTCCTCCGTAGTACATGCCTGCACAAGGCAAGATTACCTTGTGCAGGCGTGTACTATGGAGGACAGAGAATGAACTTCAATCCAATATTGCAGCCAGCATGCAGCCAGCGGGTAAGGAAAGGGTGAATCAAACACCTGAAAACTCCGCCCATATGACCCAAAACCAGTCCCGCCAAATTCAGGTGACAGGTTCCCTTTAAAAATATAGGCCGAAAGCCTGAAGATTGAAGCTAAGGCAAAAAAAACAGGAGAACACTAAGGAGCGGCAGACAACTTTAGTAGGCCCCAACCAAACTAGCAGCCCAAAGGCATTTTCAGATTTAAAATATAGGCCAAATCCTGAAGATCGAAGCTCAGGAAAAAAACAGGAGAACACCAAGGAGTGGCAGACACCGTTAGTAGGCCCAACCAACAAAGTAGCCCAAATGCAGTTTCAGATTAAAAATATAGGCCGAAAGCCTGAAGATCGAATCTCAGTAAAACAAACCAGGAGAACACCAAGGAGCGGCAGACACCGTTAGTAGGCCCCAACCAAACTAGTAGGCCAAATGCAGTGAATTATCTGATATAGGACAAAAGCCTAAAGACTGAAGCTCAGCTTTTTTCCTTGGAGGACAATACCAAGGAGCGGCAGACACCGTTAGTGGGTCCCAACCAAACTAGTAGGCCAAATGCAGTTTAATATTAAAAATATAGGCCGAAAGCCTGAAGATTGAATCTAAAGCAAAAAAACCAGGAGAAAACCAAGGAGCAGCAGACACCGTTAGTAGGCCCCAACCAAACTAGCAGCCCAAATGCAGTTTTAGATTAAAAATATAGGCCGAAAGACTGAAGATCGAAGCTCAGGAAAATAATTCAGGAGAATACCAAGGAGCGGCAGACACCGATAGTAGGCCCCAACCAACTAGAAGCCCAAGTGCAGTTTCAGAATAAAAATATAGGCCGAAAGCCTGAAGATCGAAGCTCAGGAAAACAAACCAGGAGAACACCGTTAGTAGGCCCCAACCAAACTAGTAGCCCAAATGCAGTTTCATATTAAAAATATAGCCCGAAAGCCTGAAGATCGAAGCTCAGGAAAACAAACCAGGAGAACACCGTTAGTAGGCCCCAACCAAACTAGTAGCCCAAATGCAGTTTCTTATTAAAAATATAGGCCGAAAACCTGAAGATCGAAGCTCAGGAAAATAAACCAGGAGAGCACCAAAGAGCGGCAGACACCGTTAGTAGGCCCCAACCAACTAGTAGCCCAAATGCAGCTTCACATTAAAAATATAGGCCGAAAGCCTGAATATCGAAGCTCAGGAAAAAAAACAGGAGAACAACAAGGAGCGGCAGACACCGTTAGTGGGCCCCAACCAAACTACTAGCCCAAATTCAGTTTCCTTTTAAAATATAGGCCGAAAGCCTGAAGATCGAAGCTCAGGAAAACAAACCAGGAGAACACCAAGGAGCGGAAGACACTATTAGTAGGCCCCAAGGAAACTAGTAGCCCAAATGCAGTTTCATATAAAAAAATATAGGCCGAAAGCCTGAAGATCGAAGCTCAGGAAAACAAACCAGGAGAACACCAAGGAGCGGCAGACACCGTTAGTAGGCCCCAACCAAACTAGTAGCCCAAATGCAGTTTCCTATTAAAAATTTAGCCCGAAAGCCTGAAGATCGAAGCTCAGGAAAACAAACCAGGAGAACACCAAGGAGCGGCAGACACCGTTAGTAGGCCCCAACCAAACAAGTAGCCCAAATGCAGTTTCTTTTTAAAATATAGGCCGAAAGCCCGAAGATCGAAGCTCAGGAAAACAAACCAGGAGAACACCAAGGAGCGGCAGACACCATTAGTAGGCCCCAACCAAACTAGTAGCCCAAATTCAGTTTCAGATTAAAACTATAGAGCGAAAGCCTGAAGATCGAAGCTCAGGAAAACAAACCAGGAGAACACGAAGGAGCGCAGACACCGTTAGTGTGGCCCAACCAAACTAGTAGGCCAAATGCAGTTTAATATTAAAAATGTAGGCTGAAAGCCTGAAGATTGAAGCTAAGGCAAAAAAAACAGGAGAACACCAAGGAGCGGCAGACGCCATAAGTAGGCCACAACCAAACTAGTAGCCCAAATGCAGTTTCTTATTAAAAATATAGGCAGAAAGCCGGAAGATCGAAGCTCAGGAAAATAAATCAGGAGAGCACCAAGGAGTGGCAGACACCGTTAGTAGGCCCCAACCAACTAGTAGCCCAAATGCAGTTTCAAATTAAAAATATAGGCCGAAAGCCTGAAGATCGAAGCTCAGGAAAAAAAAACAGGGAACAACAAGGAGCGGCAGACACCGTTAGTATGCCCCAACCAAACTAGTAGCCCAAATGCAGTTTCCTTTTATAATATAGGCCGAAAGCCTGAAGATCGAAGCTCAGGAAAACAAACCAGGAGAACACCAAGGAGCGGCAGACACCATTAGTAGGCCCCAACAAAACTAGTAGCCCAAATGCAGTTTCAGATTAAAAATATAGGCCGAAAGCCTGAAGATCGAAGCTCAGGAAAACAAACCAGGAGAACACCAAGGAGCGCAGACACCGTTAGTAGGCCCCACCCAAACTAGTAGGCCAAATGCAGTGAAATATCTGATATAGGCCGAAAGCCTGAAGACCGAAGCTCAGCTTTTTGCCTTGGAGGACAACATCAAGGAGCGGCAGACACCGCTAGTGTGGCCCAACCAAACTAGTATGCCAAATGCAGTTTAATATTAAAAATATAGGCTGAAAGCCTGAAGATTGAAGCTACGGCAAAAAAAACAGGAGAACACCAAGGAGCGGCAGACAACGTTAGTAGGCCCCAACCAAACTAGTAGCCCAAATGCAGTTTCAGATTAAAAATATAGGCTGAAAGCCTGAAGATCGAAGCTCAGGAAAACAAACCAGGAGTACATCAAGGAGCTGCAGACACCGTTAGTAGGCCCCAACCAAACTAGTAGGCCAAATGCAGTGAAATATCTGATATAGGCCGAAAGCCTGAAGACTGAAGCTCAGCTTTTTTCCTTGGAGGACACCACCAAGGAGCGGCAGTCACCGTTAGTGGGGCCCAACCAAACTAGTAGCCCAAATGCAGTTTCAGGTTAAAAATATAGGCCGAAAGCCGGAAGATCGAAGCTCAGGAAAATAAATCAGGAGAGCACCAAGGAGCGGCAGACACCGTTAGTAGACCCCAACCAACTAGTAGCCCAAATGCAGTTTCAGATTAAAAATATAGGCCGAAAGACCAAAAGATCGAAGTTCAGGAAAAAAAAAACAGGGAACAACAAGGAGCGGCAGACACCGTTAGTAGGCCCCAACCAAACTAGTAGCCCAAATGCACTTTCCTTTTAAAATATAGGCCGAAAGCCTGAAGATCGAAGCTCAGGAAAACAAACCAGGAGAACACCAAGGAGCGGCAGACACCATTAGTAGGCCCCAACCAAACTAGTAGCCCAAATGCACTTTCCTTTTAAAATATAGGCCGAAAGCCTGAAGATCGAAGCTCAGGAAAACAAACCAGGAGAACACCAAGGAGCAGCAGATGCGGTTAGTAGGCCCCAACCAAACTAGTAGCCCAAATGCAGTTTCTTATGAAAAATATAGGCCGAAAGCCTGAAGATCGCAGCTCAGGAAAACAAACCAGGAGAACACCAAGAAGCGGCAGACACCGTTAGTAGGCCCCAACCAAACTAGTAGCCCAAATGCAGTTTCAGATTAAAAATATAGGCCGAAAGCCTAAAGATCGAAGCTCAGGAAAAAAAAACAGGGAACACCAAGGAGCGGCAGACACCGTTAGTAGGCCCCAACCAAACTAGTAGCCCAAATGCACTTTCCTTTTAAAATATAGGCCGAAAGCCTGAAGATCGAAGCTCAGGAAAACAAACCAGGAGAACACAAAGGAGCGACAGACACCATTAGTAAGCCCCAACCAAACTAGTAGCCCAAATGCAGTTTCAGATTAAAAATATAGGCCGAAAGCCTGAAGATCGAAGCTCAGGAAAACAAACCAGGAGAACACCAAGGAGCGGCAGATGCCGTTAGTAGGCCTCAACCAAACTAGTAGCACAAATGCAGTTTCTTATGAAAAATATAGGCCGAAAGCCTGAAGATCGAAGCTCAGGAAAACAAACCAGGAGAACACCAAGGAGCGGCAGACACCGTTAGTAGGCCCCAACCAAACTAGTAGCCCAAATGGAGTTTCAGATTAAAAATATAGTCTGAAAGACTGAAGATCGAAGCTCAGGAAAACAAACCAGGAGAACACCAAGGAGCGGCAGACGCCGTTAGTAGGCCCCAAACAAACTAGTAGCCCAAATGCAATTTCAGATTAAAAATAATGGCCGAAAGCCTGAAGATCGAAGCTCAGGAAAACAAACCAGGAGAACACCAAGGAGCAGCAGACACCATTAGTAGGCCCCAACCTAACTAGTACCCCAAGTGCGGTTTCAGATTAAAACTATAGGGCGAAAGCCTGAAAATCGAAGCTCAGGAAAACAAACCAGGAGAACACCAAGGAGCGCAGACACCGTTAGTAGGCCCCAACCAAACTAGTAGACCAAATGTAGTGAAATATGTGATATAGGCCGAAAGCCTGAAGACCGAAGCTCAGCTTTTTTCCTTGGAGGACAACACCAAGGAGCGGCAGACACCGTTAGTGTGGCCCAACCAAACTAGTAGGCCAAATGCAGTTTAATATTAAAAATATAGGCTGAAAGCCTAAAGATTGAAGCTAAGGCAAAAAAAACAGGAGAACACCAAGGAGCGGCAGACACCGTTAGTAGGCCCCAACCAAACTAGTAGCCCAAATGCAGTTTCAGATTAAAAATATAGGCTGAAAGCCGGAAGATCGAAGCTCAGGAAAATAAATCAGGAGAGCACCAAGGAGCGGCAGACACCGTTAGTAGGCCCCAACCAACTAGTAGCCCAAATGCAGTTTCAGATTAAAAATATAGGCCGAAAGCCTAAAGATCGAAGCTCAGGAGAAAAAAAACAGGGAACACCAAGGAGAGGCAGACACCGTTAGTAGGCCCCAACCAAACTAGTAGCCCAAATGCACTTTCCTTTTAAAATATAGGCCGAAACCTGAAGATCGAAGCTCAGGAAAACAAACCAGGAAAAAACCAAAGAGCGGCAGATGCCGTTAATAGGCCCCAACCAAACTAGTAGCCCAAATGCAGTTTCAGATTAAAAATATAGGCCGAAAGCCTGAAGATCGAAGCTCAGGAAAACAAACCAGGAGAACACCAAGGAGCGGCAGATGCCGTTAGTAGGCCCCAACCAAACTAGTAGCCCAAATGCAGTTTCTTATGAAAAATATAGGCCAAAAGCCTGAAGATCGAAGCTCAGGAAAACAAACCAGGAGAACACCAAGTTGCGGCAGACACCGATAGTAGGCCCCAACCAAACTAGTAGCCCAAATGCAGTTTCAGATTAAAAATATAGGCCGAAAGCCTGAAGATCGAAGCTCAGGAAAACAAACCAGGAGAACATCAAGGAGCGGCAGACACCTTTATTAGGCCCCAACCAAACTAGTAGCCCAAATGCAGTTTCCTTTTAAAATATAGGCCGAAAGCCTGAAGATCGAAGCTCAGGAAAACAAACCAGGAGAAAATCAAGGTGCGGCAGACACTGTTAGTAGGCCCCAACCAAACTAGTAGCCCAAATGCAGTTTCCTTTTAAAATTTAGGCCGAAAGCCTGAAGATCGAAGCTCAGGAAAACAAACCAGGAGAACACCAAGGACTGCAGACGCCATTAGTAGGCCCCAACCAAACTAGTAGGCCAAATGCAGTGAAATATCTGATATAGGCCGAAAGCCTGAAGACTGAAGCTCAGCTTTTTTCCTTGGAGGACAACACCAAGGAGCGGCAGTCACCGTTAGTGGGGCCCAACCAAACTTGTAGGCCAAATGCAGTTTAACCCCTTCATGACCTTGGGATTTTTCGTTTTTCCGTGTTCGTTTTTTACTTCCCTCCTTCCCAGAGCCATAACTTTTTTATTTTTTTGTCAATATGGTCATGTGAGGGCTTATTTTTTGCGGGACGAGTTGTACTTTTCAACGACATCATTGGTTTTAGCATGTCGTGTACTAGAAAACAGGAAAAAAATTTCAAGTGCGGTGAAATTGCAAAAAAAGGGGCAATCCCACATTTGTTTTTGTTTGGCTTTTTTGCTAGGTTCACTAAATGCTAAAACTGACCTGACATTACGATTCTCCAGGTCATTACGAGTTCATAGAAACCTAACATAACTAGGTTATTTTTTATTTAAGTGGTAAAAAAAATTCCAAACTTTGCTAAAAAAAAAAAAAAAAAAATTGCGCCATTTTCCGATACCCGTAGCGTCTCCATTTTTCATGATATGGGGTCGCTTGAGGGCTTATTTTTTGCGTGTCAAGATGACGTTTTTAATGATAGCATTTTGGTGCTGATATGTTCTTTTGATCGCCCGTTATTGCATTTTAATGCAATGTCGCGGTGACCAAAAAAATGTAATTCTGGCGTTTCGCATTTTTTTCTCGCTACGCCATTTAGTGATCAGGTTAATGCTTTTTTTTATTTGATAGATCGGGCGATTCTGAGCGCGGCAATACCAAATATGTGTAGATTTGATTTTTTTGTATTCATTTATTTTGATTGGGGTGAAAGGGGGGTGATTTAAACTTTTATATTTTTTTTTATTTTTTTCACAGTTTTTTTAACTTTTTTTTTTTACTTTTGCCATGCTTCAATAGCCTCCATGGGAGGCTAGAAGCAGGCACAGCACGATCGCCTCTGCTACATAGCAGCGACCTGCTGATCGCTGCTATGCAGCAGAATTACAGTTGTGCTGTGAGCGCCGACCACAAGGTGGCGCTCACAGCTCCCGAAGATCAGTAACCATAGAGGTCTCAAGGACCTCTATGGTTACCATCCTGACGCATCGCCGACCCCCGATCATGTGACGGGGGTCGGCGATTACGTCATTTCCGGCCGCCCGGCCGGAAATGGTAGTTAAATGCCGCTGTCTGCGATTGACAGCAGCATTTAACTAGTTAATAGGTGCGGGCAGATCGCGATTCTGCCCGCGCCTATTACGGGCACATGTCAGCTGTTCAAAACAGCTGACATGTCCCGGATTTGATGCGGGCTCACCGCGGAGCGCTGCATCAAAGCAGGGGATCTGACCTCGGACATACTATCCCTTCCGAGGTCAGAAAGGGGTTAATATTAAAAATATAGGCCGAAAGCCTGAAGATCGAAGCTAAGGCAAGAAAACCAGGAGAACACCAAGGAGCGGCAGACACCGTTAGTAGGCCCTAACCAACTAGAAGCCCAAATGCAGTTTAAGATTAAAAATATAGGCCGAAAGCCTAAAGATTGAAGCTAAGGCAAAAAAAACAGGAGAACACCAAGGAGCGGCAGACACCGTTAGTAGACCCCAACCAAACTAGTAGCCCAAATGCAGTTTCAGATTAAAAATATAGGCCAAAAGCCGGAAGATCGAAGCTCAGGAAAATAAATCAGGAGAGCACCAAGGAGCGGCAGACACCGTTAGTAGACCCCAACCAACTAGTAGCCCAAATGCAGTTTCAGATTAAAAATATAGGCCGAAAGCCTAAAGATCGAAGCTGAGGAAAAAAAAACAGGGAACACCAAGGAGCGGCAGACACCGTTAGTAGGCCACAACCAAACTAGTAGCCCAACTGCACTTTCTTTTTAAAATATAGGCCGAAAGCCTGAAGATCGAAGCTCAGGAAAACAAACCAGGAGAACACCAAGGAGCGGCAGACACCGTTAGTAGGCCCCAACCAAACTAGTAGCCCAAATGCAGTTTCAGATTAAAAATAAAGGCCGAAAGCCTGAAGATCGAAGCTCAGGAAAACAAACCAGGAGAACACCAAGGAGCGGCAGATGCCGTTAGTAGGCCCCAACCAAACTAGTAGCCCAAATGCAGTTTCTTATGAAAAATATAGGCCGAAAGCCTGAAGATCGAAGCTCAGGAAAACAAACCAGGAGAACACCAAGGAGCGGCAGACACCGTTAGTAGACCCCAACCAAACTAGTAGCCCAAATGCAGTTTCAGATTAAAAATATAGGCCGAAAGCCTAAAGATCGAAGCTCAGGAAAAAAAAACAGGGAACACCAAGGAGCGGCAGACACCGTTAGTAGGCCCCAACCAAACTAGTAGCCCAAATGCACTTTCCTTTTAAAATATAGGCCGAAAGCCTAAAGATCGAAGCTCAGGAAAACAAACCAGGAGAACACCAAGGAGCGGCAGATGCCGTTAGTAGGCCCCAACCAAACTAGTAGCCCAAATGCAGTTTCTTATGAAAAATATAGGCCAAAAGCCTGAAGATCGAAGCTCAGGAAAACAAACCAGGAGAACACCATGGAGCGGCAGACACCGTTAGTAGACCCCAACCAACTAGTAGCCCAAATGCAGTTTCAGATTAAAAATATAGGCCGAAAGCCTAAAGATCGAAGCTGAGGAAAATAAAACAGGGAACACCAAGGAGCGGCAGACACCGTTAGTAGGCCCCAACCAAACTAGTAGCCCAAATGCAGTTTCAGATTAAAAATATAGGCCAAAAGCCGGAAGATCGAAGCTCAGGAAAATAAATCAGGAGAGCACCAAGGAGCGGCAGACACCGTTAGTAGACCCCAACCAACTAGTAGCCCAAATGCAGTTTCAGATTAAAAATATAGGCCGAAAGCCTGAAGATCGAAGCTCAGGAAAACAAACCAGGAGAACACCAAGGAGCGGCAGATGCCGTTAGTAGGCCCCAACCAAACTAGTAGCCCAAATGCAGTTTCTTATGAAAAATATAGGCCGAAAGCCTGAAGATCGAAGCTCAGGAAAACAAACCAGGAGAACACCAAGGAGCGGCAGACACCGTTAGTAGGTCCCAACCAAACTAGTAGCCCAAATGCAGTTTCAGATTAAAAATATAGGCCGAAAGCCTAAAGATCGAAGCTCAGGAAAAAAAAAAACAGGGAACACCAAGGAGCGGCAGACACCTTTAGTAGGCCCCAACCAAACTAGTAGCCCAAATGCACTTTCCTTTTAAAATATAGGCCGAAAGCCTGAAGATCGAAGCTCAGGAAAACAAACCAGGAGAACACCAAGGAGCGGCAGACACCATTAGTAGGCCCCAACCAAACTAGTAGCCCAAATGCAGTTTCAGATTAAAAATGTAGGCCGAAAGCCTGAAGATCGAAGCTCAGGAAAACAAACCAGGAGAACACCAAGGAGCGGCAGACACCGTTAATAGGCCCCAACCAAACTAGTAGCCCTATTGGAGTTTCAGATTAAAAATATAGTCTGAAAGCCTGAAGATCGAAGCTCAGGAAAACAAACCAGGAGAACACCAAGGAGCGGCAGACGCCGTTAGTAGGCCCCAACCAAACTAGTAGCCCAAATGCAGTTTCAGATTAAAAATAATGGCCGAAAGCCTGAAGATCGAAGCTCAGGAAAACAAACCAGGAGAACACCAAGGAGCCGCAGACACCGTTAGTAGGCCCCAACCTAACTAGTAGCCCAAGTGCAGTTTCAGATTAAAACTATAGGGCGAAAGCCTGAAGATCGAAGCTCAGGAAAACAAACCAGGAGAACACCAAGGAGCGCAGACACCGTTAGAAGGCCCCAACCAAACTAGTAGACCAAATGCAGTTTAATATTAAAAATATAGGCTGAAAGCCTAAAGATTGAAGCTAAGGCAAAAAAAACAGGAGAACACCAAGGAGCGGCAGACACCGTTAGTAGGCCCCAGCCAAACTAGTAGCCCAAATGCAGTTTCAGATTAAAAATATAGGCTGAAAGCCGGAAGATCGAAGCTCAGGAAAATAAATCAAGAGAGCACCAAGGAGCGGCAGACACCGTTAGTAGGCCCCAACCAACTAGTAGCCCAAATGCAGTTTCAGATTAAAAATATAGGCCGAAAGCCTAAAGATCGAAGCTCAGGAAAAAAAAACAGGGAACACCAAAGAGCGGCAGACACCGTTAGTAGGCCCCAACCAAACTAGTAGCCCAAATGCACTTTCCTTTTAAAATATAGGCCGAAAGCCTGAAGATCGAAGCTCAGGAAAACAAACCAGGAGAACACCAAGGAGCGGCAGACACCGTTAGTAGACCCCAACCAACTAGTAGCCCAAATGCAGTTTCAGATTAAAAATATAGGCCGAAAGCCTAAAGATCGAAGCTCAGGAAAAAAAAACAGGGAACACCAAGGAGCGGCAGACACCGTTAGTAGGCCCCAAATAAACTAGTAGCCCAAATGCACTTTCCTTTTAAAATATAGGCCGAAAGCCTGAAGATCGAAGCTCAGGAAAACAAACCAGGAGAACACCAAGGAGCGGCAGACACCGTTAGTAGGTCCCAACCAAACTAGTAGCCCAAATGCAGTTTCAGATTAAAAATATAGGCCGAAAGCCCGAAGATCGAAGCTCAGGAAAACAAACCAGGAGAACACCAAGGAGCGGCAGATGCCGTTAGGAGGCCCCAACCAAACTAGTAGCCCAAATGCAGTTTCAGATTAAAAATAATGGCCGAAAGCCTGAAGATCGAAGCTCAGGAAAACAAACCAGGAGAACACCAAGGAGCGGCAGACACCATTAGTAGGCCACAACCTAACTAGCAGCCCAAGTGCAGTTTCAGATTAAAACTATAGGGCGAAAGCCTGAAGATCGAAGCTCAGGAAAACAAACCAGGAGAACACCAAGGAGCGCAGACACCGTTAGTAGGCCCCAACCAAACTAGTAGACCAAATGCAGTAAAATATGTGATATAGGCCGAAAGCCTGAAGACCGAAGCTCAGCTTTTTTCCTTGGAGGACAACACCAAGGAGCGGCAGACACCGTTAGTAGGCCCCAACCAAACTAGTAGCCCAAATGCAGTTTCAGATTAAAAATATAGGCCGAAAGCCTGAAGATCGAAGCTCAGGAAAACAAACCAGGAGAACACCAAGGAGCGGCAGATGCCGTTAGTAGGCCCCAACCAAACTAGTAGCCCAAATGCAGTTTCTTATGAAAAATATAGGCCGAAAGCCTGAAGATCGAAGCTCAGGAAAACAAACCAGGAGAACACCAAGGAGCGGCAGACACTGTTAGTAGACCCCAACCAACTAGTAGCCCAAATGCAGTTTCAGATTAAAAATATAGGCCGAAAGCCTAAAGATCGAAGCTCAGGAAAAAAAAACAGGGAACACCAAGGAGCGGCAGACACCGTTAGTAGGCCCCAACCAAACTAGTAGCCCAAATGCACTTTCCTTTTAAAATATAGGCCAAAAGCCTGAAGATCGAAGCTCAGGAAAACAAACCAGGAGAACAACAAGGAGCGGCAGACAACATTAGTAGGCCCCAACCAAACTAGTAGCCCAAATGCAGTTTCAGATTAAAAATATAGGCCGAAAGCCTGAAGATCGAAGCTCAGGAAAACAAACCAGGAGAACACCAAGGAGCGGCAGATGCCGTTAGTAGGCCCCAACCAAACTAGTAGCCCAAATGCAGTTTCTTATGAAAAATATAGGCCGAAAGCCTGAAGATCGAAGCTCAGGAAAACAAACCAGGAGAACACCAAGGAGCGGCAGACACCGTTAGTAGGTCCCAACCAAACTAGTAGCCCAAATGCAGTTTCAGATTAAAAATATAGGCCGAAAGCATAAAGATCAAAGCTCAGGAAAAAAAAAAACAGGGAACACCAAGGAGCGGCAGACACCGTTAGTAGGCCCCAACCAAACTAGTAGCCCAAATGCACTTTCCTTTTAAAATATAGGCCGAAAGCCTGAAGATCGAAGCTCAGGAAAACAAACCAGGAGAACACCAAGGAGCGGCAGACACCATTAGTAGGCCCCAACCAAACTAGTAGCCCAAATGCAGTTTCAGATTAAAAATATAGTCTGAAAGCCTGAAGATCGAAGCTCAGGAAAACAAACCAGGAGAACACCAAGGAGCGGCAGACGCCATTAGTAGGCCCCAACCAAACTAGTAGCCCAAATGCAGTTTCAGATTAAAAATAATGGCCGAAAGCCTGAAGATCGAAGCTCAGGAAAACAAACCAGGAGAACACCAAGGAGCGGCAGACACCATTAGTAGGCCCCAACCTAACTAGTAGCCCAAGTGCAGTTTCAGATTAAAACTATAGGGCGAAAGCCTGAAGATCGAAGCTCAGGAAAACAAACCAGGAGAACACCAAGGAGCGGCAGACACCGTTAGTAGGCCCCAAACAACTAGAAGCCCAAATGCAGTTTCTTATTAAAAATTTAGGCCGAAAGCCTGAAGATCGAATCTCAGGAAAACAAACCAGAAGAACCCCCAGGAGCGGCAGACACCGTTAATAGGCCCCAAACAAACTAGTAGCGCAAATGCAGTTTCAGATTAAAAATAGCTGTATTGAGTGGCGCAGACAGACACAGGTATTAGGTCTTAACCCTGCTGTTCTGTTCGGTCTGGGGAGACCTATTTTGAACTTTGGTATTTTTTGGGGTGTTCAAGATGCAGTTCTGAAACTTGTGGTTGATTGACTTAAATGAGGATGGGTCGGTCGGCCACGGGTTTCAGAGCCGCATCTTGAATATTTTAAAGAATATTGAAGTTCAAAGTCGGTCATTTTTGACCAACAGAACAGCAGGGTTAAACTAAAAAGTTGGCTCAATGCAGTTTAATCAAGGTTACATGGGTACACGGGAAGCATTGGTGTGGTCAGCGGAGGACGATTGCAAGGAGGGACCGCAGACAGACTTAGTAGGCCTAAAATAAAAAATGGAGGCTCGATGCAGGTTTAAATAGGTTACAGGGGTACACAGGCAGCATTGGTGTGGTCAGCGGAGGACGATTGCAAGGAGGGACCGCAGACAGACTTAGTAGGCCTTAAAAAAAAAAAGAGGAGGCTCGATGCAGGTTTAAATAGGTTACAGGGGTACAAAGGCAGCATTGGTGTGGTAAGCGGAGGACAATTGGAAGGAGTGTCTGACACAGTTAGTAGTCCAAAATAATAAAGTGAGGTTAATGTCTGGTAAAAAAAAAAATTCACAAATAAACAGGTGGTATACCTAGGTACAGTGGTGGGCTCCTCTGCTGACTTGCAGACAGTGGTATTTGGCGCAAAGTATTAACTGGTGTAAATGTAGGACAGAGCCCCTGAATATTTTTACTAGCATCATACATGTCAACAAATTGGTATTGGCAGTGCCATTGAAGGATTTAACCGCACAGACTAAACAGTGGTGGAGCAGTGAGAGATCATTTTGCAAGTGGTAGACCACTGTTTGAGCTGGGGGGGAACACTCTCTCGTGGGTGGCGGTACTGGCCCAGGGCCCCTCATGTTACTACGGTGTGTCTGATGTTGGGTGCGCACCACCACCGCCAGACACACTTCATTGTACTATGAGGGACCCTGTGCCAGTGCCATTGCCCAAAAGTGGGCACACCCTCCTCTTCAGCCAAACGGCACTCAGACGGGTGCTTGTACCAAGTGGTCACCACGGCCCCGTGGTGGGAGAAAGCCCATTTAGGGAGGTGTGAAAATGGCGTATGCTGGACATACAGCAGCTGCAAATGGAGAGATTTGAGCAGTCAGTAAGACCAGTCCAAAAGCAAGACCTTTTTACAGGAAAGCTAGGTGTCAGCAGGGAAAGGTGGGACAAAATAATTAGAAATCCATGATTGGTTCATTTTAATGAAGGTTAGATCATCAACATTTTGGGTAGCCAGACGACTCCTTTTTTTGGTCAGTATTGAACCAGCAGCACTGAATACTCTTTCTGATAGCACACTAGCACACTAGCTGCTGGGCAAGCAAGCTCCTGCAATGCATATTCTGCCAATTCAGCCAAGGTGTCTATTATGGATGCCCAGTAATCAAATGGGAATGACTTGTGAGGAAGAACATCGATAAGGGAGGAAAAATAGTTAATAACCATATTGGACAAATGTTGTCTCCTGTCACTTTGAATTGATGCTGCAGTACCTCTCGTGTCTGCGGTCATTGCGAAATCCACAACCTGGTCATAAAACCCCTCTGTCCAATGCCACTTCTGATTTGTGCACCTCTAACACCTCTGCCATGCTGCCCCCTGCAGCTCGTGTGAGAACCATCTCCGCCGCTGTGTGCTGGGAATGCCTGAACCAAACGGTCTACAAGAGTTGCTTGTTTGGTAGCCAATATTTGCTCAAGGTTCTCATGTGGCATGATATTTTGTAATTTTCCTTTATATCGTGGATCCAGGAGGCAGGCCAACCAGTAATCGTAATCGGTCATCATTTTGATAATGCGTGGGTCCCTTTTTAGAATACGCAAGGCATACTCAGCCATGTGGGCCAATGTTCCAGGTGTCAATTCACAGCTTGTGCTGGGTAGAGGAGCACTTTCTTGCAAATCAACATCACTTGTGTCTCATAAAAAAACTGTACCTGACCTTGCAATGCCACCAGTTTCTATTGCCCCCTGAGGAGCTTCCTCCTCTCATAAATATTCACCCCCATCATCCTCTTGTCCTCCTTCTCTTCGTCCGCCACCTCGTCCAGGAGACTTCCGTGAGCAGACAGTGGCTGACTGTCATCAAGGCTACCCTCGTCCTCGGCTGCAGACGCCTGCTCCTTTATGTGCGTCAAACTTTGCATCAGCAGACGCATTAGGGGGATGCTCATGCTTATGATGGCGTCGTCTGCACTAACCAGGCGTGTGCATTCCTCAAAACACTGAAGGACTTCACACAGATCTTGTAGCTGCGACCACTGCACACCTGACAACTCCATGTCTGCCATCAAACTGCCTGCCCGTGTATGTGTATCCTCCCACAAATACATAACAGCACGCCTCTGTTCGCACAGCCTCTGAAGCATGTGCAGTGTGGAGTTCCACCTTGTTGCAACGTCGATTATTAGGCGGTGCTGGGGAAGCTTCAAAGATTGCTGATGGTTCTGCATACGGCTGGAGTGTACGGGCGAACGGCAGATGTGCGAGCAAAGCCTTCGCACCTTCAGGAGCAGGACGGGTAACCCCGGATAACTTTTCAGGAAGCACTGCACCACCAGGTTCTAGGTGTGAGCCAGGCAAGGAATGTGTTTCAGTTGTGAATGGGCTATGGCAGCCATAAAATTCCTTCCATTATCACTGACTACCTTGCCTGCCTCAAGATGTACACTGCCCAGCCATGACTTAGTTTCTTGCTGCAAGAAGTCAGACAGAACTTCCGCGGTGTGTGTCTGTTGTCACCCAAACAATTCATTTCCAACACAGCCTGCTGACGCTTCCCACAAGCTGTTCCATAATGGGACACCACGGTAGTTGCGGATGGAGTGGTCGTGCAACTGCGCTCTGTGGACGAGCTTTCGCTTCTGGAGGAGGAGGAGGAGGGGCAAATGCCTACAGCCAACTGTTTCCTAGACCGTGGGCTAGGCAGAACTGTGCCACTATGGCTGTCCCCTGTGTACCCTGCATCCACCACATTAACCCAGTGCACCGTGATAGACACGTAACGTCTCTGGCTATGCCTACTGGTCCATGCATCTGTTGTGAGGGGCACCTTTCTACTGACTGATTGCCTGAGTGCATGGCCAATGCATTCTTTGACATGCATTCTCGCAAAGAAGTGTCGACTGGTTAGGTCATAGCGTGGTACTGCGTAGGTCATCAGGGCTTTGAAAGCTTTGCTTTCAACCAACCGGTAGGGCATCATCTCTAACGAGATTAGTCTAGCAATGTGGGCGTTCAAACCCTATGTACGCGGATGAGAGAATGAGTACATCCTTTTCCTAAGGAGAGTCTCTTATAGGGTGAGCTGGACTGGAGAGCTGCATATGGTGGAACTAGCGGGGGTGGTGGTGGACATGGTAGACAGAGAGGGTTGGTGATGGTATTCTTGCTGTTGACCTACATAAGTTTTTTCTACCAAGAACCTGGTGATTCCCTGACTGCTCTGGCCTTGCGACGATACCTCCACATATGCTGGAGGTGGTGTCGTAAATGGTGGACTTACAGTGAGGGAAGGAATGTAGCATTGCTGACTAGCTTCATTGTGAGCGGATACAACAACTTTACAGGACGTTTGGTAGTTAGTCCAGGCTTGCAAGTGCATGGTGGTTAAATGTCTACGCATGCAACTGGTATTTAAATTTTTGACATTCTGACCTCTGCTAAAGGTCCTTGAGCATTTCTTACAGATCACTTTGCACCGATCATTCGGATCTTGGTTAAAAAATTGCCAGACTTCACTTTTCCTACTATCGAATACCTTTTCAGGCATTGCACACTGAGCTACTTTAACCCGGATGGCCACGCTGTCCTATAACTGTTTTTGGTTTTGACACATGTTTTGGGCCCGATAAGGGCCTGCCAGATGAAAGCTGCTGTGATGATGATGCCTGCTGCGGCTCCTCCTCCTCCGCTTCAGAGCTACTGCCAGCGGCACCCTGTTCCCCCAATGGCTGCCAATCGGTGTCAACAACTGGGTCATCTATCACCTCCTCTTCTATGTCCTGTGCACCTTCCTCTGTGTCACCGTGTAAGCCGGTGCTATAGCGTTCGGGACTGGGCACCATAGTCTCATCAGAGTCAGATTCTGGCTCAGTACACTGCGAGGGCAATGTTGTGATCTGAGTCAATGGAACAGCATAATAATCTAGCTGTGGCTGTGCATCTGTGCACTCCATGTCCGATTCATCTTGTAATGGGCATGGCCTGTTAACAATTTCCCTTTCTAACCCAGGCACAGTATGTGTAAAGAGCTACATGGAGTAACCTGTTGTGTCGCCTGATGCATCCTTCACTGTTGTTCTGGGTGAAGGACTCAAGGAAGCGACTTGTTCCTGACCAGGAGCATCCACTGACGACGCGCTGCTTTTCAATTTTGCACTTTCCGAAGAGGAGGCGAAAGAGCTAGAGGCAGAGTCAGCAAGGAAAGCCAAAACTTGTTCCTGCTGCTCCAGCTTTAAAAGCGGTTTTCCTACTCCCAGAAAAGGGAGCGTTTGAGGCCTTGTGTAGCCAGATGATGACACTGGCTCAACAACTCGAGACTTAGGTGCTATATTGCTTTTCCCACGACCACCTGATTCTCCACCACCACTACCATAATTAGCAGCTGGCAATGACCGCCCACGGCCACGCCCTTTTCTACCAGACTTCCTCATTCTTGGAAAAATGTTACAAAACTAACAAACGTTATATGGTACTATAAAACCAGTTAGAAGGTGTACGTAAACTTGTTGTGAATTTAAATCTCCCTTTATAGGTGTGTGAGACTGCTGGGAAAATCAGGCCCACTGTATTACACTACACAGTTTAAGTGGCAGAAAGTGGCTGACAGATATGCCACAAACAGCACAAACACTTGTAAAGGGTGCACTCAAGCTGTATACACAAATAAATGTTATAGGGTGCAGTGCCTAGTCCAATATTAAATGTATAACCAAAAAAAAGAAAACAGAATGGACTATGAAACAGGCCCGCACAACCATAGAAAGTAGAAAAATAACACAATGTTTATTGAACATCACAGCAAAACATATAAAAACATTTAAAATGTACCAATAGTGTACAAAAACACCCCTATTCAAATGCCCTACAAATAAATATGAAGTCAACATGAAAAATAATACAATGGGTCAGCATAACATATGTCACCTTATATAGATGAAATAATACCCCCTAGTTGAAAGGGAAACGCATCCATATATGCTTAGGGCATAAAAGATCATAGGTGCAAAGAACCATAAGCCCCCTATTGGAAAAGCTAGAGCAAAGGAAACCTTGTAAAAAGGATGTCCGTATCAAATCTACTAATTGGTTTGGAAGTAAAGTGCGCAGATAACAAGGAAAAACAGCCTATAGTTACAGAGGGGGGGCAATATAATGCCCAGCATACTCATCTGAGGCGGGGAGAAAAAAAAAAAAAAAAGACAGGCTGGAACCCAAAAATATATCGACTACACAAAGTCAAATAGAAGCCAGTGCCTAAATGTGAATGGCATAAGGCAGGGTAGGGTACGGTGTGTGAACCCCACGCGTATCGCCGCCACAGCGGCTTCGTCAGGGGAAGTGGGTGCTGTAGTCAATAACTCACATTTAAATAAGAAGCCCAATCAATTGGAGTGTGTGTAGCCGTGCCGTCCAAAGGATGGGGGGCGGAAACAGGAATTCGCACATTGGCAGGGAATGGAGAGAGGCAGGATGGGAATAACAAAAGATCTCCATGGAGACGGGCGGTGCCTGCGCAGACGTGGTTCAAATAATGAGCTGCGCTGCGCAAACGTCCAGAGGAGGGCGATAAAGAGCACAAGCAACATAAGCGCAGAAGGTGAATGACACATAGCAGAATAGCCTGCAAAAAGAACTAACAGGCACAAATGGTATGCATGGACCTGTATTGAAGGAATGTGCATAGTTAGTGTGAAAATGCAGCAATGACTATCTATTACTATATAGTCATTATATTACATCCCTAGATTTACAATTAACATATGCCTTAAGGGGATGTCTGCTAAGACGTGTGGGGTGAAGAAACGTATCGCGAGTCGGGACCATATGAGGACAAATATTACAGTCCCCACAGGGAAATGAACCCCTAAGGATAATGCCCCTATTTAGTCTCACCATTGGTCTTTTGAAGTGACACCTCGTGAGGAGATCCCTCAAGTTTGGCGCCCGTCTAGCTGTCATAAGGGGTCTGTCACTTGTAACCTCAACCATTTGTGAATCCGTCCGCAAAAACTGCCAATGTTTTGATAGAATATCACTGACCTGTTTCCAGCTGTTGTTAAAGTCAGTGATAAATCTGGTTTGTGTCTCCTGACACCGTCCTTTGGAAGAAAGAAGTGACCTCTGATCTTGACCTCTTGCCCTCTGGTAGGCCTTAGAGATGACATGTTTCGGGTAACCCCTCTGATGAAAGCGATCCGAGAGATCACGAGCCTGGATCGAAAAATCGTCGTCACGGGTGCAGTTACGTCTCACACGTAAAAACTGTCCCGTGGGTACACCCACCTTAGTATGCCAGGGGTGGAAACTTGAGAATTCCAAAAGTGAATTTGTTGCCGTAGGCTTTCGGAATAAATTTGTCGCCAAGCGGTTCTCATAAGGGAAAATCTTCAAGTCCAGAAAGGTGGTTTCACTGGCAGAAAGGGAGTAAGTGAGGAAGATGTTAAAGGGGTTAGAGTTCAGGTCATTAAAAAATTCATCACACTCCTCCCTCGTACCCTTCCAAAGGATGAATATATCATCTATAAAGAGTAACTAGGCGTGTACGTGGGCAGCGAATGAAGGTAACGGGTAGACAAATTTCTCTTCCCACCAGCCAAGAAATGTGTTGGCATAGGCCGGTGCGCATTTCGCGCCCATCGCCATGCCTGATCGCTGAAGGTAGTATGTCCTATCAAAGAGGAAGAAGTTATGGTGAAGGACAAATGTCAGTAGGTCAAGCAGAAATGAATCATGTCCCCTATCCGAGGAGCTCTTCTTATTCAAGAAATAAGCAACCGCCTCAGTCCCTTCCTTGTGGCCAATGTTAGAATAAAGTGATTCTACATCACACGTGACTAATAGAAAATCCACAGGAAGTTCAATCTGACCACATACATCAATAAAATGTGAAGAGTCATGAATGAATGAAGGGAGAGATGAGGCAATGGGTTGAAGGAAGAAGTCCAGGTACTCACCCGCTATTTCACACATACTGCCCACACTGGAGACGATAGGCCTACCAGGAGGCTTGATGCTATCTTTGTGTATTTTTGGCAGCATGTAGAATGTTGCCGTGACCAAGTTTTCCACCCATAGATACCGCCTTTCTTGTGTGGTAATGATGGCAAGCTGTAGGGCCCTGCCGAGCAGTCGTTCAAACTTCGAGAGGAACAAAGAAGTGGAGTCAGAAGGAAGCTTTTGGTAATATTGGATGTTATTAAGCTGTCGCTTAGCTTCAGTTTCATACAGCTGGTAAGACCATAACACTACGTTGCCCCCTTTATCTGCTTCCTTGATTGTAAATTCTCTATTATTTTGTAAAGACGTTAAGGCTCGCTTCTCTTCCATACTTAAGTTAGAAGGGCCACTTACCCGAATAGGCATAGCCTGGATATCACGCTTGACCACCTCGAAGAATATTTTTATGGCCGGTACCAGGGAAAAAGACGGTGTTTTAAGAGACTTATTCCTGCCTGGAAATCTTCTTCTGGTAGAGCCCGACTCATTTTCTTCCAGTAACTCCAATAAGTCTTGAAAAGTGCTCCGTTCGTCCATGGGCATGGTTTGCAGAATGTCGGGTCTCCTGTACATGACCTGGAAGGTAAGCTTTCTGCAAAACAGATACAAATCCTTTATAAGAATAAACTTATCCACCGGGTGTGTAGGGACGAATGACAACCCCTTCTGAAAGACCGATAACTCAAAAGATGAAAGCTGATATTCAGACAGATTAATTACCTGTAATACCGTTGATCCAGATTCATGTTCAGGTGTAGTCAGGTCCGAAGCCCCCGACTCATTTACTTCCGTCTGGTAGGATATTGGTGCCAATGGGGTGAGGTTTGACCCCTGTGCCGTGTTAATCTTTTTTTCACGTTTTTTGCGTTTTCCCCCACGTCTGGTCCGTGATCTACCTCGCTCCCAGTGGAAGACAAAAAAATCACTTGAACTCTCCTCCCTCCGTGAAGAGATGTTAGCCAGTGATGTTGAGCCACCTCTGCCCGATCTAGGGTGACGGGCATTGCCTGTGTGTCTCCATTTGTATGCTATTTTCTGTTCAAAGTCTGTCCTGTCCCTCTGGAACTTCTTACATTTGCGTTGTGTCACTTCCAACTCATACTTGTCAAGTGTATCTTTAAGTTTATTTTTGAACACCAAAACCTGGCCATCCTCAAAAGTAGCAAGTTTAGTTTCCAGCTCTTTGACCAGACTTTTTGTAGATGAGAATAATGTCCTACCATGGTCAAGTAATAAGTTCATCAGAATCGTTGAACAGCGTGTTAGTCCCTGCTCCCATAGCTGTTGGAAAGTATCAGAGGGTTCCCAAGCAGGGAAGATAGACACACGAAGCCTAGGGACAAAGCCAGATATAATATATTCATCCAGGCTTCTCATGTTCCACCAAAGTCTCACACATGTCTTGTAAGCCTTGGTTAAATCGGAACATAATGCAGAGAAGCCATTATCCACACCAGAAGCAATAGTTGTATTTGCCTCAATCACGGTAGAAGATTTAGCCCGCCAGGCTGCCTCCCTGGCCTCCCAATCCATGACGACACCAACGTCACACAGATCCAATAAAAAAAAAAAAGGGAATCAATCAATCAATATATACCAGCACTACCCAAATAGGCGTGTTTAACCCTTAAGAAAAATGCCCTGGAACACAGGGACAGACAATTACCACAAACACTTGTAAAGGGTGCACTCAAGCTGTATACACAAATAAATGTTATAGGGTGCAGTGCCTAGTCCAATATTAAATGTATAACCAAAAAAAGAAAACAGAATGGACTATGAAACAGGCCCGCACAACCATAGAAAGTAGAAAAATAACACAATGTTTATGGAACATCACAGCAAAACATATAAAAACATTTAAAATGTACCAATAGTGTACAAAAAACACCCCTATTCAAATGCCCTACAAATAAATATGAAGTCGACATTAAACATAATACAATGGGTCAGCATAATATATGTCACCTTATATAGATGAAATAATACCCCCTAGTTGAAAGGGAAATGCATCCATATATGCTTAGGGCATAAAAGATCATAGGTGCAAACAGTGTCGGACTGGCCCACCGGGAGATCGGAGAATCCTCCGGTGGGCCTTCCCCCAAGAGGGCCCTCCCCCTCACCAGACTCCTGCTCTGTCCTGTATTTTAGCACATTATGATTGCATGCACCCAGCAGTGAGTGTTATTCCATACCTGGTGCCGGCCGCCTGCACTGCTCAGTAACATGTGATGTGAGGTGAGAGCTTTCTCATCACCTGCTGCGGCTTCTACTGATGTCTTGGCGCCGCTCTCAGCTGCGCAGTGCTCATGAGATCAATAGAAGCGGCAGCAGCAGGTGATAGAAAGCTCTCACCTCACATCACATGTTACTGAGCAGTGCAGGCGGCCGGCAGCGGGTATAGAAGAACCCGCACAACGCCACACACAGCACAGAGCCACAGGCTGTGAGACACTGCACACAGCGTCTAGAACGGAGTTGATTTTTTGAGGGCATGATGTCACTGCAAGGGGCGGGGCCTCCATCAGACCAGTGACCTGATAACAGGAAGCAGCGCTGTGCTGACTGAGGCTGCTGGAGCCCTGTGACTACTAGAGGACCGAGGGGGCTGCACTATGGAACTGTGTGAGGAGAGGAATGAGGGTCTGCACAATGAACCCTTGCACAGATAAGAATGAAGACCCAGGATTCAGTGTGAGTGGTCAGAGGATGAATTTATTTGATGTAACTTGAAAGGGGCTGTGTGGAGAAGGAGAGATGATGAGGGGGCTGTGTGGAGAAGGAGAGATGATGAGGGGGCTGTGTGGAGAAGGAGGGATGATGAGGGGGCTGTGTGGAGAAGGAGGGATGATGAGGGGGCTGTGTGGAGAAGGAGGGATGATGAGGGGGATGTGTGGAGAAGGAGGGATGATGAGGGGGCTGTGTGGAGAAGGAGGGATGATGAGGGGGCTGTGTGGAGGAGGGATGATGAGGGGGCTGTGTGGAGAAGGAGAGATGATGAGGGGGCTGTGTGGAGAAGGAGGGATGATGAGGGGGCTGTGTGGAGAAGGAGGGATGATGAGGGGGCTGTGTGGAGAAGGAGGGATGATGAGGGGCTGTGTGGAGAAGGAGGGATGATGAGGGGGATGTGTGGAGAAGGAGGGATGATGAGGGGGCTGTGTGGAGAAGGAGGGATGATGAGGGGGCTGTGTGGAGAAGGAGGGATGATGAGGGAAGGAGGGATGATGAGGGGGCTGTGTGGAGAAGGAGGGATGATGAGGGGGCTGTGTGAAGGAGAGATGAGGAGGCTGTGTGGAGGAGGGATGATGAGGGGGCTGTGTGGAGAAGGAGGTATGATGAGGGGGATGTGTGGAGAAGGAGGGATGATGAGGGGGCTGTGTGGAGGAGGGATGATGAGGGGGCTGTGTGGAGAAGGAGGGATGATGAGGGAGCTGTGTGGAGAAGGAGGGATGATCAGGGGGCTGTGTGGAGAAGGAGGGATGATGAGGGGGCTGTGTGGAAAAGGAGGGATGATGAGGGGGCTGTGTGAAGGAGAGATGAGGAGACTGTAGAGGAGGGATGATGAGGGGGCTGTGTGGAGAAGGAGGGATGATGAGGGGGCTGTGTGAAGGAGAGATGAGGAGGCTGTGTGGAGGAGGGATGATGAGGGGGCTGTGTGAAGGAGAGATGAGGAGGCTGTGTAGAGGAGGGATGATGAGGGGGCTGTGTGGAGAAGGAGGGATGATGAGGGGGCTGTGTGGAGAAGGAGGGATGATGAGGGGGCTGTGTGGAGAAGGAGGGATGATGAGGGGGCTGTGTGGAGAAGGAGGGATGATGAGGGGGCTGTGTGGAGAAGGAGGGATGATGAGGGGGCTGTGTGAAGGAGAGATGAGGAGGCTGTGTGGAGGAGGGATGATGAGGGGGCTGTGTGGAGAAGGAGGTATGATGAGGGGGATGTGTGGAGAAGGAGGGATGATGAGGGGGCTGTGTGGAGAAGGAGGGATGATGAGGGGGCTGTGTGGAGAAGGAGGGATGATCAGGGGGTTGTGTGGAGAAGGAGGGATGATGAGGGGGCTGTGTGGAAAAGGAGGGATGATGAGGGGGCTGTGTGAAGGAGAGATGAGGAGGCTGTGTAGAGGAGGGATGATGAGGGGGCTGTGTGGAGAAGGAGGTATGATGAGGAGGCTGTGTGGAGGAGGGATGATGATGGGGCTGTGTGGAGAAGGAGGTATGATGAGATGGATGTGTGGAGAAGGAGGGATGATGAGGGGGCTGTGTGGAGAAGGAGGGATGATGAGGGGGCTGTGAGGAGAAGGAGGGATGATGAGGGGGCTGTGTGGAGAAGGAGGGATGATGAGGGGGCTGTGTGGAGAAGGAGGGATGATGAGGGGACTGTGTGGAGAAGGAGGGATGATGAGGGGGCTGTGTGGAGAAGGAGGGATGATGAAGGGGCTGTGTGGAGAAGGAGGGATGATGAGGGGGCTGTGTGGAGAAGGAGGGATGATGAGGGGGATGTGTGGAGAAGGAGGGATGATGAGGGGGCTGTGTGGAGAAGGAGGGATGATGAGGCGGCTGTGTGGAGAAGGAGGGATGATGAGGGGGCTGTGTGGAGAAGGAGGGATGATGAGGGGGCTGTGTGGAGAAGGAGGGATGATGAGGGGGCTGTGTGGAGAAGGAGGTATGATGAGGGGGCTGTGTGGAGAAGGAGGTATGATGAGGAGGATATGTGGAGAAGGAGGGATGATGAGGGGGCTGTGTGGAGAAGGAGGGATGATGAGGGGGCTGTGTGGAGAAGGAGGGATGATGAGGGGGGCTGTGTGGAGAAGGAGGGATGATGAGGGGGCTGTGTGGAGAAGGAGGGATGATGAGGGGGCTGTGTGGAGAAGGAGGGATGATGAGCTTTGTGGAAAAGGGGGGTGATGAGGGGGCTGTGTGGAAAAGGGGGGATGATGAGCTTTGTGGAAAAAGAGTTGATCCGGGGCTGTGTGGAGAAGAGGGGGGAGTGAGAAAAAGCCCATTGGTGAATTCACCACCTCTGCACTGTGGGACTTTCTCACTGCGCCAGTGGGGATCTCACCAAGGTCACCGCAGTACAGGGGCCTGGCTGAGAACATAGCCTCAGTGACTTGCCATAACCTCGATGAGGTTAGCCGACACCAGTGACCGGAGGTAAACTTTATACCTCCGATCACAGCTGTGGGCTCGCATCATTTGACAGCGTGTGAACATCAGCTGTCTGACTGGCGGTAATGATTTTATCGCCGATCAGAAGCAGTGTTTGCCGCTCTGTCTTGCATCTGACAGAGTGGTAAACACTGGCTGTATTGGCCCCCCATTCAAATGAATAGGGTCCAGGTACTGTTCCGGTACCCGATCCTGGTCTCATTTTTAACTGTTCGGCCGTACCCAAACATCTAGGGGTCCGCTAATCTCTAATCCTGTGTCTAGTGTGTGACTGGTGTATGTATGGTGCGTGAGTGTGTCATGTGGCTAGCGTGTGACTGGTGTGTCTGTCACATGTATGTATCCTGTGTCTAGCGTGTGACTGGTGTGTATGTGTCGTGTCTATTGTGTGTATGCGGCACATGTCTAAATAATAAAATCTTTCTGTGCTTATAGAATATCATTGTTCTAGGTTTTACATAAAAATATCTGCTGCCAGTAAGGGTGCTTAACTAGATGAAAACTAAGGCTACTTTCACACTTCCATCTTCAAAATCTGCACAGGATCCATCAAGACGTTGAAATGACGGATCCTGTGCAGATTGTGGAAAATGTGTGCACTGGGCCCGTCTTTCTGACGGACCCGTCGAGGCTATGTGCACCTGTTGTGTATGCGCCTTCGCAGTGGTTTTCCGCTGCGAAAACGCATACACAACACAAACCAGGTAAAAAAAATAAAAAAATCGCAGTGTTCTCACCTACCGGCGTTCCCGCGAAGCGATGCTCTTGGTAGCTAGCATTCCTAGTAATACACTGCGAAATCTTGCGAGAAGTCGCAATGTATTACTAGGAACGCTTGCTGCCGGGAGCATTGGTGACGCTGCGCGGGAACGCCGGTAGGTGAGAATACTGCAATTTTTTATTTTTTACATTATTTTTAACATTATATCTTGTTATTATTGATGCTGCATGGGCAGCATCAATAGTAAAAAGAGAGAGAGCGAGCGAGAAAGAATTTCCCTGACGGGAAATTCTTCCACGCATGCTCTCTTTGAAAAGATGGGACCTGTCGCTGGATTCCTGCTTTTCACAGGCAGCGACGCATCCTGCGCCCATAGGCTTCCATTGTAGCCAGTGACGGGCAGCGCAGGATGCGTCGCTGACCAATGTTCCGACGTTCAGAAAAAAACGTTCCTCTGAACGTTTTCTCTGCCCGACGGACCGTTTTTTTTATGCAGGATCCAGTGAAAAAGGGATGACTCTGCAGCTTGTACCCCTTAAGCATGGTGGGCCCTTAGAATGATTTTCTCTGGTGGGCCCAAACTACTCCAGTCCGACGCTGCGTGCAAAGAACCATAAGCCCCCTATTGGAAAAGCTAGAGCAAAGAAAACCTTGTAAAAAGGATGTCCGTATCAAATCTACTAATTGCTTTGGAAGTAAAGTGCCCAGCATGCCCAGCAGATAACAAGGAAAAACAGCCTATAGTTACAGAGGGGGGGCAATATAATGCCCAGCATACTCATCTGAGGCGGGGAGAAAAAAAAAAAAAAAGGACAGGCTGGAACCCAAAAATATATCGACTACACAAAGTCAAATAGAAGCCAGTGCCTAAATGTGAACGGCATAAGGCAGGGTAGGGTAGGGTAGGGTGTGTGACGTGGTTCAAATAATGAGCCACGCTGCGCAAACGTCCAGAGGGGGGCGATAAAGAGCACAAGCAACAGAAGCGCAGAAGGTGAATGACACATAGCAGAATAGCCTGCAAAAAGAACTAACAGGCACAAATGGAATGCATGGACCTGTATTCAAGGAATGTGCATAGTTAGTGTGAAAATGCAGCAATAACTATATATATATATATATATATATATATATATATTATATACATACATATGCCATCACTACCACTCAATACAGCACACATAATTAATCTATATGCTGCAATAGAAAATGTGTGCCAATAGGTATGGAAATATAAAACAAAAAAAAAAAAGGGGGAAAATGGCCCACATTTAAATGTCAGATGAAGAGACCATCTCAATAACGAACTGCAGCACACATGCAAAGTGGGATGGCATGAACAGTAAAAAGTCCAATAGTCATGTGTCAAGGTCCTTAGATCCAAATGACCTCCATAATGAAAGTCCCACTGATTTAAGTCTGAGAGTCCAAGAATGCAAACAGGATGCATATAAGATAATCCTCATCCATCAGGCGAAAGGCCATCCTCCACTAATGCTCCATTGGATTCCACACGTCGCACCTTCCATACATGTCCAATAGCCATGTCCTAAATTATATTCCAGAATCTTCATATATTGTGGCTATCCAAAAATCCAAGCTTCCACCAGGTCATGTACAGGAGAAGAGACACCCAGCCCTCGGCTTATAAAAACAAAAGCCGACGGATCCAATCCAAATACGGGGCTAGGAAAAATGAAAAAGTGGAAAATGAATTAAAAAAAAATAAAAAAAAAATATAATGAATAATAATATGAATATCACAGAACACATACCCTCAAGAAAAATCAGCTACCCAAAAACCCTGTGAACAGAAGTTCCTCATTTAATCCAGAGGGGGTCACTGACTGTAGTTGAAAAATCCATCTGGATTCTATTTGTAGAAGCAATTTACGTCTGTCCCCACCTCTCTCATTCGGGGTTAGTTTTTGTAAACCCACCACTCTAAGGTTGGTCGAGGAACCCCTATGGTTGGCTAGGATGTGTTCAGCCACCGGGGTAAAAGTTTTGCCCTTCCTTGAGTCCGAAGCAGCTAAGTTGAAACATGCTTCTGGACTCGTTTTCTGAGTTCTTGTGATGTCTGCCCGACATACACAAGCTTACAAGGGCAAATTAAGACATATATTACATCCCTAGATTTACAATTAACATATGCCTTAAGGGGATGTCTGCTAAGACGTGTGGGGTGAAGAAACGTATCGCGAGTCGGGACCATGTGAGGACAAATATTACAGTCCCCACAGGGAAATGAACCCCTAAGGATAATGCCCCTATTTAATCTCACCGTTGGTCTTTTGAAGTGACTCCTCGTGAGGAGATCCCTCAAGTTTGGCGCTCGTCTAGCTGTCATAAGGGGTCTGTCACTTGTAACCTCAACCGTTTGTGAATCCGTCCGCAAAATCTGCCAATGTTTTGATAGAATATCACTGACCTGTTTCCAGCTGTTGTTAAAGTCAGTGATAAATCTGGTTTGTGTCTCCTGACACCGTCCTTTGGAAGAAAGAAGTGACCTCTGATCTTGACCCCTTGCCCTCTGGTAGGCCTTAGAGATGACACATTTCGGGTAACCCCTCTGATGAAAGCGATCTGAGATATCACGAGCCTGGATCGAAAAATCGTCGTCACGGCTGCAGTTACGTCCATGGAGATCTTTTGTTATTTCCATCCTGCCTCTCTCCATTCCCTGCCAATGTGCGACTTCCTGTTTCCACCCCCCATCCTTTGGACGGCACGGCTGCATACACTCCAATTGATTGGGCTTCTTATTTAAATGTGAGTTATTGACTACAGCACCCACTTCCCCTGATGAAGCCGCTGTGGCGGCGATACGCGTGGGGCTCACACACCCTACCCTACCCTGCCTTATGCCGTTCACATTTAGGCACTGGCTTCTATTTGACTTTGTGTAGTCGATATATTTTTGGGTTCCAGCCTGTCCTTTTTTCTTTTTTCTCCCCGCCTCAGATGAGTATGCTGGGTATTATATTGTCCCCCCTCTGTGACAATAGGCTGTTTTTCCTTGTTATCTGCTGGGCACTTTACTTCCAAACCAATTAGTAGATTTGATACGGACATCCTTTTTACAAGGTTTTCTTTGCTCTAGCTTTTCCAATAGGGGGCTTATGGTTCTTTGCACCTATGATCTTTTATGCCCTAAGCATATATGGATGCGTTTCACTTTCAACTAGGGGGTATTATTTCATCTATATAAGGTGACATATATTATGCTGACCCATTGTATTATGTTTCATGTCGACTTCATATTTATTTGTAGGGCATTTGAATAGGGGTGTTTTTGTACACTATTGGTACATTTTAAATGTTTTTATATGTTTTGCTCTGATGTTCAATAAACATTGTGTTATTTTTCTACTTTCTATGGTTGTGCGGGCCTGTTTCATAGTCCATTATGTTTTCTTTTTTTAGATATGCCACAAACAGGACTGACGCCGATGCACTCAGTGGCAATATAAATCTCCCTTTTTTATGTGTGGGAGACAGCAGAAAAATCAGGCCCACTGTATTACACTACACAGTTTCAGTGTCAGAAAGTGGCTGACAGATGCCACAAACAGGACTGACGCAGATGCACTCAGTGGCAATATAAATCTCCCTTTTTTATGTGTGGGAGAATGCAGGAAAAAATCAGGCCCACTGTATTACACTACACAGTTTGAGTGGCTGAAAGTGGCTGGCAGATATACCGTATATACTCGAGTATAAGCTGAGATTTTCAGCCCAAATTTTTGGGCTGAAAGTGCCCCTCTCGGCTTATACTCGAGTCACAGTCAGCGGCAGGGTCGGCGGGTGAGGGGGAGAGAGGTCTGAGGCATACTTACCTGCTTCCGGGGCTCCTGGCGCTGTCCCTGCCATCCCACGGTCTTCGGGTGCCGCAGCTCTTCCCCTGTTCAGCGGTCACGCGGGACCGCTCATTAGAGAAATAAATATGGACTCCACTCCCATAGGGGTGGAGCCGCATATTCATTTCTCTAATGAGCGGTAACGGTGACCGCTGATAGAAGAAGAGGCTGCGGCACCCGGAGACCAGTCAGTGCGGAGAGACGCCGGGACGGGACGCTGAGGAGCAGCAAGCAAGAGAGGTGAGTATGTCATTTTTTTTTCTTATTGCAGCAGCAGCAATGGCACAGCTATCTATGGCACATCTATGGGGCAATAATGAACGGTGCAGAGCAATCTATATGGGGCACAGCTATCTATGGCACATCTATGGGGCAATAATGAACGGTGCAGAGCAATCTATATGGGGCACAGCTATCTATGGCACATCTATGGGGGCAATAATGAACGGTGCAGAGCAATCTATATGGGGCACAGCTTTCTATGGCACATCTATGGGGCAATAATGAATGGTGCAAACCATTCTATATGGGGCACAGCTTTCTATGGCACATCTATGGGGCAATAATGAACGGTGCAGAGCATTCAATATGGGGCACAGCTTTCAATGGCACATCTATGGGGCAATATTGAACGGTGCAGAGCATTATATATATAATTTTACTTTTATTGGTATCTATTTTTATTTTTGAAATTCACCGGTAGCAGCTGCATTTCCTACCCTAGGCTTATACTCGAGTCAATAAGTTTTCCCAGTTTGTTGTGGCAAAATTAGGGGGGTCGGCTTATACTCGAGTATATACGGTATCAAAAAATACAAGGGCTGTAGTAGAATTTCAATCTCCCTACAATGATCAAAGGACAAGTATGGCAGCAATAGAAAGGACTGCTGCACACAAGAGTGTGGACAAAGAAACAAGAGAGCTGTGCAGAAAAGAAGGAGCAACAGGATTTTTGCTTTGAAAAAAGCAGTTGGTTTACACAACGGCGTACAAACAGCAATGCAGCTATCAGGGAGCCTTATAAGCTATAGAGCTGATGCACAGAAATCTAGCCTCCACTGTCCCTGCAAAGAAAAGGTGGTTATGGACAGTGGAAATCGCTACAGCACAAGCGGTTTGGGGGTTAAGCTTTCCTCCCTAACAATATCCCTGCTTCAGACGAAGCTACAGCAACCTCTCCCTATGCTCAGATCGGCAGAAGTAAGATGGCGTTCGACGTGCACGCCCCTTTTATAGCCCTTGTGACGCCACAGAAAGCAAGCCAATCACTGTAAAGCCCTTCTCTAAGATGGTGGGGACTGAAACCTATGTCATCACGCTGCCCACACTGTGCGTCCACTTTCATTGGCTGAGAAATCGCGTCATATGAAACGCATCTTTGGCGCGAAGATCGCGTACCGCATAGCCGATCTCACACTGGGATCGGGTCGGGTTTCATGAAACCCGACTTAGCCGAAAGTTGGCGACTTATGAAATTGGCCGATCCGTTTCACTCAACCCTAGCGCCAAGGACCCTACAGCCAGCACTTCCTTGTCTCCACCTTGATGACTACTCTCCATTTCCTACTCCATCTCTTCCTCCTCATTCCCCTCCTCAGCTCAAACACGTAGAAGAGGCAGGGCAAAGTTTGTGTGTGTACCAGCCTCTTTTGTCAACTCCTGTTCCTCTTCCTCAGCCTCCATCTCCTTAATGTTACCCAATCGGTGCTGAGCAGATGAGATGATGCTGGGCTGGATAATATCTCCCTGTCTCAGGTCTTCTTCTGTCTGTACCTGGTCTACTTTTAAAGCTTCATGTTTAATTGCCATCAAGCAATTTTTAAAGTAGGCATAGAAGTGGGATCATTGCGCTGATAATAGCGTCATTGCCAATCACCATCTTTGTGGAGTACTCAAAGTCCACTCTTCATTTGTTATATGTGGAGGCAGACCAGAATACCAATCAGCGTGTTGAAGCTGGTATTCCACAATTTACCTCTACTGCTCACAAAGCTTTACACCAATTAGTAAGCTGGAACTTGCATGCTGAAACTACTGAACTACTAAGTTGGGCACATGGGCCAAGCATGGTACATGTGTGAACTTGACATGCTTCACAGCCACCACCAGGTTACACCCATTATCACTCACGACCATGTCCGATGGTAGGTTTCACTGGCGAGAGCCACTGAACTGTCTGGTCTGTTATTCCTTTCAATAACTCTCCCAAAGTGTGCTGTTTGTCTGATAGACAAATTAGCTTTAGCAGAGCCTCTTGCTGCTTCTCTGAAGCAGTGCTGCTGAGCTTCCAGCTGATGTGGATAGCATATCGGAGATGGAGTCTGAGGAGGAGATGAATGGTGTGCAGGAACTGCTGTAGGAGTGGGGGGTAACCCTGATTGAAGTAGGGCCAGCAATCCTCAGCAACGGTAGCTCTTGTACCATGACAGGGTGGGACTCGGCCCCAACTTCCACAATCTGGCCTGATGTGAATTCTGTTGTCGAACTCCCTCCTGTGGTCGTGAATGGTACTTCGGCGAGTTCTGTCCATGGACTCCCTCTGGTGGCTGTGAGTGGAGCTGCTGCTTCTGAGGTTCCTTCCACAGGTGACGTGATTTATCCTTTGGTTGGCTGCTCTATTTAACTCCACTCAGATCGTTACTCCATGCCAGCTGTCAATGTTCCTGCATTTGTTCAGTTCGCTCTTGGATCTTTCTGGTGACCTGTCTACTCCAGCAGAAGCTAAGTTCCTGCCAGTTATTATTTGTTCATTGTTGCCTTGTCCAGCTGGATATCATGATTTTGCCTTACCAGCTGGAAGCTCTGGATGCAGAGTGGCATTTCCGCACCGTTAGTCGGTGCGGAGGTCTTTTTGCACACTCTGCGTGATCTTTTGTAGTTTTTTGTGCTGACCGCAAAGATACCTTTCCTATCCTCTGTCTGTTTAGTAAGTCTGGCCTCCCTTTGCTGAAACCTGTTTAATTTCTGTGTTTGTGACTTTCATCTTTACTCACAGTCAATATATGTGGGGGGCTGCCTTTTCCTTTGGGGAATTTCTCTGAGGCAAGGTAGGATTTATTTTCTATCTCTAGGGCTAGCTAGCTCTTAGGCTGTGAAGAGGCGTCTAGGGAGAGTCAGGAACGCTCCACGGCTATTTCTAGTTGTTCTGATAGGATTAGGGGTTGCGGTCAGCAGAGCTCCCACATCCCAGAGCTTGTCCTGTGTCAGTTTAAGTATCAGGTCGTGCCGGGTGCTCCTAACCACCACGTCCATAACAGTACAGCTGGCCCAAAGTATTAATGCATCTCAATAAAGGGATAAGAGAAGTTCTGTGTTGTGAATTCTGTGGCAGAGCTCCCTCCTGTGGTCACAAGTGGTACTTCGGCTGGTTCTCTCTGTGAGCTTCCGTTGGTGGAGGAAAGTGGTACTGCGGCTTCTGAGTTTCCTTCCTCAGGTGATGTGGTGAAGTCGTTAGGTGCTGCTCTATTTAACTCCACCTAGTGCTTTGATCCTGGCCTCCAGTCAATGTTCTAGTATTGGACCTGTTTCCTCCTGGATCGTTCCTGTGGCCTGCTGCTCTGCATAGCGAAGTTCCTCTTTGCTATTTGTTTGCTGTTTTTTTCTGTCCAGCTTGTCAATTTGTTTTTTACTGCTTGCTGGAAGCTCTGGGACGCAGAGGGTGTACCTCCGTGCCGTTAGTTCGGTACGGAGGGTATTTTTGCCCCCTTTGCGTGGTTTTTGTAGGGTTTTGTGTTGACCGCAAAGTTACCTTTCCTATCCTTGCTCTGTTCAGAAAGTTGGGCCTCACTTTGCTAAATCTATTTCATCTCTACGTTTGTCTTTTCATCTTAACTCACAGTCATTATATGTGGGGGCTGCCTTTTCCTTTGGGGTATTTCTCTGAGGCAAGGTAGGCTTATTTTCTATCTTCAGGCTAGCTAGTTTCTCAGGCCGTGCCGAGTTGCATAGGGAGCGTTAGGCGCAATCCACGGCTGCCTTTAGTGTGGTTGGAGAGGATTAGGGATTGCAGTCAACAGAGTTCCCACGTCTCAGAGCTTGTTCTTGTTTTTTGGGTTATTGCCAGGTCACTGTATGTGCGCTGACCTCTATGTCCATTGTGGTACTGAATTACCTTTCATAACAGTACTGGAGGCCCAAAGTACTAATGATTCCCAATAGAGGGAAAAAAGAAGTTCTGAGACCATTTTTTTTCCTTTGCACTGTGTTTTGCCTTTTTTTTTCCCTAGACATTTGGGTGGTTCAGGACACAGGTGTAGCAATGGACATTAAAGGTCTGTCTTCATGTGTGGATCAGCTCACGGCAAGAGTACAAACTATTCAAGACTTTGTGGTTCAGAATTCTATGTTAGAACCGAGAATTCCTATTCCTGATTTGTTTTTTGGAGATAGAACTAAATTGCTGAGTTTCAAAAATAATTGTAAACTATTTCTGGCTTTGAAACCTCGCTCCTCTGGTGACCCAGTTCAACAAGTTAGGATCGTTATTTCTTTTTTGCGTGGCGACCCTCAGGACTGGGCATTTTCTCTTGCATCAGGAGATCCTGCATTAAGTAATATCGATGCATTTTTCCTGGCGCTCGGATTGCTGTACGATGAGCCTAATTCTGTGGATCAGGCAGAGAAGAATTTGCTGGCTCTGTGTCAGGGTCAGGATGAAATAGAGGTATATTGTCAGAAATTTAGAAAGTGGTCCGTACTCACTCAGTGGAATGAAGGTGCGCTCGCAGCTATTTTCAGAAAAGGTCTCTCTGAAGCCCTTAAGGATGTCATGGTGGGATTTCCTATGCCTGCTGGTCTGAATGAGTCTATGTCTTTGGCCATTCAGATCGGTCGACGCTTGCGCGAGCGTAAATCTGTGCACCATTTGGCGGTATTACCTGAGCTTAAACCTGAGCCTATGCAGTGCGATAGGACTTTGACCAGAGTTGAACGGCAAGAACACAGACGTCTGAATGGGCTGTGTTTCTACTGTGGTGATTCCACTCATGCTATCTCTGATTGTCCTAAGCGAACTAAGCGGTTCGCTAGGTCTGCCACCATTGGTACGGTACAGTCAAAAATTTTTTCTGTCTGTTACCTTGATCTGCTCTTTGTCATCGTATTCTGTCATGGCATTTGTGGACTCAGGCGCTGCTCTGAATTTGATGGACTTGGAGTATGCTAGGCGTTGTGGGTTTTTCTTGGAGCCCTTGCAGTGTCCTATTCCATTGAGAGGAATTGATGCTACGCCTTTGGCCAAGAATAAGCCTCAGTACTGGACCCAGCTGACCATGTGCATGGCTCCTGCACATCAGGAGGTTATTCGCTTTCTGGTGTTGCATAATCTGCATGATGTGGTCGTGTTGGGGTTGCCATGGCTACAAGTCCATAATCCAGTATTAGATTGGAAATCCATGTCTGTGTCCAGCTGGGGTTGTCAGGGGGTACATGGTGATGTCCCATTTCTGACTATTTCGTCATCCACCCCCTCTGAGGTTCCTGAGTTCTTGTCTGATTACCGGGATTTATTTGATGAGCCCAAGTACGATACCCTACATCCGCATAGGGATTGTGATTGTGCTATCGATTTGATTCCTGGTAGTAAATTCCCAAAAGGTCGACTGTTTAATTTATCTGTGCCTGAGCACGCCGCTATGCGGAGTTATGTGAAGGAGTCTTTGGAGAAGGGGCATATTCGCCCGTCATCGTCGCCATTAGGAGCAGGGTTCTTTTTTGTAGCCAAGAAGGATGGTTCACAGACCTTGTATAGATTACCGCCTTCTAAATAAGATCACGGTTAAATTTCAGTACCCCTTGCCATTGTTATCTGATTTGTTTGCTCGGATTAAGGGGGCTAGTTGGTTCACCAAGATAGATCTTCGTGGTGCGTATAATCTTGTGCGTATTAAGCGAGGCGATGAGTGGAAAACTGCATTTAATACGCCCGAGGGCCATTTTGAGTATCTAGTAATGCCATTCGGACTTGCCAATGCTCCATCAGTGTTTCAGTCCTTTATGCATGACATCTTCCGAGAGTACCTGGATAAATTCCTGATTGTGTACTTAGATGACATTTTGATCTTCTCGGATGATTGGGAGTCTCATGTGAAGCAGGTCAGAACGGTGTTTCAGGTCCTGCGTGCGAATTCTTTGTTTGTGAAGGGATCAAAGTGTCTCTTTGGTGTTCAGAAGGTTTCATTTTTGGGGTTCATCTTTTCCCCTTCTACTATAGAGATGGACCCTGTTAAGGTCCAAGCCATCCATAATTGGACTCAGCCGACATCTCTGAAAAGTCTGCAAAAGTTCCTGGGCTTTGCTAATTTTTATCGTCGCTTCATCTGCAATTTTTCTAGTATTGCTAAACCATTGACCGATTTGACCAAGAAAGGTGCTGATTTGGTCAATTGGTCTTCTGCTGCGGTGGAAGCTTTTCAAGAGTTGAAGCGTCGTTTTTCTTCTGCCCCTGTGTTGTGTCAACCAGATGTTTCGCTTCCGTTCCAGGTCGAGGTTGATGCTTCTGAGATTGGAGCGGGGGCTGTTTTGTCGCAGAGAAGTTCTGATTGCTCGGTGATGAAACCATGCGCCTTCTTTTCCAGGAAGTTTTCGCCTGCTGAGCGAAATTATGATGTGGGCAATCGAGAGTTGCTGGCCATGAAGTGGGCATTCGAGGAGTGGCGTCATTGGCTTGAAGGAGCTAAGCATCGCGTGGTGGTCTTGACTGATCATAAGAACTTGACTTATCTCGAGTCCGCCAAGCGGTTGAATCCTAGACAAGCTCGTTGGTCGTTGTTTTTTGCCCGTTTTGACTTTGTGATTTCATACTTTCCGGGCTCTAAAAATGTGAAGGCGGATGCTCTGTCTAGGAGTTTTGTGCCCGACTCTCCAGGTGTATCTGAGCCGGCGGGTATCCTCAAAGGGAGTAATTGTGTCTGCCAACTCCCCTGATTTGCGGCGGGTGCTGCAAAAATTTCAGGCTAATAAACCTGATCGTTGCCCAGCGGAGAAACTGTTTGTCCCTGATAGGTGGACGAATAAAGTTATCTCTGAGCTTCATTGTTCGGTGTTGGCTGGTCATCCTGGAATCTTTGGTACCAGAGAGTTAGTGGCTAGATCCTTTTGGTGGCCATCTCTGTCGCAGGATGTGCGTACTTTTGTGCAGTCCTGTGGGATTTGTGCTCGGGCTAAGCCCTGCTGTTCTCGTGCCAGTGGGTTGCTTTTGCCCTTGCCGGTCCCGAAGAGGCCTTGGACACATATCTCTATGGATTTTATTTCAGATCTTTCCGTCTCTCAAAAGATGTCAGTCATTTGGGTGGTCTGTGATCGCTTCTCTAAGATGGTCCATTTGGTACCCTTGTCTAAATTACCTTCCTCCTCTGATTTGGTGCCATTGTTTTTCCAGCATGTGGTTCGTTTACATGGCATTCCAGAGAATATTACAGATACTGTGGTGGACAGGTTGCAACAGATTTGGACTCATGTAGTGGACAATTTGACTTTGTCCCAGGAGAAGGCTCAACGTTTCGCTAATCGCAGACGCTGTGTGGGTCCCCGACTTCGGGTTGGGGACTTGGTTTGGTTATCTTCTCGTCATATTCCTATGAAGGTTTCCTCTCCTAAGTTTAAACCTCGTTTTATTGGTCCGTATAGGATTTCTGAGGTTCTTAATCCTGTGTCTTTTCGTCTGACCCTTCCAGATTCTTTTTCCATACATAACGTATTCCATAGGTCATTGTTGCAGAGATACGTGGCACCTATGGTTCCATCTGTTGATCCTCCTGCCCCGGTTTTGGTGGAGGGGGAGTTGGAGTATATTGTGGAGAAGATTTTGGATTCTCGTGTTTCAAGGCGGAAACTCCAGTATCTGGTTAAGTGGAAGGGTTATGCTCAGGAAGATAATTCCTGGGTCTTTGCCTCTGATGTCCATGCTGCCGATCTTGTTCGTGCCTTTCATATGGCTCATCCTGGTCGTCCTGGGAGCTATGGTGAGGGTTCGGTGACCCCTCCTCAAGGGGGGGTACTGTTGTGAATTCTGTGGCAGAGCTCCCTCCTGTGGTCACAAGTGGTACTTTGGCTGGTTCTCTCTGTGAGCTTCCGTTGGTGGAGGAAAGTGGTACTGCGGCTTCTGAGTTTCCTTCCTCAGGTGATGTGGTGAAGTCGTTAGGTGCTGCTCTATTTAACTCCACCTAGTGCTTTGATCCTGGCCTCCAGTCAATGTTCTAGTATTGGACCTGTTTCCTCCTGGATCGTTCCTGTGGCCTGCTGCTCTGCATAGCTAAGTTCCTCTTTGCTATTTGTTTGCTGTTTTTTTCTGTCCAGCTTGTCAATTTGTTTTTTACTGCTTGCTGGAAGCTCTGGGACGCAGAGGGTGTACCTCCGTGCCGTTAGTTCGGTACGGAGGGTCTTTTTGCCCCCTTTGC
Source organism: Ranitomeya imitator (assembly GCF_032444005.1). Classification (NCBI taxonomy): domain Eukaryota; kingdom Metazoa; phylum Chordata; class Amphibia; order Anura; family Dendrobatidae; genus Ranitomeya; species Ranitomeya imitator. The sequence continues at coordinate 285,079,559 of NC_091284.1, forward strand.
GTGGTTTTTGTAGGGTTTTGTGTTGACCGCAAAGTTACCTTTCCTATCCTTGCCTGTTCAGAAAGTTGGGCCTCACTTTGCTAAATCTATTTCATCTCTACGTTTGTCTTTTCATCTTAACTCACAGTCATTATATGTGGGGGCTGCCTTTTCCTTTGGGGTATTTCTCTGAGGCAAGGTAGGCTTATTTTCTATCTTCAGGCTAGCTAGTTTCTCAGGCGGTGCCGAGTTGCATAGGGAGCGTTAGGCGCAATCCACGGCTACCTTTAGTGTGGTTGGAGAGGATTAGGGATTGCGGTCAACAGAGTTCCCACGTCTCAGAGCTCGTTCTTGTTTTTTGGGTTATTGCCAGGTCACTGTATGTGCGTGTAATAAACTTAGTGCTAAGTGCAGTGGAGATCAGTATCATGGGTCAGAAAAGAGGCCGAGAGTCAATAGGTTAAGAGTTCAAGAATACGTGAACTCAGCCAATGGCAGTAGACTCACCCAATCGTCTTGAAGATGACACACGTAGCAACGCAGATACTGCTCCAAAGTTTGGTTGGTTCGCTCTGTTTGGCCGTTAGACTGTGGATGAAAAGCAGATGATAATTTTACTTTGATGTCCAGAGCAGCACAGAAGCTTTGCCAGAACCGTGAGGTGAATTGAACCCCACGATCAGATATTACTTCATCCGGAGCTCCGTGTAAACGAAAAACATTTTGCACAACAAGATCCGCTGTTTGCTTAGCTGTTGGGACACCAGCACAGGGAATAAAATGAGCAGCTTTAGTCAACCGGTCAACTACTACAAGAATCGTGGTTTTTCCCTGTGACAAAGGCAACTTCACAATAAAATCCATTGAAATAGAGCCCCAGGGACGGGATGGAACAGGCAGAGGTTGCAACAGTCCAGTAGGTGAAGAACGAGGAACTTTTGACTTGGCACATACCTCACATGATGAGACATACCGAAGAACATCTTTCCGAAAAGTCGGCCACCAGAAAAAACGAGACAGAAATTCCTGAGTCTTCTGAACTCCCCTATGACCGGCAACCTTAGAGTCATGCATTAATTTCAACACACTCAGTTTTACTGTTTCTGGGATATACAAACGCTGTCCTTGAAACCAAAGTCCATTCTTGAAAGTCAGATTTACCTGAGTGGGTGGCTGACTCAAAAGCGAATCTGCAGCATAAGCTTCCTTAATCTCAGTTAGAAGATCCTGATTATGCAAGACGCTTACAAAGTTTTTCTCAGATAGAATGGTCCTTGAAGATGAAGCTGAAATTGCTTCATCTGAATGAATCCTGGATAGTGCATCAGCCTTCTTATTACGCGAGCCCGGCCTATAGGAAATGACAAAATCAAATTGATTAAGAAAGAGATTCCACCGAGCCTGTCTAGGTTTCAGACATCTTGCCGACCTCATGAATTCAAGATTCCGATGATCCGTGAGTATAACAATCTGTTGGGATGCTCCTTGTAACAGATGTCTCCATTCCTTAAATGCGGTTATGATGGCTAACAGTTCCTTATTGCCAACGTCATAATTCCTTTCTGCGGGTGACAATTTTTGCGAGAGAAAGGCACACGGATGCAAGAGATCTTTCTCACCTGTTCTTTGCGAAAGTATGGCCCCTACAGCACAGTCCGAGGCATCCACTTCCACTATGAAGGCCTTGTCTGGATCAGGGTGGACAAGAATGGGAGCTGTCGTAAATCTAGATTTCAACGTAGAAAATGCTGTTTGAGCTTGAGGAGACCAGACGAATGGCGTCTTCTTCTGGGTTAACTGAGTTATGGGCGCAACAATCGCTGAAAAATTTTTAATAAAGCGTCTGTAAAAATTGGCGAATCCGATGAATCGCTGTACTTCCTTCACCGACTTAGGAGTTGGCCACTCCTGAATGGCTTGGGTCTTGCTTGCATCCATACTGAGACCCTGGGGAGAAATAACATATCCCAAGAATTGAATTTCTGTTTTGTGAAACTCACATTTCTCCAGTTTGATGTATAAGTGATTCTGCCGTAGACGATCCAAAACCATTTTCACGTGTCGCTGGTGGTCCTCGATATTGCTGGAAAAAATCAAAATGTCATCCAAATAAATCACAACAAAAATATCGAGTATATCCCTGAAAACATCATTCGCCAAATGCTGGAATGTAGCCGGTGCGTTACGAAGGCCGAAAGACATAACGAGATACTCGAAATGCCCATAACGTGACCGAAACGCTGTTTTCCACTCATCGCCAGGACGAATCCGTACTAGATTGTACGCTCCACGAAGATCCAATTTTGTGAAGATTTTGGCATGTCGCACTCTCTCAAGTAATTCGGGAATTAGTGGAAGTGGATAAGAGTTTCTGATTGTGATTTTGTTGAGCTCCCGGTAATCAATGCATGGTCGGAGTGAGCCATCTTTCTTTTTGACAAAGAAGATTGGAGCACCTGCTGGGGAGGAAGATGGTCGTATAAACCCCTTAGCTAGGTTTTCATCTATGTATTCCTTGAGAGCTTTTAATTCTGGCCCAGACAATGGATAAATACTCCCGAAAGGAATCGCGGCACCAGGCAATAATTCCACGGGACAGTCATAAGGCCGATGTGGCGGTAATTTATCCGCATTTTTTTTTGTCACACACATCACTAAAATCCCGATACTCTACCGGCAATGTCGAGTCGACCGTGACTGCAGTCTTCACTGGAGCCAGCTCTCCAGACAATGCTGATTCATTTGGAAACTGTAATTCTTTTGTTGTCCAATTGATAGTCGGATTTCGCAGCCGCAACCAAGGCAAACCTAAAATAATAGGAAAATTGGGAGAAGAAATCAACAAAAAGGACATATTTTCAGAATGATCCGCGCCCATACGGATCTTTAATGGGACTGTTTCAAGTTTCACAGGCCCAGAAATTAGTGGAGACCCGTCCACGGTTTCCATAAACACCGGAGAGTCTCTTTTTCGTGAGCGAATGCCATGTTTTTCAGCAAAAGAGATGTCCATAAGATTGCTGCAAGCTCCAGAATCTATCATGGCGGAGCAGGTGATCCAGCAGGAACACACCTGAATTTTGATGGAAATGCAACAGAGCGAATCCCTCCTCGCTGTGGTAGAACTAACGGAAAGTAAAGCTATGTCCACAGGTGATGATGTTACTGATGAGTCATCAGGAAAATCAAAGTTTTCAGCAGATATTTCCTGTCTGTGCGGAAGAAAACACACTGAAGATAAATCCGAAAAATCAAGTCCAGTTACCGCAGCTGCGGACTTGCGATTTTTCCCGGGGCACTCTGAAATATAATGACCCGATTTACCGCAGTAAAAACATAAATTCTCTTTAAAGCGATATTCTTTACGTGCATCGATGGGTTTCCTCCGTACTGCGTCAATCTGCATAGGTTCCAGCTCTGTCTGAGATAAAGTCTTAGTCAGCGTTTCCTTGGTGGATGGAAAAGGCATAAAGTTATTACGATTAGCATCGGCCCATTTTTCTTGGCGACGTTCGGTAAGACGAATATCAATCCGAATGCAATGATGTATAAAGTCAGCCAAGTTAGTAGGTGATTCACCTCGAGCTAGTTCATCTTTGATGGAAGCAGATAAACCTCTCCTGAACACTGCATATTTCGCTGAATCGCACCATGTTGTATCCAGCACCCATTTCCGAAACTCCATTGCGTATTCCACAACAGGACGCTTCCCCTGACGTAGTGTCAGTAATGCGGTTTCAGCTGTGATACTCCGATTAGGGTCATCAAACATCTGACACATTGCTGCAGTAAAGTCTTTCAGGGAATTCAAGCACACATCATTAGTCTCAATCAGTGGATTAGCCCAGGCTAATGCTTTGTTTGTTAGCAACATAATTATAGTCAATACTTTATCCCGATCAGTTGCAAACTGGGCTGCACGTGCAGAGAAATACAGCTGACATTGATTCAAAAACCCCCGAAATTTCTCTCTTTCACCACCAAACCTGAATGGTGGGAGTTTAGGAAAAGCTGGACCAGGAGCCGGGATTGGAGCAGATACCATGTTTGCAGCTGTAATCTCCATATTTGAAAGTCGAGACGCTAAGGCCTGAATAGACGTATCAGCTACATTCGCATTGTGATTAGTTTGCGATTCTAATGTCCCAAGTTTAGTTTTTATAGCCTGCAGCTCCACATGAAGTCCAGAGACAAATGAGCAAAGTTTTTTCATTCGCACCTCCATAGAATCTGACCCAGAGATCTCCATTTTTTTTTTTGGGCTTGAGTATTATGTAATAAACTTAGTGCTAAGTGCAGTGGAGATCAGTATCATGGGTCAGAAAAGAGGCCGAGAGTCAATAGGTTAAGAGTTCAAGAATATTTATAATGATATGCAGGTAAACAGCTATGACACAGCAGGTTAGTAGCAGACAGAGCTGGATAGGCAGTAAGCACGTGTACAGACCGTGGAAGTCCAAGTATGTGAGATCCAGAGACCTGGAGACCAGGCTAGGCCTCCTAGCAGGGAGCAGTCCAGCAGCAGAGACGGGTGCAGAGCAGATCCAGGGAAACAAGTCTTTGCAATGAAGAGATGTAGAACCGGAGACAGATGGGGTATCCCAAAGTAACGAAGAAACCAGCAAGATAGCAGTTCTTCCAGCTTGATCACAAGTCAGGAACAAGATACTCAAGCAATGAGTATATATTCAGAGCTCCCTTAAATACACCACAGACAGGAACATGGAAAATCTGACAGGAAACAAGATGGCCCCCGTGAGGCCAATGACTCCATCTTAGGTAAGGGCAAAAGTAACTGAACTGAGGGCAAACAGCAACTAGAAACAGATATACAGTCCAAGTCCTTACAGTGCGCTGACCTCTATGTCCATTGTGGTACTGAATGACCTTTCATAACAGTTCTGAGACCATTTTTTTTTTCTTTGCACTGTGTTTTGTCTTTCTTTTCCCCTAAACCTTTGGGTGGTTTAGGACACAGGTGTAGATATGGACATTCAAGGTATGTCCTCTTGTGTGGATCATCTCACTGCAAGGGTACAAAACATTCAAGATTTTGTGGTTCAGAATCCGATGTTAGAGCCTAGAATTCCTATTCCTGATTTATTTTCTGGGGATAGATCTAAGTTCTTGAATTTCAAAAATAATTGTAAACTGTTTCTAGCTTTGAAACCCCACTCCTCTGGTGACCCCGTTCAACAAGTAAAAATCATTATTTCTTTGTTGCGTGGTGACCCTCAAGACTGGGCATTTTCCCTTGCGCCAGGAGATCCTGCATTGCGTGATGTTGATGCGTTTTTTCTGTCGCTTGGATTGCTTTATGATGAACCAAATTCAGTGGATCAGGCAGAGAAAATCTTGCTGGCTTTGTGTCAAAGTCAGGATGAAGCGGAGGTGTACTGTCAGAAGTTTAGAAAGTGGTCTGTGCTTACTCAGTGGAATGAGTGTGCCCTGGCGGCAATTTTCAGAAAGGGTCTTTCTGAAGCCCTTAAGGATATCATGGTGAGATTTCCCACGCCTGCTGGTCTGAATGAGTCTATGTCCTTGGCCATTCAGATCGATCGGCGCTTGCGTGAGTGCAAAGCTGTGCACCATTTGGCGGTATTCTCTGAGCATAGGCCTGAGCCTATGCAGTGTGATAGGACTTTGACCAGAGCTGAACGGCAAGAACACAGACATCGGAATGGGCTGTGTTTTTACTGTGGTGAATCCACTCATGCTATCTCCGATTGTCCTAAGCGCATTAAGCGGTTCGCTAGGTCTGCCACCATTGGTACGGTACAGTCTAAATTTCTTTTGTCCGTTACGCTGATTTGCTCTCTGTCGTCCTATTCTTTTATGGCATTTGTGGATTCAGGCGCTGCCCTGAATTTGATGGACTTGGAGTTTGCCAGGCGCTGTGGTTTTTTCTTGGAGCCCTTGCAGTATCCTATTCCATTGAGAGGAATTGATGCTACGCCTTTGGCCAAGAATAAGCCTCAGTACTGGACTCAATTGACCATGTGCATGGCTCCTGCACATCAGGAGGATATTCGCTTTTTGGTGTTACATAATCTGCATGATGTGGTCGTTTTGGGGTTGCCATGGCTACAGGTCCATAATCCAGTGTTGGATTGGAGATCTATGTCTGTGTCTGGCTGGGGTTGTCAGGGGGTACATGGTGATGTTCCATTGTTGTCAATTTCGCCTTCCACTCCTTCTGAGGTCCTTGAGTTTTTATCAGATTACCGGGATGTATTTGAAGAGCCCAAATCCGGTGCCCTACCTCCTCATAGGGATTGCGATTGTGCTATTAATTTGATTCCTGGTAGTAAGTTTCCTAAGGGCTGACTGTTTAATTTATCTGTGCCAGAGCACGCCGCTATGCGGAGTTATATAAAGGAATCCTTGGAGAAGGGTCATATTCGCCCGTCGTCGTCACCATTGGGAGCAGGGTTCTTTTTTGTGGCCAAGAAGGATGGCTCTTTGAGACCTTGTATTGATTACCGCCTTCTCAGTAAGATCACAGTCAAATTTCAGTATCCTTTGCCGCTGCTGTCTGATTTGTTTGCTCGGATTAAGGGGGCTAGTTGGTTCACCAAGATAGATCTTCGAGGGGCGTATAATCTTGTGCGAATTAAAAAGGGCGATGAATGGAAAACAGCATTTAATACGCCCGAGGGCCATTTTGAGTACCTGGTTATGTCATTCGGGCTTTCTAATGCTCCATCTGTGTTTCAGTCCTTTATGCATGACATCTTCCGAGAGTACCTGGATAGGTTCATGATTGTATATTTGGATGACATTTTGGTCTTTTCGGATGATTGGGAGTCTCATGTGAAGCAGGTCAGAATGGTGTTCCAGGTCCTTCGTGCGAATTCCTTGTTTGTGAAGGGGTCAAAGTGTCTCTTTGGAGTTCAGAAGGTTTCATTTTTGGGTTTCATTTTTTCCCCTTCTACTATCGAGATGGACCCTGTTAAAGTTCAGGCCATTTATGATTGGACTCAGCTGACATCTGTGAAGAGCCTGCAGAAGTTCCTGGGCTTTGCTAATTTTTACCGTCGCTTCATCGCTAATTTTTCTAGTATTGCTAAACCGTTGACTGATTTGACCAAGAAAGGTGCTGATGTGGTCAATTGGTCCTCTGCGGCTGTAGAGGCTTTTCAGGAGTTGAAGCATCGTTTTTCGTCTGCCCCTGTGTTGTGCCAGCCAGATGTTTCGCTCCCGTTTCAGTTCGAGGTTGATGCTTCTGAGATTGGAGCAGGGGCTGTTTTGTCGCAAAGAAGTTCTGATGGCTCGGTGATGAAACCATGTGCCTTCTTTTCTAGAAAATTCTCGCCTGCTGAGCGCAATTATGATGTTGGCAATCGAGAGTTGTTGGCCATGAAGTGGGCATTCGAGGAGTGGCGACATTGGCTTGAAGGAGCTAAACATCGCGTGGTGGTATTGACGGATCACAAGAATTTGACTTATCTCGAGTCTGCCAAACGGTTGAATCCTAGACAGGCTCGATGGTCGCTCTTTTTCTCCCGTTTTGATTTTGTGGTTTCATACCTTCCGGGATCTAAGAATGTGAAGGCTGATGCCCTGTCAAGAAGTTTTGTGCCTGACTCTCCGGGTGTTCCGGAGCCGGCGGGTATTCTTAAAGAAGGGGTAATTTTGTCTGCCATCTCCCCTGATTTGCGGCGCGTGCTGCAGAAGTTTCAGGCTGATAGACCTGACCGTTGTCCAACGGAGAAGCTGTTTGTCCCTGATAGATGGACTAGTAGAGTTATCTCTGAGGTTCATTGTTCGGTGTTGGCTGGTCATCCTGGAATCTTTGGTACTAGAGATTTGGTGGCTAGATCCTTTTGGTGGCCTTCTTTGTCACGGGATGTGCGTTCTTTTGTGCAGTCCTTTGGGACTTGTGCTCGGGCTAAGCCCTGCTGTTCTCGTGCCAGTGGGTTGCTTTTGCCCTTGCCGGTCCCGAAGAGGCCCTGGACGTATATTTCCATGGATTTTATTTCTGATCTCCCTGTTTCTCAAAGGATGTCGGTCATTTGGGTGGTTTGTGATCGCTTCTCTAAGATGGTCCATTTGGTACCCTTGTCTAAATTGCCTTCCTCCTCTGATTTGGTGCCATTGTTTTTCCAGCATGTGGTTCGTTTGCATGGCATTCCGGAGAACATCGTCTCGGACAGAGGTTCCCAGTTTGTTTCGAGGTTTTGGCGGTCCTTTTGTGCTAAGATGGGCATTGATTTGTCTTTTTCTTCGGCTTTCCATCCTCAGACTAATGGCCAAACCGAACGAACTAATCAGACTTTGGAAACATATCTGAGATGCTTTGTTTCTGCTGATCAGGATGATTGGGTGTCCTTCTTGCCTTTGGCTGAGTTCGCCCTTAATAATCAGTAATTCTGGTTTCCATCCTCGTTTCTCTTCAGGGCAGGTTGAGCCTTCGGACTGTCCTGGTGTGGATACTGTGGTGGACAGGTTGCAGCAGATTTGGACTCATGTGGTGGACAATTTGACATTGTCCCAGGAGAAGGCTCAACGTTTCGCTAACCCCCGGCGCTGTGTTGGTCCCCGACTTCGTGTTGGGGATTTGGTTTGGTTGTCATCTCGTCATGTTCCTATGAAGGTTTCCTCTCCTAAGTTTAAGCCTCGTTTCATTGGGCCATATAAGATTTCTGAAGTTCTTAATCCATTGTCATTTCGTTTGGACCTTCCAGCTTCTTTTGCCATCCATAATGTATTCCATAGGTCGTTGTTGCGGAGATACGTGGCGCCTATGGTTCCCTCTGTTGATCCTCCTGCCCCGGTGTTGGTCGAGGGGGAGTTGGAGTATGTGGTGGAGAAGATTTTGGATTCTCGTGTTTTGAGACGGAAACTCCAGTACCTGGTCAAGTGGAAGGGTTATGGTCAGGAAGATAATTCCTGGGTTTTTGCCTCTGATGTTAATGCTGCCGATCTAGTTTGTGCCTTTCATTTGGCTCATCCTGATCGGCCTGGGGGCTCTGGTGAGGGTTCGGTGACCCCTCCTCAAGGGGGGGTACTGTTGTGAATTCTGTTGTCGAACTCCCTCCTGTGGTCGTGAATGGTACTTCGGCGAGTTCTGTCCATGGACTCCCTATGGTGGCTGTGAGTGGAGCTGCTGCTTCTGAGGTTCCTTCCACAGGTGACGTGATTTATCCTTTGGTTGGCTGCTCTATTTAACTCCACTCAGATCGTTACTCCATGCCAGCTGTCAATGTTCCTGCATTTGTTCAGTTCGCTCTTGGATCTTTCTGGTGACCTGTCTACTCCAGCAGAAGCTAAGTTCCTGCCAGTTATTATGTGTTCATTGTTGCCTTGTCCAGCTGGATATCATGATTTTGCCTTACTAGCTGGAAGCTCTGGGATGCAGAGTGGCATCTCCGCACCGTTAGTCAGTGCGGAGGTCTTTTTGCACACTCTGCGTGATCTTTTGTAGTTTTTTGTGCTGACCGCAAAGATACCTTTCCTATCCTCTGTCTGTTTAGTAAGTCTGGCCTCCCTTTGCTGAAACCTGTTTAATTTCTGCGTTTGTGACTTTCATCTTTACTCACAGTCAATATATGTTTGGGGGCTGCCTTTTCCTTTGGGGAATTTCTCTGAGGCAAGGTAGGCTTTATTTTCTATCTCTAGGGCTAGCTAGCTCTTAGGCTGTGAAGAGGCGTCTAGGGAAAGTCAGGAACGCTCCATGGCTATTTCTAGTTGTTCTGATAGGATTAGGGGTTGCGGTCAGCAGAGCTCCCACATCCCAGAGCTTGTCCTGTGTCAGTTTAACTATCAGGTCGTGCCGGGTGCTCCTAACCACCAGGTCCATAACACTGGCCACAAGCGCTTGTCCATATGTCGATCTTTGAGTGGACAATCACAGTTACTGTGTTGGTAAGGGCACTGGTACAGTTCCTGAACAGATGCTGGTACAAGACGGGGACATCACAGCAGGAGAAACAGTGGCGGCTGGGGACCAGAGTACGAGGGACCAAATTTGTACACCTATAGCAGGACAATTTTTATTCTTTATTTCAAACAAACTAAATTTCCCATAAACCAAGTTCAACAGTGTGTATGACAATAGTCAATTTTCAATATTTCAAAAACCAAATTTGTACTCCTATAGCATTACAATTTTTGGTTTTATTTCAAACCAATGAAATTTCACAGAGTGAGCAGGTTCTACAGTATATATGACAATAGTCAATTTTTGGAACAAAAATATTATGTGAACTCTACTGAAAAAAAAACAGGTTTTAAAAATTCTAACCCACCCAACCTTGAGAAAGATAGGCGAAATGCGCGTCGGTGTTGGCGTGGCGCATGCACAGACACTGATATATTATGGGTAAGCAACTTTGATGTGGGGGGGACTATGGGGTTCATTGATCAAGTGCGCATTTACAATGATCTTTTGGTAACATTTGTACCTTTAATGTTGATTCCCTCAAATATAACTATGCACTAAGCACCCTATTGACTGCCTATGATATTATCAGAATGTCTGGGCATTGGTAGCCATCACTACCTGATCCTAGTCTGTAATACTTTATTTGTTGTGATTAATAAAATTTACATTTTCTTATATAATTGGACTTGGTACTCCTATTTTTCTGTGCTGTTAAGTAGTTTCTGGGAGAGTCCATTAGGTGTACCTTTAAGACAACCACATGGGGAGTAGTCTTTGTGGCACCTTTATATGGATATGGCCCTTTGTGGTTTTGTTTTATTACAACTACAGGGACAGTAAAGGATGTCAAATCTCAATAATAGATTTAGGGAACACAGGATATGGGAAAGGTTCTAACAGACTAGGCACACACCAGCATATATAAAACTAAACTATAGGAGATGCTCAGCCACCTCCCTATAGAGGAGAGTGCCTATTATATCAGATGCCTTTTCTTAAGCAGGGAAGTGCTTGCGCACATGTATTAGGTGCGCGTTGCCGGGAACTGCAGTGCACACAACCAGGAAGCAGCAGCACGTTAAGGACCAAGCCAAGACTGGGGCGGAAAGTATGCCGGCGTCCCAGCATGGAGGGAGCAGAGGAACCATGAGGAGATACTGGCAGACGCTATGGAAGCTTGTGGTCAGAGAGCTACAGAGGAGATAGTAAAATCATACATTGAGCAGAGCTTGGAGAAAACCAGTTCCTGTGTATTCCCACTAGAAAAGTTAGTATGTACAGATGAGCCAACTCAAACTGTATAGTTCAGGGTTTGTACCAGACACCTATTGTCCAGTGCTCAAATATGAACATGGACTTCTTACGGAAGCCTGTTTTAGTCTGTTTTAGTGTTCAGAGTTCGAATGCTGAATAAAATTTGTTGAAAGGCTGCAGTTCTACCAATCAACAAGCTTTTTGGCTGTGGGGACTTTTGCGTACTATGAGGGGCTCTGTGCCAGTGCCATTGAGTATGACCCCCCCCCCCCACACCTGATGAAGGAACCTGCACTTTCATCTGCACCTTCCTCTTTGTCCCCGTGTAAGGTAGTATAGTATGCGGGAAGGAGAACCTGACTTTCAGCAGGGTCAGATTCTGGCTGTGTAGAGTGCAAGGGGAATGTAGTGGTCTGGGTCAATGTATCAGCATACTCATCTAGCAGTGGCTGGGCAATGGGCAGGATTAAGAGGAAACACAGATATAGGCCCAAAATGAAAAAGTAGGCTAAAAGTAGTTCAAAATTGGTAACAGGACTAAACAGGCGGCATTGCTTTGTTCAGCGGAGGACAACTGTAATGAGAGGCTCACACAGACTTAGTAGGCCTAAAGTAAAAAAGTAGGCTAAATGCAGTTCAAAATTGGTAAGAGGAGTACACAGGTGAAATAGCTTTGTTCAGCGGAGGAGGACAACTGTAATGAGAGGCTAACACAGTTACTAGGCCCAAATAAGTAAGTAGGCTAAATGCAGTTCAAAATTGGTAAAAGAAGTACACAGGTGGCATTGCTTTGTTCACTGGAGGACAACTGTAATAAGTGGCTCAGACAGACTGAGTATGCCTAAAATAAAAAAAAGTAGGCTAAATGCAGTTAAAAATTGGTAAGAGGAGTACACAGGCGGCATAGCTTTGTTCAGCGGAGGACAACTGTAATGAGAGGCTGACACAGTTACTAGGCCCAAATAAGTAAGTAGGCTAAATGCAGTTCAAAATTGGTAAGAGGAGTACACAGGTGGCATTGCTTTGTTCAGTGGAGGACAACTGTAATAAGTGGCTCAGACAGACTGAGTAGGCCTAAAATAAAAAAGAAGGCTAAATTCAGTTCAAAATTGGTAAGAGGAGTACACAGGCGGCATAGATTTGTTCAGCGGAGGACAACTGTAATGAGAAGCTGACACAGTTACTAGGCCCAAATAAGTAAGTAGGTTAAATGCAGTTCGAAATTGGTAAAAGGAGTACACATGTGGCATTACTTTGTTCACTGGAGGACAACTGTAATAAGTGGCTCAGACAGACTGAGTAGGCATAAAATAAAAAAAAGTAGGCTAAATGCAGTTCAAAATTGGTAAGAGGAGTACACAGGCGGCATAGCTTTGTTCAGCGGAGGAGGACAACTGTAATGAGAGGCTGACACAGTTACTAGGCCCAAATAAGTAAGTAGGCTAAATGCAGTTCAAAATTGGTAAAAGAAGTACACACGTGGCATTGCTTTGTTCACTGGAGGACAACTGTAATAAGTGGCTCAGACAGACTGAGTAGGCCTAAAATAAAAAAGTAGGCTAAATGCAGTTCAAAATTGGTAAGAGGAGTACACAGACGGCATAGCTTTGTTCAGCGGAGGACAACTGTAATGAGAGGCTGACACAGGTACTAGGCCCAAATAAGTAAGTAGGCTAAATGCAGTTCAAAATTGGTAAGAGGAGTACACAGGTGGCATTGCTTTGTTCAGTGGAAGACAACTGTAATAAGTGGCTCAGACAGACTGAGTAGGCCTAAAATAAAAAAGAAGGCTAAATTTCGTTAAAAATTGGTAAGAGGAGTACACAGGCGGCATAGCTTTGTTTAGCGGAGGACAACTGTAATGAGAGGCTGACACAGTTACTAGGCCCAAATAAGTAAGTAGGTTAAATGCAGTTCAAAATTGGTAAAAGGAGTACACAGGTGGCATTACTTTGTTCACTGGAGGACAACTGTAATAAGTGGCTCAGACAGACTGAGTAGGCCGAAAATAAAAAAAAGTAGGCTAAATGCATTTCAAAATTGGTAAGAGGAGTACACAGGTGGCATAGCTTTGTTCAGCGGAGGAGGACAACTGTAATGAGAGGCTGACACAGTTACTAGGCCCAAATAAGTAAGTAGGCTAAATGCAGTTCAAAATTGGTAAGAGGAGTACACAGGTGGCATTGCTTTGTTCAGTGGAGGACAACTGTAATAAGTGGCTCAGACAGACTGAGTAGGCCTAAAATAAAAAAGAAGGCTAAATTCAGTTCAAAATTGGTAAGAGGAGTACACAGGTGGCATAGCTTTGTTCAGGGGAGGACAACTGTAATGAGAGGCTGACACAGTTACTAGGCCCAAATAAGTAAGTAGGTTAAATGCAGTTCAAAATTGGTAAAAGGAGTACACAGGTGGCATTACTTTGTTCACTGGAGGACAACTGTAATAAGTGGCTCAGACAGACTGAGCAGGCCGAAAATAAAAAAAAGTAGGCTAAATGCAGTTCAAAATTGGTAAGAGGAGTACACAGGCAGCATAGCTTTGTTCAGCGGAGGACAACTGTAATGAGAGGCTGACACTGTTACTAGGCCCAAATAAGTAAGTAGGCTAAATGCAGTTCAAAATTGGTAAGAGGAGTACACAGGTGGCATTACTTTGTTCACTAGAGGACAACTGTAATAAGTGGCTCAGACAGACTGAGTAGGTATAAAATAAAAAAAGTAGGCTAAATGCAGTTCAAAATTGGTAAGAGGAGTACACAGACGGCATAGCTTTGTTCAGCGGAGGACAACTGTAATGAGAGGCTGACACAGTTACTAGGCCCAAATAAGTAAGTAGGCTAAATGCAGTTCAAAATTGGTAAGAGGAGTACACAGGTGGCATTGCTTTGTTCAGTGGAGGACAACTGTAATAAGTGGCTCAGACAGACTGAGTAGGCCTAAAATAAAAAAAAAGGCTAAATTCCGTTAAAAACTGTAAGAGGAGTACACAGGCTGCATAGCTTTGTTCAGCGGAGGACAACTGTAATGAGAGGCTGACACAGTTACTAGGCCCAAATAAGTAAGTAGGTTAAATGCAGTTCAAAATTGGTAAAAGGAGTACACAGGTGGCATTACTTTGTTCACTGGAGGACAACTGTAATAAGTGGCTCAGACAGACTGAGTAGGCCGAAAATAAAAAAAAGTAGGCTAAATGCAGTTCAAAATTGGTAAGAGGAGTACACAGGCGGCATAGCTTTGTTCAGCGGAGGAGGACAACTGTAATGAGAGGCTCACACAGTTACTAAGCCCAAATAAGTAAGTAGGCTAAATGCAGTTCAAAATTGGTAAGAGGAGTACACAGGTGGCATTGCTTTGTTCAGTGGAGGACAACTGTAATAAGTGGCTCAGACAGACTGAGTAGGCCTAAAATAAAAAAGAAGGCTAAATTCAGTTAAAAATTGGTAAGAGGAGTACACAGGTGGCATAGCTTTGTTCAGCGGAGGACAACTGTAATGAGAGGCTGACACAGTTACTAGGCCCAAATAAGTAAGTAGGTTAAATGCAGTTCAAAATTGGTAAAAGGAGTACACAGGTGGCATTACTTTGTTCACTGGAGGACAACTGTAATAAGTGGCTCAGACAGACTGAGTAGGCCGAAAATAAAAAAACGTAGGCTAAATGCAGTTCAAAATTGGTAAGAGGAGTACATAGGCGGCATAGCTTTGTTCAGCGGAGGAGGACAACTGTAATGAGAGGCTCACACAGTTACTAGGCCCAAATAAGTAAGTAGGCTAAATGCAGTTCAAAATTGGTAAGAGGAGTACACAGGCGGCATAGCTTTGTTCAGCGGAGGAGGACAACTGTAATGAGAGGCTCACACAGACTTAGTAGGCCTAAAATAAAAAAGTAGGCTAAATGCAGTTCAAAATTGGTAACAGGAGTACACAGGCGGCATAGTTTTGTTCAGCGGAGGAGGACAACTGTAATGAGAGGCTGACACAGTTACTAGGCCCAAATAAGTAAGTAGGCTAAATGCAGTTCAAAATTGGTAAGAGGGTACACAGGTGGCACAGCTTTGTTCAGTGGAGGAGGACAACTGTAATGAAAGGCTCACACAGACTGAGTAGGCCTAAAATAAAAAAGTAGGCTAAATGCAGTTCAAAATTGGTAAGAAGAGTAAACAGGTGACATTGCTTTGTTCAGGGGAGGACAACTGTAATAAGTGGCTCAGACAGACTAACTAGGCCTAAAATAAAAAAGTAGGCTAAATGCAGTTCAAAATTGGTAAGAGAAGTATACAGGTGGCATAGCATTGTTCAGCGGAACAGGACAACTGTAATGAGAGGCTGACACAGTTACTAGGCCCAAATAAGTAAGTAGGCTAAATGCAGTTAAAAATTGGTAAGAGGAGTACACAGGCAGCATAGCGTTGTTCAGCGGAGGAGGTCAACTGTAATGAGAGGCTGACACAGTTATAGGCCCAAATAAGTAAGTAGGCTAAATGCAGTTCAAAATTGGTAAGAGGAGTAAACAGGTGGCATTGCTTTGTTCAGGGGAGGACAACTGTAATAAGTGGCTCAGACAGACTGAGTAGGCCTAAAATAAAAAAGTAGGCTAAATGCAGTTCAAAATTGGTAAGAGGAGTACACAGGCGGCACAGCTTTGTTCAGCGGAGGAGGACAACTGTAATAAGAGGCTGACACAGTTACTAGGCCCAAATAAGTAAGTAGGCTAAATGCAGTTCAAAATTGGTAACAGGAGTACACAGGTGGCATTGCTTTGTTCAGTGGAGGCCAACTGTAATAAATGGCTGACACAGTTAGTAGTCCAAAATAATAAAGTGGGCTAAATGTCTGCCAAAAAATTGTTCATAAATAGACTGGTGGTATAGCTAGGTACAGGGGTGGGCTCCTCTGCTGAGTAGCAGAAAGTGGTAGTTGGTGCAAAGTATTAACTGGTCTAAATGGAGGGCAGGGCCCCTGTATATTTTTACTATCATCTATCATTTCAACAAATTTGTATTGGCAGTGCCATTGAAGGATTTAACAGCACAGACTACACAGTGGTGGAGCAAGGAGAGGTAAGTATTGCAAGTGGTAGAGCACTGTTCGAGCTGAGGGGAACACTCTCTCGTGATCGGCGGTACTGGCACAGGGCCCCTCATATTATGATGGTGTGTCTGACGTTGGTTGTGCACCCCCACCATCAGAGACACTTCATTGTACTATGAGGGACCCTGTGCCAGTGCCGTCGCCCAATAGTGGGTACACCCACCTGTCCAGGCAAACGTCACTCGCACGGGTGCTTGCGCCAAGTGGTGACTACGGCCCTGTGGGGGAGTCAGCCCATTTAGGGAGGTATAAAAATGGCCTATGGTTGACATTCAGCAGCTGCAAATGGAGGAATTGGAGCAGTCAGTAAGAGGAGGCCAAAAGCAAGACATTTTTCAGGCAAGCTACGTGTCAGCAGGGGAAGATGGAGCAAAATAATTTGAAATCCATGATTGGTTCATTTTAATGAAGGTTAGATCATCAACATTTCTGGTAGCCAGACGTGTCCTTTTTTCAGTCAGTATTGAACCAGCAGCACTGAAGACTCTTTCTGATAGTGCACTACCAGCTGGGCAAGCGAGCTCCTGTAATGCATATTCTGCCAATTCAGGCCAGGTGTCTATTTTAGATACCCAGTAATCAAAGGGGAATGACCTGTGAGGGAGAACATCGATAAGGGAGGAAAAATAGTTTGTAACCATACTGGACAAATGCTGTCTCCTGTCACTTTGAATCGATGCAGCAGTACGTGTCGTGTCGGCGGTCATTGCGAAATCACTCCACAACCTGGTCATAAAACCCCTCTGTCCAACTCCACTTCTTATTTGTGCACCTCTAACACCTCTGTCATGTTGCCCCCTACGGCTTGTGTGAGAACCATCACCGCCGCTGTGTGCTGGAAATGCCTGAACCAAATGGTCCTCAAGAGTTGCTTGTTTGGTAGCCAATATTTGCTCAAGGTTCTCATGTGGCATGATATTTTGTAATTTTCCTTTGTTTTCGTGGATCCAGGAGGCAGGCCAACCAGTAATCGTCATCGCCTCATCGGTCATCATTTTGATAATGCAGGGGGTCCCTTTTTAGGATACGCAAGGCATACTCAGCCATGTGGGCCAATGTTCCAGGTGTCAATTCACTGCTTGTGCTGGGTTGAGGATCACTTTCTTGCAAATCAACATCACTTGTGTCCCGCAAAAACCCTGTACCTGACCTTGCAATGCCACCAGTTTCTATTGCCCCCTGAGAAGCCTCCTCCTCCCATAAATATTCATCCCCATCATCGTCCTCCTCCTCTTTGTTCGCCACCTCTTCCAGGAGAGTTCCCTGAGCAGACAATGGCTGACTGTCATCAAGGCTTCCCTCCTCCTCGGCTGCAGATGCCTGCTCCTTAATGTGCGTCAAACTTTGCATCAGCAGACGCATTAGTGGGATGCTCATGCTTACGATGGCGTCGTCTGCACTTACCAGCCGTGTGCATTCCTCAAAACACTGAAGGACTTGACAGAGGTCTTGTAGCTTCGACCACTGCACACCAGCTAACTCCATGTCTGCCATCCAACTGCCTGTGTATGTGTATCCTCCCACAAATAAATGACAGCACGCCTCTGTTTGCACAGCCTCTGAAGCATGTGCAGTGTAGAGTTCCACCTTGTTGCAACATCGATTATTAGGCGGTGCTGGGGAAGATTCAGCAATCGCTGATGGTTCAGCATACGGCTGGCGTGTACAAGCAACCGGCGGATGTGCAAGCAAAGTCTTCGCACCTTCAGGAGCAGGGCTGGTAACTCCGGATAATTTTTGAGGAAGCACTGCATCACCAGGTTCAAGGTGTGAGCCAGGCAAGGCATGTGTTTCAGTTCTGAAAGGGCTATAGCAGCCATAAAATTAATTCTGTTATCACTGACTATCTTGCCTGCCCAGCCATGACTGAGTTGCTTGCTGCAAGTATTCGGCCAGTACTTCCGCGGTGTGTCTGTTTTTGCCCAAAAACTACATTTGTAGCAAAGCCTGCTGACGCTTACCACTAGCTGTTTGATAATGGGACACCTCGTGTGCAACACTGGTAGCTGCGGATGGAGTGGTCGTGCGACTGCGCTCTGTGGACGAGCTTTCACTTCTGGAGGAGGAGGAGGGGTGGCAAACACCTACAGCAAACTGTTTCCTAGACCGTGGGCTAGGCAGAACTGTCCCACTATGGCTGTCCCCTGTGGACCCTGCATCGACCACATTAACCCAGTGCACCGTGATGGACACGTAATGTCCCTGCCCATGCCTACTGGTCCATGCATCTGTTGTGAGGTGCACCTTTCTACTGACTGATTGCCTCAGTGCATGGACAATGCTGTCTTTGACATGCTGGTGGAGGGCTATGATGGCTTTTCTTGCAAAGAAGTGTCGACTGGGTAGGTCATAGAGTGGTACTGCGTAGGCTATTAGGGCTTTGAAAGCTTTGCTTTCAACCAACCGGTAGGGCATCATCTCTAACGAGATTAGTCTAGCAATGTGGGCTTTCAAACCCTGTGTACGCGAATGACAGGATGAGTACTTTCTTTTCCTAACAAGAGTTTCTTGTAGGGTGAACTGGACTGGAGAGCTGCATATGGTGGAACTAGCGGGGGTGGTGGTGGACATGTCAGATTGAGAGAGGGTTGGTGATGGTATTCTTGATGTTGGCCTACCTACAGTGTTTTCTACCAAGAACCTTGTGATTCCCTGACTGCTTTGGCCTTGCGACGATATCTCCACATTTGCTGCTGGTGGTGTCCTAACCGGTGGGCTTACAGTGAGGGAAGCAATGTAGCGTTGATGACTACCTTCATTCTGAGCAGGTGCACCAACGGTACAGGACGTTTGGTAGTTAGTCCAGGCTTGCAAGTGCATGCTGGTTAAATGTCTACGCATGCATGTTGTATTTAAATTTAGAAGATTCTTCACTCTGCTAAAGGTCTTTGAGCACTTCTTACAGATAACTTTGGACTGATCATTCGGATCTTGGTTAAAAAATTCCCACACTGCACTCTTCCTACTATGGATTACCTTTTCAGGCAATGCACACTGTGCTACTTTCACCGGATGGCCACGCTGTCCTAAAACTGTTTTTGGTTTTGACAAACATTTTTGGACAGATACGGGCCTGCCAGATAAAAGCTGTTGCGATGTAGATGGCCGCTGCGGATCATCCTCCTCCGCTTCCAAGCTACTGGCAGCGGCACCTGTTATGATCCGGTGACCTTGGAGCAGCATGAAAACTTTCACTGGAATAGGTGGTCACTATACTGACCACAAATCCTGATCTTAACACCGCAACTAGAAGTAGCCGTGGAGTGTACCTAACCAATCCTAGACACCTCGTCACAGCCGGAGGACTAAATACCCCTAACGATGGAAATAGGAATACTATCTTGCCTCAGAGCAGAACCCCAAAGGATAGACAGCCCCCCACAAATATTGGCGGTGAGTCAGAGAGGAAAAAATATACACAGGCAGAAAAACAGGATTTAGCACAGGAGGCCACTCTAGCTAAAATAGGACAGGATAGGTCAGTATTAAAACCCTTCAAAAATATCCACAGCAGAATATACAAAAACTTCCTCCATCTAACTAAAGATGTAGGAGCGTAAATCTGCACCTCCAGCGAATCCTACAATCAGAGCAGGAATACAATCAAAAACAAGCACACAGTCTGTGTGCCACAGAAAAAGAAACAGACACTTATCTTTGCTGAAATGGCAGCCAAGTAGGAGAAGCCAGACAGAGATCCATCATATCCCAAAAAACATTGACAACGGGCAAGGACTAATGAGTCCTGCAAACCTAAATACTCCAGTCAGTACTGCAATTAGCAGAAACACCTGTCCAAGACTGCAGCCCAGAAACAACTGCATTACCATCTGCTACCACCAGAGGGAGCTCAAAAGCAGAATTCACAACAGTACCCCCCCCCCCAACTTGAAGAGGGGTCACAGAACCCTCACCAGAGCCCCCAGGACGATCAGGATGAGCCAGATGAAAGGCACGGACCAAATCAGCAGCATGGACATCAGAGGCAAAAACCCAAGCATTATCCTCCTGGCCATAACCCTTCCATTTGACAAGGTACTGAAGCTTCCGCCTCGAAAAACGGGAATCCAAAATCTTCTCAACAACATATTCCAACTCCTCATCAACCAACACAGGGGCCGGAGGATCAGCAGAGGGAACAACGGGCTCCACATATTTCCGCAATAAAGATCTATGGAAGACATTATGGATAGCAAAAGAGGCCGGAAGCGCCAGTCGAAAAGACACCGGATTAATAATCTCAGAAATCCTATAAGGACCAATAAACCGAGGCTTAAACTTAGGAGAAGAAACCTTCATAGGAACATGACGGGAAGACAACCAGACCAGATCCCCAACCCGAAGCTGAGAACCAACACACCGACGACGATTAGCAAAACGTTGAGCCTCCTCTTGAGACAACACCAAATTGTCCATCACATGAGCCCAAATCTCCTGCAACCTGTCCACCACAGAATCAACACCAGGACAGTCAGGAGGCTCAACCTGCCCAGAAGAAAACGAGGATGAAAACCAAAATTAGAAAAGAAAGGCGAAACCAAAGTAGCCGAACTAGCCCGATTATTAAGTGCAAACTCGGCCAATGGCAAGAAGGCCACCCAATCATCCTGATCAGCAGACACAAAGCATCTCAAATAAGTCTCCAAAGTCTGATTAGTTCGCTCGGTCTGACCATTTGTCTGAGGATGGAACGCAGAAAAAAAGG
Source organism: Ranitomeya imitator (assembly GCF_032444005.1). Classification (NCBI taxonomy): domain Eukaryota; kingdom Metazoa; phylum Chordata; class Amphibia; order Anura; family Dendrobatidae; genus Ranitomeya; species Ranitomeya imitator. The sequence goes on from NC_091284.1 coordinate 285,100,472, forward strand.
ACAAATCAATGCCCAGCCTAGCACAAAAGGCCCGCCAAAACCTAGAAACAAACTGGGAACCTCTGTCGGACACAATATTCTCCGGGATACCATGCAAACGGACCACATGCTGAAAAAACAACGGAACCAAATCCGAAGAGGAAGGCAACTTAGGCAAAGGCACCAAATGAACCATCTTAGAGAACCGGTCACAAACAACCCAGATAACCGACATCCTCTGGGAAACCGGAAGATCGGAAATAAAATCCATAAAAATATGCGTCCAGGGCCTCTCAGGGACCGGCAATGGCAAAAGCAACCCACTAGCACGGGAACAACAAGGCTAGGCCCGCGCACAAGTCCCACAGGACTGCACAAAAGAACGCACATCACGCGACAAAGAAGGCCACCAAAAGGACCTACCGACCAAGTCTCTGGTACCAAAAATGCCAGGATGACCAGCCAACATGGAACAGTGAACCTCAGAAATCACTCTACTAGTCCATCTGTCAGGAACAAACAATTTCCCCACAGGACAGCGGTCAGGTTTATCAGCTTCAAATTCCTGAAGAACCCGTTGTAAATCAGGGGAAATGGCAGAAAGGGCCACCCCCTCTTTCAAAATACCGACCGGTTCCAAGACCTCAGGAGAATCAGGCAAAAAACTCCTAGAGAGGTCATCAGCCTTAATGTTCTTAGAACCCGGAAGGTACGAGACCACAAAATCAAAACGGGAAAAAAACAAGGACCATCGAGCCTGTCTAGGATTCAACCGTTTAGCAGACTCGAGGTAAATCAAATTCTTATGATCAGTCAAGACCACAATACGGTGCTTAGCTCCCTCAAGCCAATGTTGCCACTCCTCAAACGCCCACTTCATAGCCAACAACTCCCGATTGCCAACATCATACTTGCGTTCAGCAGGCGAAACTTACGGGAAAAGAAGGCACACGGTTTCATTAAGGAACCAACAGGATCCCTCTGAGACAAAACGGCCCCTGCCCCAATCAGAAGCGTCAAACTCAACCTGAAACGGAAGAGAAACATCCGGTTGGCGCAACACCGGAGCAGAAGTAAATCGACGTTTAAGCTCCTGAAAGGCAGAGACAGCCGCAGAGGACCAATTCGCCACATCCGCGTCTTTCTTCGTCAAATCGGTCAAGGGTTTAACCACGCTGGAAAAATTAGCAATGAAACGGTGATAAAAATTTGCAAAACCCAAAAATTTCTGAAGGCTCTTCACAGATGTGGGCTGAATCCAATCATGAATAGCCTGAACCTTAACCGGATCCATCTCTATAGATGAGGGAGAAAAAATAAAGCCCAAAAAAGAGACTTTCTGCACCCCAAAGAGACACTTAGACCCTTTCACAAACAGGGCATTGTCACGAAGGATCTGAAATACCATCCTGACCTGTTCCACATGAGACTCCCAATCATCTGAAAAAATCAAAATATTGTCCAAATATACAATCAAGAACTTATCAATATAAGTCCGGAAGATATCATGCATGAAGGACTGAAAAACAGATGGAGCATTAGTGAGCCTGAATGGCATTACAAGGTATTCAAAATGGCCTTCGGGCGTGTTAAACGCAGTTTTCCATTCATCACCCTGCTTAATACGAACAAGATTATATGCCCCCCGAAGGTCAATCTTAGTAAACCAACTAGCTCCCTTAATCCTAGCAAACAAATCGGCAAAGGATTTTAAAACTTGACCGTGATTTTATTCAAGAGGCGATAATCAATACAGGGTCTCAAGGAACCATCTTTTTTAGCAACAAAAAAGAACCCTGCTCCCAACGGTAAAGAAGATGGCCGAATATGCCCTTTCTCCAAAGACTCCTTAATATAGCTCCGCATGGCGGTATGTTCAGGCACAGACAGGTTAAAAAGTCGACCCTTAGGAAACTTACAACCTTGAATCAAGTCAATAGCACAATCGCAGTCCCTGAGCGGTGGAAGGAAACTGGACTTGGGCTCATCGAATACATCCTGAAAATCAGACAAAAATTCTGGAATTTCAGAAGAGGAAGAAGAGGAGATTGACATCAAAGGAACATCATTATGAACCCCCTGACAACCCCAACTAGTCACAGACATGGACTTCCAATCCAACACAGGTTTATGTACCTGCAACCACGGAAAACCCAGCACGATAGCATCATGCAAATTATGCAACACCAGAAATCGACAATCTTCCTGATGGGCTGGCGCCATGCGCATGGTCACCTGTGTCCAAAACTGGGGCTTATTTTTAGCCAAGGGTGTAGCATCAATGCCCCTTAAAGGAATAGGGTTCTGCAAAGGCTGCAAGGAAAAACCACAACGCCTAGCAAACCCAAAGTCCATTAAGTTCAAGGCGGCGCCTGAATCCACAAACGCCATGACAGAAAATGATGATAATGAGCAGATCAAGGACACAGATAACAGAAATTTAGGTTGTATGGTACTGATGGTAAATGAACTAGCGATCCTCTTTGTCAGCTTAGGACAGACTGAAATGACATGAGAAGCATCGCCACAATAATAACACAACCCATTTTGACGTCTGAATCCTTGTCGTTCCCGTCTAGACAGAATCCTATCACACTGCATTGGCTCAGGAATCTGCTCTGAGGACAACGCCACAGCGCGCACAGTTTTGCGCTCCCGCAAGCGCCGGTCAATCTGAATGGCCAGAGACATAGAATCACTCAGACCAGAAGGCGTGGGAAACCCCACCATGACATCTTTAATGGATTCAGAAAGACCCCTTCTGAAAATTGCTGCCAAAGCATCATTATTCCATTTAGTCAACACAGACCATTTTCTGAATTTCTGACAATACAATTCTGCCGCCTCTTGACCCTGAAACAGGACCAACAAGGTCTTCTCAGCTTGATCCACAGAATTAGGTTCATCATATAATAATCCCAAAGCCTGAAAAAAGGAGTCTATGTTAAGCAAAGCCGGATTCCCAGATTCCAGGGAAAACGCCCAATCCTGCGGGTCGCCACGCAGCAGGGAGATTACGATTTTTACTCGCTGAATGGAATCACCGGAGGATCGAGGTCTCAGAGCAAAAAACAGTTTACAGTTGTTTTTAAAACTCAAAAATTTGGATCTGTCACCAGAAAACAAATCAGGAGTAGGAATCTTCGGTTCTAAAGCAAGAGTCTGAACAATATAATCTTAAATACCCTGTACCCTAGCAGCAAGCTGGTCTACACGAGAAGCTATTTCCTGAACATTCATGCTAGTACAAAGCTCCTCAGCCACCCAGAGATTAAGAGGGAAGAGAACAGAAAGCAGACTGAAGAAAAAAAAATGGCTCAATACCTTTCTTCCCTTCTTCTGAGAGGCATTTAACTTATTATGGGCCAGTTGTACTGTTATGATCCGGTGACCTTGGAGCAGCATGAAAACTTTCACTGGAGTAGGTGGTCACTATACTGACCGCAAATCCTGATCTTAACACCGCGACTAGAAGTAGCCGTGGAGTGTACCTAACCAATCCTAGACACCTCGTCACAGCCGGAGGACTAAATACCCCTAAAGATGGAAATAGGAATACTATCTTGCCTCAGAGCAGAACCCCAAAGGATAGACAGCCCCCACAAATATTGGCGGTGAGTCGGAGAGGAAAAAACATACACAGGCAGAAAAACAGGATTTAGCACAGGAGGCCACTCTAGCTAAAATAGGACAGGATAGGACAGAGTTCTGTGGGGTCAGTATTAAAACCCTTCAAAAATATCCACAGCAGAATATACAAAAACTTCCTCCATCTAATTAAAGACGTAGGAGCGTAAATCTGCACCTCCAGCGAATCCTACAATCAGAGCAGGAATACAATCAAAAACAAGCACACAGTCTGTGTGCCACAGAAAAAGAAACAGACACTTATCTTTGCTGAAATGGCAGCCAAGTAGGAGAAGCCAGACAGAGATCCATCATATCCCAAAAAACATTGACAACTGGCAAGGACTAATGAGTCCTGCAAACCTAAATACCCCAGTCAGAATTGCAATTAGCAAAAACACCTGTCCAAGACTGCAGCCCAGAATCAACTGCAATTCCATCTGCTACCACCAGAGGGAGCTCAAAAGCAGAATTCACAACAGGCACCCTCTTCCCCCAATGGCTGCCAATCTGCGTCAGCAACTGGGTCATCTATCACCTCCTCTTCAATGTCATGTGCCCCTTACTCTGTGTCACCGTGTAAGGTGCTGTAGCGTTCGTGACGGGGCACCATAGTCTCATCAGGGTCAGATTCTGGCTCAGTACACTGCGAGGGCAATGTAGTGCATCTGTGCACTCCATGTCCGATTCATCTTGTAAAGGGCTTTTAACAATTTCCCTCTCTAACCCAGGCACGGTATGTGTAAAGAGCTCCATGGAGTAAACTGTGGTGTCGCCTGCCGTATCCTTCACTTTTGGTTTGGATGAAGGACACAAGGAAGCAAATCCGAAACTTCTGAAGAGGAGGCGAAAGAGCTAGAGGCTGAGTCAGCAAGGAAAGCCAAATCTTTTTCCTGTTGCTCCGGCTTTAAAAGCTGTTTTCCTACTCCCAGATAAGGGAGCCTTCGAGGCCTTGTGTAGCCAGACGATGACGCTGGCTCAACACCTTGAGCCTTTGGTGCTATTTTGCTTTTCCCACTACCAACAGATGCTCCACAACCACCACTACCACCATCAGTACCAGCTGGCAACGAACGCCCACGGCCTGTTCCACCAGAATTCCTCAATTTTGGAAAAATCTAACCAAAATAACAACAGTTATATGGTACTGTAAAGCAAGGTAGAAGGTGTATATAAACTTGTTGAGAATTTAAATCTCCCTTTTTTTGGAGGGGGGGGAGATTGCAACAAAACTCAGGCCCAGTGTATTACACTACACAATGTAAGTGGCAGAACGTGGCTGGAAGATATACGACAAACAGAACTGACGTAGATCCACTTACTGCCAATTAAAATCTCCCTTTTTTTGGTGGGAGACTGCACCAAAACTCAGGCCCAGTGTATTACACTACACAATGTAAGTGGCAGAACGTGACTGGAAGATATACGACAAACTAACCAAACTGACGTAGATCTACTTAGTGCCAGTTTAAATATCCCTTTTTTGGGGGGAGGGGAAACTGCAACAAAACACAGACCCAGTGTATTACACTACACAATGTAAGTGGCAGAACGTGGCTGGCTGATATACAGGTCCTTCTCAAAAAATTAGCATATAGTGTTAAATTTCATTATTTACCATAATGTAATGATTACAATTAAACTTTCATATATTATAGATTCATTATCCACCAACTGAAATTTGTCAGGTCTTTTATTGTTTTAATACTGATGATTTTGGCATACAACTCCTGATAACCCAAAAAACCTGTCTCAATAAATTAGCATATCAAGAAAAGGTTCTCTAAACGACCTATTACCCTAATCTTCTGAATCAACTAATTAACTCTAAACACATGCAAAAGATACCTGAGGCTTTTATAAACTCCCTGCCTGGTTCATTACTCAAAACCCCCATCATGGGTAAGACTAGCGACCTGACAGATGTCAAGAAGGCCATCATTGACACCCTCAAGCAAGAGGGTAAGACCCAGAAAGAAATTTCTCAACAAATAGGCTGTTCCCAGAGTGCTGTATCAAGGCACCTCAATGGTAAGTCTGTTGGAAGGAAACAATGTGGCAGAAAACGCTGTACAACGAGAAGAGGAGACAGGACCCTGAGGAAGATTGTGGAGAAGGACCGATTCCAGACCTTGGGGAACCTGAGGAAGCAGTGGACTGAGTCTGGTGTGGAAACATCCAGAGCCACCGTGCACATGCGTGTGCAGGAAATGGGCTACAGGTGCCGCATTCCCCAGGTAAAGCCACTTTTGAACCATAAACAGCGGAAGAGGCGCCTGACCTGGGCTACAGAGAAGCAGCACTGGACTGTTGCTAAGTGGTCCCAAGTACTTTTTTCTGATGAAAGCAAATTTTGCATGTCATTCGGAAATCAAGGTGCCAGAGTCTGGAGGAAGACTGGGGAGAAGGAAATGCCAAAATGCCTGAAGTCCAGTGTCAAGTACCCACAGTCAGTGATGGTGTGGGGTGCCATGTCAGCTGCTGGTGTTGGTCCACTGTGTTTCATCAAGGGCAGGGTCAATGCAGCTAGCTATCAGGAGATTTTGGAGCACTTCATGCTTCCATCGGCTGAAATGCTTTATGGAGATGAAGATTTCATTTTTCAGCACGACCTGGCACCTGCTCACAGTGCCAAAACCACTGGTAAATGGTTTACTGCCCATGGTATTACTGTGCTCAATTGGCCTGCCAACTCTCCTGACCTGAACCCCATAGAGAATCTGTGGGATATTGTGAAGAGAAAGTTGAGAGACGCAAGACCCAACACTCTGGATGAGCTTAAGGCCGCTATTGAAGCATCCTGGGCCTCCATAACATCTCAGCAGTGTCACAGGCTGATTGCCTCCATGCCACGCCGCATTGAAGCAGTCATTTCTGCCAAAGGATTCCCGACCAAGTATTGAGTGCATAACTGAACATTATTATTTGATGGTTTTTTTGTTTGTTATTAAAAAACACTTTTATTTGATTGGATGGGTGAAATATGCTAATTTATTGAGACAGGTTTTTTGGGTTATCAGGAGTTGTATGCCAAAATCATCAGTATTAAAACAATAAAAGACCTGACAAATTTCAGTTGGTGGATAATGAATCTATAATATATGAAAGTTTAATTGTAATCATTACATTATGGTAAATAATGAAATTTAACACTATATGCTAATTTTTTGAGAAGGACCTGTACAACAAACTAACGGAACTGACGTAGATCCACTTAGTGCCAATTAAAATCTCCCTTTTTTGGGGGGGAGACTGCACCAAAACTCGGGCCCAGTGTATTACACTACACAATGTAAGTGGCAGAACGTGGCTGGAAGATATACGACAAACTAACAGAATTAACATAAATCCACTTAGTGCCAATTAAAATCTCCCTTTTTTGGGGGGGAGACAGCACCAAAACTCAGGCCCAGTGTATTACACTTGTAGGGATTTCACTCACTCAGGTGCGACGGCTGAGACTCAGGAGGCATGTTCCTTTAAAAGTTCACAGGGTTTATTGCATCATAAACCACATGGCAAAATAACAGAAAGCAAATAGCCTTTGGCTCAGGAAAAGAAAAACAAGTGTCCAGTCCTTCCGGCTCTGTCCTGGAGCCTTGACACACTCAGGAGGGTTTCACCTCCACACATATCTGCTGTGTAAAGCATTAGCCAGTCTTATATAGAGCTAAGCACACCCAGTATCCCATCACATGATTAGACATGTGGTCTGACATCACCACAGGTCCTGAAACACACATATATACATGGCTATGTGTAATAAAGAAATACTCCGGGCTACATCACAGCGAGAAGCCACCTACGTGACACATACCTCCCGTCGACTACACACCCTTTAGCCATGTTACACACTACACAATGTAAGTGACAGAACGTGGCTGGAAAATATACGACAAACAGAACTGACGTCGATCCACTTAGTGCCAATTAAAATCTCCCTATTTGGGGGGGGAGACTGCACCAAAACTCGGGCCCAGTGTATTACCCTACACAATGTAAGTGGCAGAACGTGGCTGGAAGATATACGACAAACTAACAGAACTGATGTAGATCCAATTAGTGACAATTTAAATCTCCCTTTTTTGGGGGGGAGACTGCAACAAAACTCAGGCACAGTGTGTTACACTACACAATGTAAGTGGCAGAACGTGGCTGGAAGATATACGACAAACTAACAGAACTGACGTAGATCCACTTAGTGCCAATTTGAATCTCCTTTTTTGGGGGGAGACTGCAACAAAACTCAGGCCCAGTGTATTACACTACACAATGTAAGTGGCAAATTGTGGCTGGAAGATGTACGACAAACTAACACAACTTACGTAGATCCACTTAGTGCCAATTTAAATCTCCCTTTTTTTGGGGGGAGACTGCAACAAAGCTCAGGCCCAGTGTATAACACTACACGATGTAAGTGGCAGAACGTGGCTGGAAGACATACGACAAACTAACAGAACTGACGTAGATCCACTTAGTGCCAATTTAAATCTCCCTTTTTTTGGGGGGGAATTGCAACAAAGCTCAGGCCGAGTGTATTACACTACACAATGTAAGTGGCAGAACGTGGCTGGAAGATATACGACAAACTAACAGAACTAACGTAGATCCACTTAGTGCCAATTTAAATCTCCCCTTTATTTGGGGGGAGACTGCAACAAAACTCAGGCCCAGTGTATTACTCTACACTATGTAAATGGCAGAACTGTTGTGAATTCTGTGGCAGAGCTCCCTCCTGTGGTCACAAGTGGTACTTCGGCTGATTCTGTCTATGAGCTTCCGTTGGTGGATGTGAGTGGTACTGCGGCTTCTGAGTTTCCTTCCTCAGGTGATGTGGTGAAGTCGTTAGGTGCTGCTCTATTTAACTCCACCTAGTGCTTTGCTCCTGGCCTCCAGTCAATGTTCTAGTATTGGTCTTGCTTCCTCCTGGATCGTTCCTGTGGCCTGTCTTCCTGCATAAGCTAAGTTTTGCTTGTGTTATTTTTGTTTGCTATTTTTTCTGTCCAGCTTGCTATATTGGTTTTTTTTGCTTGCTGGAAGCTCTGGGACGCAGAGGGAGCACCTCCGTACCGTTAGTCGGTGCGGAGGGTCTTTTTGCCCCTCTGCGTGGTTGTTTGTAGGGTTTTGTGTTGACCGCAAAGCAATCTTTCCTATCTTCGGTCTGTTCAGTAAGTTGGGCCTCACTTTGCTAAATCTATTTCATCTCTGCGTTTGTAATTTCATCTCTACTCACAGTCATTATATGTGGGGGGCTGCCTTTTCCTTTGGGGTATTTCTCTGAGGCAAGGTAGGCTTATTTTTCTATCTTAGGCCTAGCTAGATTCTCAGGCTGTGCCGAGTTGCATAGGGAGCGTTAGGCGCAATCCACGGCTGCCTCTAGTGTGGTTGGATAGGATTAGGGATTGCGGTCAGCAGAGTTTCCACGTCTCAGAGCTCGTCCTATGTTTTTTGGTTATTGTCAGGTCACTGTGTGTGCTCTGAACCTCAAGGTCCATTGTGGTTCTGAATTACCTGTTCATAAGAGTACTGGAGGCCCAAAGTACTAATGCTTCTCAATAGAGGGAAAAAAGAAGTTCTGAGACCATTTTTTTTTCTTTGCACTGTGTTTTGCCTTTTTTTCCCCCTAGACATTTGGGTGGTTCAGGACACAGGTGTAGTGATGGACATTAAAGGTCTGTCTTCATGTGTGGATCATCTCACTGCAAGAGTACAAAATATTCAAGACTTTGTGGTTCAGAATTCTATGTTAGAACCAAGAATTCCTATTCCTGATTTGTTTTCTGGAGATAGAGCTAAATTTCTGAGTTTCAAAAATAATTGTAAACTGTTTCTGGCTTTGAAACCTCGCTCCTCTGGTGACCCAGTTCAACAAGTTAGGATCATTATTTCTTTATTACGTGGCGACCCTCAAGACTGGGCATTTTACCTTGCACCAGGAGATCCTGCATTATGTAATATTGATGCGTTTTTCCTGGCGCTCGGATTGCTGTACGATGAACCTAATTCGGTGGATCAGGCAGAGAAAAATTTGCTGGCTCTGTGTCAGGGTAAGGATGAGATAGAGATTAATTGTCAGAAGTTTAGAAAGTGGTCCGTGCTCACTCAATGGAATGAAGGTGCACTGGCAGCTATTTTCAGAAAGGGTCTCTCTGAAGCCCTTAAGGATGTCATCGTGGGATTTCCTATGCCTGCTGGTCTGAATGAGTCTATGTCTTTGGCCATTCAGATCGGTCGACGCTTGCGTGAGCGTAAATCTGTGCACCATTTGGCGGTATTATCCGAGCATAAACCTGAGCCTATGCAGTGCGATAGGACTTTGACCAGAGTTGAACGGCAAGAATACAGATGTCAGAATGGGCTGTGTTTCTACTGTGGGGATTCCACTCATGCTATCTCCGATTGTCCTAAGCGCACTAAGCGGTTCGCTAGGTCTGCCACCATTGGTACGGTACAGTCAAAATTTCTTTTGTCCGTTACTTTGATCTGCTCTTTGTCATCTTATTCTGTCATGGCATTTGTGGATTCAGGCGCTGCTCTGAATTTGATGGACTTGGAGTATGCTAGGCGTTGTGGGTTTTTCTTGGAGCCCTTGCAGTGTCCTATTCCATTGAGAGGAATTGATGCTACACCTTTGGCCAAGAATAAGCCTCAATACTGGACCCAGCTGACCATGTGCATGGCTCCTGCACATCAGGAGGATATTCGCTTTCTGGTGTTGCATAATCTGCATGATGTGGTCGTGTTGGGGTTGCCATGGCTACAAGTCCATAACCCAGTATTAGATTGGAAATCAATGTCTGTGTTCAGCTGGGGTTGTCAGGGGGTACATGGTGATGTCCCATTTCTGTCTATTTCGTCATCCACCCCTTCTGAGATCCCAGAGTTCTTGTCTGATTACCGGGATGTATTTGATGAGCCCAAGTCCAATGCCCTACCTCCGCATAGGGATTGTGATTGTGCTATCGATTTGATTCCTGGTAGTAAGTTTCCTAAAGGTCGACTGTTTAATTTATCTATACCTGAACACGCCGCTATGCGGAGTTACGTGAAGGAGTCCTTGGAGAAGGGTCATATTCGCCCGTCATCATCGCCATTGGGAGCGGGGTTCTTTTTTGTGGCCAAGAAGGATGGTTCGCTGAGACCTTGTATAGATTACTACCTTCTAAATAAGATCACGGTCAAATTTCAGTACCCCTTGCCGCTGCTATCTGATTTGTTTGCTCGGATCAAGGGGGCTAGTTGGTTCACCAAGATAGATCTTCGTGGTGCGTATAATCTTGTGCGTATTAAGCGGGGCGATGAATGGAAAACTGCATTTAATACGCCCGAGGGCCATTTTGAGTACCTAGTTATGCCTTTTGGACTTGCCAATGCTCCATCGGTGTTTCAGTCCTTTATGCATGACATCTTCCGAGAGTACCTGGATAAATTCCTGATTGTATACTTGGATGATATCTTGGTCTTCTCGGATGATTGGGAGTCTCATGTGAAGCAGGTCAGAATGGTGTTCCAGGTCCTGAGTGCTAATTCTTTGTTTGTGAAGGGATCAAAGTGTCTCTTTGGTGTTCAGAAGGTTTCATTTTTGGGGTTCATTTTTTCCCCTTCTACTATCGAGATGGACCCTGTTAAGGTCCAGGCCATCTATGATTGGACTCAGCAGACATCTCTGAAGAGTCTGCAAAAGTTCCTGGGCTTTGCTAATTTTTATCGTCGCTTCATCTGTAATTTTTCTAGTATTGCTAAACTATTGACCGATTTGACCAAGAAGGGTGCTGATGTGGTCAATTGGTCTTCTGCTGCTGTGGAAGCTTTTCAAGAGTTAAAGCGTCGTTTTTCTTCTGCCCCTGTGTTGTGTCAACCAGATGTTTCGCTTCCGTTCCAGGTCGAGGTTGATGCTTCTGAAATTGGAGCGGGGGCTGTTTTGTCGCAGAGAAGTTCTGATTGCTCGGTGATGAAACCATGCGCCTTCTTTTCCAGGAAGTTTTCGCCTGCTGAGCGAAATTATGATGTTGGCAATCGAGAGTTGCTGGCCATGAAGTGGGCATTCGAGGAGTGGCGTCATTGGCTTGAAGGAGCTAAGCATCGCGTGGTGGTCTTGACTGATCACAAGAACTTGACTTATCTTGAGTCTGCCAAATGGTTGAATCCTAGACAGGCTCGTTGGTCGCTGTTTTTCTCCCGTTTTGACTTTGTGGTTTCGTACCTTCCGGGCTCTAAAAATGTGAAGGCGGATGCCCTGTCTAGGAGTTTTGTGGCCGACTCTCCGGGTTTGTCTGAGCCAGCGGGTATTCTCAAAGAGGGAGTAATTTTGTCTGCCATCTCCCCTGATTTGCGGCGGGTGCTGCAAAAATTTCAGGCTAATAAACCTGATCGTTGCCCAGCGGAGAAACTGTTTGTCCCTGATAGGTGGACGAATAAAGTTATCTCTGAGCTTCATTGTTCGGTGTTGGCTGGTCATCCTGGAATCTTTGGTACCAGAGATTTAGTGGCTAGATCCTTTTGGTGGCCGTCTCTGTCGCGGGATGTGCGTTCTTTTGTGCAGTCCGGTGGGATTTGTGCTCGGGCTAAGCGCTGCTGTTCTCATGCCAGTGGGTTGCTTTTGCCCTTGCCGGTCCCGAAGAGGCCTTGGACACATATCTCTATGGATTTTATTTCGGATCTCCCCGTCTCTCAAAAAATGTCGGTCATTTGGGTGGTTTGTGATCGCTTCTCTAAGATGATCCATTTGGTACCCTTGTCTAAATTACCTTCCTCCTCTGATTTGGTGCCATTGTTCTTCCAGCATGTGGTTCGTTTACATGGCATTCCAGAGAACATCGTTTCTGACAAAGGTTCCCAGTTTGTTTCGAGGTTTTGGCGAGCCTTTTGTGCTAGGATGGGCATTGACTTGTCGTTTTCCTCGGCTTTCCATCCTCAGACTAATGGCCAGACCGAACGAACCAATCAGACCTTGGAAACATATCTGAGATGCTTTGTTTCTGCTGATCAGGATGATTGGGTGTCCTTGCCTTTGGCTGAGTTCGCCCTTAATAATCGGGCCAGCTCGGCTACCTTGGTTTCGCCATTTTTCTGCAACTCCGGGTTCCATCCTCGTTTCTCTTCAGGGCAGGTTGAGTCTTCAGACTGTCCTGGTGTGGATACTGTGGTGGACAGGTTGCAGCAGATTTGGACTCATGTAGTGGATAATTTGACCTTGTCCCAGGAGAAGGCTCAATGTTTCGCTAATCGCAGACGCTGTGTGGGTCCCCGACTTCGTGTTGGGGATTTGGTTTGGTTGTCATCTCGTCATATTCCTATGAAGGTTTCCTCGCCTAAGTTTAAGCCTCGTTTCATTGGTCCGTATAGGATTTTTGAGGTTCTTAATCCTGTGTCTTTTCGTTTGACCCTTCCAGATTCTTTTTCCATCCATAACGTATTCCATAGGTCATTGTTGCGGAGATACGTGGCACCTATGGCTCCATCAGTTGATCCTCCTGCCCCGATTTTGGTGGAGGGGGAGTTGGAGTATATTGTGGAGAAGATTTTGGATTCTCGTGTTTCGAGACGGAAACTCCAGTATCTGGTTAAGTGGAAGGGTTATGGTCAGGAAGATAATTCCTGGGTCTTTGCCTCTGATGTCCATGCTGCCGATCTTGTTCGTGCCTTTCATATGGCTCATCCTGGTCGGCCTGGGGGCTCTGGTGAGGGTTCGGTGACCCCTCCTCAAGGGGGGGGGTACTGTTGTGAATTCTGTGGCAGAGCTCCCTCCTGTGGTCACAAGTGGTACTTCGGCTGATTCTGTCTATGAGCTTCCGTTGGTGGATGTGAGTGGTACTGCGGCTTCTGAGTTTCCTTCCTCAGGTGATGTGGTGAAGTCGTTAGGTGCTGCTCTATTTAACTCCACCTAGTGCTTTGCTCCTGGCCTCCAGTCAATGTTCTAGTATTGGTCTTGCTTCCTCCTGGATCGTTCCTGTGGCCTGTCTTCCTGCATAAGCTAAGTTTTGCTTGTGTTATTTTTGTTTGCTATTTTTTCTGTCCAGCTTGCTATATTGGTTTTTCTTGCTTGCTGGAAGCTCTGGGACGCAGAGGGAGCACCTCCGTACCGTTAGTCGGTGCGGAGGGTCTTTTTGCCCCTCTGCGTGGTTGTTTGTAGGGTTTTGTGTTGACCGCAAAGCAATCTTTCCTATCTTCGGTCTGTTCAGTAAGTTGGGCCTCACTTTGCTAAATCTATTTCATCTCTGCGTTTGTAATTTCATCTCTACTCACAGTCATTATATGTGGGGGGCTGCCTTTTCCTTTGGGGTATTTCTCTGAGGCAAGGTAGGCTTATTTTTCTATCTTAGGCCTAGCTAGTTTCTCAGGCTGTGCCGAGTTGCATAGGGAGCGTTAGGCGCAATCCACGGCTGCCTCTAGTGTGGTTGGATAGGATTAGGGATTGTGGTCAGCAGAGTTTCCACGTCTCAGAGCTCGTCCTATGTTTTTTGGTTATTGTCAGGTCACTGTGTGTGCTCTGAACCTCAAGGTCCATTGTGGTTCTGAATTACCTGTTCATAACACAGAACGTGGCTGGCTGATATATGACAAACTAAGAGAACTGACGTAGATCCACTTAGTGCCAATGAAAATCTCCCCTTTTTTGGGGGAAGACAGCACCAAAACTGAGGCCCAGGGTATTACACTATACAATGTAAGTGGCAGAACGTGGCTGGCTGATATACGACAAACTAACAGAACTGACGTAGATCCACTTAGTGCCAATTTAAATCTCCCTTTTTTTGGGGGGGAGACTGTAACAAAACTCATGCCCAGTGTATTACACTACACAATGTAAGTGGCAGAACGTGGCTGGAAGATATACGACAAACAAGCAGAACTGACGTAGATCCACTTAATGCCAATTTAAATCTCCCTTTTAGGGGGAAAGAATGCACCAAAACTCAGGCACAGTGTATAACACTGCACAATATAAGTGGCAGAACGTGGCTGGAAGATATGTAAAAAAATACAAGGACTGTAGTACAATTTCAATCTCCTTACAATGATCTCAAGAAAAGTATGGCAGCAATAAAAAGGACTGCTGCACACAAAAGTGTGGACAAATAAACAAGATAACTGTGCAGAAAGGAGCAACAGGATTTTTGCTTTGAAAAAAGCAGTTGGTTTGCACAGCGGCGTACAAACAGCAATGCAGCTTTTAGGGAGCCTTATGAGGCAGCCTAATAAGCTACAGAGCTGATGCACAAAAATATAAACTCCACAGTCCCTGCAAAAAAAAGGTGGTGTTGGACAGTGGAAATCGCTACAGCACAAGCAGTTTTGGGGCTTAATCTTCCCTCCCTAACTATATCCCTTCTTCTGATGCAGCTGCAGCAACCTCTCCCTATGCTAAGATCAGCAGAAGTAAGATGGCGGTCGGCGTGCATGCCCTTTTATAGCCCCTGTGACACCGCAGAAAGCAAGCCAATCACTCTCTTGCCCTTCTCTAAGATGGTGGGGACCGAGACCTATGTCATCACGCTGCCCACACTCTGCGTCCTCCTTCATTGGATGAAAAATGGTGCTGAAAACGTCATATGAAACGCGACTTTGGCGTGCTGATCGCCGGCCTCATGGCCGATCCCACATTGGGATCGGGTTGGGTTTCATGAAACCTGACTTTGCCGAAAGTCGGCAATTTTTGAATTTGTCCGATCCGTTTCGCTCAACCCTACTTGCCACCACTACAGGGAAAAGTGTAAGGAGCTGGGCAAAGCACCAGTATTGGCGCATCTATTAGATTTGCCTTTTCTGGGTTCCTGCGGGCTGATGTTTTTAGCATGGGGGCTCAATATCCATGGCCCCTTACCAGCCTGTGAGTACCAGCCCCCAGCGGTCTTCTTTAGCACAGCTGGTTATAAAAAATATAATTCATTAAAAAGTATGGGAACCCCTCTATTCTTTAAAACAAGCCTTGCTAACACTGACAGCTGCGGGTTGTAGCCCCCAGCTGTCAGTTTTGCCTTGCGGGTTATTAAAAATACAGGGGAACCCACACCATTTTTTTACTATTTATTTAGAGCGCAGGCACTGGCCGATAAATAATCCCATCAGCCGATGCCTGCTCTCGCTTTTATTAGTGGCAGCAGGCGTAGGCTTATGGGAGCAGTAGTCCCATCAGCCTGCGCTAGTGATCGGAGGTATATTTAATACCTCTGATCACAGCTTCAGGCTCAGGCTGCCATTTGATACTGTGGGAATCGCGGCTGTCTGACAGGCGGTAATGATTTTATTGCCGATGAGAAGCAGGGATTGCCGCTCTGTCATGCACATGGCAGTGTGGCAAACACTGAATGTTCGGGCCCCTATTCAGGTAAATGGAGTCCTGGTTTGTGTCCAGATACTGTCCTGGTACCCAAACCCAAACTTTATTTTTACTGTTCGGCCGAACCCACCAGAAAGGAACATTCAAGGCTCCATCCTTCTCTAGTCAGCAATAACCTGGTGACAGATTCCCTTTCAGGAGTTGACATTTTATCTCTATTTATCCTTAATGACATTTTCTCTCTATTTTTTCTCTATTCCTGGAGGACAACTGAATACAACTACATCAATACAATAACATTGGTAAGTGTCTACTGTCTGTTATAAATTATGCCACTTTCTGGCAGAATTATAGTTAATCTGTTGAGTTAGGCTACACTCCCTGCTGCTCTACTCATGGAACAGAAGGATGGCAAAAGTTGGAAACTGTTATTACAGTTACCCTTCCACTTTTAAACCCCAGATTTCTGGCATAAATTGTTTATTGAATTCTCTCCTATAAAATTCTTAAACTCTAATTAGATTTAGTCTGCAGACGTCTGCCAAACAACTCAAGGACAATACTCTTTTTGGCTTTGAAAATATATTGAGAATGCGTTTAATGGTTGAAAAATCACAATGTAATGGAGGACATTCATCACACAGCTCAGTTCCGCACAGTTTATTGCTTTCTGAAATACTTTGATTACATGCATGTCTCACTGCAAATAGAGAGGACGAGGAAAGGCGGCAAACTGGTAAAGAGTGAAATCACTGTATGGGGGAGACTGGGAAAATGCAAATACTTTATTCAGTTCTGTTACCAAGAAGTTGCACTGATTCATCAGGTATAAACATATTAATATTGATATATACAAATGTAACAGAGCAAAAAGAGCTGCATTCTTTCAATATATTTGAATGTCAAGAACTCTGCTTGCTACAATTGTATTTTGATTCTCACCATTTAAGAGTCTTGTTCGCTCTCAGTAAAGAAAACCTTGGCTGTGACAAACGTAATCTGCCTTAGAACTGAGAGTTACTTTTATTTGTTATACTGTATTTGTATCCATTCTATCTATGAGCCAAATATCTTACTTTTTTATTATTTTAATTTTGAAGAATCTTATTGAGATCCGATGGAAAGGAAATTGTAATGAACCTCACTATTGGCCTATTTCCTAAGATCTTATCTTTCAAAGTCAGAAATAAGACAACAGGGATTTTATTTGTATTGATTATGGTTTCTTTAATATCATTATTCCATCCCACAATCACTGATGAGTAGCTGCAGCTGCAAATGATGAACTTTTATATGATTTTATATATTGCGGTTTTGTGGCATCCATTACGTAATCTGCACTGAACTTTTGAGGCATTCACTGCTTGTTAAAAGAACAAGTGATATTTCATATTGGCTCTCTCACATGACCTTTACATTACTATAACTAGCATTGGACGCAAAATATTTTTCTAAAGAACAGTTCATCTACTATTAAGGCTTCACTTGCCCTATCTAGTGATGAGCGAACATGTTTGCCTCTGCTCGTTACTCGCCCGAGTATCACTATGCTCAGTCTACTCGGCGAGCACCGAGCATTATTCAGCGGTAACTGGTTTCTCCACCCAGCATTTTTGGCGGACTTTAGAGACCCAATCACGCTGCATGGATTGTCTGCCAGGCCATGAAACGCCGCAGCCATCTTTATTGTGGTCATGCAGTGATTGGCTTGGCCGCACAGCATCATCCAGAGTATAAGAGATCTTGGGCCGCCCTGCTCGCCGCATTCTGCTCCAGATCCAGCGAGAGTAGGGAGAGCTGCTGCTGAGATAGGGTCCGAATTGTGGTTTTATAGTTAGTGTATGTCTGCAATTCTTGAATCCACAACTCCTGAGAAACCAACAGTCCTTTTTAGGGCTAATTCGTGGGTCCCGATATTGCATCCCTCCCAAAGCTCCATAACTTTCTGCCGCTGCTGCTGCAGCTTTTTTACTATATACGTAGTTGCATTTTTCTTTTCCCAAAAATTCACCCCCCCCCCAAAAAGAACAAAAAGTGTGTTCTGTCAGACTGAGGTCTGTTTAAAAATCATACTTTACCAGGCATACGTAGCATAGTTGTGTGTGCTAGCCTTGTGCCACTTTTTTGGGGGTGATTTAAATTCACCAAAAAAGGCCTCATATATCTGCGTGCTCCAAGTTTTGGCATTTTAGGTCGTTTTGCCACAGTTTTTCTGTCACTTACTCTAATTATATACAGCACTATTTGGCATTTAAAAAAAAAAACGGGTCACATATTTGCCAGTGTGGTATTTCCGTGACAGCCTTCATATATCTGCGTGCTCCGAGTTTGGGCATTGTTGGCCGGTGAAGTCCTTTTTATGCTGTCTGATACTCTAATTATATACAGCACTATTTAGCATAAAAAAATATAAAAAGGCCACATATTTGCCAGTGTGGTATTTCCATGACATCCCTCATATATCCGCTTGTTCCAAGTTTGGGCACTTTTTTTGCTGTTTGTTACTCTAATTATATACAGCACTATTTCGCATAAAAAAATATAAAAAGGCCACATATTTGCCAGTGTGGTATTTTCATGACAGCCCTCATATATCCGCGTGTTCCACGTTTGGGATTTGTAGGCCGGAATACCACATTTTTTGCTGTCTGACACTCGAATTGTATACAGCACTATTTAGCATAAAAAAATACAGTGCCTACAAGTAGTATTCAACCCCCTCCAGATTTAGCAGGTTTAATAAGATGCAAATAAGTTAGAACCTTCAAACTTCAAACAAGAGCAGGATTTATTAACAGATGCATAAATCTTACAAACCAAAAAGTTTTGTTGCTCAGTTAAATTTTTATAAATTTTAAACATAAAAGTGTGGGTCAATTATTATTCAACCCCTAGGTTTAATATTTTGTGGAATAACCTTTGTTTGCAATTACAGCTAATAATCGTCTTTTATAAGACCTGATCAGGCCAGCACAGGTCTCTGGAGTTATCTTGGCCCACTCCTCCATGCAGATCTTCTCCAAGTTATCTAGGTTCTTTGGGTGTCTCATGTGGACTTTAATCTTGAGCTCCTTCCACAAGTTTTCAATTGGGTTAAGGTCAGGAGACTGACTAGGCCACTGCAACACCGTGATTTTTTGCCTCTTGAACCAGGCCTTGGTTTTCTTGGCTGTGTGCTTTGGGTCGTTGTCTTGTTGGAAGATGAAATGACGACCCATCTTAAGATCCTTGATGGAGGAGCGGAGGTTCTTGGCCAAAATCTCCAGGTAGGCCGTGCTATCCATCTTCCCATGGATGCGGACCAGATGGCCAGACCCCTTGGCTGAGAAACAGCCCCACAGCATGATGCTGCCACCACCATGCTTGACTGTAGGGATGGTATTCTTGGGGTCGTATGCAGTGCCATCCAGTCTCCAAACGTCACGCGTTTGGTTGGCACCAAAGATCTCGATCTTGGTCTCATCAGACAGAGAACCTTGAACCAGTCAGTCTCAGAGTCCTCCAAGTGATCATGAGCAAACTGTAGACGAGCCTTGACATGATGCTTTGAAAGTAAAGGTACCTTACGGGCTCGTCTGGAACGGAGACCATTGCGGTGGAGTACGTTACTTATGGTATTGACTGAAACCAATGTCCCCACTGCCATGAGATCTTCCCGGAGCTCCTTCCTTGTTGTCCTTGGGTTAGCCTTGACTCTTCGGACAAGCCTGGCCTCGGCACGGGAGGAAACTTTCAAAGGCTGTCCAGGCCGTGGAAGGCTAACAGTAGTTCCATAAGCCTTCCACTTCCGGATGATGCTCCCAACAGTGGAGACAGGTAGGCCCAACTCCTTGGAAAGGGTTTTGTACCCCTTGCCAGCCTTGTGACCCTCCACGATCTTGTCTCTGATGGCCTTGGAATGCTCCTTTGTCTTTCCCATGTTGACCATGTATGAGTGCTGTTCACAAGTTTGGGGAGGGTCTTAAATAGTCAGAAAAGGCTGGAAAAAGAGATAATTAATCCAAACATGTGAAGCTCATTGTTCTTTGTGCCTGAACTACTTCTTAATACTTTAGGGGAACCAAACAGAATTCTGGTGGGTTGAGGGGTTGAATAATAAATGACCCTCTGAAAAGACTTTTCACAATTTAAAAAAAAAATAAACAAAGAAATAACATTCTTTTTTGCTGCAGTGCATTTCACACTTCCAGGCTGATCTACAGTCCAAATGTCACAAAGCCAAGTTAATTCCAAATGTGTAAACCTGCTAAATCTGCAGGGGGTTGAATACTACTTGTAGGCACTGTCGGGATCACACTCAGTCGGAGCAGCCTTTGGAAGTGGGGAAATCACCAGAAATAATACACAAGACACGTCTTGTATAGTGTATCACTGGGAAGTCTCTGAAGCACGCCTGCCTTCAAGGTGCTACCCCTTCTTTATATAGTTGTTTAGTGGTTATACAAGTTTTGCATGTTTAAACAAAGAGACAAAACAGGAAAGAAAGAAAAGAAAAGAAAACAGTTTCGTAGGCGGCAGTTTCACAACAAACAGTACAAAGGCAATTCCACAGACAAGAAAAACAGGATTTCATACTATAGCTAAAATGTCCTTGAATGGACAGGTCAATATTTATCACAAATTCTTTTTTTTATTTTTGTTCATTGAGGTAATCATTTTTGTTCTGCTCTTCACAATACCCCCTTTGACATATTCCATTCAAAACCTTGTCGATCATTTTAGTCATTCTTTTTGTGATATTACAAAAAAAAACTTTATATTCTCGCATCCATTACACAAAATTTATTTGTGCATACCGAGATACCCTTGAGTACAACCTTGAATAATACATATATAATTACAATAACCATAACTGTATGTATTAGGCTTTGCATAATCCCGGTAACCCACCCACCGATCCCTCTGAACCAATTGGCCAGGTTAAGAAAAGAAAAGGTATCTGACCACCAGCTATCCTTATTTTGGTCATTGTCTTTGTCATACTGATCCCTGAGTCGTTGTACGAATCTATTGTTCAAAGGGGCTAGAGAATTCAGTCTTTCCCATGCCTCCGTTGAGGTTAACATTATTAACATCAATATCATGAGTCTTATACTGCTTTTTTGCAATGGCTTGCATGTATCCATGATGCCTTTCCTTCAAGCTTGACTGCTGTTGGAGTTGTTAACAGGACTTGGAAAGGTCCGTCAAATCTCGGTTCCAGAGTCTTTCTGGTGTGTCTTTTCACGTAGACTTGATCACCAGGTTCCAACTTGTGGCCTCCTTCGAGATTTTCATGATCTGGAAGGGAAGCAAAAACTTGCGAATGCACTTTAGTTAAACGTTTTTGTAATTCTTGTACATAAGCAGTTAAAGTCTCAGTATTCAACATCAGTTGTTGTGGAAAATAACAACCCAAATTTGCTGCTCTACCAAAAAGAATCTCATGTGGTGACAGCTTAGCCTTCCCCCTTGGGGTGTTTCGGATGGAATACAGGGCAAGTGGTAGACACTCGGTCCAAGGCTTTCCTGTTTCTGCCATGGCCGTCTGGATTTTTAATTTTATTGTCCCATTTAATCTTTCCACTTTACCTGAACTCTGTGGATGATATGGAGTGTGAAACTGGTTTTCTACTCCCAACATTTTCATAACATTCTGGAATATTTCCCCAGTAAAATGGGTACCCCTATCTGACTCGATCACCTAAGGCATGCCGTAACGGGGTATCAGTTCATGTGCTATTTTAATGGCAGTAGTTTTTGCTGAGGCTTTACGAACTGGATAAGCCTCTGGCCACCCTGAGAACATGTCCACACACACAAGCACATATTCGTATCCATTGTACCTAGGAAGTTGGATGTAGTCGATCTGGAGTCTTTGAAAGGGATACAGTGGTCTTACATGATGCTTGGTTGGGGTTTTAATGGCCTGACCTGGATTGTGTGCCAGGCATATAGCGCATGCAGCACACATGTTCCGAGCAAAATTACCAAAGCCTGGAGCCAACCACCTTTCTTTTACCTTGAGCGTCATACCATTTGCCGACACATGCGTGGGTAGGTGGAGGTCACTTGCCACTGCGGGGTACCAGGCTCTGGGTAAACACAACAAAGTTCCTTTTTTCCATAATCCTTGCTGATCTTCTGCCCCTTTTTTCTGCCACTGCCCTCGTTCTTCGTCGTCTACCTGTTTCTGAGCTTCCTTCAATCTTTCCTCATCATCTTCAGAGCTATCTAGTGTGTGGGCATGATGTAAGGGTTTACGTGCTGCCTGTTTTGCTGCCTTATCGGCTTTATCGTTACCCCTGGCTTCCTGGGTGTCGAGTCTCACATGTGCAGCTACCTTTATCACCGCTATTTCTTTAGTTTCTTGTGCTGCCTCCAGAATCTGTCTAATGAGGGAGGCATGTTTAACAGGTTGGCCTGAAGCAGTCATATAACCTCTGGCTCTCCATATTACGCCAAAATCGAAAATAATGCCATGTGCATATCTAGAATCAGTGTATATGTTTGCTGTCTGATCTTTGGCTATTTTTAGAGCTTCAACTAATGCCGTAAGTTCTGCTTCTTGTGCAGACTGATTAGCAGGGAGAGGTTCTGCTTTCAGCACTTCATGCTGAGTTACTACCGCATAACCTGTATGAAATTGTCCATTCATATCTGCATATCTACTGCCATCTATGAAAAGTTCAAATGTAGCATTACAGAGTGGCTTGTCACGTACATTACATAAGCCCTGAGTCTCTTGTTCCATTAATTGTACACAATCATGCATTGACTTTGATGGGTCAAAGGAGTTGGAGAGTGCAGTTGCAGTTTCCTCAGGTATGGTACCCCCCTCAGACTCTAAAGGGAGCAAAGACGCGAGATTAAGAGTCTGAATCCTGGCAAAGGAAATGTTGGGCGGCAGTAGTAGGGAACATTGGAGACGGAGGTGTCTGGCCATTGAAATATGTTTAGGTTGGACCTGGTTAAGAATGCCATGTACATCATGAGTGGTCTGAACTAGAAGTGGGTGATCAAGAACAATCTCAGAAGCTTTATCTAATAACAGTGAAATTGCGGCTACTACTCTTACACAAGAAGGTGCGGCTCTAGCTACAGGGTCCAGATGAGCTGATATGTATGCCACAGGTCTCTGTTTGTTTCCATGTTTTTGTGTGAGCACCCCTGTAGCATGTGAGGATATCTCAGCTGCCATCAATTGAAAAGGTTTAGTGTAGTCTGGGAGTCCCAAAGCCGGAGCTGATACCAGTGCTGTTTTCAAAGAGGAAAATGACTGTTTAGCCTCTTCACTGAGTGAATATGGTGTGTTGGCAATACAGTCATATAAAGGCTGCATGAGTTGACTTGCATGTATGATCCACTGTCTACAGTGTGAAACAATACCTAGGAAAGCACGCAGCTGTTTGTGATTCCTGGGTTCAAGCATGTTACGTATGGCTTCCGTACGTTGAGGTGTGAGGTGTCTGATGCCCTGTGATATGCAGTGACCTAAAAACACGACTGTTTGTTGACAAGCCTGGAGTTTCTGTCTATTTACTTTACAGCCTTCTTGCGCTAGGAAAATTAAGAAATTAACAGTTGAGGTAACTGCCGTCTGCTCATCAGGGCAACAAATAAGTAAGTCATCTACATACTGTAGAATGACTACTCCTGGTTCTGGGATGAAATTTTTTAGCACGGTCTGCATTGCTTCAGAGTACAAAGTTGGTGAGTGTACCATACCTTGTGGCAATCTTGTCCATGCTAATTGTTTACCCTTGAATGTAAAGGCAAACAAATGCCAACAGTTCTTATGTAGTGGCACAGAAAAAAATGCGTTTGATAAGTCAATTACCGTAAAATATGCAGCAGTGCTGGGAATTTGAGACAGTAAGGTATGAGGATTCGGTACCACAGGGGTGACCGGTGCCAAAACCTTATTGATTTCCCGTAAGTCGTGCACCATGCGATATTTCACCATAGTTTCTTTGGAGGACACTTTCTTTTTAACAGGATATAAGGGTGTATTGGCGGGTGACCTGATTTCTACCAAAACACCTTGTAACACATAATCCTGAATTTGTTGAGAAATCGCCTGTTCTTGCTGGGCGCTGATGGGGTATTGCCTAAGCTGAGGTAATATGGTTCCCGGGGCAGTTTCTAACAGTATAGGAGCTACTGATAAAAATCCTACATCAGTGTCTCCTTTTGCCCATAGGCTGTCAGGAACCCGAGACAAGTCAATTTTTGCTTGTTGAGTGTAAATTTCGGGAAAATCCTCCATTGCCTGTATTCTAACATATGGTTCCAGAGTTTCTGCATCTTCAGGGATGGTCAGCATAACTGTGCCATCCTCTCTAAAATGGATGTTTGCATGCATTTTACTTAAGACATCAGTACCCAACAAGCAGGTAGGTGCACCTTTAGCAAATAAAAATTTGGATACAAAAGTTTTAGGGCAAAAGCTCACATTTAAAGGTTTTGTAAAGGGCAACGCCTGAATTTTACCATCATACCCTTCTGCATATGTAACCTTTGAGGATATATTGTCAGGATATGGTAAAAAGTCCTGATTTAAAATGGAGGATGTTGCTCCCGTATCTATCAGAAAAGGTACATTTTTACCCTCAACTTCAACTTGTATTATTGGTCTTCTAGAAGGAAGAGAGACCTGCATAACTTTCAGTCATTCTGAGCTGTCTGTTTGATCAGGCACTGGGTTATTTATCCTATTTTTGGGTACAAAGATTCCTGAATCTATATCTGCTTTTCTCTTCCTACATTCCCTTTGGAAATGTCCTGGCTTCTTACAGTAATGACAAGCAAACTTTTGATTAGCAGAGCCAGTATTAGCCTGTGCAATTCTTACTGGCTTAGAATTTTCTCTTAAGTCCATTTCTATCCCTACAGCTTTCTGTCTAGCCAGGTGTGGGTCTTCCAAGGTTCTCCAATCAGGGGTTGCGGCCTTAAGCTTTTCCTTCACTTTTGGAGACAATCCATCTATAAAGGTTTTTGTAACTAACCTCATCATTCCTGGAGCGGTTAGATCCATGCCTTCATCTCTGAAATTATTTTCTACACTTAGATAATATTCGTCTACTGATTGTCCAGATTTCTGAGCCACCACTCCCGTTGTTCCTCTCTGCCTCTGTCTCTCCCTCATGAAAACCATTAAGTGATCTACAAATTGTGTACCTGATTCTATCGTTTGTAAGGCACCATCTCCTGCTTGGGGCCTATGTACCTGTAGATTTGCTAATAGCTCCTGGAAGAGTCCAGGAGTCATTTTCATTCTACATAATTCTTCTCCATCTGTCCAAACTCCAGCGTGAGTCTGCATAATTTGCTGTATATATTGTGCAAATCTAACTGGACACTGGGTGGGATCTGGTGCTTTATGCAAGAGAGACATGCCTTCAGCGGGGGACCAAGGGAAATATTGTCGAGTTTGGTGATATCTAGTTCCCATTACTCCGTCAGCACCAGGTTCCCTAAAGGGTCTTGGTACTACCCTAACAGGGGCAAGTACAGCGCCATGTCTAGGTGTACCACAGGCTAGGCAATCATTTCTCCAGTCTGGATTTTGTTGTCCACAGTGCGGACATACCCATCCTCCTGGTCCGGCTAAACTTTGAGGTGGTGTTTGGAGAAAAGATGGGGCATGTGGGTTAAGGTATGGGGGTGGGGTATTTTTAGATTCCACATTTTGTTTTTCTCCACAGCCTGTGGGTCTAATACACCACTTTTTACTCTGTTGATTATATGTCCATCCCTCATTTTCTGCTACCCTAGAGACATCAATCAATGCTTGGATCTGATCTATCCATTTCTTGTCTCTGATTATGCCTTTTTTCCTTTCCTGAATTCCTTCCCATAGTTTTCTACTAAAAGCTTCTGCCCTAGTAACTCCAAACTTACTAAAAATCTTTTTCAGCCCCTTAGTGGCATCTTCACCACTTCTCTCCTTTATGATAGTATAGATATCTAATTCTTCTGGTTCCGACTTTGTTTGCTTATTCCCCATTTTCTTATCCTGAGCTTTCTTGCCCTAGGTGGCGTTTGGGTATGAGAATACCTCGTTACCTTCTTCCTAAGGAGCTAGGATGTCTTTTTCTTGCCCTAGGTGGCGTTTGGGTATGAGAATACCTCGTTACTTTCTTCCTAAGGAGCTAGGATGTTTAAACTGTGTTGATGTAAGAAAATCCTGATTCCTACACCTATAGCAAACAACACAAATGCAACCAGACAGAAAAAGAAAAAGAACATACAACGTATCTTGTCCCAGGCTAATTTATCTGTCCTGGGCTCATACTATCACATACAACGTATTCTTGTCCCAGGCTAATTTATCTGTCCTGGGCTCATACTATCATACACTTATCCGTCACCAGGTTTTTGTCAAAGACAGGATCAGAGATTGAACATAGGCGCGGAGGTCTCCCCGAAAGGACGCAACTACGTTGCCCAGTGGGACAGTCACTTCTTCTGTTTCAACCCCCTGGGCGGCTTATAGGGCTATTCCCAACTTCCACACACCTTCTATTCACATTCACTCTCATTCAATGCCGTACTCCGTGAGGTGATCAATTCCTAAATAGTTCAAGAACCCGAGCTATAGGTATCCTCCTCTACTAGAACTACCCGCTAAAGAACACGACACAGAAAATCTTACGGACAGTGCAGGGCAGATATAAGAGATCTAACAGTGTCTCTTACCTGGCCAGGTTTTTGTTTATCTGCCGTCCATTATCCCAGATTCTCTTTTCGTTCGTATTCTGCCGGTGTTCTTGAAGGAATACACAGACCTCGGGTCCCTGTTCAGGCGCCAGGAAATGTCGGGATCACACTCAGTCGGAGCAGCCTTTGGAAGTGGGGAAATCACCAGAAATAATACACAAGACACGTCTTGTATAGTGTATCACTGGGAAGTCTCTGAAGCACGCCTGCCTTCAAGGTGCTACCCCTTCTTTATATAGTTGTTTAGTGGTTATACAAGTTTTGCATGTTTAAACAAAGAGACAAAACAGGAAAGAAAGAAAAGAAAAGAAAACAGTTTCGTGGGCGGCAGTTTCACAACAAACAGTACAAAGGCAATTCCACAGACAAGAAAAACAGGATTTCATACTATAGCTAAAATGTCCTTGAATGGACGGGTCAATATTTATCACAAATTCTTTTTTTTATTTTTGTTCATTGAGGTAATCATTTTTGTTCTGCTCTTCACAGCACTGTATATAAAAAGGCCACGTATTTGCCAGTGTGGTTTTTCCGTGACAGCCCTCATATATCTGTGTGTTCCACGTTTGGGATTTGTAGGCTGGTGTACGAAATTTTTTGCTGTCTTATACTTGAATTATATTCAGCACTATTTAGCATAAAAAAATATAGAAAGGCCACATATTTGCCAGTGTGGTATTTCCATAACAGCCTGTTAGGTGTCAAGTTCACACCGCTGCACAGAGAGAATCTCGAACCATTCTCCTCCAGCCACACTGTAACTTGCTCAGCGGAGACTTCGGTCCCAGCGTCTGGCTCAATCTCATACTGTGCGAATGGTTACTGCTTCCTTTCCAGGCTTTGCCTTTGTAGCCAGCACTGATCAGCAGCAAGCAGATCTTTCTGGGACTAAGTCCTGCTTTTCTCATACCGAGCATGCCCACGGGACGACCTCCCATTGGAGGTAGGGGGTCACATGCTCAGGTCCTGTTGTGGCTCCTATTGGACCATCAGGAAGGTCCTGGAGCGCTACTGCTATAAAAGGTTTGCATGTCCACTTGGCCATGCGCTAGTGTAAACTTATTTACTTGTGTGTGTAAATGAATGCCTGTCGATGGATGAAAGCTCTGAATCATTCCCATCCCTTGTGTTGTTGCTTGCTCGCGAATGGTGGAAGCTCCCTAGCACCAGACAGCGCTACTCTGCACATCCAGCACACAATTCAGCGTCACTCAGCAGCGATCGCCAGTGGGGCGCCGTGCGCTTAGTGCGCTTTCCGCGCCCTGGTTAGGGTGGTTACTGGCGTCCGTCGTTGTACGCACTCTTGTGCGATAAATTATTATTATTAGTTCAGTTCTACCCCTGACACCACAGTAACGGTGTCAAGTGTGAGAGGTCTAGAGGAACTCTTTCCCAGTGTCTTGGAACAGAGTTCTGTGACCCTCTACTTGCACTCTATGTGCGGTATCACGGCCCTGTGACGCAACAGGGTTTGCTTCCTTCATACCGGGTGAAACTAACCCGTGTGTGTATTCACATTATACCACCATCTAGTCCGCCATTACCGAGCAGCAGGTGTCCTTTCTGCACGGTGGACCCCGGACTGCGAACACTAGAGTTGAGCGACTTTTACTTTTTTAGGATCGAGTCGGATTTCGCGAAACCCGACTTTGTCAAAAGTCGGGTCGGGTGAAATCGGCCGATTATTTCGAAAAGTCGGTGGCCGACCGAAACATGAAACCCAATGCAAGTCAATGGGGAATCAAAGTCGGCAGTGAGTGGAGGACAGGAAAACAC
Source organism: Ranitomeya imitator (assembly GCF_032444005.1). Lineage (NCBI taxonomy): Eukaryota > Metazoa > Chordata > Amphibia > Anura > Dendrobatidae > Ranitomeya > Ranitomeya imitator. The sequence continues at coordinate 285,128,835 of NC_091284.1, forward strand.
CTACAGTGCCCATTTTAATGCCAAAAACATAAATTATTATTTCTTAAGTTTGTCAATCTTAATTTACTTTATAATAATAGTTAGGCATTGAAAACACGGGGTCTTTTGGCTAAAGTTGTGGGGTGGTGGGGCTGGCTCAAGATTTTTGTGGGCTCAGGAAAAGTGGAACACGTCACGGCGGTGGAGCAGGGAGAGGTAAGTATTTCAACTTTGCAAGTGCTGTGATCCTGAGCAAGCGGGGGGGGCAAATAGTTGGCACTGGCATGGGGCCCCTCATAGTACGGCATTGTGTTGAAGGAACCTGCACTTTCATCTGCACCTTCCTCTTTGTCCCCGTGTAAGGTGGTATAGTATGCGGGAAGGGGAACCTGACTTTCAGCAGGGTCAGATTCTGGCTGTGTAGAGTGCAAGGGGAATGTAGTGGTCTGGGTCAATGTACCAGCAGACTCATCTAGCAGTGGCTGGGCAATGGGCAGGGTGAGAAGGAAACACAGATGTAGTCCCAAAATAAAAAAAGTAGGCTAAAAACAGTTCAAAATTGGTAACAGGACTAAACAGGCGGCATTGCTTTGTTCAGTGGAGGACAATTGTAACGAGTGGCGCAGAAACAGTTAGAAGGCCAAAAATAAAAAATTAGGCTAAATTCAGTTCAAAATTGGTAACAGGACTAAACAGAAGGCATAGCTTTATTAAGTGGAGGACAATTGTAATGAGTGGTGCAGACACAGGTAGTAGGCCCAAAATAAAAAATTAGGCTAAATTCAGTTCAAAATTGGTAACAAGACTAAAGAGGCGGCATAGCTTTGTTAAGTGAAGGACAATTGTAATGAGTGGCGCAGACACAGTTAGTAGGCCCAAAATAAAAAAGTAGGCTCAATGCAGTTCAAAAATAGTACAGGACTAAACAGGCGACATAGCTTTGTTCAGTGGAGGACAATTGTAATGAGTGGCGCAGACACAGGTAGTAGGCCTAAAATACAAAAGTAGGCTAAAAACAGTTGAAAATTGGTAACAGGACTAAACATGCGGCATAGCTTTGTTCAGTGGAGGACAATTGTAATGAGTGGCGCTGACACAGGTAGTAGGCCCAAAATACAAAAAGTAGGCTAGAAGCAGTTCAAAATTGGTAACAGGACTAAACAGGCGGCATAGCTAGGTACTGGGGTGGGCTCCTCTGCTGAGTAGCAGACAGTGGTAGTAGGCGCAAAGTATTAACTGGTCTAAATGGAGGCCAGGGCCCTGTATATTTTAACTATCATCTATCATTTCAACAAATTTGCATTGGCAGTGCCATTGAAGGATTTAACAGCACAGGCTACACAGTGGTGGAGCAGGGAGAGGTAAGTTTTGCAAGTGGTAGAGCACTGTTCGAGCTGGAGGGAACACTCTCTCGTGGACGGCGGTACTGGCACAGGGCCCCTCATATTATGACAGTGTGTCTGACGATGGTTGTGCACCACCACCATCAGAGACACTTCATTGTACTATGAGGGACCCTGTGCCAGTGCCGTGGCCCAAGAGTGGGCACACCCACCTGTCCAGGCAAACGGCCCTCGCACGGGTGCTTGCGCCAAGTGGTGACCACGGCCCTGTGGGGGGAGTCAGCCCATTTAGGGAGGTATAAAAATTGCCTATGGTGGACATTCAGCAGCTGCAAATGGAGGAATTGGAGCAGTCAGTAAGAGGAGGCCAAAAGCAAGACATTTTTCAGGCAAGCTACGTGTCAGCAGGAGAAGGTGGGGCAAAATAATTTGAAATCCATGATTGGTTCATTTTAATGAAGGTTAGATCATCAACATTCTGGGTAGCCAGACGTGTCCTTTTTTCGGTCAGTATTGAACCAGCAGCACTGAAGACTCTTTCCAATAGCACACTAGAAGCAGGGCAAGCGAGCTCCTGTAATGCATATTCTGCCAATTCAGGCCAGGTGTCTATTTTAGATGCCCAGTAATCAAAGGGGAATGACCTGTGAGGGAGAACATCGATAAGGGAGGAAAAGTAGTTCGTAACCATACTGGACAAATGCTGTCTTCTGTCACTTTGAATCGATGCAGCAGTACCTGTCGTGTCAGCGGTCATTGCGAAATCACTCCACAACCTGGTCATAAAACCCCTCTGTCCAACGCCACTTTGGATTTGTGCACCTCTAACACCTCTGCCATGTTGCCCCCTACAGCTCGTGTGAGAACCATCACCGCCGGTGTGTGCTGGGAATGCCTGAACCAAACGGTCTACAAGAGTTACTTGTTTGGTAGCCAATATTTGCTCAAGGTTCTCATGTGGCATGATATTTTGTAATTTTCCTTTATATCGTGGATCCAGGAGGCAGGCCAACCAGTAATCGTCATCGGTCATCATTTTGATAATGCGGTGGTCCCTTTCTAGGATACGCAAGGCATACTCAGCCATGTTGGCCAATGTTCCAGGTGTCAATTCACTGCTTGTGCTGGGTTGAGGATCACTTTCTTGCAAATCAACATCACTTGTGTCCCGCAAAAACCCTGTACCTGACCTTGCAACACCACCAGTTTCTATTGCCCCCTGGGAAGCATCCTCCTCCCATAAATATTCATCGCCATCATCCTCCTCCTCCTCCTCTTCGTCCGCCACCTCGTCCTGGAGAGTTCCCTGAGCAGACAATGGCTGACTGTCATCAAGGCTTCCCTCCTCCTCGGCTGCAGACGCCAGCTCCTTAATGTGCGTCAAACTTTGCATCAGCAGACGCATTAGTGGGATGCTCATGCTTATGATGGCGTCATCTGCACTTACCAGCCATGTGCATTCCTCAAAACCCTGAAGGACTTGACAGAGGTCTTGGAGCTTCGACCACTGCACACCAGACAACTCCATGTCTGCCATCCAAATGCCTGCCCGTGTATGTGTATCCTCCCACAAATTAATCACAGCACGCCTCTGTTCACACAGCCTCTGAACCATGTGCAGTGTGGAGTTCCACCTTGTTGCAACGTCGATTATTAGGCGGTGCTGGGGAAGATTCAGCGATCGCTGATGGTTCAGCATACGGCTGGAGTGTACGGGCGACTGGCGGATGTGCGAGCAAATTCTTCGAACCTTCAGGAGCAGGGCTGGTAACTCCGGATAATTTTTGAGGAAGCACTGCACCACCAGGTTCAAGGTGTGAGCCAGGCAAGGTATGTGTTTAAGTTCTGAAAGGGCTATTGTAGCCATAAAATTCCTTCCGTTATCACTGACTACCTTGCCTGCCTCAAGATGTACACTGCCCAGCCATGACTGAGTTTGTTGCTGCAAGTGCTCGGCCAGTACTTCCGCGGTGTGTCTGTTGTTATCCAAACACTTCATAACTAACACAGCCTGCTGACGCTTACCACTAGCTGTTCAATAATGGGACACCTCGTGTGCAACACTGGCAGCTGCGGATGGTGTGGTCGTGCGACTGCACTCTGTGGACGAGCTTTCGCTTGTGGAGGAGGAGGAGGACGAGGGGTGGCGAACGCCTACAGCCAACTGTTTCCTAGACCGTGGGCTAGGCAGAACTGTCCCACTATGGCTGTCCCCTCTGGACCCTGCATCCACCACATTAACACAGTGTGCCTTGATGAACTTGTAACGTCCCTGGCCATGCCTACTGGTCCATGCATCTGTTGTGAGGTGCACCTTTCTACTGACTGATTGCCTCAGTGCATGGACAATGCGGTCTTTGACATGCTGTTGGACGGCTGGGATGGCTTTTCTTGCAAAGAAGTGTTGACTGGGTAGGTCATAGCGCGGTACTGCGTAGGCCATCAAGGCTTTGAAAGCTTCACTTTCAACCAACCGGTAGGGCATCATCTCTAATGAGATTAGTCTAGCAATGTGGGCGTTCAAACCCTGTATATGCGGATGACAGGATGAGTACTTTCTTTTCCTAACGAGAGTCTCTTGTAGGGTGAGCTGGACTGGAGAGGTGCATATGGTGGAACTATTGGTGGTGGTGGTGGACATGGCGGATTGAGAAAGGGTTGGTGATGGTATTCTCGATGTTGGCCTACATACAGTGTTTCCTACCAATAACCTTGTGATTCCCTGACTGCTTTGGCCTTGCGACGATACCTCCACATTTGCTGCTGGTGGTGTCCTAACCGGTAGGCTTACAGTGAGGGAAGCAATGTAGCGTTGCTGACTACCTTCATTCTGAGCAGGTGCACCAACAGTACGGGACGTTTGGTAGTTAGTCCAGGTGTCACGATCCAATTTTGGATTTGTGGCAGATCTGGTTTGCCTCAGTTTAAGATCTTTTTTCCTTTCTGGTCATCGGGGGTTAATGCAGTTTTTTCCCCCCGGTGGCCGCTGATGTTATTGCATTGCTGCTGGCTCAGCTGATTGTTTGTGGTGACCTCTCCCTCCATCCTTTAAGAGGTTCATCAGCTGACTGTCTGTGTTAGTTCATTCTTCAGTGACCAAGCCAGGAGTAGGAGCTAGCTGGGAACTGTGGTTCTACTGCTGTGTCTGTTGCATCTGGTGTTTTTTCCTGCTGTGCTGTGCCTTGCAGCATTAAGTTAAGTGTGGTTTTCCATTTCCTTGTCTGTATACTCTGTTTTGGTGATATTTTCACACTGGTGCAGTCCACCTCTCTTGGGGGGGAGAGGGGGTCACTGATAGGGTCTGCACAGGAGACAGGACTACGCTGGTGGCTCGGGCCTCCTAACCTTCATAGGTACCCCGGAGATAAGGGAAAGCCAGGGCCCTTTTTTGGGGGGGAGACTGACCCAAAACTCAGATCCAGTGTATATAACAATGCAATCTAAGTGGCAGAAAGTGGCTGGCTGACATACATCAAACTAACAGGAGTGCAGTAGATCCACTTTGTGAGAATTTGAAACTCCCTTTTTTGGGGGGAGACTGACCCAAAACTCAGGCCCTGTGTATAAAACAACGCAATCTAAGTGGCAGAAAGTGTCTGGAAGATATATGAAAAAATACAAGGACTGTAGTACAATTTCAATCTCCCTACAATGATCTCAGGAAAAGTATGGCAGCAATAAAAAGGACTGCTGCACACAAAAGTGTGGACAAATAAACAAGATAACTGTGCAGAAAGGAGCAACAGGATTTTTGCTTTTAATAAAGCAGTTGGTTTGCACAGCGGCGTGCAAACAGCAATGCAGCTATCAGGAAGTCTTATAAGGCAGCCTAATAAGCTACAGAGCTGATGCACAAAAATATAGCCTCCACTGTCCCTGCAAACAAATGGTGGTGTTGGACAGTGGAAATCGCTACAGCACAAGCAGTTTCGGGGCTTAATCTTCCCTCTTTAACTATATCCCTTCTTCTGATGCAGCTGCGGCAACCTCTCCATATGCTATAATCAGCAGAAGTAAGATGGCGGTCGGCGTGCACGCCCCTTTATAACCCCTGTGATGCCGCAGAAAGCAAGCCAATCACTGTCATGCCCTTCTCTAAGATGGTGGGGACCGAGACCTATGTCATCACGCTGCCAATACTTTTCGTCCTGCTTCATTGGCTGAAAAATGGCGCTGAAAGCGTCATATGAATTGCAACTTTGGCGCGAAGATCGCCGACCTCATGGGCGATCCCACACTAGGATCGGGTCGGGTTTCATGAAACCCGACTTTGCCGAAAGTCGGCGATTTTTGAATTTGTCCGATCCGTTTCGCTCAACCCTACTATATAGGATTACATAGAGGAGCTTGTTTTGGCCTTGCAGCGCCATTCACGGCTGTCTGCACGGTCTGTGTGTGAGTGCAGCTCGCTTTGTAGTCTGTTCTACCGCCACATCCAGTTGTAGTCAGCTCAGGGTGCGTCACTGCCTTATTCCGTTCCATTGTCCGTTTCTCAATTAGTGCAGCCTGCTGCACATTTTTTCAAATTTATCCTATTAGTGGCTTTCCCTCCGTATCCTGCTAGATTGTGGAAAAACACTATATAGGAGTACATAGCCGAGCTTGTTTTGGCCTTGCAGCGCCGTTCACGGCTGTCTGCACGGTCTGTGTGTGAGTGCAGCTCACTCTGTAGTCTGTTCTGCAAAAAAAAAAAATAATAATAAAGTTCACCAAACACACCACTTTACAGTTGTGTAGGCCACATTAGCTCATATAAAAGTCTAGTCCACACTTTAGAAAATTAGTGTTTCTTATACCTGTTAGGAGCTGTTCAGGAATAAGCACACTAAGCCCTTAGTACTTTTTTGCCTATCTTTATCAGTCTACCAAGATGAAGAAGGCAGGGAGTAAGGCACATGGGCGTGGGTATGGCATAGGGAGAGGACGTGGGGATTCTGTGCCTGCTGCAGGCACCGGTGACTCATAATCACCTAGTTTCAGCATGGAACAGTCCTTCTTGCGCAGCTTTGTAGGAGATCGCCGTACCCGCTGCCGCGGGAAGAACAAATTGAAGCCGTTGTCGGATGGATGGCAGATGTCGGATGCATCAACTTCAATTAGTGCCACATCCTCTCAGGCACAGAGCACTGGAGAGCACCCATCTGTCTCTTCACCACCTTCCAAATTGCCCAGGCAGTCAGAGAGCCCAGGACAGGAGCCATCTCTACTTCTGTTCAATGAATCTCTTGGCTTGGAAAGAGGGGGCCAGCCAAGCAGCATTTGAGAAGTAGATGAAGAGGCAGTATGCAGTGATGCCCAACAGCTTTGTCTCTCTGATTCTGAAGAGGCGAGTGGGCCAGTGTCTCCGGTCAGCACACCTCAGTACGCATCTGATGATGGTGCCACTTTCTGGTGCGTACTGTGCTGCCGAGACTACCCAGGAGAAGCAGTTAGTGGAAGAGGGTAGTGTAGATGATGAGGTCCTTGACCCATCATGGCGTGAGGTACAGGATGGTGGTGGGAGCAGCTCTGAGGTAGAGATTTCCCGAACAGCCCCAAAGAGGGAGAGGGTGGGGGAAGACTGCAGTGCCTATAGCCTCCACTTCGACACCCATTCGGAGCATGGCTATTCCAAAAGCCAAAACGGGTGCTACCAAGACTTGCAGTGTCTGGTCCTTTTTTGACACAGTTGCAGACGACATTTGCTTAGTCAAATGCAAGGTGTGTCGTCAGAAAGTCAAAAGAGGGAAAAGTGTCAGCAACCTCAATACCACAAATATGTAGAAACATGTGTGGACCAAGCACGCGGTGGAGTTACAAAAACACACTGAAGACCTAGGCCAACCTACAGCGGCACCTACCACCTCTTCAGCTCATGTAGTTGCCTCTTCTCCAGCTCACACACAGCTGGTTCGGCTTCCTCACAGGATCGCCATGGAAGAACCTCTGGCACTGTTGTCCAGAGACCCAGTGTAATTCCACCCACAGCACCACATTCCCAGTCATCCTCAAACTCCCAGCCCACTCTACAGCCATCGGTAGCACAGGCATGGGAGAAAAGGCGGCCATTCTCGGCAAAGCACCCCTGAGCACAGGCTCTGAATGCTGGCATTGCAAAACTACTGTCCCTTGAAATGCTGTCATTCAGGCTGGTGGAGACTGACACCTTCCGTAACTTGATGGCGTTGGCAGTCCCACAATACAATGTGCCCAGCCGCTTTTATTTCAGCAGGCAAGCCGTCTCTGCCCTGCAAAAGCATGTGGAGGGACACATAAAACACGCGCTACTGAACGCCGTCAGTAGCAAGGTCCACCTCACCACCGATGCGTGGACTAGTCACCATGGACAGGGGCGATACCTTTCCCTCACTACCCATTGGGTTAATGTTGTGGAGCCAGGTACAGATCATGCGAGTGGCGCAGGATGTGTTCTGCCAACTATAAGGATTGCAGGAATCCAGTCTGTACACATTGCCTCCTCATACTCCAGTTCCTCAGAATCATCGCTGTAGGAGCCGTCACGGTCTACCTCCACCTTGACCCGTGAACGCTTAGCTGTTACAACCGATATGAGCACAGCCGTGGCCAAACGTCAACAGGCCGTACTCAGTGGCGTATCTGGGGGGGCAGCCAGGGCATGTGCCCCGGGGGCAGCCGACAGGGGGGGCGCAGTCAGGCCGCCTAAAGCGGCGGTCCGCAGTGTCTCCCCTGGCGGCTGAATTTTGCCGCCCCCGTACTGGCAGTCAGCTGTTCTCTGTGCCGACTGTCAAGCTGACAGCCGGCAGAGAGAAGATGCAGTGCGCCGGATCCCAGTGTTCAATTGTACTGCATCTGAGATGCGAGTACAATTGAAGCTCTGACTGCCGGGTCAAAGCGACGCCTGCAGCGTGATCAGGTCATGTGATCACGCTGCTGACATCACTCGCCCGCGCGGCAGAGCAGAGGCAGAGCTGAGGCACTGATACGCAGATCGGTGGTAAGTGCTCCAGTCGAGCTGAAGACACCAAAGATGCAGGGGGTGATTTAATTGTGAGTGGGAATGGGGGGGATATATTGTGGGGGGGGATTTATTGTGAGTGGAGATGGGGGAATTATTGTGGGGGGGATTTAATGTGAGTGGAGATGGGGGGATTTATTGTGGGGGGGATTTAATGTGAGTGGAGATGGGGGGATTTATTGTGGGGGGATTTAATGTGAGTGGAGATGGGGGATATATTGTGGGGGGGATTTAATGTGAGTGGAGATGGAGGATTTATTGTGGGGGGATTTAATGTGAGTGGAGATGGGGGGATTTATTGTGGGGGGATTTAATGTGAGTGGAGATGGGGGGATTTACTGTGGGGGGATTTAATGTGAGTGGAGATGGGTGGATTTATTGTGGGGGGGATTAAATGTGAGTGGAGATGGGGGATTTATTGTGGGGGGGATTTAATGTGAGTGGAGATTTATTGTGGGGGGATTTAATGTGAGTGGAGATGCGGGATTTATTGTGGGGGGATTTAATGTGAGTGGAGATGGGGGATTTATTGTGGGGGGGATTTAATGTGAGTGGAGATGGGGGGATATATTGTGGGGGGGGATTTAATGTGAGTGGGGATGGGGGGATCTATTATTGGATGGGGGAGATTTAATATGAGTGGAGATGGGGGATTTATTGTGGGGAAGGAAATTAATGTGAGTGGAGATGGGGGATTTATTGTGGGGAAGGGATTTTATGTGAGTGGAGATGGGGGGATTTATTGTAGGGGGGAGATTTAATGTGAGTGGGGATGGGGGGATTTATTATTGGATGGTGGAGATTTAATATGAGTGGAGATGGGGGATTTATTGTGGAGAAGGGATTTAATGTGAGTGGAGATGGGGGATTTATTGGGTGGGGGAGATTTAATGTGAGTGGGGATGGGGGATTTATTAATGGATGGTGGAGATTTAATATGAGTGGAGATGGGGGATTTATTGTGGGGAAGGGATTTAATGTGAGTGGAGATGGGGGGATTTATTGTGGGGGGAGATTTAATGTGAGTGGGGATGGGGGGATTTATTATTGGATGAGGGAGATTTAATATGAGTGGAGATGGGGGATTTATTGTGGGGAAGGGATTTAATGTGAGTGGAGATGGGGAGATTTATTGTGGAGGGATTTAATGTGAGTGGAGATGGGGGGATTTATTGTGGAGGAATTTAATGTGAGTGGAGATGGGGGGATTTATTGTGGGGGGGATTTAATGTGAGTGGAGATGGGGGGATTTATTGTGGGGGTATTTAATGTGAGTGGAGATGGGTGGATTTATCGTGGGGCGGATTTAATGTGAGAGGAGATGGGGGGATTTATTGTGGGGGATTTAACCCCTTCAACCCTGGAGCTTTTTACGTTTTTTTCATTTTTGTTTTTCGCTCCCCTCATTCCCAGAGCCATAACTTTTTTATTTTTCGGTCAATATGGCCATCTGAGGGCATATTTTTTGTGGGACGAGATGTACTTTTGAACGATACCATTGGTTTTACCATGCCATGTAACAGAAAACGGGAAAAAAATTCCAAGTGTGATGAAATTGCAAAAAAAGTGCAATCTCACACTTGTTTTTTGTTTGGCTTTTTTGCTAGGTTCACCAAATGCTAAAACTAACCTGCCATTATGATTCTCCAGGTCATTACGAGTTCATAGACACCTAACATGTCTAGGTTATTTTTTATCTAAGTGATGAAAAAAAATTCCAAAGTTTGCTAAAAAAATTAAAAAAATTGCGCGATTTTCCGATACCCGTAGCGTCTCCAATTTTCGTAATCTGGGGTCAGGTGAGGGCTTATTTTTTGTGTGCCGAGCTGGCGTTTTTAATGATTCCATTTTGGTGTAGATACGTTCTTTTGATCGCCCGTTATTGCATTTTTATGCAATGTTGCGGCGACCAAAAAAACGTAATTTTGGCGTTTTGATTTTTTTTCTCGCTACGCCATTTAGCAGTCAGGTTAATCCTTTGTTTTTATTGATAGATTGGGCGATTCTGAACACGGCGATACCAAATATGTGTATGTTTGATTTTTTTTTTTATTGTTTTATTTTGATTGGGACGAAAGGGGGGTGATTTGAACTTTTATATATTTTTTATTTTTTTTATGTTTTTAAACACTTTTTTTTTTTATATTGGCATGCTTCAATAGCCTCCTTAGGAGGTTAGAAGCATGCACTATACGATCGCCTCTGCTAGATAGAGGTGAAGTACAGATCACCTCTATGTAGCAGAACTGCAGGTGTACTTTAAATGCCGACCACAGGGTGGCGCTCAAAGCAATCGGCCATCAACAACCATAGAGGTCTCAAGGAGACATCTGGTTGTTATGGCAATGCACCGCTGACCCCCGATCATGTGACGGGGGTCAGCGGTGCGAGCACTTCCGGCCGCACGGCCGGGAGCGCTAGTTAAATGCCGCTGTCAGAGCTTGACGGCGGCATTTAACTAGTTAATGGGCGCGGGCGAATCGCGATTCCGCTCGCGCTCATTGCGCGCACATGTCAGCTGTACAAAACAGTTGACATGTCGCGGCTTTGAGGTGGGCTCACCGCCGGAGCCCACCTCAAAGCAGGGGATCTGCCAGCTGACGTACTATTCCGTCAGCTGGCAGAAAGGGGTTAATGTGAGTGGAGATGGGGATTTATTGTGGGAGGGATTTAATGTGAGTGGAGATGGGGGGATTTATTGTGGGGGGGATTAAATGTGAGTGGAGATGGGGGGATTTATTGTGGGGGGATTTAATGTGAGTGGAGATGGGGGATTTATTGTAGGGGGGAGATTTAATGTGAGTGGGGATGGGGGGATTTATTGTGGGGAAGGGATTTAATGTGAGTGGAGATGGGAGATTTATTGAGGGAGGAGATTTAATGTGAGTAGGGATGGGGGATTTATTTTTGGATGGTGGAGATTTAGTATGAGTGGAGATGGGGGATTTATTGTGGGGAAGGGATTTAATGTGAGTGGAGATGGGGGGGATTTATTGTTGGGGGATTTAATGTGAGTGGGGATGGGGGGATTTATTATTGGATGAGGGAGATTTATTATGAAAAAATAGAAACCGCGCTAGAGGACAGGCAAAGAAATGATACAGGTTCTGTATCATTTCTTTGCCTGTCCTCTAGCGCGGTTTCTATTTTTTCTATTTTGAACTTTGTGTACATGGGTGGGCACTACCCTGTTTGATTCCAGCAGCTGAGGAGGTCGGACCTTTAGGGTGAGCGCCAGTGTTTCCCTAGAGATTTAATATGAGTGGAAATGGGGGATTTATTGTGGGGAAGGGATTTAATGTGAGTGGAGATGGGGGGATTTATTCTGTGTGTGGGGAGTGGAGATGGGGGTTTGAATGTGTGTGGGGGGAGATTTGTCATGGGGATGGGGGTGTTTAATGTGTGGGGTGATATTTGGAGTGGGGATGGGGGGATTTAATGTGTGGGGGAGATTTGAGGACAGAAAATGAAGAGCAAAGGGGGAGATGGGGGCATGTATGAGGAAACAATACTTGGGAATGGGGGGCATATATGAGGAAAGAGTATGGGGGATGGGTGCAGACAGTTTGGAGAGCAAAAGGGGGAATGTATGTTGACACAGTATGAGTAGCGATGGGAAAAGCATGTGGGCAGAGTACGGGGAGTGAGGGTGTTGGGATGTGTGCATGCTTATCATGGGGGACAGTGTAAGGGCACAACCAGGGACAGTATACCAAGGAGAGGGAGTGTGATGAGAGAGTACAGTATAAATACTAGGCCCTATAGGGGGGACACAGTATGAGAGGACAGTGTGAAGAGAGGTCCGTGTAAAGAGCATGTACCATAAGAGGGACAGTGTGGGGGTCATATTTTGTGCAGACAATGTAGTGAGGGGCAATTTTTTATTCAGGAGCATTATAATGACACATGTATCTTTAAGGGCATCATGTGGAGATTTTTTACAAAAGAGTGGAGAAGATGGAAGTCTGCAGAGACAGCTGTGGATGAGAAAACTCATGGGATCTGGACAAGATGAAGAAAAGGAGAACGACTCCAGAAACGACATCATCTATAAGGTACCTGGATGTAAATATTATTTGTGATACTAACTAACTCATGTTTTTATTTATGTTAGAAGCATTAAAGGGGATGTCCAGGTTTTTGATTCTATGTGACTGCAGACTTCTGAGTTCTCACAGTGCACACTGCACACTGTCAGGATTCTCTGGTGCTGGGGATTTACATACATGCGGTCATGTGCTGACTAGATATGTGTTTGGGGGCGCCAAAATGAATTCTTGCCCCAGGTGCCAGAAACCCTAGATACGCCTCTGACCGTACTGAAATTAATTTCTTTGGGGAATCGAAGCCACACAGCGCAGGAGCTCTGGAATGCCATCAAGCAAGAGAGCGACGTGTGGTTTGTGCCAGTGAATCTCCAGCCAGTAGTGTTGAGCATTCCGATACCGTAAGTATCGGGTATCGGCCGATATTTGCGGTATCGGAATTCCGATACCGAATTCCGATACTTCCCGCGTATCGTATACCAGAATCGGAAGTTCCCAGAATTCAAACAGAACGCAGCAGCCAATGAGGAATGATTGGAAGTGTGGGCACATCCTGTTTAGCATGGTGGGCATGTAAGTACTGGCAAGGCTGTGATTGGCTGCTGAAATGATGTCACTCTGCACTATAAAAAACGCTGCCGCCATTTTGCGCTCACTCTGCTGTGATTTCAGTTAGGGACAGGACGCTGTGTTCTAACTGAGGGCCAGTTGAGCTAGCTAATTGCTTTATTTTCCTTTCCAAAGGCTAATTTAGCAAAACGCTGTGTGTTCTTCACTGTTCACCTTGCTCTTGCCTTGCAGCGCTGTTTTAACAGCGTTCTGCAAGGTCTCTGTGTGTGTGTGTGTGTGCAGCTCACTCTGTAGTCTGTGTGCAGCCATATACCCGGTTGTATTCAGCTCAGGTGGGGTTCACACTGCCTCACACAGTTGTCCTTTTTTGCTCATAGTGCAGCCTGCTGCACATTTTTTCTCAAATTTCCTATTAGTGTTTTTCCACCCGTCTCCAGCTAAATTGTGGAAAAACACTACATAGGATAACCTAGAGGGGGGTTTTTGGGCCTTGCAGCGCCGTTTACGGCTGTCTGCACGGTCTCCGTGTGAGCCCAGCTCGCCCTGTAGTCTGTGTGCAGCCATAGCCGGTTGGATTCAGCTCAGGGTTCGTTACTGGCTCATACCTTGAGAAAAATTTTCCTTTCTTTCAAATAGTGCAGCCTGTTTAAAAATTTTAAAAAAAATTCCCTATTAGTGTTTTTCCACCCGTCTCCAGCTAAATAGTGGAAAAACACTACATAGGATAACCTAGAGGGGGGTTTTTGGGCCTTGCAGCGCCGTTTACGGCTGTCTGCACGGTCTCCGTGTGAGCCCAGCTCGCCCTGTAGTCTGTGTGCAGCCATAGCCGGTTGGATTCAGCTCAGGGTTCGTTACTGGCTCATACCTTGAGAAAAATTTTCCTTTCTTTCAAATAGTGCAGCCTGTTTAAAAATTTTAAAAAAAATTCCCTATTAGTGTTTTTCCACCCGTCTCCAGCTAAATTGTGGAAAAACACTACATAGGATAACCTAGAGGGGGGTTTTTGGGCCTTGCAGCGCCGTTTACGGCTGTCTGCACGTCTCCGTGTGAGCCAAGCTCGCCCTGTAGTCTGTGTGCAGCCATAGCCGGTTGGATTCAGCTCAGGGTTCGTTACTGGCTCATACCTTGAGAAAAATTTTCCTTTTTTTCAAATAGTGCAGCCTGTTTAAAAATTTTAAAAAAAATTCCCTATTAGTGTCTTTCCACCCGTCTCCAGCTAAATAGTGGAAAAACACTACATAGGATAACCTAGAGGAGGGTTTTTGGGCCTTGCAGCGCCGTTTACGGCTGTCTGCACGGTCTCCGTGTGAGCCCAGCTCGCCCTGTAGTCTGTGTGCAGCCATAGCCGGTTGGATTCAGCTCAGGGTTCGTTACTGGCTCATACCTTGAGAAAAATTTTCCTTTCTTTCAAATAGTGCAGCCTGTTTAAAAATTTTAAAAAAAATTCCCTATTAGTGTTTTTCCACCCGTCTCCAGCTAAATTGTGGAAAAACACTACATAGGATAACCTAGAGGGGGGTTTTTGGGCCTTGCAGCGCCGTTTACGGCTGTCTGCACGTCTCCGTGTGAGCCAAGCTCGCCCTGTAGTCTGTGTGCAGCCATAGCCGGTTGGATTCAGCTCAGGGTTCGTTACTGGCTCATACCTTGAGAAAAATTTTCCTTTTTTTCAAATAGTGCAGCCTGTTTAAAATTTAAAAAAAAAAAATTCCTAAATTCCTATTAGTGTCTTTCCACCCGTCTCCAGCTAAATAGTGGAAAAACACTACATAGGATAACCTAGAGGAGGGTTTTTTGGCCTTGCAGCGCCGTTTACGGCTGTCTGCACGGTCTCCGTGTGATTTAAACTAGCTCTGTAGCCCGATCTGTACAAAAAAAAAAGTAAATTTCACCAAACACAACTTAACACTTGTGTAGGCCACATTTGAAAAATAATAAAGTTTAGTCCACACTTTACAACATTAGTGTTTCTTACACCTGTTAGAAGGAGCATTTCAGGAATAAGCACGCTAAGGCCTTAGTACTTTTCTGCTTATCTTTATCTGTCAACCAAGATGAAGAGGGCAGGGAGTAAGGCACGTGGGCGTGGGCGAGAAGCAGGGAGAGGACGTGGTGATTCTGTGCCTGCTGCGGGCGCCGGTGACTCGTTGTCACTCAGTTTCAGCAGTGAACAGTCCTTCATGCGCAGCTTTGTCGGAGAGCGCCGTGCACCGCTGCTGCGTGAAGACCAAATTGAAGCCGTTGTCGGGTGGATGGCAGCTAACGCCTCGGCATCGACTTCAGTTAGTGCCACATCCTCTCAGGCACAGAGCACTGGAGAGCAGCCATCTGTCTCTTCACCACCTGCCAAATTGGCCAGGCAGTCAGAGAGCCCAGGACAGGAGCCGTCTCTACTTCTGTTCTCTGAATCTCTTGGCTTGGAAACAGGGGGCCAGCCAAGCAGCATTGGAGAAATGGAAGAGGCAGTGTGCAGTGATGCCCAACAGCTTTTTCTCTCTGACTCTGAAGAGGCAGGTGGGCCAGTGCCTCCGGTGACCACAGCGCAGTACGCATCTGATGATGAAACTCTGGTGCCGCTTTCTGATGCGTACTGTGCTGCCGAGACTACCCAGGAGGAGCAGTTGGTGGCAGAGGGAAGTGGAGATGATGAGGTCCTTGACCCATCGTGGCGTGAGGAACAGGAAGGTGGTGGGAGCAGCTCTGAGGAAGAGCTTCCCCTTACGGGCCAAAGAGGGAGAGGGAGGGGGAAGACTGCGGAGCCTGTAGCCTCCACTTTGGCACCCGTTAGGAGCCTGTCTCTTTCCAAAGCCAAAAAGGGCGCTCCCAAGACTTGCAGTGCCTGGTCCTTTTTTGACACAGTTGCAGATGACATTTGTTTTGTCAAATGCAAGCTGTGTCATCAGAAAGTAAAAAGAGGTAAAAGTGTCAGCAACCTCAATACCACAAATATGTGGAAACATGTGCGGACCAGGCACGCGGTGGAGTTACAGAAACACAGTGAAGACGTAGGCCAACCAACAGCGGCAGCTACCACCTCTTCATCTCGTGTTGCCTCTTCCTCCACTGTTGTCCAGAGACCTAGTGTAATTCCACCCACAGCACCACCTTCCCAGTCATCCTCACACTCCCAGTCTACTCTACAGCCATCGGTAGTACAGGCATGGGAGAAAAGGCGGGCATTCTCGGCCAACCACCCCCGAGCACAGGCTCTGAATGCAGGCATTGCCAAACTGTTGTCCCTGGAAATGCTCTCGTTCAGGCTGGTGGAGACTGACAGCTTCCGTGACTTGATGGCATTGGCAGTCCCACAGTACAAGGTGCCCAGCCGCTTTTACTTCAGCAGGCAGGCTGTCCCTGCCCTGCACAGGCATGCTGAGGTAAACATAAAACATGCGCTACTGAACGCCGTCAGTAGCAAGGTCCACCTCACCACCGATGCGTGGACCAGTCAGCATGGACAGGGGCGATATCTTTCCCTCACTGCCCATTGGGTTAATGTTGTTGAGCCAGGTACAGATCGTGCGAGTGGCGCAGGACGTGTCCTGCCCACTCCAAGGATTGCAGGAATCCAGTCTGTACGCATCGACTCCTCCTCTTACACCAGTTCCTCAGATTCCTCTCTGCAGGATCCGTCACAGTCCACCTCCACATGGACCCGTGAACGTTTACCTATGACCGACATGAGCACAGCCGTGGCCAAACGTCAGCAGGCCGTCTTGAAACTAGTTTCATTGGGGCATCGAAGCCACACAGCGCAGGAGCTCTGGAATGCCATCAAGCAGGAGAGCGATGTGTGGTTACTGCCAGCGAATCTCCAGCCAGGCATGGTAGTGTGTGACAATGGCCGAAATCTGGTGGCAGCTTTGGCCCTTGGCAACCTCACTCACATCCCATGTCTGGCACATGTGCTCAATTTGGTTGTGCAGAGTTTTCTGAGGGACTATCCGGATCTTGATGCCCTGCTGCACAAGGTCCGCCTAGAGTGTGCTCACTTGCGGCGTTCCAGCTTGGCCAGATCCCACATTGCTGCTCTGCAGCGCCGATTCCGCCTTCCGGAACACCGCATCATATGTGACCTACCTACCCGGTGGAATTCCACGTTACATATGTTGGAGCGGTTGTGTGAACAGCAGCAAGCAGTTATGGAGTACCAGCTGCATCAGGCGCAAAGAAGTCGCAGTCAGCGCCAATCAGACTTCACAACCACAGAGTGGGCCACTATGAAGGACGTCTGCCAGGTTTTGCGTCCTTTTGATTATTCCACGCGGATGGCAAGTGCAGATGATGCACTAGTCAGCATGACTGTCCCCCTTATCTGCCTGCTTCAGCAAACTTTGCAAGGGTTAAGGGATGATGTTGTGGAAGAGGTGGAGGATGAGGAGTCACCTTTTCCATCAGCTTCTGGAGAGTCAGCGCCACGTGGTTTCTCACAAAGGGGTACACAGGGGCCAATTTATGAGGAGGATGAGGAGGAGTCAATGGAGGAGGAAGAGCTCCGTCCAGAGGAGGGAGCGACACAATTGTCCAGTGGTCAGT
The DNA here is from genome assembly GCF_032444005.1 of Ranitomeya imitator. NCBI lineage: Eukaryota > Metazoa > Chordata > Amphibia > Anura > Dendrobatidae > Ranitomeya > Ranitomeya imitator. The sequence continues at coordinate 285,146,282 of NC_091284.1, forward strand.
GTGTACAGCGAGGGTGGGGTGATGACGAGCGGGCAGAGATCATGTCTCAAGCAGGGGACAGCGTTTCTGGGCCAGTTGGCACTCTGCAGCACATGGTGGATTTCATGCTGCAGTGCCTGAGAAACGACCGCCGCATCGACCACATTCTCAACATGCCTGATTATTGGGTGTTCACCCTCCTCGATCCTCGCTACCGGGACAACGTCCAAAACCTCATCCCTGCGTTGACCCGGGAGCGTAAATTGCGGGAGTACCACGACACACTGGTGAATTCCATCATCTTCTCCTGTCCAACTGAGAGGAGTGCTGCTAGTGCTTTACAAAGCAGCTCAGTGCGTCGAGGCAGTGGGGGAGGCTCTGCCCAAAGAGGGAGCAGAAGCAGTGCCTCTGCCCAAGGCAAGCCCAGTATAGCACAACTCTGGCACACTTTTGTGTGCCCGCCCCAAATGTCTACACCATCACCGGCGGCTCCAGTCAGCAGGAGGCAACGGTTCCGTCAGATGGTGACAGACTACATGGCTTGCCCTCTTATTGTACTCCCAGACGGCTCTTCCCCGTTCAAGTTTTGGGTCTCTAAGCTGGATACATGGCCAGAGCTAAGCCAGTATGCATTGGAGGTGCTGGCTTGCCCTGCGGCTAGTGTCTTATCGGAACGTGTCTTTAGTGCCGCAGGTGGTGTACTAACAGACCGTCGCATGCGACTATCCTCCGATAACGTTGACCGGCTTACTTTCCTGAAAATGAACCAGGCCTGGATCTCGCAGGAATTTGCCACTCCTCTGCCTGATTAAGTAATTGGGCGTCATCCAGGTCTCCTGCTGTGTTCATCTTTCTACCACCTGAACTGCTATTCCTGGGCTCCAACACCGCCAGTTGCGGCTCAGAAGTGCAGGCTGCACAGTAAAAACATACGACCCAGTGTTATTGGGTTTCAGTAACGTCAGCTGATCCCCAGCTGTGTAGCCGGCAATGTGTCCTGCGACCGCCACGCTGGCACAACAACCTAAATGTAAGGGAACCTGTCCCCCCCCCCCCGTCGTTTGTTACTGAAAGAGCCATCTTGTGCAGCAGTAATGCTGCACAAGGAAAAGGTAGCTCTTTTTTTTTAGCTCCTTGCACACGCAGAACTTAACACTTATAAAATGTGTTCACTGATACCGTTATACTGTCCCGGAGCTGGGACTTTCCTTCGCAATGTGACGCAGCACAGCCGTCATTCCTACCCCCTTGGTGCCATGCGCTGCCTCCTCAGCGTTGTTTTAAGCTGTCACGGAGCCTGCGCTGTTCTGTTATCCCTTGGGCATGCCCTATTTGCGCTGCCTGTCTTCTGACATAATTTGGTGTCAGGCTGGCTGCGCCTGTGCGGCCGCGCTGCCCGAGATCCCGCCTCGCTGTGTCTTCTGATTGAGTCACACTGCGGGCCTGGGATCCATGGCCATGCGCAGTGCATATCTTCCCCTCGGGCTCTCGCTCATTTCCCTCCGCCTTCTTTAGACTGTGCGCCGTCAGCTGATCCCTAATTGCATGCCACGGCCGTGACACCGCACAGTCTGAAGAAGAGGGAAGGAGGGGAGTGAGAGTCGAGGATATGCACTGTGCATGTCCATGGTTCCAAGGCCCGCAGTGGGATTACGTTGGACGAGACTGCGAGGTGGGATCTGGAGCAGCGTGGACGCACAGGCAGTAACAGCCTGACACCAAATTATGTCAGAAGACAGGCAGCGCTAATTGGGCATGGCCAAGGGCTAACAGAACAGCGCAGGCTCCGTGACAGCTTAAAACAACGCTGAGGAGGCAGCGCACGGCACCAAGGGGATAGGAATGTCAGCTGTGCTGTGTCCCATTACGAAGGAAACTCGCACCTCCGGGACGGTTTAACGGTATAAGGGGACACATTTTTAGTGTTTACTTCGGTGTTTGCAAGGAGCATAATTAAAAGAACCACCTTTTCCTTTTGCATCGTTAGTGCTGCACAAGATGGCTCTTTCAGCTACAAACGTCTTGGGGGGGGTTAAAGGTTCCCTTTCAACTTGCTCCAATCAGGCTTCGGCCTACACTCTGTTCCTCTGCTCCTCCTGCTGTCCCTGGGCTCTAACACCGCCAGTTGGTGCCTGGAAGTGCTGTGTGCACAGTCAACAGTCGCTCCTCTGTTATTGGGGTTCAGTAACGTCAGCTGATCCCCAGCTGTGTGTGCGGCAATACCTCCAATCTGCTCCTCCTGCTGTCCCTGGGCTCTAACACCGCCAGTTTGTGCCTGGAAGTGCTGTGTGCACAGTCAACAGTCGCTCCTCTGTTATTGGGGTTCAGTAACGTCAGCTGATCCCCAGCTGTGTATCCGGCAACGTGTCATGCGACCGCCACGCTGGCACAACTAAAATGTAAGGGGACCTGTCCCCCCCCCCCCCTAGGCGTTTGTTACTGAAAGAGCCACCATGTGCAGCACTAATACTGCACAAGGGAAAGGTCGCTCTTGAAATTATGCTCCTTGCAAACGCTGAACTACACACTCATGTAATGTGTCCCCTCACACCGTCCAACCGTCCCGGAGGTGGGACTTTCCTTTGTAATGTGACGCAGCACAGCCGTCATTGCTACCCCATGTGTGAGCGGCAAACCTATTTACTGCACAAGGCCACGAATCCCAGCCACGCAGTGTGATTTTTTGAAAACACACTGTGGGTCTGGGATTCATGTCCATCGCTAACCGCAACGGCCGACATGAAATGAGGTCAGAAGACAGGAAGCGCTCACAGCGCATGGCCAAAGGATCACAATAGCGCAGACTCCTGTACAGCAAATAACAACGCTCAGGAATCTGCGCCCAGTACCTAGGTGCAAATTTTGACACCTGTGCTGCGTCTCCTTAAAAAGACAAGTCACGCCTCCACAACTGTTTGACAGTATAATGGGCTAAATAGTGCACGTGTTTTATTCAGCGTGTGCAAGGAGCAAACTAAATAGAGCAACCTTTTACTTGTGCAGCATTAATGCTGCACAAGGTGTGGCTCTTGTACCTTGCAACACCTGAGGGGGGGTTAAAGGTAACCTTTGAAATTGGTTCAACTAGGCTTCGGCCTACACTCTGCTCCTCTCCTCCTCCTGCTGACCCTGGGCTCTAACACCGCCAGTTTTTGCCCGGACATGCGATCTGCACAGAGAAAAACACCAGTCAATGTGTCAGTGGGGTTCAGCAACGCCAGCTGTTCCCCTGCTGTGTAGCTTGCATCGTGTCCAGCACAAGCCACGCTGGCACAACCGACCAAAAGCTGCCAACAGTGCAGGCTTCGGCCTACACATTGCTCCTCTCCTCCTCCTGCTGACCCTGGGCTCTAACACCGCCAGTTTTTGCCCGGACATGCGAGCTGCACAGAGAAAAACACCAGTCAATGTGTCAGTGGGGTTCAGCAACGCCAGCTGTTCCCCTGCTGTGTAGCTTGCATCGTGTCCAGCACAAGCCACGCTGGCACAACCGACCAAAAGCTGCCACCAGTGCAGGCTTCGGCCTACACATTGCTCCTCTCCTCCTCCTGCTGACCCTGGGCTCTAACACCGCCAGTTTTTGCCCGGACATGCGAGCTGCACAGAGAAAAACACCAGTCAATGTGTCAGTGGGGTTCAGCAACGCCAGCTGTTCCCCTGCTGTGTAGCTTGCAACGTGACCTGCAAACGCCACGCAGGCACATGAACTGAAATTGAAGGGAGCCTGCCCCCCACCCCCAGGTGTTTCTATGTATAACAGCCACCTTGTACAGCAGTACTGCTGCATTTGTACAAGGTGGCTGACTTTTTCTCCTTGCCCACGTGGAACTCAAAACGTACAAAATGTGTCTCATTGAGACCATTCCACTGTCCCTGAGGTGTGACTTTCCTTTCTAATGATACGCAGCACCAACCTTGTTAGCGCTGCCCGTCTTTTGACATCATTGGTTAGCTGGCTGCGCCTGTGCGTCTGCCCTGCTCGAAACAACGCCCCTCGGTGTCTTATTTTTTTGGACAGCGAGGGTGTGATTGATGGGCATGTGCAGTGCATATGTTTGCCTGTGTTCACTCATCTCCTTCCGTCTTCTTCAGACTGGGTGTCCTCATGGCCGCGGCAGGCGATAAGGGATCAGATGAGGTCGCCCAGTCTGAAGCTGGTGTAAGGACATGTGTGAGTGTCAAACATATTTACTGCACAAGGCCACGAATCCCAGCCACGCAGTGTGATTTTTTGAAAACACACTGTGGGTCTGGTATTCATGTCCATCGCTAACCGCAACGGCCGACATGAAATGAGGTCAGAAGACAGGAAGCGCTCACAGCGCATGACCAAGGGATCACAATAGCGCAGACTCCTGTACAGCAAATAACAACGCTCAGGAATCTGCGCCCAGCAGCTAGGTGTAAATTTTGACACCTGTGCTGCATCTCCTTAAAAAGACAAGTCACGCCTCCACTACTGTTTGACAGTATAATGGGCTAAATAGTGTACGTGTTTTATTCAGCGTGTGCAAGGAGCAAATTAAATAGAGCAACCTTTTACTTGTGCAGCATTAATGCTGCACAAGGTGTGGCTCTTGTACCTTGCAACACCTGAGGGGGGGTTAAAGGTAACCTTTGAAATTGGTTCAACTAGGCTTCGGCCTACACTCTGCTCCTCTCCTGCTGACCCTGGGCTCAAACACCGCTAGTTTTTGCCCGGAACTGCTAGCTGCACAGAGAAAAACACCAGCCAATGTGTTAGTGGGGTTCAGCACCGCCAGCTGTTCCCCTGCTGTGTAGCCGACATCGTGTCCAGCACAAGCCACGCTGGCACAACCGACCAAAAGCTGCCACCAGTGCAGGCTTCGGCCTACACTCTGCTCCTCTCCTCCTCCTGCTGACCCTGGGCTCAAACACCGCCAGTTTCTGCCCGGACATGCTAGCTGCACAGAGAAAAACACCCACCATTGTGTCAGTGGGGTTCAGCACCGCCAGCTGTTCCCCCGCTGTGTAGCCGGCATCGTGTCCAGCACAAGCCACGCTGGCACAACTGACCAAAAGCTGCCACCAGTGCAGGCTTCGGCCTACACTCTGCTCCTCTCCTCCTCCTGCTGACCCTGGGCTCAAACACCTCCAGTTTCTGCCCGGAAGTGCTAGCTGCACAGAGAAAAACACCAGCCAATGTGTCAGTGGGGTTCAGCACCGCCAGCTGTTCCCCTGCTGTGTAGCCGGCAACGTGACCTGCAAACGCCACGCAGGCACATGAACTGAAATTAAAGGGAACCTGGCCCCACCCCCCCAGGTGTTTCTATGTATCACAGCCACCTAGTACAGCAGTACTGCTGCATTTGTACAAGGTGGCTGACTTTTTCTCCTTGCCCACGTGGAACTCAACACTCATCATTAGAGACCATTCCACTGTCCCTGAGGTGTGACTTTCCTTTCTAATGACACGCAGCACCCCCCTTGGTAGCGCTGCCCGTCTTCTGACATCATTGGTTGGCTGCCTGTGCCTGTGCGTCCGCCCTGCCTGAAACAATGCTCCTCGTTGTCTTACTTATTTTGACTGCGAGGGTGTGATTGATGGGCACGAGCAGTGCATATCTTCGCCTGTCTTAACTCATCTCCTTCCGCCTTCTTCAGACTGTGCAGCCTCATGGCCGCGGCATGCGAGAAGGGATCAGCAGAGGCCGCCCAGTCTGAAGCAGGTGTAAGGACGTGTGTGAGCGGCCAAAATATTTACTGCTCAAGGCCACGAATCCCAGCACCGCAGTGTGACTTTATGAAAAGGCACTGTGGGTCTGGGATTTATGGCCATCGTTAACCGCACCGGCCAACATGAAATGAGGTCATAAGACGGGCAGCTCTAACAGGGCATTGCCAAGGGACAACACAAGAGAGCAGACTCCTGTACAGCAAATAACAACGCTCAGGAAGCTGCGCCAAGCACCAAGGCGTTATTTGGGACACCTGTGCTGCGTCTCCTTAAAAAGCCAAGTCACGCATCCACTACAGTTTGACTGTAGAATGGGCTAAATTGTGTACGTCTTTCATTCAGCGTGTGCAAGTAGACAAATTAATAGAGCAACCTTTCACTTGTGCAGCATTAATACTGCACAAGGTGTGTCTCTTGTGGTTTGTAACACCTGAGGGGGGGTTAAAGGTTTCCTTTGAAATTGGTTCAACTAGGCAACGGCCTACACTCTGCTCCTCTCCTCCTCCTCCTGCTTCACCACGGGCTCTAACATCGCAAGTTTTTGCCCGCAAGTGCTAGCTGCACAGAGAAAAACACCCGCCATTGTGTTAGTGGGGTTCAGCAACGCCAGCTGTTCCCACACTGTGTAGCCGGCAAAGTGTCCTGCAAACGCAACGCTGACACAAAGCTGCCTCCAGTGCAGGCTTCGGCTTACACTCTGCTCCCCCTACTTACCCTTTGCTCCAGCACCGCTAGTTGGGGCTCTAGGAAGACAATCTTTAATAGGCAACGCATCTGGGTTCCAGCACCGCCAGCTGGTTCTCGGCAGTGTTCTTGACACAGGTACTCCCTCGTGCCAAGCCTGGTTTCAGCACCGTCAGCTGTTTCCGGGTTGTGTCAAGCTCACTGAGACGCCTATGCTTGCCCCGTCGTGGTGCGGTCGGGTTAGCCAACTCCAGGGTGCCTCCAGTTTAGGAGCTTCCTATGTGGGCTGCGTGAACTGGTAGTCAAGGCTGGTTCTGTAGTGCCAGTAGGCCCAGCTCCCCCTGTAGGACTGTTGGCGTTCGGTAACTGCGGCTGCCTCGTGGCCTAGCTGTTCTCTCCTCTCCTGTGGGCCTTGGGGTCCACCACCTGGTTCTAGCACCGTCAGCTGGTTCCGGGCCGAGCCTTTGGCTTAGGTGCCTCCTCCTGGGTATCCGAGTTCCGCCAACGTCAGGTGGTCCTTGGTAGTGCTTTTAAGCGCGGGCACCTACAGCTTAGTAACCGGGTTCCAGCACCGCCAGCTGGTCCTCGGTCGTGCCATTGGCTCTTGCACACTGGGGCAACGCATCTGGGTTCCAGCACCGCCAGCTGGTTCTCGGCAGTGTTTTTGTCACAGGTACTCCCTCGTGCCAAACCTGGTTTCAGCACCGTCAGCTGTTTCCGGGTTGTGTCAAACTCGCTGAGACGCCTATGCTTGCCCCGTCGTGGTGCGGTCGGGTTAGCCAACTCCAGGGTGCCTCCAGTTTAGGAGCTTCCTATGTGGGCTGCGAGAACTGGTAGTCAAGGCTGGTTCTGTAGTGCCAGTAGGCCCAGCTCCCCCTGTAGGACTGTTGGGGTTCGGTAACTGCGGCTGCCTCGCGGCCTAGCTGTTCTCTCCTCTCCTGTGGGCCTTGGGGTCCACCACCTGGTTCCAGCACCGTCAGCTGGTTCCGGGCCGAGCCTTTGGCTTAGGTGCCTCCTCCTGGGTATCCGAGTTCCGCCAACGTCAGGCGGTCCTTGGTAGTGCTTTTAAGCGCGGGCACCTACAGCTTAGTAACCGGGTTCCAGCACCGCCAGCTGGTCCTCGGTCGTACCATTGGCTCTTGCACACTGGGGCAACGCATCTGGGTTCCAGCCCCGTCAGCTGGTTCTCGGCAGTGTTCTTGACACAGGTACTCCCTCGTGCCAAGCCTGGTTTCAGCACCGTCAGCTGTTTCCGGGTTGTGTCAAGCTCACTGAGACGCCTATGCTTGCCCCGTCGTGGTGCGGTCGGGTTAGCCAACTCCAGGGTGCCTCCAGTTTAGGAGCTTCCTATGTGGGCTGCGTGAACTGGTAGTCAAGGCTGGTTCTGTAGTGCCAGTAGGCCCAGCTCCCCCTGTAGGACTGTTGGCGTTCGGTAACTGCGGCTGTTATGCTGTGCTATCAGGCAACACAGTGTGCAGTAATCAGCGCACATACAGTGATATGGCAATAACCCAAAAACAATAGAACGAGCTCTGAGACGTGGAATCTCTGCAGACTGCAATACCTGAACCTATCCTCACACAACTAAAAGCAGCAGTGGATTGCGCCTAACACTACCTATGCAACTCGGCACTGCCTGAGGAGCTGACTAGCCTGAAGATAGAAATACAAGCCTGACTTGCCTCAGAGAAATACCCCAAAGGAATAGGCAGCCCCCCACATATAATGACTGTTAGCAAGATGAAAAGACAAAACGTAGGAATGAAATAGATTCAGCAAAGTGAGGCCCGATATTCTAGATAGAGCGAGGATAGCAAAGAGAACTATGCAGTCTACAAAAAACCCTAAAGCAGAACCACGCAAAGGGGGGCAACAAGACCCACCGTGCCGAACTAACGGCACGGCGGTGCACCCTTTGCGTCTCAGAGCTTCCAGCAAAAGAGAATTGCACAGCTGGACAGAAAAAACGGAAACAAAAACAAAGTAACACTTATCTAGCAGAGCAGCAGGCCACAGGAAAGATGCAGTAGCTCAGATCCAACACTGGAACATTGACAAGGAGCAAGGAAGACAGACTCAGGTGGAGTTAAATAGCAAGGCAGCCAACGAGCTCACCAAAACACCTGAGGGAGGAAGCCCAGAGGCTGCAATACCACTTGTGACCACAGGAGTGAATTCAGCCACAGAATTCACAACAGTACCCCCCCCTTGAGGAGGGGTCACTGAACCCTCACCAGAACCCCCAGGCCGACCAGGATGAGCCACATGAAAGGCACGAACAAGATCTGGGGCATGGACATCAGAGGCAAAAACCCAGGAATTATCCTCCTGAGCATAACCCTTCCATTTGACCAGATACTGGAGTTTCCGTCTAGAGACACGAGAATCCAAAATTTTCTCCACAATATACTCCAATTCCCCCTCCACCAAAACAGGGGCAGGAGGCTCCACAGATGGAACCATAGGTGCCACGTATCTTCTCAACAACGACCTATGGAATACATTATGTATGGAAAAGGAGTCTGGGAGGGTCAGACGAAAAGACACCGGATTGAGAATCTCAGAAATCCTATACGGACCAATAAAACGAGGTTTAAATTTAGGAGAGGAAACCTTCATAGGAATATGACGAGAAGATAACCAAACCAGATCCCCAACACGAAGTCGGGGACCCACACGGCGTCTACGATTAGCGAAAAGCTGAGCCTTCTCCTGGGACAAGATCAAATTGTCCACTACCTGAGTCCAGATCTGCTGCAACCTATCCACCACAGAATCCACACCAGGACAGTCCGAAGACTCAACCTGTCCTGAAGAGAAACGAGGATGGAACCCAGAATTGCAGAAAAATGGAGAGACCAAGGTAGCCGAGCTGGCCCGATTATTAAGGGCGAACTCAGCCAACGGCAAAAATGACACCCAATCATCCTGGTCAGCAGAAACAAAACATCTAAGATATGTTTCCAAGGTCTGATTGGTTCGTTCGGTCTGGCCATTAGTCTGAGGATGGAAGGCCGAGGAAAAAGATAGGTCAATGCCCATCCTACCACAAAAGGCTCGCCAGAACCTCGAGACAAACTGGGAACCTCTGTCAGAAACAATATTCTCAGGAATGCCATGCAAACGAACCACATGCTGGAAGAACAAAGGCACCAAATCAGAGGAGGAAGGCAATTTAACCAAGGGCACCAGATGGACCATTTTAGAAAAGCGATCACAGACCACCCAAATGACCGACATCTTTTGAGAAACGGGAAGGTCAGAAATGAAATCCATCGAAATATGTGTCCAAGGCCTCTTCGGGACCGGCAAGGGCAAAAGCAACCCACTGGCACGTGAACAGCAGGGCTTAGCCCTAGCACAAATCCCACAGGACTGCACAAAAGCACGCACATCCCGTGACAGAGATGGCCACCAGAAGGATCTAGCCACTAACTCTCTGGTACCCAAGATTCCTGGATGACCAGCCAGCACCGAACAATGAAGTTCAGAGATAACTTTACTAGTCCACCTATCAGGGACGAACAGTTTCTCGGCCGGACAACGATCAGGTTTATTAGCCTGAAATTTCTGCAACACTCTCCGCAAATCAGGAGAGATGGCAGACACAATGACTCCTTCCTTGAGGATACTCGCCGGCTCAGATAACCCCGGAGAGTCGGGCACAAAACTCCTAGACAGAGCATCCGCCTTCACATTTTTAGAGCCCGGAAGGTACGAAATCACAAAATCAAAACGAGCAAAAAATAACGACCAACGGGCCTGTCTAGGATTCAAGCGCTTGGCAGACTCGAGATAAGTAAGATTCTTATGATCAGTCAATACCACCACGCGATGCTTAGCTCCCTCAAGCCAATGACGCCACTCCTCGAATGCCCACTTCATGGCCAGCAACTCTCGGTTGCCCACATCATAATTACGCTCAGCAGCAGAAAATTTCCTGGAAAAGAAAGCACATGGTTTCAACACTGAGCAACCAGAACCTCTCTGTGACAAAACCGCCCCTGCTCCAATCTCAGAAGCATCAACCTCGACCTGGAACGGAAGAGAAACATCTGGTTGACACAACACAGGGGCACAGCAAAAACGACGCTTCAACTCCTGAAAAGCTTCCACGGCAGCAGAAGACCAATTAACCAAATCAGCACCCTTCTTGGTCAAATCGGTCAATGGTCTGGCAATGCTAGAAAAATTACAGATGAAGCGACGATAAAAATTAGCAAAGCCCAGGAATTTCTGCAGACTTTTCAGAGATGTCGGCTGAGTCCAATCCTGGATGGCCTGGACCTTAACCGGATCCATCTCGATAGTAGAAGGGGAAAAGATGAACCCCAAAAATGAAACTTTCTGCACACCGAAGAGACACTTTGATCCCTTCACGAACAAGGAATTAGCACGCAGTACCTGGAAAACCATTCTGACTTGCTTCACATGAGACTCCCAATCATCAGAGAAGATCAAAATGTCATCCAAGTAAACAATCAGGAATTTATCCAGATACTCACGGAAAATGTCATGCATAAAAGACTGAAAAACAGATGGAGCATTGGCAAGTCCGAACGGCATCACCAGATACTCAAAATGACCCTCGGGCGTATTAAATGCCGTTTTCCATTCATCTCCCTGCCTGATTCTCACCAGATTATACGCACCACGAAGATCAATCTTAGTAAACCAACTAGCCCCCTTAATCCGAGCAAACAAGTCAGATATCAATGGCAAGGGATACTGAAACTTAACAGTGATCTTATTAAGAAGGTGGTAATCAATACACGGTCTTAGCGAACCATCCTTTTTGGCTACAAAAAAGAACCCTGCTCCCAATGGTGATGACGATGGGCGAATATGTCCCTTCTCCAGGGATTCTTTCACATAACTGCGCATAGCGGTGTGTTCAGGCACGGACAAATTAAATAAACGACCCTTAGGGAATTTACTACCAGGAATCAAATTGATAGCACAATCACAATTCCTATGCGGAGGTAGGGCATCAGACTTGGGCTCTTCAAATACATCCTGAAAGTCAGACAAGAACTCTGGGATGTCAGAAGGAATGGATGATGAAATAGACAAAAATGGAACATCACCATGTACTCCCTGACAACCCCAGCTGGTTACCGACATAGAGTTCCAATCTAATACTGGATTATGGGTTTGTAGCCATGGCAACCCCAACACGACCACATCATGCAGATTATGCAGTACCAGAAAGCGAATAACTTCCTGATGTGCAGGAGCCATGCACATGATCAGCTGGGCCCAGTACTGAGGCTTATTCTTGGCCAAAGGTGTAGCATCAATTCCTCTCAACGGAATAGGACACCGCAAAGGCTCCAAGAAAAATCCACCACGTTTAGCATAATCCAAATCCATCAGATTCAGGGCAGCGCCTGAATCCACAAACGCCATGACAGAATACGATGACAAAGAGCATATCAAGGTAATGGACAGAAGGAATTTGGACTGTACAGTACCAATGACGGCAGAGCTATCGAACCGCCTAGTGCGCTTAGGACAATTAGAAATAGCATGAGTGGAATCACCACAGTAGAAACACAGCCTGTTCAGACGTCTGTGTTCTTGCCGTTCAACTTTAGTCATAGTCCTGTCGCACTGCATAGGCTCAGGTTTACTCTCAGACAATACCGCCAGATGGTGCACAGATTTACGCTCGCGCAAGCGACGACCGATCTGAATGGCCAAGGACATAGACTCATTCAAACCAGCAGGCATAGGAAATCCCACCATGACATCCTTAAGAGCTTCAGAGAGACCCTTTCTGAACAAAGCTGCCAGCGCAGATTCATTCCACAGAGTAAGTACTGACCACTTCCTAAATTTCTGACAATATACTTCTACATCATCCTGACCCTGGCATAAAGCCAGCAAATTTTTCTCAGCCTGATCCACTGAATTAGGCTCATCGTAAAGCAATCCAAGCGCCTGGAAAAACGCATCAACATTACTCAATGCAGGGTCTCCTGGCGCAAGAGAAAACGCCCAGTCCTGTGGGTCGCCGCGCAAAAAAGAAATAATAATCAAAACCTGTTGAATAGGATTACCAGAAGAATGAGGTTTCAAGGCCAGAAATAGCTTACAATTATTTTTGAAGCTCAGGAACTTAGTTCTGTCACCAAAAAACAAATCAGGAATAGAAATTCTTGGTTCTAGCATAGATTTCTGATCAATTGTATCTTGAATCTTTTGTACATTTATAACGAGATTATCCATTGAGGAGCACAGAGCCTGAATATCCATGTCCACAGCTGTGTCCTGAAGCACTCTAATGTCTAGGGGAAAAAAAAAAAAAACTGAAGACAGAGCTGAGGAAAAAAAAAATGATGTCAGGACTTCTTTTTTCCCTCTATTGAGAATCATTGGTTTGGGCTCCTTGTACTGTTATGCTGTGCTATCAGGCAACACAGTGTGCAGTAATCAGCGCACATACAGTGATATGGCAATAACCCAAAAACAATAGAACGAGCTCTGAGACGTGGAATCTCTGCAGACTGCAATACCTGAACCTATCCTCACACAACTAAAAGCAGCAGTGGATTGCGCCTAACACTACCTATGCAACTCGGCACTGCCTGAGGAGCTGACTAGCCTGAAGATAGAAATACAAGCCTGACTTGCCTCAGAGAAATACCCCAAAGGAATAGGCAGCCCCCCACATATAATGACTGTTAGCAAGATGAAAAGACAAAACGTAGGAATGAAATAGATTCAGCAAAGTGAGGCCCGATATTCTAGACAGAGCGAGGATAGCAAAGAGAACTATGCAGTCTACAAAAAACCCTAAAGCAGAACCACGCAAAGGGGGGCAAAAAGACCCACCGTGCCGAACTAACGGCACGGCGGTGCACCCTTTGCGTCTCAGAGCTTCCAGCAAAAGAGAATAGCACAGCTGGACAGAAAAAACGGAAACAAAAACAAAGTAACACTTATCTAGCAGAGCAGCAGGCCACAGGAAAGATGCAGTAGCTCAGATCCAACACTGGAACATTGACAAGGAGCAAGGAAGACAGACTCAGGTGGAGTTAAATAGCAAGGCAGCCAACGAGCTCACCAAAACACCTGAGGGAGGAAGCCCAGAGGCTGCAATACCACTTGTGACCACAGGAGTGAATTCAGCCACAGAATTCACAACATGCGGCTGCCTCGCGGCCTAGCTGTTCTCTCCTATCCTGTGGGCCTTGGGGTCCACCACCTGGTTCTAGCACCGTCAGCTGGTTCCGGGCCGAGCCTTTGGCTTAGGTGCCTCCTCCTGGGTATCCGAGTTCCGCCAACGTCAGGCGATCCTTGGTAGTGCTTTTAAGCGCGGGCACCTACAGCTTAGTAACCGGGTTCCAGCACCGTCAGCTGGTCCTCAGTCGTGCCATTGGCTCTTGCACACTGGGGCAACGCATCTGGGTTCCAGCACCGCCAGCTGGTTCTCTCAGTGTTTTTGTCACAGGTACTCCCTCGTGCCAAACCTGGTTTCAGCACCGTCAGCTGTTTCCGGGTTGTGTCAAACTCGCTGAGACGCCTATGCTTGCCCCGTCGTGTTGCGGTCGGGTTAGCCAACTCCAGGGTGCCTCCAGTTTAGGAGCTTCCTATGTGGGCTGCGTGAACTGGTAGTCAAGGCTGGTTCTGTAGTGCCAGTAGGCCCAGCTCCCCCTGTAAGACTGTTGGGGTTCGGTAACTGCGGCTGCCTCGCGGCCTAGCTTTTCTCTCCTCTCCTGTGGACCTTCAGGTCCACCACCTGGTTCCAGCACCGTCAGCTGGTTCTCGGCAGTGTCTTTTGCTCTTGTACCTTCTGCTCCCCATCCTGGTTCCAGTACCGTCAGCTGGTTCCGGGCAGAGCCTTTGGCTTAGGTGCCTCCTTCTGGGTATCCAAGTTCCACCAACGTCAGGTGGTCCTTGGTAGTGCTTTCGGGCACGGGTACCTCCTGCTTAGTAACCGGGTTCCAGTAACGTCAGCTGGTCCTCGGTAGTTCCATTGGCTCTTGGACCTTCGGCTACCCATCTGGGTTCCAGTACCGTCAGCTGGTTCTCGGCAGTGTCTTTTGCTCTTGTACCTTCTGCTCCCCATCCTGGTTCCAGTACCGTCAGCTGGTTCCGGGCAGAGCCTTTGGCTTAGGTGCCTCCTTCTGGGTATCCGAGTTCCGCCAACGTCAGGCGGTCCTTGGTAGTGCTTTTTAGCACGGGTACCTCCTGCTTAGTAACCGGGTTCCAGTGACGTCAGCTGGTCCTCGGTAGTTCCATAGGCTCTTGAACCTTCGGGTAGCCATCCGAGTTCCAGTTCCATCATCAGGTTCTTGGCATTTTCTCAGCCTTCTTGTACCTTCTGCTACATTTCCAAGTTGAAGACCCTAAAGTCGACGACCCGGAAGACCACCCTGATGACGACGACGACGACCCGGAAGACCACCCCGATGACGACGGCGGAGACGACGACGACGGAGACGACGACGGCTGAGACGACGACGGCGGAGACGACGACACTGGAGACGACGACCCTGGAGACGACGACATGGAAGACCGAGAAGCAGAAGAACAAGAGGCTGCAGAACAAAGAGCAGAAGAACATTAAGCATAAGACTTAATATCAGAGCAAAAGATATTATCTAAATTATATGCAGAAGAAGACTAAGCAGTGTATGGGGGTGAGTCCGTTCCTCCTCGTGGTGCCCCTGGATAAAGCCTGATGCTGCAGGCCAAACTGAACGCGGACAAATGTAACTTTTGTGACTGGCAGAACGGAAGGTGTAATCTTCCAACTTTTATAGATAACAACTACGGGAATGCCTGTCACAAATGAGAATATGATGAAGAAGTAGAATAGGAAGAATAATAACAGTGGAATAAAAAGAATATGTAGAATAGGAAGAATAATAATAGTTGAATAAAATGAATATGAAGAATGTAATAAAAAAAAAAAAAAAGGTAAAAAATGAAGAAGAAGATGAATAAGGTGAAGAAGAAGTTGATGTCAAAGATGCTGATGATGATGAAGATGAAAGTGTGGGAAAAGAAAAAAAAAAGAAAAAAAAGAAGGGGAAGGGCGTGGAATAGTGAAACATCAATATCTGACAAAATAAAAAAAAAATTCACATAGTCAATATCTTTGTCACTCCGAACGTCTTAAAAAAAAACAAAAAACATGCTATTCTATTTGATTGGGATAAACCTCTATGACTTTAATGTCTCCGCCACCTCCCCAAATACATCCGGCATTATTCTTAGTTGTTTTCCTTCATGTAGAATGAACCTACAAGGCAAGAAAGGGTTTATTTTAATTCCGATATTTTGGTCCCATTGACTTGCATTGGGATCGGGTATCGGTATCGGCGATATCCGATATTTTTTGAATATCGGCCGATCCTATCCGATACCGATACTTTCCGATATCGGAAGGTATCGCTCAACACTACCAGCCAGGCATGGTAGTGTGTGACAATTGCCGAAATCTGGTGGCAGCTCTGGCCCTAGGCAACCTCACTTACATCTCATGTCTGGCACATGTGCTCAACTTGGTCGTGCAGAGTTTTTTGTGGGACTATCAGGATCTTGATGCACTGCTGCACAAGGTCCGCCTAGAGTGTGCTTACTTGCGGCATTCCAACATGGCAAGATCGCGCATTGCAGCTCTGCAGCGCTAAATCCGTCTTCCGGAACATCGCATCATATGTGACCTACCCACCAGGTGGAATTCCACATTACATATGTTGGAGCAGTTGTGTGAGCAGCAGCAAGCAGTAATGGAGTACCAGCTGCATCAGGCGCAAAGAAGTTGCACTGCGCGCCATGCAGACTTCACAACCACTGAGTGGGCCACTATGAAGGACGTCTGCGAGGTTTTGCGTGCCTTCGATGATTCCACGCGGATGGCGAGTGCAGATGATGCACTAGTCAGCATGACTGTCCCCCTTATCTGCCTGCTTGAAAGAACACTGCAAGCACTAAGGGATGATGTTGTGGAAGAGGTGGAGGATGAGGATGAGTCATCAGTTCCATCTGCTTCTGGACAGTCAGCGCAACATGGTTCCTCACAAAGGCCTAGGCAGGGGACACTTTGTAAGGAAGATGAGGAGTCAATGGAGGAGGAAGACATCGGTCCAGAGGAGGGTGTTACACACTTCTCAAGTAGTCAATGTGTAGAGCGAGGGTGGGGTGATGCAGAGCAGGCAGAGATCACGCCTCAAGCAGGGGACAGCGTTTCTTGGCCAGTTGGCAGTCTGCAGCACTTGGTTGACTTCATGCTGCAGTGCCTGAGAAATGACCGCAGAATCGCCCACATTCTCAACACGGCTGATTATTGGGTGTATACCCTCCTAGATCCGCGCTACCGGGACAACTTACAAACCCTCATAACACCGTTGAACCGGGAGCGTAAAATGCGGGAGTACCAAGACACACTGGTGCATTCCATCAACTTTTCCTGTCCAACTGAGAGCAGTGCTGCTAGTGCTTTACAAAGCAGCTCAGTGCGTTGAGGCAGTGGAGGAAGGTCAGCACAAACAGGGAGCAGAAGCAGTGCCACAGCACAAGGCAAGACCAGTATTATTATTATTATTATTTATTTATATAGCACCATTGATTCCATGGTGCTTTACATGAGAAGGGGTTACATACAAGTTACAGATATCACTTACAGTAAACAAACTAACAATGACAGACTGATACAGAAGGGCGAGAACCCTGCCCTTGCGGGCTTACATTCTACAGGACTATGGGGAAGGATACAGTAGATTGAGGGTTGCAGGAGCTCCGGTGTTGGTGAGGCGGTAGCTTTGGGGGTGATGAGGCGGCAGTGGGGTTAGTGCAGGCTGTAGGCTTTCCAGAAGAGATGGGTTTTCAGGTTCCATCTGAAGGATCCGAATGTGGATGATAGTCGGAAGTGTTGGGGCAAGGAATTCCAGAGGATGGGGGATATTCGGGAGAAGTCTTGGAGGTGGATGGATGAGGAGCGAATAAGTGTGGAGGAGAGAAGGAGGTCTTGGGAGGACCGGAGATCACGTGAGGGAAGATATCGGGAGTTTAGTTCAGAGATATATGGAGGAGACAGGTTGTGGATGGCTTTGTAGGTCAGTATTAGTAATTTGAACTGGATACGCTGAGGGAATGGGAGCCAGTGAAGAGATTTGAAGAAGGGGGAGGCAGATGAGTAGCGAGGAGAGAGATGAATTAGTCGGGCAGCAGAGTTAAGAATGGACTGGAGAGGTGCAAGGGTGTTAGCAGGGAGGCCGCAGAAAAGGATGTTGCAGTAGTCAAGGCGGGAGATGATGAGGGCGTGCACAAGCACTTTAGTAGATTGACGGACGGATTCTGGAGATATTTTTAAGCTGGAGGCGACAGGAGGTGGAAAGAGCTTGGATGTGCGGTTTGAAGGACAGGGCAGAGTCGAAGGTTACTCCGAGGCAGCGGACTTCCGATACGGGGGTAAGCATGATGTCATTGATTGCGATAGATAGGTCAGGTAAGGAAGATCTATGGGATGGAGGAAAGATGATGAGTTCAGATTTGTCTACATTGAGTTTGAGGAAGCGAGAGGAGAAGAAGGAGGATATGGCTGATAGGCACTCTGGGATTCTGGACAGCAGAGCGGTGACGTCTGGGCCAGAGAGGTAGATCTGAGTGTCATCAGCATAGAGGTGGTACTTGAATCCATGGGACTTTATGAGTTGTCCCAAGCCAAGGGTATAGATTGAGAAGAGTAGGGGTCCTAGAACAGAGCCTTGGGGGACTCCAACAGAGAGAGGGTGGGATGAGGACGTAGTGTGGGAGTGGGAGACGTTGAATGTACGGTTGGAAAGGTACGAGGAGATCCAGGATGGGGCGAGGTCTTTGATGGCAAAGGAGGAGAGGATCTGTAGTAAGAGGCAATGGTCAACTGTGTCGACAGCAGAGGACAGGTCTAGAAGGAGGAGTACAGAGTATTGTCCATTAGCTTTCACGGTAAATAAGTCATTATTGATTTTGGTCAGGGCTGTCTCAGTTGAGTGATGGGGCCGAAACCAGATTGTAGATTGTCAAAGACCAAGTTAGATGAGAGGTGGGAGGAAAGTTCAGAGTGGAAGTGCTGCTCCAGGAGTTTGGAAGCGAATGGGAACAGTGATATTGGGCGATAGCTGGACATAGCAGTTGGATCAAGGGTTGGCTTTTTAAGAATTGGCGTGATTGTGGCATGTTTGAAAGCAGAAGGGAAGGTGCCAGAAGATAGTGATAGGTTGAAGAGGTGGTTTAGGGATGGGATAAGTGTGGTGGTGAGGTTGGGGAGGAGGTGGGATGGGATGGGGTCGAGCGCACAAGTGGTGAGGTGCAAGTTGGAGAGGAGACAATTAAGCACCCCTTCAGTGATGTTGGATAGGGAGGTTATGGGGTTTGGGCATTGGTCTGGTATACAAAGGGGTTGTGGTGGTTGAACAATGAAGACTTGCCATGCCTGGTCGATCTTATTTTTAAAGTGTGTGGCAAACTCCTCAGCAGAGATGAGGGAGGTTGGAGGGGGCAGTGGGGGGCGGAGGAGGGAGTTAAAGGTATGGCCCAACTGCGGAAAACTTTTGTGTGCCCGCCACAAATGTCTACACATCACAGACGGCTCCAGTCAGCAGGAGGCAACGTTTCCGTCAGATGGTGACAGACTGCATGGCTTGTCCTCTCAGTGCACTCCCAAACGGCTCTTCCCCATTCAAGTTTAGGGTCTTTAAGCTGGATACATGGCCAGTAATGCTGCACAAGGAAAAGGTGGCTCTTTTAGTTATGCTCCTTGCACACGCTGAACTTAACACTTCTAAAATGTGTCCCCTCACACCGTGAAAATGGCCCGGAGGTGGAACTTTCCTTCCTAATGAGACGCAACGCAGCCATCATTCCTACCCACTTGGCACTAAGCGCCGCCTCCTCAGCGTTGTTTGAATCTGTCCCGTAGCCTGCGCTGTTATGTTCAACCTTGGCCATGCGCAGTTAGTGCTGTCCGTCTTCTGAAATCATTTGGTGTCAGGCGGACTGTGCCTGTGCGGCCGCGCTGCCCGAGATCCCACCTCACAGTGTCTTCTAATTTAATCACACAGCGGGCCTGGGATTCATGGGCATGCGCAGTGCACATCTTCACCTCAGGCTCTGACTCATCTCCCTCCGCCTTCTTCAGACTGTTCGCCGTTAGCTGATCCCTAATAGCATGCCACGGCCGTGACGCTGCACAGTCTGAAGAAGCCGGAAGTAGGTGAGTGAGAGGCAAAGATATGCACTGCGCATGCCCATGAATTCCAGGCCCGCAGTGTGATTAAATCAGAACACACTGCAAGGTGGGATCTCGAGCTGTGCGGCCGCACAGGTGCAATCCGCCTGACACCAAATGTTGTCAGAAGACGGGCAGCGCTAACTGCGCATGGCCAAGGTTTAACATAACAGCGCAGGCTCCGGAACAGATTCAAACAATGCTGAGGAAGCGGCGCCCTGCGCCAAGGGGGTAGGAGCGACGGCTGTGCTGCATGTCATTACAAAGGACATTACCTCCGGGACGGTTTCATGGTATCAAGGGACACATTTTAGAAGTGTTTAGTTCTGTGTTTGCAAGGAGCATAATTAAAAGAGCCACCTTTTCCTTTTGCAGCATTACTGCTATACAAGATGGTTCTTTCAGTTACAAACGCCTGGGGGGTTAAAGGTTCCCTTTCAACTTGCTACAATTAGGCCTCGGCCTACACTCTGCTCCTCCTGCTTTCCCTGGGCTTCAACACCGCCAGTTGTTGCCTGGAAGTGCTGTCTGCACCATCAACAGTTGCTCCTCTGTTATTGGGGTTCAGTAACGCCAGCTGTTCCCCTGCTGTGTGTGCGGCAAAAACTAAAGTCTGCTCCTCCTGCTTTCCCTGGGCTTCAACACCGCCAGTTGTTGCCCGGAAGTTCTGTCTGCACAGTCAACACTTGCTGCCGTGTTATTTGGGTTCAGTAACGCCAGCTGCTCCCCTGCTGTGTGTGCGGCAAAAACTAAAGTCTGCTCCTCCTGCTTTCCTTGGGCTTCAACACCGCCAGTTGATGCCCGGAAGTGCTGTCTGCACAGTGAAAAACACTCACTCCTGTGTTAGTGGGGCTCAGTAAAGCCAGCTGCTCCCCTGCTGTGTGTGCGACAAAAACTAAAGTCTGCTCCTCCTGCTTTCCCTGGGCTTTAACACCACCAGTTGTTGCCCGGAAGTGCTGTCTGCACAGTCAATAGTTGCTCCTCTGTTATTGGGGTTCAGTAACTCCAGCTGTTCCCCTGTTGTGTGCGGCAAAAACTAAAGTCTGCTCCTCCTGCTTTCCCTGGGCTTCAACACCGCAAGTTGTTGCCCGGAAGTGCTGTCTGCACAGATAAAAACACTCACTCCTGTGTTAGTGGGGTCCAGTAACGCCAGCTGCTCCCCTGCTGTGTGTGCAGCAAAAAATAAAGTCTGCCCCTCATGCTTTCCCTGGGCTTCAAAACCGCCAGTTGTTGCCCAGAAGTGCTCTCTGCACAGTTAACACTTGCTGCCGTGTTATTGGGGTTCAGTAACGCCAGCTGCTCCCCTGCTGTGTGTGCGGCAAAAATGAAAGTCTGCT
The DNA here is from genome assembly GCF_032444005.1 of Ranitomeya imitator. Lineage (NCBI taxonomy): Eukaryota > Metazoa > Chordata > Amphibia > Anura > Dendrobatidae > Ranitomeya > Ranitomeya imitator. The sequence continues at coordinate 285,167,202 of NC_091284.1, forward strand.
CCTCCTGCTTTCCCTGGGCTTCAACACCGCCAGTTATTGACCGAGAAGTGCTGTCTGCACAGTCAATACTTGCTGAGGTGTTATTGGGGTTCAGTAATGCCAGCTGCTCCCCTGCTGTGTGTGCGGCAAAAACGAAAGTCTGCTCCTCCTGCTTTCCCTGGGCTTCAACACCGCCAGTTGTTGCCCGGAAGTGCTGTCTGCACAGAGAAAAACACTCGCTCCTGTGTTAGTGGGGTTCAATAATGCCAGCTGCTCCCCTGCTGTGTGTGCTGCAGAAACTAAAGTCTGCTCCTCCTGCTTTCCCTGGGTTTCAACACCGCCAGTTGTTGCCCGGAAGTGCTGTCTGCACAGAGAAAAACACTCGCTCCTGTGTTAGTGGGGATCAGTAACGCCAGCTGCTCCCCTGCTGTGTAGCCGGCAATGCGTCCTGCGACCGCCACGCTGACACTTCAACTGAAATTAAAGGGAACCTGTCCCCTCCCCCCAGATGTTTGTATCTGAAAGAGCCACCTTGTGCAGAAGTAATGCTGCACAAGGAAAAGGTGGCTCTTTTAGTTATGCTCCTTGCACACGCTGAACTTAACACTTATAAAAAGTGTCCCCTCACACCGTGAAAACGGTCCGGAGGTGGAACTTTTCTTCCTAATGAGACGCAACGCAGCCATCATTCCTACCTCCTTGGCGCCAGGCGCCGCCTCCTCAGCGTTGTTTGAATCTGTCCCGTAGCTTGCGCTGTTATGTTCAACCTTGGCCATGCTCAGTTAGTGCTGCCCGTCTTCTGACATAATTTGGTGTCAGGCAGACTGTGCCTGTGCGGCCGCGCTGCCTGAGATCCCGCCTCGCAGTGTCTTCAGATTTAATTACACGGCGGGCCTGGAGGTGAGTGAGAGGCGAAGATATGCACTGCGCATGCCCATTAATCCCAGGCCCGCAATGTGAATAAATCAGAAGACACTGCGAAGCGGGAACTCGGGCAGTGCGGCCGCACAGGCGCAGTCAGCCTGACACCAAATGTCAGAAGACGGGCAGCACTAACTGCACATGGCCAAGGTTGAACATAACAGCGCAGGCTACAGGACAGATTCAAACAAAGCTGAAGAGGCGGCGCACGGTGCCAAGGGGGTAGGAATGACGGCTGTGCTGCGTCCCATTATGAAGGAAAGTCCCACCTTCAGGACGGTTTCACGGTATCAGGGGACACATTTTAGAAGTGTTTAGTTCTGAGTTTGCAAGGAGCATAATTAAAAGAGCCACCTTTTCCTTGTGCAGCATTATTGCTGCACAAGGTGGCTCTTTCAGTTTCAAACGCCTGGGACCCCCAAAGGAAAAGGTTCCCTTTCAACTTGCTCCAATTAAGCCTCGGCCTACACTCTGGCTGCACAGGGAAAAACACTCGCTCATGTGTCAGTGGGGTTCAGTAACGCCAGCTGTTCCCCTGCTGTGTAGCCGGCAACGGGTCCTGTGACCGCCACGCAGACACAACAACAGACATTAAACTGCCTCCAGTGCAGGCACCTCGGCCTACACTCTGCTCCTCCTGGATTCCCTGGGCACCAATACCGCCAGTCGGAAGTGCTGGCTGCACAGAGAAAAACACTTGCCACTGTGTCAGTGGGGTTCAGTAATGCCAGCTGTCCCCCTGCTGTGTAGCCGGCAATATGTCCTGCGACCACCACGCAGACACAACAACAGACATTAAACTGCCTCCAGTGCAAGCTTCGGCCTACACTCTGCTCTTCCTGGATTCCCTGGGCTCCAATACCGCCAGTTGGTGCTCGTAAGTGCTGGCTGCACAGAGAAAAACACTCACCACTGTGTCAGTGGGGTTCAGCAATGCCAGCTGTTCCCCTGCTGTGTAGCCGGCAATGTGTACTGTGACCGCCACGCAGACACAACAACAGACATTAAACTGCTTCCAGTGCAGGCCTCGGCCTACACTCTGCTCCTCCTATATTCCCTGGGCTCTAACACCGCCAGTTGGTGCTCGGAACTGCTGGCTGCACAGAGAAAAACACTCGCTCTTGTGTCAGTGGGGTTCAGTAACGTCAGCTGTTCCCCTGCTGTGTAGCCAGCAATGTGTCCTGCGACCACCACGCTGACACTACAACAGATATTAAAGGGAACCTGTCCCCTCCCCCCAGATGTTTGTATCTGAAAGAGCCACCTTGTGCAGAAGTAATGCTGCACAAGGAAAAGGTGGCTCTTTTAGTTATGCTCCTTGCACACGCTGAAGTTAACACTTATAAAATGTGTCCCCTCATACCCTAAAACCGTCCCGAAGGCTGGACTTTCCTTCTTAATGAGACACAGCACAGCTGTCATTCACACCCCCTTGGCGACATGCGCCGCATCCTCAGCATTGTTTGAATCTGTCCCGGAGCCTGCGCTGTTATGTCGTCCCTTGGCCCTGCGCAGTTAGTGCTGCCCGTCTTCAGACATCATTTGTTGTCTGGCTGGCTGCGCCAGTGCGGCCACCCCACCCGAGATCACGCCCCGCAGTGTCTTCAGATTTATTGACACTGCGGGCCTGTGATTCATGGGCATGTGCAGTGCATATCTTCGCCTCTCACTCATCTCCTTCCGCCTTCTTCTGACTGTGCCGCGTCACGGCCGTGGCTAGGGTTGAGCGACTTTTGTTTTTATAGGATCAGGTCAGATTTCACGAAACCCGACTTTTTCAAAAGTCGGGTCGAGTGAAATCGGCCGATCCTATAGAAAAGTCGGGGTCGGGGTCGGCCGAAACACGAAACCCAATGCAGTGCATTGGGTTTCTAATGGTTCCCAGAGTCTGAAGGAGAGGAAACTCTCCTTCAGGCCCTGCGATCCATATTAATGTGTAAAATAAAGAATAAAAATGAAAAATATTGCTATACTCACCCTCGGACGCACCCTGGTTGTAACCGGGAGCCTTCCTTCCTAAGAATCAGCGCTTGAAGGACCTTTCGATGACGTCGCGGCTTGTGATTGGTCGCGTGAGCGGTCACATGGGCATCACGCGACCAATCACAAGCTGCGACGTCATCGAAAGGTCCTTCAAGCGCTGATTCTTAGGAAGGAAGGCTGCGGGTTACAACCAGGGCGCGTCCGAGGGTGAGTATAGCAATATTTTTTATTTTTATTCTTTATTTTACACTTAAATCTGAATTCAGATACCGATTCCCGATATCTTAAACATATCGGGAATCGATATCGGAATTCCGATTCCAGTTCAGAAGATCGCCGACTTTATGGCCGACCCCACACAGGGGTCGGGTCGGGTTTCATGTAAACCCGACTTTGCCAAAAGTCGGCGACTTTTGAAAATGGCCGACCCGTTTCGCTCCACCCTAGCCGTGGCATGCAATTTGGGCGCGGCACAGTCTGAAGGAGGCGGAAGGAGATGAGTGAGAGGCGAATATATGCATTGCGGATGCCCATGAATCCCAGGCCCGCAGTGTCTTCAGATTTATTCACACTGCAGGCCTGTGAGTCATGGGCATGCGCAGTGCATTTATTCGCCTCTCACTCATCTTCCGCCTTCGGCCGTGGCATACAATTTGGGATCAGCTGGCGCGGCACAGTCTGAAGAAGGCGGAAGGAGATGAGTGAGAGGCGAAGATTTGCACTGCGGATGCCCATGAATCCCAGGATCGCAGTGTGAATAAATCAGAAGACACGGCGGGGTGGGATCTCTGGCAGGGCAGTCGCACAGGCTCAGCCAGCCTGACAACAAATGATGTCTGAAGACGGGCAGTGCTGACTGCGCATGGCCAAGGGATAACATAACAATGCAGGCTCCGGGACAGATTCAAACAATGCTGAGGAGGCGGCGCACAGCACCAAGGGGGTGTGAATGACAGCTATGCTTCGTCTCATTAAGAAGGAAAGTCCCGCCTCCTGGACGGTTTCAGGGTATGAGGGGACACATTTTATAAGTGTTAACTTCAGCGTGTACAAGGAGCATAATGAAAAGAGGCACCTTTCCTTGTGCAACATTAGTGCACGCACAAGGAGGCTCTTTTAGTTGCAAACACCTTTAGGGGTTAAAGGTTCCCTTTCAACTGGCTCCAATTAGGCCTCAGCCTATACTCTGCTTCTCCTGGATTCCCTGGGCTCCAACACCGCCAGTTGCTGCTCAGAAGTGTCTTTGTTATGGGTAGTCCCTCATGCCCATCCTGGTTCCAGTACCGTCAGCTGGTTCTGGGCAGAGCCTTTGGCTTAGGTGCATCCTTCTGGGTATCCGAGTTCCACCAACGTCAGGTGGTCCTTGGTAGTGCTTTCTGGCACGGTTACCTCCTGCTTAGTAACCGGGTTCCAGTACCATCAGCTGGTCCTCGGTAGTTCCATTGGCTCTTGTGCCTTCGGCTAGCCATCCGGGTTCCAGTACCGTCAGCTGGTTCTCGGCAGGGTCTTTTGCTCTTGTACCTTCTGCTCCCCATCCTGGTTCCAGTACCGTCAGCTGGTTCCGGGCAGAGCCTTTGGCTTAGGTGCCTTTTTCTGGGTATCCGAGTTCCACCAACGTCAGGTGGTTCTTGGTAGTGCTTTCTGGCACAGGTACCTCCTGCTTAGTAACCGGTTTCCAGTAACGTCAGCTAGTCCTCGGTAGTTCCATTGCATCTTGTACCTTCGGCTAGCCATCCGGGTTCCAGTACCGTCTGCTGGTTCTCGGCAGTGTCTTTTGCTCTTGTACCTTCTGCTACATTTCCAAGTTCAAGACCTTAAAGATGACGACCCTGAAGACCGAGAAGCAGAAAAACAAGAAACTGCAGAACAAAAAGCAGAAGAACATTAAGCATAAGACTAAAAATCAGAGCAAAAGATATTATCTAAATTATAATCAGAAGAAGACTAAGCAGTGTATGGGGGTGAGTCCGTTCCTCCTCGTGGTGCCCCTGGAAAAAACCTGCTGCTGCAGGACAAACTGAATGCGGACAAATCCTATTGTAAATCTTTTGTGACAGGCAGAACAGAAGGTGTAGTCTTCAAGCTTTTATAGATAACAACTACAGGAAGGCCTGGCTGTCACAAATAAGAATATGATGAAGAAGAAGATGAAGAAGTTGATTATGAAGAAGAATAATAGTTGAATAAAAAGAATATGAAGAATGTAAAAAAAAAATTATACGAAGAAGGTGAAGAAGATGAATAAGGTGAAGGAGAAGTTGATAGAAAAAATGATGCTGCTGAGGATGATGAAGAAGAAAGTGTGGGAGAAGTTAAAAAGAAGGTGAACAGCATGGAAGTAGGGAAACATAAATATCTGACTAAATATAAAAAATCGTAACATAGTCAATAGCTTTGTAACTCCGAACGTCTTAAAAAGAAATTAATTCCTGCTATTCCATTTGATTGGGCTAAACCTCTATGCCTTTAATGTCTCCTCCACCTCCCCCAATACATCCTACATTATTCTTAGTTGTTTTCCTTCATGTAGAATTAACTACAGTTCCTTCAAGCTGGAGTTCCTCGCCATAGTCTCGGCGGTAACAGAGCGGTTCAAACACTACCTGGCCTCCGCAAGATTCACAGTTTTCACGAACAACAATCTGACACACCTGGAGATGGCAAAACTAGGTGCTTTGGAGCAGCTATGGATGGCCCGATTGTCCAATTATGAATTCACCATCAAGTACCAGACAGGGCACAAGAATGCCAATGCCGATGCGCTGTCTAGGATGCCTAACTTACCAAAGATGGGAGAAGATTCGGAAGAACTCACAGAAATAGAGTTACCAGCTTTCCATTGCCCCGTGGCGACACAGTATTCCCATTATGTGAGCAACAGGTGTAAGGACAAGCAAGAACCTACGCTGAACCCATTGCCTCATCATGGATGGGCCGAGACTCAGGACAGTGACCCAGCAGTCCATCTGATCAAGGAGCTGCTGATGCAAGCCGATTTGCACCCTAGTCCAGATGCTCCACAAAAGACTCAACAGCTGTGGAAAGAGAAAGGCAAACTGTTTATGTACGATGGTAAGCTGTGTCGGGGGGGACATTGGTATCGGGTATTAGTATCGGCGATATCCGATATTTTTTGAATATCGGTCGATCCAATCCGATACCGATACTTTTGGATATCGGAAGGTATCGCGCAACACTAGTCATAACGTTTTTCACCAGGGCTCGTCGTTGCTGCCACAGTCGCTGCAACATGTGCAGAGTTGAATTCCACCGTGTGGGCACATCGCATTTCAGCTGATGAACTGGTAGGCTCAACGACTTCTGTAGAGATGTAAGTCGGTGAGCTGTGGGATGCGAACAGCGGAAGTGAGCCACAGCAACCGTGCCCTCTGCAGAAGCCCATCTAGTCCGGGATAGTGGGATAAAAATTGCTGGATAACCAGGTTCAAAACGTGAGCCATACAAGGCACGTGTGTTACATTGCCTCGGCGAAGGGCCGCACCCAGGTTTGCAGCATTGTCGCACACAGCCTTCCCTGGCTGCAGGTTGAGTGGAAACAACCATTGATGGAACTCAGTCTCCAAAGCTGACCACAACTCCTCAGCTGTGTGACTCACATTTCCCAGACATTTCAATGTAAACACCGCCTGATGTCATTGAGCCCTGGTGACAGCATAGTGAGGAGGTGTGCAGGATTCCTTCTGCACAGTTACAACGCGGGTGGCATTACCAGACAGGCTTTGGGTTCAGGGGGAGGACTGAGAGGAGGTTGAGGAGGCAGAAGCAGTGGAGGAACTTCTAGATAGAGAGGATCGACGAGCAACCCATGGGGACAGCAAGACTTGGACAGCAGCCCCTTCTCCTGATGTCGCCGTAGTTACCCAGTGCCCAGTCACCAACATGTAATGCCCAATGAACAAGGACACCCTGGTATAAGACCGTGAAGATTGGTAGAGCAGCTTAGTATACATTTTTTGCAAAAAACGTATCAACCAAATACCCTGTTTTTTACATCTTTTACTAGCACTTGCGGATTTCTGCAACATTTTTTCAAACTGAGTGTTTTTGGTTTTACTATTCTCTTTTGTGTCTTCAGGTTTCTTGGTGGTGTGTGAACATGATCATACAGACTTGTTCACTGTGCAAGTAGCCCATGTGTTCCTGTTTCCATAATTGTTCTCTTGTGTCTACAAGACTGGGGAGTTCCACCACTCCTCTTGGGCTATCTGCACAAAAGCTGTTCTACCCTGTATGCACACATGGATTTTTCCTCTCTGAACCCTGTTCACACAGGTTATATACAGATGATCAGGTTTTTAAATACATCAGATAGGGATTGCATACATTAGTTAGGACTGCTCTGATAAGGGTATACCGTGAAGATTGGTAGAGCAGCTTAGTATACATTTTTTGCAAAAAACGTATCAACCAAATACCCTGTTTTTTACATCTTTTACTAGCACTTGCGGATTACTGCAACATTTTTTCAAACTGAGTGTTTTTGGTTTTACTATTCTCTTTTGTGTCTTCAGGTTTCTTGGTGGTGTGTGAACATGATCATACAGACTTGTTCACTGTGCAAGTAGCCCATGTGTTCCTGGTATAAGACCAGTTGTACTTTTGTAATTATGGTTGCAACCTTTAAGCCAAAAATGTCTCCCGTAAGGGAAGAATAAGTTTATACCTGTTTTATGTATTTCAAAATGTTTTACACCTCTGTAACCTGTTGTTTATGTTACCTTTTCCCAGTCAGGGAGTACTGGATTTAACGGGGGGGAATGTGGCACCCCAGGAGTTTAGGTACCACAGTGGTATTGCCTTCCTCTTGGGGAGGGTAATGCCATGCCTGGAGAAAGGAGGGATCCCTTTGGCAGGTAACCTTACATGCAACACATTCTGACTCCAGGCCAGAAGGGGGAGCTCTACACCCGACTTGAGGGGAGCTGCTCTCTCTGGTCGGGAGGATGAGTCAGTTGCTAGGCAGTTGCTAGGCAGACAAGCAGACATTTGACAGTTGGTAGCAGACAGTGAAGGAGCACAGAGGTACCTAGGAGCTAGATAGAGACTGCTACTGGGCCTCTCTAAGCTGAGCGCAGAAATCCGGTACCGAGAGTCCAAGGCTGAGGGGGACTGCAAGCTCCACTGCAAAACCGTAGGGCAGTAAACTAAAAGGGACTTGCCCACATAATACCTGAGGTACAGCAGCAATCAGAGTCCAGAGTCACCGTAAACAGAGACCCAAAAGAGACGGCTCAAGTTGCCTAACATGCAGGTACTTTCCCTGGACAGGGAAGAAAGAGGGCCTTGTTAGAGAGCTAACAGGCAGCAAGTGACCACAGACCAGCGCATAGTGGAAGGCTCCCAAACTGACCTGTCAAGGGGATTTCCACCTGTCTTCAGGCTGCCTGGACTCCAGCTACATCTGTTACCCGTACCCTGGACTGAGGCTGAATACCATCTCAGTAAACCAGGTAAAGACTGCAACTCCGTGTCCACCAATTATTTGCGGCATTCACCATCCCTGCATCGGGAGCCCTGGGGACACCACTTCACCTGTGGGAAGCGACACCATCTTTGCTGCAGCACCATTGCCCCCAGAGGACCCCTTTAAGCAGCGTCGGTCACCTCTGACCGAGAACCACATGTGGCGTCATGAACTTTCCTTATTTCCACAACCCCTTTAAAGATCGTCCCTTTAACATGGGCGCCCAGGGCCACGGACCAGGTCGCCGCCGCCGTGACACGTCCCTTTAAGTAATGGACCCAGTACCGAGTACCCCACGGGTGACGCAAATGTGTCTAGTTTTGACAAGTACTAGGGCGTTGTTACAGCTGCCACTTATTCTTCACTGAGCGGTGGCTGAAGCTGCATTGACCCACCTCTGTGATGGAATACTTGAGGCTGTTGGGAGGAAAAAAGTTAATTTTCTCCTGATATTGGGGCCTTCAGTGTGTGTGCTGGGCAACTTGAGGATGCTATTAACCTGCATTTTTTTTATATTTTTTTTTACATGACAGGTTCCCTTTAATGCTTTACCATACAAAGACATTTTGGACAATTGTGTGTTTCCAACTTTGTGGGAACCATTTTGGAAAAGCCATTTTCTGTTCCATCAAGAACCTGCACTAGTGCATAAAGCAGCATCCATAAATTTATGGTTGAGTAAGTTTTCATGGTAGAACTTGACTGGACCGTATGTAGCGCTCACCTCAACTCCATCAAACACCTTTGAGATGAACTAGGACAGAGGTAGAAAGTTAGGCCATTTTGTTGAACATCAATATCTGACCTCACAAAAGCTCTTCTGGATGAATGGGCAATATTTCCCACAATCATAGTACTAAATTTTATAGAAAGTCTCCCAAGAAGAGGAATCTATACAGGTGGATCTGTGGATATATAATTTCAGAAAATCTTGTATTAAAAAAGACAAAGCTACTTACAGTTACTACTGCTCTTTAATCTCTCTGACGAAAGTGAAAATCCAGTAAGGAGCTTGGGTCCTTCAGAAAACAAACCAGATCATTTTCCTTCTCTTGTAATGGAAACTAAAGGCAAAACTCTAAGAGCAGGTAAATACAAACAATAAGTGTGAACTCGTATTATCTAGGAGAATGGACTGATATGATGGAGTGCCCGCTAGGACCGTGGGGTACTTGGTTTTGGGCCGGTACTTAAAGGGGTGGTCACGGTGGCAGTGACCCTGTCCATGGCCCTGGGCATCCAGCTTAAAGGGGATAGTCTTTAAAGGGGTTGTTTGAATAAAGAATGTTCATGACGCCACCTGTGGTATTCGGTCAAGGGTGACCGATGCTGCTTAACCCCTTCCCGACCCATGACGCCACGTAGGCGTCATGAAAGTCGGTGCCAATCCATGACCCATGAAGCCTATGTGGCGTCATGGAAAGATCGCGTCCCTGCAGATCCGGTGAAAGGGTTAACTCCCATTTCACCCGATCTGCAGGGACAGGGGGAGTGGTAGTTTAGCCCAGGGGGGGTGGCTTCACCCCCTCGTGACTACGATCGCTCTGATTGGCTGTTGAAAGTGAAACTGCCAATCAGAGCGATTTGTAATATTTCACCTATTATACCGGGTGAAATATTACAATCCAGCCATGGCCGATGCTGCAATATCATCGGCCATGGCTGGAAATACTAATGTGCCCCCACCCCACCGATCGCCCCCCCAGCCCCCCGATCTGGCCGGTACACTGCTCCGGATCCCCTCCATCCAGTGCTCCGCTCCCCCCCGTGCTCTTGTCCGCTCCCCCCGTGCTCCAATCACCCCCCCTGCATTCCGATCCACCCCCCCCGTGCTCCGTTCCACCCCCGCGTGCTCCGTTCCAGCCCCCCGTGCTCCGTTCCACGCCCCCCGTGCTCCGTTCCACGCCCCCCGTGCTCCGATTCCCCCCCCCGTGCTCAGATCCCCCCCCCCCTTGGTCCCCCCCCACCCCATCATACTTACCGATCCTGCCGGGGTCCTGTCCGTCTTCTCCCTGGGCGCCGCCATCTTCCAAAATGGCCGGCAGATTCGTTCCAAAGTGCATTTTGATCACTGAGATATAATCTATCTGCGGAATGTAAACCGCTGCGTTTCCGTGCAGTTTTTCCGCAGCATGTGTACAGCGATTTTTGTTTCCCATAGGTTTACATTGAACTGTAAACTCATGGGAAACTGCTGCGGATCTGCAGCGTTTTCCGCAGTGTGCACATACCTTTAGAATTAGGCTATGTGCACACGGTGCGGATTTGGCTGCGGATTGGCCACTGCGGATTCGCAGCAGTATTCCATCAGGTTTACAGTACCATGTAAACATATGAAAAACCAAATCCGCTGTGCCCATGGTGCAGAAAATACCGCGCGGAAACGCTGCGTTGTATTTTCCGCAGCATGTCAATTCTTTGTGCGGATTCCGCGGCATTTTACACCTGTTCCTCAATAGGAATCCGCAGGTGAAATCCGCACAAAAAACACTGGAAATCCGCGGAAAATCCGCAGGTAAAACGCAGTGCCTTTTACCCGCGGATTTTTCAAAAATGGTGCGGAAATATCTCACACGAATCCGCAACGTGGGCACATAGCCTTAGGGTTAGGGTTGGAATTAGGGTTGTGGTTAGGGTTGTGATTAGGGTTATGGCTACAGTTGGGATTAGGGTTAGGGGTGTGTTGTGGTTATTGTTGGAGGTAGAATTGAGGGGTTACCACTGTTTAGGCACATCAGGGGTCTCCAAACGCAACATGGCGCCACCATTGATTCCAGCCAATCTCATATTCAAAAAGTCAAATGGTGCTCCCTCACTTCCGAGCCCTGACGTGTGCCCAAACAGTGGTTTACCCCCACATATGGGGTATCAGTGTACTCAGGATAAACTGCGCAACAATTACTGGGGACCAATTTCTCCTGTTACCCTTGTGAATCTAAAAAAATGCTTGCTAAAACATCATTTTTGAGGAAAGAAAAATGATTTTTTATTTTCACGGCTCTGCGTTGTAAACGTCTGTGAAGCACTTGGGGGTTCAAAGTGCTCACCACATATCTAGATAAGTTCCTTGGGGGGTCTAGTTTCTAAAATGTGGTCACTTGTGGGGGGTTTCTACTGTTTAGGCACACCAGGGGCTCTGCAAACGCAATGTGACGCCCACAGACCATTCCATCAAAGTCTGCATTTCAAAAGTCACTACTTCCCTTCTGAGCCCCGACGTGTGCCCAAACAGTGGTTTACCCCCACACATGGGGTATCAGCGTACTCAGGAGAAACTGGACAACAAATATTGGGGTCCAATTTCTCCTGTTACCCTTGGGAAAATAAAAAATTCTGGGCTAAATAATTATTTTTGAGGAAAGAAAACGTATTTATTATTTTCACGGCTCTGCATTATAAACTTCTATGAAGCACTTGGGGGTTCAAAGTGCTCACCACACATCTAGATAAGTTCCTTTCGGGGTCTAGTTTCCAAAATGGGGTCACTTGTGGGGGGTTTCTACTGTTAAGCCACATCAGGGGCTCTGCTAACGCAATGTGACGCCCACAGAGCATTCCATCAAAGTCTGCATTTCAAAACGTCACTACTTCACTTCCGAGCCCCGGCATGTGCCCAAACAGTGATTTACCCCCACATATGGGGTATCAGCGTACTCAGGAGAAACTGGACAACAACTTTTGGGGTCAAATTTCTCCTGTTACCCTTGGGAAAATAAAAAATTGCAGGCTAAAAGATCATTTTTGAGAAAATAATTTTTTTTTTTATTTTCATGGCTCTGCGTTATAAACTTCTGTGAAGCACTTGGGGGTTCAAAGTCCTCACCACACATCTAGATTAGTTCCTTTGGGGGTCTAGTTTCCAAAATGGGGTCATTTCTGGGGGATCTCCAATGTTTAGGCACACAGGGGCTCTCCAAACGTGACATGGTGTCCGCTAATGATTGGAGCTAATTTTCCATTTAAAAAGCCAAATGGCGTGCCATCCCTTCCGAGCCCTGCCGTGCGCCCAAACAGTGGTTTACCCCCACATATGGGGTATCAGCATACTCAGGACAAACTGGACATCAATATTTGGGGTACAATTTCTCCTATTATCCTTGGCAAAATAGGAAATTCCAGGCTAAAAAATCATTTTTGAGGAAAGAAAAATTATTTTTTATTTTCATGGCTCTGCGTTATAAACTTCTGTGAAGCACCTGGGGGTTTAAAGTGCTCAATATGCATCTAGATAAGTTCCTTGGGGGGTCTAGTTTCCAAAATGGGGTCACTTGTGGGGGAGCTCCAATGTTTAGGCACACAGGGGCTCTCCAAACGCGACATGGTGTCCGCTAACAATTGGAGCTAATTTTCCATTCAAAAAGTCAAATGGCGCGCCTTCCTTTCCGAGCCCTGCCGAGTGCCCAAACAGTGGTTTACCCCCACATATGAGGTATCGGCGTACTCGGGAGAAATTGCCCAACAAATTTTATGATCCATTTTATCCTACTGCCCATGTGAAAATGAAAAAATTGAGGCGAAAAGAATATTTTTGTGAAAAAAAAAGTACTTTTTCATTTTTACAGATCAATTTGTGAAGCACCTGAGGGTTTAAAGTGCTCACTAGGCATCTAAATAAGTTCCTTGGGGGGTCTAGTTTCCAAAATGGGGTCACTTGTGGGGGAGCGCCAATGTTTAGGCACAGAGGAGCTATCCAAACGTGACATGGTGTCCGCTAAAGAGTGGAGCCAATTTTTGATTCAAAAAGTCAAATGGCGCTCCTTCCCTTCCAAGCCCTGCCGTGCGCCCAAACAGTGGTTTACCCCCACATATGAGGTATCAGCGTACTCAGGACAAATTGGCAACAACTTTCGTGGTTCAGTTTCTCCTTTTACCATTGGGAAAATAAAAAAATTGTTGCTAAAAGATAATTTTTGTGACTAAAAAGTTAAATGTTCATTTTTTCCTTCCATGTTGCTTCTGCTGCTGTGAAGCACCTGAAGGGTTAATAAACTTCTTGAATGTGGTTTTGAGTACCTTGAGGGGTGCAGTTTTTAGAATGGTGTCACTTTTGGGTATTTTCAGCCATATAGACCCCTCAAACTGACTTCAAATGTGAGGTGGTCCCTAAAAAAAATGGTTTTGTAAATTTCGTTGTAAAAATGACAAATCGCTGGTCAAATTTTAACCCTTATAACTTCCTAACAAAAAAAAATGTTTCCAAAATTGTGCTGATGTAAAGTAAACATGTGGGAAATGTTATTTATTAACTATTTTGTGTCACATATCTCTCTGGTTTAACAGAATAAAAATTCAAAATGTGAAAATTGCGAAATTTTCAAAATTTTCGCCAAATTTCCGTTTTTATCACAAATAAACGCAGAATTTATTGACCTAAATTTACCACTAACATGAAGCCCAATATGTCACGAAAAAACAATCTCAGAACCGCTAGGATCCGTTGAAGCGTTCCTGAGTTATTACCTCATAAAGGGACACTGGTCAGAATTGCAAAAAACGGCAAGGTCTTTAAGGTCAAAATAGGCTGGGTCATGAAGGGGTTAAAGGGGTCCACTGGGCATGATGGTACTGCAGCAAGGATGGTATGACTTCCCACAGGTGAAGCTTAGTCCCCAGGGCTCCCGGTGTAGTGGGTACAGATGACAGATGATGTAGTGCCAGAAAGAATCATAGGACACAAGGTTGCAGTCTCCTTTATTGGTGGTAGGTAGCCACAGTCCAGGGTATGTATCACAGGTAATGGTGTGGTCCAGCCAGGTAGGGTTGGAAGCCTTCCTTACTGTGCCTTGTTGTAGTTCCTTGCTGCCTAAGGCTTCACACAAGGTCCTCAGTTTCTCTCTGTCCCTGTAGGTAGGACATTACCCACATGGCAGGGAACTCAAACCTTTTTACAGGTGTCTCTAAGATGACTCTGGGCTCTATGTGTTGCTGTGCCTTCGAGTGTAATGGTGGACAGGAGACTTGTAATCTCCTGTCCACTGGTTTCTGCTGTGGGGCATAGTTACCCCCACAACCTCGGTCGTCCGGCCACCGGTTTCCTGCACTTCAGCGTGGAGGGAGCTCATTCGCAGCTTCCCTCCAGCTCTTCAATTCTTCTTTGCTGCTTCATCCTTCACACTCTCTACAGACTGTTCTGTCTCTCTCTTTCTTTTCCAGGAGCTGCAGAACCACGTGTCTGCACAGCCCCAGCTTTCCTCACAGGAGCTGCAGCACCTCACGTCTGCACAGCTCCAACTTTCTTCCTGACTGAACTCAGCTACTGACAGATGATTGCAAAAGCATGTTTTCTTTTTCCAAAAAATTGTGTTCTCACACCTTTTATGTTGGGCCAAAAGAGCAGCTTAGGAATTAGACTTTTTAGCTAATACTGACTGATAAAGCTCATAAAAACAGACTAATATAACCTTGAGACCATGTTTACAGAGTCCTTTTGAAACACTCGAAAACAATGTTTTTAAAACAGAAACTTGAAGTCGCTTTTGGCAGTGTTCACGTAATGCGTTATTAGCCAAGATTTTCAGAAAAAAATGTGTACTTTGCTGCATTTTAATCACATTTTGCAAAAAAACAAACAATGCAAAGGCATTGTGTGAATAAAGTTTAAGAGTGGATAAATAAAGCTAATAAGAACAAACTGCAGTATTCCAAAAGAGTGGATTTATAAAGCTAACGAGAGCAGACTGATAACACTGATAACATAATAGAACAAATGGATATAACCCATAAATTACAGTGGGATAACAAATAGGAGTAGGCTGATAAAACTTTTAAAAGAAGACAGATTATATATATATATATATATATATATATATATATATATATATATATATATATATATTTATATTTATATTAGGCACACTCTAAGATAACCAATAAAAATTGATTAATATAATCTATAGGAGTGGACTGGCATAATTAGTAGCATGAACTACATAACTTTTTTTTAGAATACAGATATAACTTTTAAGAGAAATGTGATATACCATAACTATTTTGAGATAAAAGATAATCGTTAATAAACCTAGAACCTATAAGATTGTTCTGATATTCCCCATAGGTACCTATGCTTACTAATGTACAATCATGTGTATATACAGTAAATTCGTTTTGATGCATGCTGCTCTTTGCTTTCTGGGGTTGCTTACTATCTACAAGATCATGTCAACCAGTAAAAGAACTTCCAACAAGACACATCAGTACCTCTGCTGGGAAACAAGAATGAAAAGAGGAAACAAAGTGCTGTAACAAAAATCAAAGATCTGCGAGAGACCTTAACATGTTCCACCGTTCCAATGGTCTATATAGTGGGAAAATTATTAATGACATTTCCAAGACTAAGGCCGGTGTCACGGGGCCGCAGCGCTCTGGGCCTCGTTCACACACGATGAACAGAAGCTCTTCTCCTGAATTCTGACCTGGCTGTCTTTTGCCAGCAGGGCAGGAGTTAAACATTGTTGCTAAAGTTGCTGAGGGCTTGGACTCTCAGCTGAATTGGTTTTCGCAATCTCCTCTCCTATATAGACTCAGCCTTGACTACAAATGTTGTCAGTGATTAGTTCTGCTGCCTGTCTTGGAGGTTGAAGGAGCGTGGTATTAGGAGCTTGGAGGTTTATTTACAGAGATTGGTGTCTGCTGTTTTGGTTGTATGTTAAACCTGTTTTCCTTCCTAGTTTTTTCCTTCTCTTCCCTTCTCTGTGTATCCTCTGTGGTTGTGTGAGCATTTGGTGAGTTTGAGACTTTTAGTTACCTTGTCTGTATACCCTGTTTGCTTGTCATATTTATACACTGGTGCAGTCCTCCTCCCTGGGGGGGAGAGGGGGCCACTGATAGGGCCTGCAAAGGAGACAGGGATACGCTGGCGGCTCAGGCCTCCTAACCGTCATAGGTACCCCTGAGATAAGGGAAAGCCAGGTCCCCTTATAGTGGCAGGGACAGGTGCGGGTCCCAGTACGCCGTCCTGCCCCTTATCGCCGTTATTGGCGTGACAGCCGGTTTCACATTTGCTGTTGTGTCCGCAGCGTTTCTTCCGCAATTATCCGCATGCGTTGTGTATTCCTATATTTAACATTAGAGACGCATGTGTCTGCGATCGGTTGCGTTTTGCCATGTTTGACGACGCATGTGTCGTTTCGTTGTCTGTGGTTTGGTGCGGTAAACGCTACATGTAGTAATTTTAGAGGCGTCAATTCAGCGCCCAGAAACATATGTGGTTATTAGCAGATAAAATGCGGCCAAAAAACACATTGCTGTCACTGTGAACGCATGCGGCCGCAAGCATATGCGTTTGCATGCGTTTGTGAATGCATGTGTTGCACCACAGGAAAACATGTATAGACGCTGATTAGCCACCCCCCACATACAAAGTGATAAAGGGAGGGAGTGGACATTTGCAGGTCACTACTCAGCAGACAGAGAACCAGACCAGAAAGACAAAAGCAACTTGGAGGAAACAAGACTGAACAATGTGAGTATATTCTAGCCTTTATTTTCTATTTTCTGCCACTACATGTCTTAATTTCTGCCATTTCTTTCTTTCTGCATGCATCAGAATGTCATCTTCTTCTGATGAGGAGCAACGTCCTGGGCCTTCACAAGCTGAACATGTCAGTGAAGTGAGTACTTAACTCCTCAGATTCGTAAGTATTCACTGTCACATCTACACGTGACAATTTTTTTACCCTTTTTTAGAGCACTTCTTCCACTGCGGCAGAGGGTGAGCAGGAGCAGCGGGTTCACGGTCGGGTGGCAAGGCGGCAGCGTGTAAGTATACCTGGCTGACTGTTTATTGTATCCTCACTTTAGTATTCTTGAATCTTCCTTTCTTTACTTTCCTCTTTCTTTACATTTTTCTTCAAGATTCCTTTTTTATCTTGACTTTCATTATTCATGCCATTTCTCTGCCTCTGTTTTCTTTCTTTTCCTTATGTTAATGTATCCAATATTAATGTCTTTATTTATTTTTTAAGTTCCAGAATGGGATGAGGACCTCATTGAAAATGACCTCCTCATCTTCCTGGTCCATGAGCGAGTCCCGTTGTGAGACACCCGTGTTTCCCAGCACTCAGACAACGTGACGATCCGGCGGCTATGGAATGAGGTGGCCAAAGCAATGTGGGATGGCTGGGACAACGCCCCGACTCGGGTCCGAAATGCATTTCATAAGTATTGCAATGCAGTATGATGCAGCAGAGACCTTGGCCATGCTCACAAACCTGTGTGTGATGACAGAAACTCTCAGGAGTTTCTCTCATCACACACAGTTGTGTGAGCACGGCCAAAAGTCAATTGTCTAACCATTATTTTTTTTTTTCAACAGTGCTCAAAGTCAAAACACTTTGGCGTTCATTGAAGGACCGCTTCAAAAAGGACCTGCGTCAAGAGAGCTGTGTTCCCAGTGGTTCTGGAGCAAGGATCCAAAAATATAAATACCACCGCATTCTGGGATTTTTAAGACCGGTCCTTGCCCAGAGAGCGTAAGTATTTTTTCAGTGTATTAGGTTGTGTTGTATTGCCATAATCTGTATGATTCTATTCCACAGGAGTTGGCGTTTAGTAAATGTTTAGTATTAATTTTTGTTTTCTTTTTTCACAGCACATGGAGCATCACTGTTGACCCAGGCTCTGGAGCGGTCCTTCATCAGACAGCCACGGACCCATCCCAGCCATCCAGCAGTGCTGCAGCAAGTGGGCCTGCCACACTAACTGGAGACCAGGAAGCTGGTACATCAGGTGTTCTCCTTTCCCAGTCTTCTGCCTCTGCCCCTTTTTTGGGGCTACTCCAGGCAGCGGCAGAGGGCATCGGACAGGTCACTCATGCCTGAGTTTTTGCACTTGAGCTCGGTTTTTCACGATGAACTCAAGGCTTTGGGTAAACGCCTGGATACTGCCATTAGCCATATGAATACACGCATCCAGGAGGTCACCAAAAGCCTTGACCAAGTAAAAGCCGACCTCCAGAAGCCAGCACATCATTTTTTTAATCAAATTGAACAGGGCATGTCAGAACACCTTACTCCTGATCTCCAGCTTAGAGTCATGCAGGCCTGCAATGCTGCTTACGTGCAGGCTATGCAGTCGGTATTTTCAGCAGAAAGTGACGGCATATCCACCTGTGCCTACACTGTCACGCTTGACCTCAATGCCGACCTCTGCTGCATACCACTGCACGGCCACCTCCATTCCAAGCACTGCCGGACACCACTACAGCACCACCACCATGCCGAGTGCTGTAGGACAGCCCACCACCAACACGACAACTGCTGCTCCTGCTTGGACCTCCTCTAATGACACCACCATGCAGCAGCAGGACCCTGGCATTCCCTTCGGCTCCGTCACCACGATGCAGCATGACCCTGGCATGGCCTTCTGCTCCGCCACCACGATGCAGCAGGACCCTGGCATGGCCTTCCAAACCCCTACCGCAATCATGCAGCAGCAGGACAAAGACAGTGACAGTTTGGCCACTATGAACAGGCCGCAAGCGCAATCCCAAAAAGGGAAAAAAATGGACTATTTCTATTCCTCCCCCCTCACCTCCCAATGTGTCTGTTATGTCAGGTTTGTCTCACCCTTCCAGTGTGTCTCAGCCCTCTCATGCGTCGAGCCCCATCCCTGATCTGCCAGACCCCAGTACTTTAGTTGCCCCTTCTCCTGCCACCCCTGTGTTGTCCACAGTGAGTCAAGCTTCACAGCTACATACCCCCCGTTTCCAGCACTCTACCCCAAGCAGGTGCAGTTAATTTTTTTTGTTATAAAAATAATGATGTTTTTTGCCCCAAAAAATGTTTGGTTAATTGTGTATTTCGCCGCCGGCAACACACACCGTGCGCCAAACATAAAACTGCGCCACACACTTTATTTTTTGCCCACATTATAGCTCCAGTAGTTAGCAAGTACAACACTGCAGTTTTGTGTGTCTTTAGTATAGAGATGAGGTGGGCAAAAAAATTTATAATTGTATTTTATCCATAATCTCTTCCTTCTGCTTAGTGTTGCAGACTGAAGAGAAAATGGCGGCAATACAATGCAGAACTATACTCAACAGGTCATGTGTCCAAAAACTCATTAGTTAGGACACCTGACCTGGTGAGTAGAGAACTGCCTTGTATAACCTCCATTTTCTCTTATGTGTACGTAATCTATTTCACACAAAGTGAAGGGACGATGGCGGTCATACAAGGCATATCTATGCTCACCTGGACATGTGTCAGAAATAGTGAATTCATAAAGCTGTTATATGTGAATCATGAATTCATAATTTCTGACACCTGACTTGATGAGTATAGATCTGTTTTGCATTAAACAGCCATCGTCTCTTCAGTCTGCGTCCAATCGATACTGCAGAACAGAATCAGGATGCAATGACGTTAACAACCTTACCACTAACAACCTAAGAAGTTTGTAGAGGAAATACATAGGAGACACGGTCAAGATACCAAAGAAATAAAGTTTATTAACAACAAATATTAGTAACATTTAAAACATAACTGGCACAGACCCAAACCCAACAGGACATTTTACACAATATTGTCCTGCCATGCCACACGTCCAATATCAGAATCAAAAAAGGCAGCAAATTGGTCCCACATGTGGCCAACTTCAGCAGTTGACCGCAGCGGGTGATGCTGGTAATCTGGCAATGGGTTTGCAACTGGTTCATCCAGTTCAATGTTGGGTCGCTCCTTAGCCTTTATGTAATTGTGGAGAACCACACATACTTTGACCACCTCATCGACTGTCTCCATTTTTAGATTAATGGCTGTTGCAAGAATGCGCCATTTTGAGACTTAAAGATCCTTTTAGTGTGGTTCAAGTCCCGACTGGAATATGGCTTCAGTAGGTTTTCACACATCTGAAAGGCCTCATCTCCAACCATAACAAATGGCATCGGTGGACCTTGAGTGTTGGGGAGAGGTTGTGGCAGTGGAAAATTAAAATTTTTGCCCTACACACAGCGGCCCATAACCGAGTTTTTGAAAGTCTGGGAATCGTTGCCATGGTCAAAAGCTTCAATATCCACGGCGATAAATCGACAGTCCGCATCTGCTATTGCCATGAGCACAACAGAAAAATATTTTTTATAGTTGAAGTACTCCGATCCTGTTCTGGCTGGTTTGATAATGCAGATGTGCTTTCCATCCACCGCTCCCAAACAGTTGGGGAAATCACACACACTCCAGAATTTTTCAGCAATTTCAATCCACATGTCCGCGGTGGGTAGGGGTATAAACTCATCCCAGAGAACATTCCACAAAGCCCGGCAGGTGTCCGCAACTATTCCGGACAGGGTAGAAATTCCAAGCCGGTATTGGAAGTGGAGGGATGATAAGCTCTCTCCGGTTGCCAGAAATCTGTAATAAAATAAATAAAAAATAATTTACAATCAATTCTATTTATGGTGTTGTTCTGCTAAAGACATAAAGGAAAATACAAAGAATACATGTCAGAACAACCAAAATTCGCGCGGGCATTTGTTTAGAATTGTTACGTACCTTAATGTAACCAGCAGACGTTCCTCTGGTGAAATCGCTCTACGGAGCTGGGTGTCCTGTCTCCACATGGCTCCTTGGACACGACCAAGCAAATCCCGAAAAGAGTCTTGCGACATCCTGGTATATTCCGGGAATTTGTCTGGGTTGGCATTAAGCTTGCCATATAGCATGTGATAGGCTCCATGGCTCTCACGTAGTTCGATAGTGGGGTGTCACCAAAAACACCTATGCCATGTCCTTCTCCATCTTTTGCGATTTCTGTGTTGCTCCCAAGCAAACGCACAGGCAAGAAACAGCTTGATGCTTAAATCCAGGTTGAAATAAAAGCTCTCCATGCGAAGATCCATCATGACACGGGATACAGTAGCACACTGTTGTAGATTTCAGCAGTCCTCGGGTCTATATATAGATATCCCATAATACATGCTCTCTGTAGTCCCGTTGGCGGTGTCTGGTTATCTAGATTTTTCTTCTGTAAAATTTTCCACCATGCGCACAAAAACAGCAAACGCATGACAAAACGCATGGTAAAGCGTGAAAACACAGCGTTTTATTAACTGCATGCGTTCCCGCATGCGTCTAAAAAACGCTGCATTTGTTCGTGTTTCTATGCGTTTTTTCCTGCACTTGCGGATACGGATTAAACACTGCGGATTCGAACGCAAATGTGAAACTAGCCTAACACACAGCTTTAAGATTGAAAATTGAATCCATCTGTTATCACACATTCCTTTAGCTTTACTAAGTAATACAGATCGTTATTATTCTTCAGTTATTGCCTGACAAGATGTAATTTAGATTGTAGTCTACCATTCCAGCAGTCAGCAATCCCCCTTTCACTGCCTGCATCCTCTTTGGAACCTACTGTCACCCCAAAAAGTCACAAAAAAAATCAAAAACAAGTAGACCGATGAAAAAATTCAGAACATCTGTAGCTGAAAGAGTAAGAATTAGAATTAAGTTAAAAATATGTTGGCATCTTTGTGACAGCAGCTCTGGATGGCGTTGAAACACCCTATAGCACCCAGTGACTCGGATAGGAAAGATAGGTGTGTAAGCTCTAGAGACATACATAATTACGGCCCCTGATTTATTTGGGGACTTAATGCTTTTGCAGCTTTCCGAATGATATTACTTCTTTATCGGGAAAACAATAGATTTATCAGGGATATCAGATAAAAATGTTATAGAGAGAGGATTGTGTTTTATGAAAAGAAAAGCACAGCAGAAGGAAATCCTACATGGCAGGGCATTGCCATTAAGTAACATCTTCCCCATGTCCCATATGTGACAGGAGGGAGATGATCCTCGGCTGCTTATGTCCCTTTGTGACCACAGATTCTGAAAGGAATAAATATGCTGTCCTTTTATTAATGTGTCAGTGGCTCATAAAACCGAATCATTTCCAGGATATTTTACTGGCAAAATATATATGAGGAAATGAAAGTGCAATCTATTGTTTTATGATCCTAGGAAGAAAACACATAAGTCAGCCTTCATGCGATCCCAAGGAGCCTCTCAGGAGATGAGCAGCTCACGTTGTGGACATCCAAGGAAATTCTAACCTCATATATATTGTGAACCATCCTCCTCCTGTAATGCCATAGTAATGTCTCATCTATGGCAGGGAATACTAAAAATGATCAACAAAGGATTTTACAGGTATTATTATTTTTACACACTGGGATAGAAAGAAAATGGTGGTGTTTGAAAGTTTGTGAACACTTTAGAATTTTTCCATATTGCTGCATAAATTTGACCTAAAATATTTTGACGGAATATATATATATATATTTCATATATATCTCACTTGCATATATACTCCTATATACTCACAGCTAATATATACACTATAATAAATTGCTTAAAATGGCCGCCACAAACCAGACAGCTCTTTGGGACTTTCCAAGATGAAAAGCGGGACAAGTCCTTCAGATTTTCTCACAAGTTTTAAAAGTAAATAAAAAGAAACAAAATAAATGATTGAAAAATATTAGGCGTTCTCATTTTTTAGATTAAGAAAATATCCAATATCATGTGCCTGTGTGCATCAAAAGTATGTGAACCTTTAGTATCAGCAGATGAAGGTGAAATTATAGTCTTGTGTTTTCAATGGGATGCCAATCAGGTGTTAAGCGTTGACCTATTTTTTTTGGAAAACAGCTATTTGTCTTTGCAACACATTTGTGGAAGTGTACCATGGTGCGCACAAAAAAAAATATTTTTGAAAACATCAAATGACAAATTGTTGAGGCTCATCAGACTGGAAAAGGCTATAAAACCATCGCTAAGGCCACGTGCACGCGTTGCGGAAAGTGGTGCGGATTTTTCCAGACCGATTTTGGTAAATCCGCAGGTAAACCGCACTGCGGATTACCTGCAGAATTACCTTGGATTAACCGCATTTTTTTTGCAGATTTTGTGCAGATTCCACCTGCAGTTTTACACCTGCGGATTCCTATTATGGAGCAGGTGTAAACCGCTGCGGAACTCGCACAAAGAATTGACATGCACTGCGGATTTTGTTTTCCTTAGGTTTACATGGTACTGTAAACTCAGGGAAAACTGCTGCAAATCCGCAACGGCCAATCCGCTACGAATCCACAGCAAAATCCGCAACGTGTGCACATACCCTAAAGAGTTTTGATTTCACTAATCCACATCAGACATTAACCCCTTCAAGACTGATGGCAAATATTTACATCAACACGCTGAGCCCACATCTTTCCCTGCACTTGATGGCTGATTTAACCCCTTAACCCCCAAGTGTTGTTTGCATGTTAATGACCGGGCCAATTTTTCCAATTCTGTCCACTGTCCCTTTATGAGGTAATAACTCTGGAATGCTTCCATAGATCCTGGTGATTCTTGTGACATATTTAACTTCAAGTTACTGGTAAAATTGGGGGTAAACCACTGTTTGGGAGCATGGCAGAGCTCGGAAGGGAAGGTACGCCGTTTGACTTTTCAATGCAGAATTGGCTGGAATAGAGATAGGACGCCATGTCGCATTTGGAGAGCCCCTGATGTGCTTAAACAGTGGATAACCCCCACGAGTTACACCATTTTGGAAGATAGACCCCCTAAGGAACTTATCTAGATGTGTGGTGAGCACTTTTAACCCCCAAGTGCTTCACAGAAGTTTATAATGTAGAGCCGTGAAAAGAAAAAATCATATTTTTTCACAAAAATGATTTTTTTCGCCCACAATATGTTATTTTCCCAATGGTAACAGGAGAAATTAGACCACAAAGTTGTTGAGCAATTTGTCCTGAGTATGCCAATACCCAATATGTGGGGGTAAACCACTGTTTGGGTGCATGGCAGAGCTCGGAAGAGAAGGAGAGTCGTTTGACTTTTCAATGCAAAATTGGCTGGAATTGAGATAGGACGCCATGTCACGCTTGGAGAGCCCCTGATGTGCCTAAACAGTGGAAACCCACCACAAGTGAAACCATTTTGGAAAGTAGACCCCCTAAGGAACCTATCTAGATGTGTGGTAAGTACTTTGATCCCCAATGTGCTTCACAGAAGTTTATAATGTAGAGCCGTAAAAATAAAAGATCATATTTTTTTCACAAAAAATGATAATTTTGCCCCCAATGTTTTATTTTCTCAAGGATAATAGAAGAAATTGGACCCCTAATGTTGTTGTGCAATTTGTCCTGAGTACACTGATACCCCATATGTGGGAGGGAACCACCGTTTGGGTGCATGGCAGAGCTCAGAAGGGAAGGAGCACCGTTTTGGAATACAGTCTTAGATGGAATGGTCTGCGGGCGCCATGTTACGTTTGTAGAGCCACTGATGTGCCTAAACAGTAGAAACCCCCTACAAGTGACCACATTTTGGAAACTAGACCCCATGGAACTTATCTGGATGTGTTGTGAGAACTTTAAGCTCCCAAGTGTTTCACTAAAGTTTGTCCAATTTGTCTTGAGTACGCTAATACTCCATATGTGGGGGTAAACCACTGTTTGGGCGCATGGCAGAGCTCGGAAAGGAAGGAGCACCATTTTACTTTTTCAACACAGAATTGGCTGGAATTGAGATCAGACGCCATGTCACATTTGGAGAGCCCCTGATGTGCCTAAACAGTGGAAACCCCCCAATTCTAACTCCAACCCTAACCCAAACACACCCCTAACCCTAATCCCAACCCTAACCATAACCCTAACCACACCCCTAACCCTAATTCCAACCCTAACCACACCCCTAACTCCAACACACCCCTATCCCTAATCCCAACCGTAACCATAACCCTAACCACACTAATAACCCTGACACACCCCTAACCCCAATCCCAACACTAATCCCAACCATAAATGTAAATCAAACCCTAGCCCCTTCTCTAGGCCCAACCCTAACCCTTACTTTAGCCCCAACCCTATCCCTAACTTTAGCCCAAACCCTAACCCTAACTTTAATGGGAAAATGGAAATAAATACATTTTTTTTATTGTATTACTTTTCCCTAACTAAAGAAGTGATAAAGGTGGATTTTGATTTACTATTTATAGCGGGTTTTTATGGTGGCTTTTTATGTTTGGCAGCTGTCACAAACTAAAAGACGCTTTTTATTGCAAAAAATAGTTTTTGCATCACCAAATTTTGAGAGCTATAATTTTTCCATATTTTGGCCCACGGAGTCATGTGAGGTCTTGTTTTTTGTGGACAAATTGACGTTTTTATTGGTATGATATTTGGGCACATGACATTTTTTGATCGCATTTTATTGCGATTTTTGGGAGGCAGAAGGAACCACAACCGGCAATTCCTGAATTTCTTTTGGGTGGGATGTTTATACCATTCTGCATGTGGTAAAATTGATAAAGCAGTTTTATTCTTTGGGTTAGTACAATTACAGCGATACCTCACTTTTATCATTTTTTTATGTTTTGGCGCTTTTATACAATAAAAACTATTCTATATAAAAAATAATTATTTTTGCATTTGTTTTATTTTGAGTGCTATAACTTTTTTATTTTTTTGCTGATAATGCTGTTTGGTGGCTGTTTTTTTGCTGAACAAGATGACGTTTTCAGTGGTACCATGTTTATTTATATCCGTCTTTTTGATCATGTGTTATTCCATTTTTTGCTCAGCAGTACAATGAACAATCTATCGCATCATCAAGAACTTCAAGGAGAGAGCTTCCATTGTTGTCAAAAAGGCTCCAGGGCGCCCAAGAAAGACCAGCAAACGCCAGGACCGTATCTTAAAACTGTTTCAGCTGCGGGATCGGACTACCAGCAGTGCCGAGCTTGCTCAGGAATCGCAGCAGGCTGGTGTGAGTGCTTCTGCATGCACTGTGAGGCGGAGACACTTTGAGCAAGGCCTGGTTTCAAGGAGGGCAGCAAAGAAGCCACTTCTCTCCAGAAAAAACATCAGGGACCGACTGATATTCTGCAAAATGTAAAGGGAGTGGACTGCTGAGGACTGGGGCAAAGTCATTTTCTCTGATGAATCCCCTTTTCGATTGTTTGGGACATCTGGAAAACAGCTTATTCGGAGAAGAAGAGGTGAGCGCTACCACCAGTCTTGTCTCATGCCAACTGTAAAGCATCCTGAAACCATTCATGTGTGGGTTTGCTTCTCAGCCAAGGGAATCGGCTCACTCACAGTCTTGCCTAAAAACACAGCCATGAATAAAGAATGGTACCAGAATGTCCTCCAAGAGCAACTTCTCCCAACCGTCCAAGAGCAGTTTGGCGCCCAACAATGCCTTTTCCAGCATGATGGAGCACCTTGCCATAAAGCAGAGGTGATAACTAAATGGCTCATGGAATAAAACATAGAGATTTTGGGTCCATGGCCTGGAAACTCCCCAGATCTTAATCCCATTGAGAACTTGTGGTCAATCATCAAGAGACGGGTGGACAAACAAAAACCAACAAATTCTGGCAAAATGCAAGCATTGATTATGCAAGAATGGACTGCTATCAGTCAGGATTTGGTCCAGAAGTTGATTGAGAGCATGCCAGGGAGAATTGCAGAGGTCTTGAAGAAGAAGGGTCAACACTGCAAATATTGACTAGCTGCATTAACTCATTCTAACTGTCAATATAACCTATTGGTACTCATAATATGATTGCAATTATATTTCTGTATGTGATATAAACATCAGACAAACACTAATAAAAACCAGAGGGCAGCAGATCATGTGAAAATATAATTTTGGTGTCATTCTCAAAACTTCTGGCCATGACTGTACAGACACAGAGGGCTATTAACTGCATGACGTGTAAGAGAACATGATGTGAGGAACCTGATTATGTTGTTTTTTTTTGTTTTGTTTTTTGAATGGGCCACAAAGGGATAGTTAGGTTAATGCATTGAGGCGGTAGGCCAGTCTGAACAAATGCGTTTTTAGGGCATGCTTAAAACTGTCCGGATTGGGGATAAATCATATTAACCTCTGGTAGTGCATTCCAAAGAATTGACGAAGCACGTAAAAAGTCTTGGAGATGGGAGTGGGAGGTTCTGATTATTGACGATGCTAAACTCAGGTCATTAGCAGAACGGAGAGAACGGGTAGGGTGGTAGACTGAGACCAGGGAGGAGATGTAGGGTGGTGCTGAGCCATGGAGTGCTTTGTGGATGAGGGTAATAGTTTTGTACTGGATTCTGGTGTGGATGGGTAACCAGTGTAATGACTGGCACAAGGTAGAGGCATCGGTGTAACGGTTGGTGAGGAATATAATCCTGGCTGCAACATTCAGGACAGATTGGAGCGGGGAGAGTTTGGTAAGAGGGAGGCCGATTAAGAGAAAGTTACAATAGTCAAGACGAGAATGAATGAGTGAAACAGTAAGAGTTTTTGCAGTGTCGAAAGTAAGAAAAGGACGAATTCTAGAAATGTTTTTGAGATGCAGATAAGAAGAACGAACCAATGATCGGATGTGGGGGGTGAAGGAAAGCTCGGAATCAAGGATGACCCCAAGGCAGCAGGCATGTTGCTTGGGAGTAATGGTGGAACCACACACGGACATGGCAATGTCAGGCAAAGGTAGGTTAGTAGAGGGAGAGAGCAAGAGGAGTTCAGTTTTAGACAGGTTCAGTTTAAGATAGAGGGAGGACATGATGTTAGAGACAGCGGTAAGACAATCACTGGTGTTTTCTAAAAAGGCAGGCGTGATATCGGGAGAAGAAGTGTATAATTGGGTGTCATCAGCATAGAGATGGTACTGGAACCCAAATCTACTGATTGTTTGACCAATAGGGGCAGAATACAAAGAGAAGAGGAGGGGGCCTAGGACTGATCCTCGAGGAACCCCAACAGTAAGGGGAAGGTGAGAGGAGGAGGATCCAGCAAAAGATACAGTGAAAGAGCAATCAGAGAGATTGGAGGAGAACCAGGATAGAACGGTGCCCATGAGGCCGATGGAGCAGAGCATAGTGCGGAGGAGCTGATGATCCACAGTATCGAATGCTGCGGAGAGATCCAAGAGAATTAGCATGGAGTAGTGACCATTAGATATAGCTGTTAGTAGGTCACTAGAGACTTTAGTGAGGGCAGTTTCAGTAGAGTGTAAAGAGCGGAAACCAGATTGAAGAGGGTCTAGAAGAGAGTTATCTGAGAGATAGCGGGTAAGACGGGAGTGGACCAGGCGCTCGAGGAGTTTATAGATAAAGGGAAGATTAGAGACAGGTCTATAATTAGCGGCACAGTTTTGATCGAGGGATGCTTTTTTTTAAGTAATGGATGTATGATGGCATGCTTAAATGAGGAGGGAAAAATACCGGAAGAGAGAGAAAGGTTGAATATTTTTGTTAGGTGAGAGGTGACAGCCGGGGAAAGGGACTGGAGGAGATGTTACGGAATGGGGTCACTGGCGCAAGTGGTCGGGCGAGAAGATGCAAGGAGCCTGATTACTTCTTCTTCTGTGATTGGATCAAAGTGAGAGAGTGAACTAGATGCAGTGGGGGAGGGAGAACAGTGCATGGTATGAAGGGATTGGGAGATAATTTCCTGTCTAATGTGGTCAATTTTTTCTTTGAAGTAATTGGCCAGATCGTCAGCGCGGAGATCTATGGTTGAGGCCTGCACTCTTGGGTTGAATCGGGAATGGAAAGTGTCAAAGAGACGTTTAGGGTTATTGGACAGTGAGGTGATGAGGGTGTTAAAATAGGTTTGTTTGGAGAGGTGAAGGGCAGAGTTGTATGTTTTAAGCATGAACTTATAATGGATGAAATCTTCAGGTAGATTAGATTTTCTCCACAGACATTCGGCACTCCTCGAGCACCGCTGCAGTAAACGTGTTTGCAGCGTGTGCCACGGTTGTCGCCGTCTGTGCCGAGTTGTCCTATGTATAGGAGGTGCAATTTCATCCAGGGCACTTTGCAGGGTTTCATTGTAATGCTTCAGTGCAGAATCAGGACATGAGATGGAAGAGATAGGAGCCAATGATGACTGCAAGTTCTTCATAAGTTTCTGGGTCTTAATGGCCTGTATGTTTTGATAATTGTGGATACGTAAGTAAAAAGTATGCGGCAGCACTCCCCGATCTTCAAAACAGGTTCCTTTATTCAAACAATATCTTCACGGCATGGGGGTGTACAAACAAGGAAATGTGGCAGCGCCCACCTGGCGCTTCAACGGGTTCCAGACCCGGAACTGAACCGGTACTGAGCCAGAATCTGACCCTGATGAGACTATGGTGCCCCATCCCGAACGCTATAGCACCTTACATGGTGACACAGAGGAAGGTGCACATGACATTGAAGAGGAGGTGATAGATGACCCAGTTGTTGACCCAGATTGGCAGCCATTGGGGGAAGAGGGTGCCGCTGCCAGTAGCTCAGAAGCGGAGGAGGATCATCCGCAGCAGCCATCTACATTGCAACAGCTTTCATCTGGCAGGCCCGTATCTGGCCAAAAATGTTTGTCAAAACCAAAAACAGTTTTAGGACAGCGTGGCCGTCCGGTGAAAGTAGCACAGCGTGCAATGCCTGAAAGAGTAATCCATAGTAGAAAGAGTGCAGTGTGGCAATTTTTTAACCAAGATCCGAATGATCAGTGCAAAGTTAACTGTAAGAAGGGCTCAAAGACCTTTAGCAGAGGGAAGAATCTCCTAAATTTAAATACAACGTGCATGTGTAGACATTTAACCAGCATGCACTTGCAAGCCTGGACTAACTACCAAATGTCCAGTACCGTTGGAGCACCTGCTCAGAATGAAGGTAGTCAGCAACGCTACATTGCTTCCCTCACAGTAAGCCCACTGGTTAGGACACCACCAGTAGCAAATGTGAAGGTATCGTCGTAAGGCCAAAGCAGTCAGGGAATCACAAGGTTCTTGGTAGTAAACACTGTAGGTAGGCCAACATCAAGAATACCATCACCAACCCTCTCTGCCATGTCCACCACCACCCCCTCTAGTTCCACCATATGCAGCTCTCCAGTCCAGCTCACCCTACAAGAGACTCTCATTAGGAAAAGAAAGTACTCATCCTGTCATCCGCATACACAGAGTTTGAACGCCCACATTGCTAGACTAATCTCGTTAAAGCTGATGCCCTACCGGTTGGTTGAAAGCAAAGCTTACGCAGTACCACATTATGACCTACCCAGTCGACACTTCTTTGCGAAAAAAGCCATCCCAGTCCCAGTAGGCATGGCCAGGGACGTTACGTGTTCATCACGGCGCACTGGGTTAATGTAATGGATGCAGGGTCCACAGGGGACAGCCATAGTGGGACAGTTCTGCCTAGCCCACGGTCTAGGAAACAGTTTTCTGTAGGCGTTCACCACCCCTCCTCCTCCTCCTCCAGAAGTGAAAGCTCATCCACAGAGCGCAGTCTTGCGACCACTCCATCCGCAGCTGCCAGTGTTGCACACAGGCTGTGCTACAAATGAAGTGTTTGGGCAACAACAGACACAACGCAAAAGTACTGGCCGAGTCATGGCTGGGCAGTGTACATCTTGAGGCAGGCATGGTAGTCAGTGATAACGGAAGGAATTTTATGGCTGCCATAGCCCTTTTAGAACTGAAACACATTCCTTGCCTGGCTCAAACCTTGAACCTGGTGGTGCAGTGCTTCCTGAAAAATTATCCGGAGTTACCAGCCCTGCTCCTGAAGGTGCGAAAACTTTGCTGGCACATCCGCCGGTCGCCCGTACACTCCAGCCGTATGCAGAACCATCAGCGATCGCTGAATCTTCCCCAGCACCACCTAATAATCGACGTTGCAACAAGGTGGAACTCCACACTGCACATGCTTCAGAGGCTGTGTGAACAGAGGCATGCTGTCATTTAGTTGTGGGAGGATACACATACACGGGCAGGCAGTTGGATGTCAGACATGGAGTTGTCTGGTGTGCAGTGGTCGAAGCTCCAAGACCTCTGTCAAGTCCTTCAGTGTTTTGAGGAATGCACATGGCTGGTAAGTGCAGACGATGCCATCATAAGCTTGAGCATCCCACTAATGCGTCTGCTGATGCAAAGTTTGACGCAGGCGTCTGCACCCGAGGAGGAGGGAAGCCTTGATGACAGTCAGCCATTGTCTGGTTAGGGAACTCTCCTGGACGAGGTGGCGGACGAAGAGGAGGAGGAGGAGGTTGATGGGGATGAATATTTATGGGAGGAGGATGCTTCTCAGGGGGCAATAGAAACTGGTGGCGTTGCAAGGTCAGTTACAGGGTTTTTGCGGGCCATAAGTGATGTTGATTTGCAAGAAAGTGCTCCTCAACCCAGCACAAGCAGTGAATTGACACCTGGAAAATTGGCCCACATGGCAGAGTATGCCTTGCGTATCCTAAAAAGGGACCCCCGCATTATCAAAATGATGACCGATGACAATTACTGGTTGGCCTGCCTCCTGGATCCACAATACAAAGGAAAATTACAAAATATCATGCCACATGAGAACCTTGAGCAAGTATTGGCTACCAAACAAGCAACTCTTGTAGACCGTTTGGTTCAGGCATTCCCAGCACACAGAGGCGGTGATGGTTCTCACATGAGCTGTAGGGGGCAACATGGCAGAGGTGTTAGAGGTGCACAAATCCAAAGTGGCGTTGGACAGAGGGGTTTTATGACCAGGTTGTGGAGTGATTTCGCAATGACCACAGACACGACAGGTACTGCTGCATCAATTCAAAGTGACAGGAGACAGCATTTGTCCAGTATGTGTACCAACTATTTTTCCTCACTTATCGATGTTTTCCCTCACAGGTCATTCCCTTTTGATTACTGGGCATCTAAAATAGACACCTGGCCTGAATTGGCAGAATATGCATTACAGGAGCTCACTTGCCCAGCTGCTAGTGTGCTATCAGAAAGAGTCTTCAGTGCTGCTGGTTCAATACTGTCCGAAAAAAAGACACGCCTGGCTACGCGAAATGTTGATGATCTAACCTTCATTAAAATGAACCAATCATGGATTTCAAATTATTTTGCCCCACCTTCCCCTACTGACACGTAACTTGCCTTAAAGATGTCTTGCTTTTGGCCTCATCTTACTGACTGTTCCAATTCCTCCATTTGCAGCTGCTGAATGTCCACCATAGGCCATTTTTATACCTCCCTAAATGGGCTGACTCCCCCCACAGGGCCGTGGTCACCACTTGGCACAAGCACCCGTGCGAGTGCCGTATGCCTGGACAGGTGGGTGTGCCCACTCTTGGGCGACGGCACTGGCACAGGGTCCCTCATAGTACAATGAAGTGTCTCTGATGGTGGTGGTGCACAACCGTCAGACACACCGTCGTAATATGAGGGGCCCTGTGCCAGTACCTCCGCCCACGAGAGAGTGTTCCCCCCCAGCTCGAAGAATGCTCTACCACTTGCAAAACGTACCTCTCCCTGCTCCACCACTGTGCAGTCTGTGCTGTTAAATCCTTCAATGGCATTGCCAATACAAATTTGTTGAAATGATGGATGATAGTAAAAATATACAGGTGCCCTGGCCTCCATTTAGACGAGTTAATACTTTGCGCCAACTACCACTGTTTACTGCTCAGCAGAGGAGCCCACCCCTGTACCTAGCTATGCCACCAGTTTATTTATGAACATTTTTTGGGCTGACATTTAGCCCACTTTATTATTTTGGACTACTAACTGTGTCAGCCACTTATTACAGTTGTCCTCCATTGAAAAAAGCAATGCCGCTTGTGTACTCCTCTTACCTATTTTGAACTGCATTTAGCCTACTTTTTTATTTTAGGCCTACTAAGTCTGTCTGAGCCTCTCATAACAGTTGTCCTCCTCTGCTGAACAAAGCTATGCCACCTGTGTACTCCTCTTACCAATTTTGAACTGCATTTAGCCTACTTACTTACTTGGGCCTAGAAACTGTGTGAGCCTTTCATAACACTTGTCCTCCTCCGCTGAACAAAGCTATGCCGCCTGTGTACTCCTGTTACCAATTTTGAACTGCATTTAGCCTACTTTTTTATTTTAGGCCTAGTAACTGTGTCAGCCACTCCTTACAGTTGTCCTCCGTTGAACAAAGCAATGCCGCCAGTTTAGTCCTGTTAGCAATTTTGAACTGCATTTACCTACTTACTTATTTGGACCTAGTAACTGTGTCAGCCACTCCTTACAGTTGTCCTCCGTTGAACAAAGCAATGCCGCCAGTTTAGTCCTGTTACCAATTTTGAACTGCATTTAGCCTACTTTCTTATTTGGGCCTACTAACTGTGTCTGCCCCTCATTACAGTTGTCCTCCGCTGAACAAAGCAATGCCGCCAGTTTAGTCCTGTTTCCAATTTTGAACTGGATTTAGCCTATTTTCTTTTTTGGGCCTTTATCTGTGTTTCCTCCTCATCCTGCCCATTGGCCAGCCACTGCTAGATGAGTCTGCTGGTACATTGACCCAGACCACTACATTCCCCTTGCACTCTACACAGCCAGAGTCTGACCCTGCTGAAAGTCAGGTTCCCCTTCCCGCATACTATACCACCTTACACGGGGACAAAGAGGAAGGTGCAGATGAAAGTGCAGGTTCCTTCATCAGGTGGGGGGCATACTCGTTGGCACTGGCACAGGGCCCCTCTTAGTACACAAAAGTGTCTCTGGCAGTGGGAGGTGCCGCCCGCCGTCAAACACACCGCCGTACTATGAGGGGCCCTGTGCCAGTGCAACTAGTGGGCCCCCCTTGCTCGCTCAGGATCACAGCACTTGCAAAGTTGAAATACTTACCTCTCCCTGCTCCACCGCCATGATGTATTCCGCGTTTCCTGGGCCCACGAAAATCTTGAGCCAGACCTACCCCCCCACACAACTTTAGCCAAATGACCTCTGTTTTTAATGCCTAACTATCATTATAAATTAAATTATGATTGACAAGCTTCAGTAATACGAATTGATGTTTTTTGGCATTAAAATGGGCACTGTAGGTGTTTTCCTGTCCTCCACTCGCTGCCGACTTTGATTCCCCATTGACTTGTATTGGGTTTCGTGTTTCGGTCGGCCCCCGACTTTTCGACATAATCGGCCGATTTCACCCGACCCGATGTCGCTCAACTTTAGTGACAGTGGCTATGTTTACTACCTTGTTGCAGTCAGTGGTAGGCAAGGTGAACAATTTCACCAAGATTTGAAAGCCTTGGAGGAATGGTATCAAGTTAGATGGGATGTACATATGATGGCTGACTATTGTTGGTGCATCAGGCGAGATTGTCCACAAATTGAATACTCCAGGAAAAGCTATCAGTGTAAATTTTAACCTTAAGGCTATGTGCACACGTTCAGGAAAGTGTGCAGAATTTTCCTGAACAAAACCGGACTTTTTCTGGAGGAAAACTTTCTGCTACCTAACTTTACCACTGGCACACAATTTAACTTAGGCTGGGGTCACACTTGAGAGTGCAATGCGAGAAATTTGCATGAGTATCTCACATCAATACCTGACACAGCCACCGGCACTCGGGACCAGAGTGTGCGGCTGCATGTATTTCTATGCAGCTGAACGCTCAACTCCCAAGTGTCAGCAGCATTGCTGGGTATTGATGCGAGAGAATCATGCGAGTTTCTCGCATTGCACTCACCTAATAGTAACAATACATCCTTTGCATGCACAAAATAGCATTAAATAAACATTGCATTTGGGTTATTTTTTGCATTATTTTTCATTGATTATACATTTGTATGGTTTTGGAGACAAAGAGAGACTATTCTGTAGCTTAGAAAGTTGTTATAAAAAAAGATTATCAAATCTAGCTCAACAAAAATGATGGTCCCCAGTGGAATGCTTTGAATATTGTTATGAGTAAAGTGTCTCATCTGTACAGTAAGGCTATGTGCACACGTCCGGATTTTTTGCGTTTTTTTTTGCGGATTTTCCCGATAAAAACGCTATAAAATCACTTAAAAAATGCAAACATTATGCATCCTATCATTTAGAATGCATTCCGCATATTTTGTGCATATGTTTGCGTTTTTTTCCGCAAAAAAAACGCATTCAGCAAAAAAAAGAGCATGTTCATTATTTTTGCGGATTTCTGATTAAATTGGAGTGTCCGGAAAAAAACGCAAAAAATCCGCAAAAAAACGCATCAAAAATGCGCAAAATACACGCAAAATACGCGCAAACGCATTCCGCAAAAAAAACAAGCATGTTCATTATTTTTGCGGATTTCCGATTAAATTGGAGTGTTCGGAAAAAGCGCAAAAAATCTGCAAAAAATCCCCACAAAAAACGCGTCAAAAAAGCGCAAAATATGCACAAAATCCGCATGCGTATTTCTGGCAGAAATGTCCGGTTTTTGTCAGGAAAAATCCGGACATGTGCACATAGCCTAAGAGGTAATCTGTCACCCCAATTTTCACCTATAAGATAAGGCCAACGCCATCAGGGGCTTATCTACAGCATTGTGTAATGCTGTAGATAAGCCCCGATGTAACCTGAAAGATAAGAAAAACAAGTTGGATTATACTCACCTGGGGGCGGTCCGATGCGGTCCGGTCCGATGGATGTCGCGGTCCTGGTCCGGCGCCTCCCATCTTCATACGATGGCGTCCTTCTTTGCTTCCTGCCGTGGCTCCTGCACAGGCGTACTTTATCTGCCCTGTTGAGGGCAGCGTAAAGTACTGCAGTGCGCAGGCATCGGGCCTCTCTGACCTTTCCTGGGGCCTGCTCACTGCAGTACTTTACGCTGCCAACAACAGGGCAGAGAATTACGCCTATGCAGGAGCCGCGGCAGGAAGCAAAGAAGGACGTCATCGTATGAAGATGGGAGGCGCCGGACCCGGACCGCGACGCCCATCGGACCTGCACTGCACCAGGTCTACCCCTGGGTGAGTATAATTTAACTTGTTTTTCTTATCTTTCAGTTACATCGAGGGCTTATCTACAGCATTACAGAATGCTGTAGATAAGTCCCTGATGGTGGTGGCCTTAGCTTATTGGTGAAAATTGGGGTGACAGATTCCCTTGAGGCCGGTTTCACACGTCAGTGGCTCCGGTACGTGAGGTGACAGTTTCCTCACGTACCGGAGACACTGACACACGTAAAATCAATGTGTCTCTGCACATGTCAGCGTGTTTTCACGGACCGTGTGTCCGTTTGAAAAACACGGAGACATGTCAGTGTTCGTGGGAGCGCACGGATCCATTAAAGTCAATGGGTCCGTGTAAAACACGTACCGCACATGGATTCTGTCCGTGTGCAGTCCGTGTGCCGTGCAGGAGACAGCGCTATAGTAAGCGCTGTCCCCCCAGCTTGTGGGGCTGAAGCCCCATTCATTTCTTCTCTCCAGCAGCGTTTGACCCATAGGGGTGGAGCCGCATATTTATCACTGTTATAAACAGGAGGACAGTGAGTCAAAGAAATATGCCAATAGTAACAAATGTGAAAAAGCTTTATTAATAGTGAGATAAACAAAAAAAAAAAAACAGAACTGTTTAAAAAGTATCTATAGTTCAAATGAGCAATCAACACAGAATATGGCAATATTAACAACAGGTGTCAAGCGAGATTCCAATTAAAATAATGGACGGTACACCAAACCTAGATAACTGCATAGGATGTAACATGCTCTGTCAAAAAATGTCCATGACTACGGTACTGAAGGTTATATGCACAAGGAATATATCAAAGTGCATCCATAGACCAGATAGAAACGTATGTCCATGAATATGGGCAAAGAGTAAAGCAGTGAAGCAGGGGTGTATATGTGGAAGGAGTTAAACTAGTCCTTAAGGCAGCATAAATAATGTGTCCTCCATTAGTCCATATCTTATCCACCCACAAACAACTCCCAGAGCATAAAGAGTCGGTCTAGACCAACAGTGTATGTCCTCCAGCTAAACCGCAGAGACAAAGAAGTAAAAAATAGCAGCTAGTAGTTACCCATGTGTTAGAAGGCAGGTGAAACCGATCCTATGTCCCCAACGCACGTTTCGGTGCGGGTACACCTTCCTCAGGGGGCGTGGTTTTGAAGGTAACACAAGACCCTCCCTATATATCCGGCCCTAGGTGTCACATGGTGCGGTTTCCACCAATCACAGTGAGATACCAACACTATTACACAGAAATGCACAGCCGCTCATATTAACCCCATATTACCCTGGCTAAATCACATAAAGCAGCGAGTGATGACATCCAGTCCATGCCATCACTGACAAAAGGGAAACCGCCCAGCTTAGAGCAACTGAGCGGCACATGTGGTGTCACACTATAGCGGCTCACATACACCGCCATCACAATCCCGCAATCTAGATAAAAAGTTCACAAACCGATGATGGTGCACAGACACTCCCCCCTGACAGACGCATCACCGCACGGACCCATAGGACGGACGGCGCCAAGAACCGCCCATAGACCTAGCAGGTGGGGCGGCCGTACTAGGGGAATAGTCGCACACTGGCATACAAAGTGAAATGCAGGGTAATATACAGACAACAGCACATAAAAAAAAAAAAAAAAAAATGATGAAATATTTATGTATATGCACATGAACACAAATCACCATAACTACAAAGTATATCAATATAACAGATATATGTACACATGCATATACATATAAATACTACAATATGAAGGGCTCAGCCCAAACTAGGGCAATTATCCATAAGCCACCCTAGAGACGGCCAGTTACAACAGGGAGGCCGGCGCCAGACCTCACCCGTGCAACAAGCCAAAACAGGGGGCTTAAAGGAATCTAAATAGAGCCAAAAGTATAACCATATGTCAACAGAATAATATGTGCCCATGAGTGTTACAATTGTCCGCATAGTATTAAATAAAACAACATAAAAATTATAACAACATAAACAATAACTAATTAATCACATAGCGCATAGTACAAAAATGTGTATGGATAGCTGTGAGGTACTCAGTCCATGCCGGAATTCCACATTCCTCAGTGCAATAGTAGTTAGAGTATTCTTCAGGAACTCCGCTCCCTCAGATGTAAAAAACGTGACATCAACAGGCCGGATAAGGGGATACATCTTCAACGCATCGATCATAGATATTGAAATCAACATGTTGCAATATAGCAACTGGCTAAAGAGATAATGATAAAAGAATATCCATTAAAATCAATAAAAAACAAAACCAAAAAAGTAAAAAAGCAAAACAACGACGGACAGGACAATAGAGACACATGAGGCAACCGAAGATACATAATACGCTGTACAGTATCACTATACCACAAAAGGTCAGAGGAACGAAGCAAATCCATGTGACTCATTTAGACCGTGGGGGGACATTGTACCCAGGACGGTAATCCACCGACATTCCTTCTGGGCAAGTATCCGTTTAATGTCCCCACCACGAATCCCAAGTTGAATGTGCTGAATGCCTCTGACCATGAAGGATTTGGGATCACTCTGATGGAATATGCGAAAATGCTTGGGTATAGTTTTAAGCTGGGTCACATCTATAGCTGAAGCAGATGCTACTATATCACGCACATGCTCACGTGTGCGTATTCTCAATTGTCGAGATGTCAAACCTATATATATTTTTTGACATCCACACGTGGCATAGTATATCACCTGTGTTGTCGCACAGGTGATATGATGTCTGATGTCAAATTTCTGTTTCCCATCGGATGAGGTGAAGGTGGCAGTTCTCAACGTGTTTTTACATGCCATACATTTCCCGCAAGGGAAACAACCCAATGGTGGCCCACGTGAGTTAAAGGGATTTTTGGCTTCCGGGACATAATGACTACTAACCAGCATGTCTCCCAGATTCTGACTTCGTCTGGCTGTCATTAGAGGAACCACAGGTAAGTATCTAGACAAAACGGGATCTGTCTGAAGTACATTCCAGTGGCGTTTGAAACTTTCCCTCATCTGCATCCACTGGCCATTATATGTAGAAATAAATCTGATATGGTTTTCATCTTTCTTATTGGTTTTAAACTGGCCGTGTAATAGAGTAGAGCGGTTACTATGTTTTGCCCTAAGATAACCTCACTTTATGCAACGTTCACTGTACCCGCGCATCCGAAATCTATCACGAAGGTCAGCCGACTGGGCCTCAAATTTCTCCTCTGATGAGCACACTCGTCTCATCCTGAGGAATTGGCCTACTGGGATGGCCCTAATGGTGGCTGTGGGGTGGCTCGAACTCGCATGCAACAGTGCATTGACCGAGGTGGGCTTCCGATACACGTCAGTGTGTATTTGCAAATGTTCATCAGTTGAAATTTTGATATCAAGGAAGTCCACCTCAATCTTACTGTACTTATAAGTCAGTTTGATGTTAAATGCATTAGAGTTCAAGCCCTCCATGAAATCCTGCAGTTGCCTCTCATCACCCTGCCACACGATAAAAACATCGTCAATATAACGTAGCCAGCACTGCACATGGTCCGCGGCCTGAGCACCCTCTCCACTGAAGACCTCCCTCTCCCAAAACCCAAGGAAGAGGTTAGCAAAAGAGGGCGCACAGGCCGCCCCCATGGCAGTGCCGCACCGCTGCAGATAGAAAATATCGCGGAAAACAAAAAAGTTGTGGGTGAGGATGTAATGAAGCAGCTGCAGGATAAACTCACACAGAGGGCCATCCCAGTTACTGTTAGTCAGAAAAAATCGGCAAGCTCGAAGACCATCATCGTGTCGGATGCACGTGTACAGTGACTCGATATCTGCAGTGACGAGTAACATTTCCCTATCCAGGGACATACCGTCAATTCTAGACAGAACATCCATGGTATCACGTGCATATGAAGGAAGTGACTCCACAAGGGGCTTGAGGTAATAATCGATGAACTTGCACACTGGTTCACAGAGCCCGCCCAGGCCCGACACAATCGGCCGGCCTGGCGGAATCTGCGAATTCTTATGTATTTTAGGTGTAAAGTAAATGGTCGGGACTTTAGGGGTTCTAGTGAGCAGACCTTCCATTACTCTTTTTGAAATAATACCTTTTTCAAATGCCTGCTGAAGGATCAGTTCCAGTTCTGCCAAAAATGCCAATGTAGGATTACGGTCAAGACGACAATATGTGTTCTTATCTCTCAATTGTCTATAGGCCTCCTTCTCATACATCCACTGTGGCCATATCACTATGTTTCCCCCCTTGTCGGCTGGTTTTATCACTATGTCCTTATAGCTTAGAAGGTCCTTTAGGGCCAACCGCTGCTGTGCTGTAAGGTTATCAGATTTACGAAAGGAAGCCATGTGTTGAAAATCTTTCATTACTAACCTCGTAAATATACCTACAGCAGGACAAACCGACAAGGGGGGAAAACGAGTGGAACGTGGATATATGAAACGCGGGAACGTACCTGTAACCGTCGATTATTGCTCAGCTAGATGTTCCTCCAAGGCCCTAAGGGCTTCCAATTCTGTATGGTCATCTGATGGTTGCTCATTTGTTCCTTTGTTATGTAATTTTTTGAGTATCAATTTTCTTGAAAATAAAAATAAATCCTTTATGGCTGTAAAAGAATCAAAATTATTAGTTGGTGAAAAAGTTAACCCCTTAGAAAGAACTTCCAGCTGAGCCCGAGTGAGGGTATGTTCTGATAGATTAATTACCTCTAGTTGGTTGGATCTATATTTCTTATCTTGCTTGTTGGAATATCCAACTTTGCGTTTCACCACTTGAGTATCCTTATTGGGAACCATCTTAAAGGCTTCAGATATTTTAGGCTGCACTCTTATTGATTCTTCACTGGATGCCTGAGAGGTCATAGAGGCAGATGTAGATCTCCTCCTAAACCCCCTTTACATGTCTCCGTGATTTCTTGTTCCATCTATAAACTGTATTGGATTGTCTATCTCCGACATCCCGTTGAAATTTTGTGGTCTTAGTGGTACAGATATCTTTTTCCCACTTCTGGAATTCCTTATCCATTTCACCATTTAGCGTTTGCCATTCTACTTCAGACAGATCCCGTTTGAGCACTCCCTGTATAGTTTCAATTTCCCCATCCAACAAGTCTATAGTATCCTTATTGGATTGGGCCAATAACTCCATGAAGCCTTTTGAACATGTTGTAGCCAATGCCTCCCACTTCTGCCTGAACACTGAATCCTCCACCTCAAAGGACGGAAAAACTTGGACCCTCAGACCCCTCGGCGTGAGACCCATTTCAATATATTTAATCAAAAAAGCACGATTCCACCAGATGCGGGTCCGCCGATGTAATAAATCCTTCAATTTCTTAGTTGCCTCATGTATATCCCTACCGCCATCCGCCGCTGATGGCTTGGGATTATCGCTGAACACCTCATTTATACGTGTAAGCCATGATTGCTCACGTGCTTTATAATCCATAGCTGCTTTGGAACTTGAAGCTGTGAAAAACACAGAAAATATCAATATAGAAAATAGTCCCGAAGTCATTATAGTCTAATAATAATACCATGCATACAGTGGCATGTATATGCTAAATAGCATATTTGACAACAGGCAAGAGACGACTCAAAACATAACTAATATAAACAGGAGGACAGTGAGTCAAAGAAATATGCCAATAGTAACAAATGTGAAAAAGCTTTATTAATAGTGAGATAAACAAAAAAAAAAAAAAAAAACAGAACTGTTTAAAAAGTATCTATAGTTCAAATGAGCAATCAACACAGAATATGGCAATATTAACAACAGGTGTCAAGCGAGATTCCAATTAAAATAATGAACGGTACACCAAACCTAGATAACTGCATAGGATGTAACATGCTCTGTCAAAAAAAAAAGCCCTTAGGGCCTTGGAGGAACTTCTAGCTGAGCAAGAATCGACGGTTACAGGTACGTTCCCGCGTTTCATATATCCACGTTCCACTCGTTTTCCCCCCTTGTCGGTTTGTCCTGCTGTAGATATATTTACGAGGTTAGTAATGAAAGATTTTCAACACATGGCTTTCTTTCGTAAATCTGATAACCTTACAGCACAGCAGCGGTTGGCCCTAAAGGACCTTCTAAGCTATAAGGACATAGTGATAAAACCAGCCGACAAGGGGGGAAACATAGTGATATGGCCACAGTGGATGTATGAGAAGGAGGCCTATAGACAATTGAGAGATAAGAACACATATTGTCGTCTTGACCGTAATCCTACATTGGCATTTTTGGCAGAACTGGAACTGATCCTTCAGCAGGCATTTGAAAAAGGTATTATTTCAAAAAGAGTAATGGAAGGTCTGCTCACTAGAACCCCTAAAGTCCCGACCATTTACTTTACACCTAAAATACATAAGAATTCGCAGATTCCGCCAGGCCGGCCGATTGTGTCGGGCCTGGGCGGGCTCTGTGAACCAGTGTGCAAGTTCATCGATTATTACCTCAAGCCCCTTGTGGAGTCACTTCCTTCATATGCACGTGATACCATGGATGTTCTGTCTAGAATTGACGGTATGTCCCTGGATAGGGAAATGTTACTCGTCACTGCAGATATCGAGTCACTGTACACGTGCATCCGACACGATGATGGTCTTCGAGCTTGCCGATTTTTTCTGACTAACAGTAACTGGGATGGCCCTCTGTGTGAGTTTATCCTGCAGCTGCTTCATTACATCCTCACCCACAACTTTTTTGTTTTCCGCGATATTTTCTATCTGCAGCGATGCGGTACTGCCATGGGGGCGGCCTGTGCGCCCTCTTTTGCTAACCTCTTCCTTGGGCTTTGGGAGAGGGAGGTCTTCAGCGGAGAGGGTGCTCAGGCCGCGGACCATGTGCAGTGCTGGCTACGTTATATTGACGACGTTTTTATCGTGTGGCAGGGTGATGAGAGGCAACTGCAGGATTTCATGGAGGGCTTGAACTCTAATGCATTTAACATCAAACTGACTTATAAGTACAGTAAGATTGAGGTGGACTTCCTTGATATCAAAATTTCAACTGATGAACATTTGCAAATACACACTGACGTGTATCGGAAGCCCACCTCGGTCAATGCACTGTTGCATGCGAGTTCGAGCCACCTCACAGCCACCATTAGGGCCATCCCAGTAGGCCAATTCCTCAGGATGAGACGAGTGTGCTCATCAGAGGAGAAATTTGAGGCCCAGTCGGCTGACCTTCGTGATAGATTTCGGATGCGCGGGTACAGTGAACGTTGCATAAAGCGAGGTTATCTTAGGGCAAAACATAGTAACCGCTCTACTCTATTACACGGCCAGTTTAAAACCAATAAGAAAGATGAAAACCATATCAGATTTATTTCTACATATAATGGCCAGTGGATGCAGATGAGGGAAAGTTTGAAACGCCACTGGAATGTACTTCAGACAGATCCCGTTTTGTCTAGATACTTACCTGTGGTTCCTCTAATGACAGCCAGACGAAGTCAGAATCTGGGAGACATGCTGGTTAGTAGTCATTATGTCCCGGAAGCCAAAAATCCCTTTAACTCACGTGGGCCACCCTTGGATTGTTTCCCTTGCGGGAAATGTATGGCATGTAAAAACACGTTGAGAACTGCCACCTTCACCTCATCAGATGGGAAACAGAAATTTGACATCAGACATCATATCACCTGTGCGACAACACAGGTGATATACTATGCCACGTGTGGATGTCAAAAAATATATATAGGTTTGACATCTCGACAATTGAGAATACGCACACGTGAGCATGTGCGTGATATAGTAGCATCTGCTTCAGCTATAGATGTGACCCAGCTTAAAACTATACCCAAGCATTTTCGCATATTCCATCAGAGTGATCCCAAATCCTTCATGGTCAGAGGCATTCAGCACATTCAACTTGGGATTCGTGGTGGGGACATTAAACGGATACTTGCCCAGAAGGAATGTCGGTGGATTACCGTCCTGGGTACAATGTCCCCCCACGGTCTAAATGAGTCACATGGATTTGCTTCGTTCCTCTGACCTTTTGTGGTATAGTGATACTGTACAGTGTATTATGTATCTTCGGTTGCCTCATGTGTCTCTATTGTCCTGTCCGTCGTTGTTTTGCTTTTTTACTTTTTTGGTTTTGTTTTTTATTGATTTTAATGGATATTCTTTTATCATTATCTCTTTAGCCAGTTGCTATATTGCAACATGTTGATTTCAATATCTATGATCGAT
The DNA here is from genome assembly GCF_032444005.1 of Ranitomeya imitator. Lineage (NCBI taxonomy): Eukaryota > Metazoa > Chordata > Amphibia > Anura > Dendrobatidae > Ranitomeya > Ranitomeya imitator. The sequence goes on from NC_091284.1 coordinate 285,211,496, forward strand.
CCGTTGAAGATGTATCCCCTTATCCGGCCTGTTGATGTCACGTTTTTTACATCTGAGGGAGCGGAGTTCCTGAAGAATACTCTAACTACTATTGCACTTAGGAATGTGGAATTCCGGCATGGACTGAGTACCTCACAGCTATCCATACACATTTTTGTACTATGCGCTATGTGATTAATTAGTTATTGTTTATGTTGTTATAATTTTTATGTTGTTTTATTTAATACTATGTGGACAATTGTAACACTCATGGGCACATATTATTCTGTTGACATATGGTTATACTTTTGGCTCTATTTAGATTCCTTTAAGCCCCCTGTTTTGGCTTGTTGCACGGGTGAGGTCTGGCGCCGGCCTCCCTGTTGTAACTGGCCGTCTCTAGGGTGGCTTATGGATAATTGCCCTAGTTTGGGCTGAGCCCTTCATATTGTAGTATTTATATGTATATGCATGTGTACATATATCTGTTATATTGATATACTTTGTAGTTATGGTGATTTGTGTTCATGTGCATATACATAAATATTTCATCATTTTTTTTTTTTTTTTTATGTGCTGCTGTCTGTATATTACCCTGCATTTCACTTTGTATGCCAGTGTGCGACTATTCCCCTAGTACGGCCGCCCCACCTGCTAGGTCTATGGGCGGTTCTTGGCGCCGTCCGTCCTATGGGTCCGTGCGGTGATGCGTCTGTCAGGGGGGAGTGTCTGTGCACCATCATCGGTTTGTGAACTTTTTATCTAGATTGCGGGATTGTGATGGCGGTGTATGTGAGCCGCTATAGTGTGACACCACATGTGCCGCTCAGTTGCTCTAAGCTGGGCGGTTTCCCTTTTGTCAGTGATGGCATGGACTGGATGTCATCACTCGCTGCTTTATGTGATTTAGCCAGGGTAATATGGGGTTAATATGAGCGGCTGTGCATTTCTGTGTAATAGTGTTGGTATCTCACTGTGATTGGTGGAAACCGCACCATGTGACACCTAGGGCCGGATATATAGGGAGGGTCTTGTGTTACCTTCAAAACCACGCCCCCTGAGGAAGGTGTACCCGCACCGAAACGTGCGTTGGGGACATAGGATCGGTTTCACCTGCCTTCTAACACATGGGTAACTACTAGCTGCTATTTTTTACTTCTTTGTCTCTGCGGTTTAGCTGGAGGACATACACTGTTGGTCTAGACCGACTCTTTATGCTCTGGGAGTTGTTTGTGGGTGGATAAGATATGGACTAATGGAGGACACATTATTTATGCTGCCTTAAGGACTAGTTTAACTCCTTCCACATATACACCCCTGCTTCACTGCTTTACTCTTTGCCCATATTCATGGACATACGTTTCTGTCTGGTCTATGGATGCACTTTGATATATTCCTTGTGCATATAACCTTCAGTACCGTAGTCATGGACATTTTTTGACAGAGCATGTTACATCCTATGCAGTTATCTAGGTTTGGTGTACCGTTCATTATTTTAATTGGAATCTCGCTTGACACCTGTTGTTAATATTGCCATATTCTGTGTTGATTGCTCATTTGAACTATAGATACTTTTTAAACAGTTCTGTTTTTTTTTTTTTTTGTTTATCTCACTATTAATAAAGCTTTTTCACATTTGTTACTATTGGCATATTTCTTTGACTCACTGTCCTCCTGTTTATATTAGTTATGTTTTGAGTCGTCTCTTGCCTGTTGTCAAATATGCTATTTAGCATATACATGCCACTGTATGCATGGTATTATTATTAGACTATAATGACTTCGGGACTATTTTCTATATTTATCACTGTAATGTGCGGCACCACGTGACCGCTCATATAGGAAGAGCTGCGATGCTGAGAGGAAGCTTAGAGGGAGCCGGGTAAGTATTTTAATGCCAGCGGGCAGGCGCACAGGGGGAGGGAGGGGGGAGATTACAGGGAACTTTATTTTCACAACAAAAAAATTTAAAAAAATGATTTTTCATTTCTTCGCTCCAGCGAACGCTGCTGGGAAGAAGGAATGAATTCTGGATTCAGCACCCAAAGCAGGGGACAGCGCTTAAAGGGAACCTGTCACCCCGTTTTTTGAGATTGAGCTATAAATACTGTTAAATAGGGCCTGCGCTGTGTGTTCCTATAGTGTATGTAGTGTACCCCGATTCCCCACCTATGCTGAGAAATAACTTACCAAAGTCGCCGTTTTCGCCTGTCAATCAGGCTGGTCAGGTCGGGAGGGCGTGGTGACATCGCTGGTTCTTCCTCAGCTTTAACTCTAGCGCTGTCTCCTGCACGGTGCGTGTGGTACCCAGTCGGCACACGGCTGCCGCACGTGTGCCACACTGATGTGCCACGTGAGCACACGGACACACGGACACGGATACCTCCGGTACCGATTTTTCCGGCACCGGAATTATCTGGACGTGTGGGACAGGTCTTAAGATGTGATTCCTTAGACACAGCAACAACAGCCTTTCTCAGCTCAGTTTCTTTGATAAATCTAGTGCAGTGAACTGTGTTGTGAGGTTGGACACTCCAGCTCAGTAATTTTCTGGCTGCCAGCAGTCTGAAGGAAGCTGACCTTGGTGCTAAAATTTATCTTATTTGCATCGTCAACCACCTGATCTGCAAGCAGGGTTGGGCTACTAATCACTATTCAAAAGAAAGTTTTGACAGTTTGCATAAAATTGCACAGAACTATTTTCTGCTTTGTAGTTATTTTTCTAGCGATTAATAGAGTGTGGGACAGAAAGTGTCAGAGGCAGTTTGGATAATACATAGACAGCCACTTTTGGAAAATGAAATTATACAATCTTAGGAATGTTTTAGCTGTAATAATAATAATAATAATAATAATAATAATAAAAACTATGTAACCTCTTTACCACCAAGGGTAGTTTGCATGTTAATGAACAGGCCAATTTTTACAATTCTGACCACTGTCCCTTTATGAGGTTATAACTCTGGAATGGCTCATCAGATCCCGGTGATTCTGACAGTGTTTTCTTGTGACATCTTGTACTTAATGAAATTTCTTTGATATAACATGGGTTAATTTGTGTAAAAAACAGACATTTGGCAAAAATGTTGAGAATTTCGCAATTTTCCAACTTTGAATTTTCATGCCCTTACATCACACAGATATGTCACACAAAGTACTTAATAAATAACATTTCCCACATGTCTACTTTACATCAGCACAATATTGGATCCAAACATTTTTTTTTTGTTAGGGAGTTATAAGGGTTAAAAGTTTACCAACGATTTCTCATTTTCACAACACCATTTTTTTTTTGAAGGACCACATCACATTTGAAGTCACTTTGAGGGGTCTATATCATAGAAAATACCCAAAAGTGACACAATTCTAAAAACTGCACCCATCACGGTGCTCAAAACCACATTCAAGAAGTTTATTAACCCTTCAGGTGCTTCACGGGAAATTTTGGAATTTGCTTTATTTTATCAAGGTAAACAGGAGAAATTGGACCCCAAAAGTTGTTGTGCAATTTGGTTCTGAGTATGCTGATACACAATATGTGGGGGTAAATCAATGTTTGGCCGGCGTCACACTCGGCGTAAGACAATACGGTTCATATTTTACTGGTGTAATACGCAGAAAGGTCCCCAAAATAGTGGTCCCTATCTCATCCGTAGGCAGGGTGTGTCAGTGTATTTTGCGCATGGCATCCTCCGTATGTAATCCGTATGGCAGCCGTACTGCGAGATTTTCTCGCAGGCTTGCAAAACCGACATACGGACATACAATGGATCCATGTGCTCAAAAAATCATAAAAACATATATACTATCTATCTATCTATATATATATATATATATATATATATATATGTCAGTAAGACACATATACATATATATATATATATACATATTAATATTTCATACAGCGCTAGATAGCTTAAAAGCCGGTAATTCAATTGCTGGCTTTTGCTATCTCCTTCCTAAACCCGACATGATATGAGACATGGTTTACATACAGTAAACCATCTCGTATCCCTTTTTTTTTTTGCATATTCCACACTAATAATGTTAGTAGTGTGTATGTGCATAATGTGGGCTCTGTAGCTATTGAATTAAAGGGTTAAATTGCGGAAAAAATTGGCGTGGGCTCCAGCGCAATTTTCTCCGCCAGAATGGTAAAGCCAGTGACTGAGGGCAGATATTAATAGCCTGGAGAGGGTCCATGGTTATTGGCCCCCCCTGGCTAAAAACATCTGCCCCCAGCCACCCCAGAAAAGGCATATCTTGAAGATGCGCCTATTCTGGCACTTGGCCACTCTCTTCCCATTCCCGTGTAGCGGTGGGATATGGGGTAATGAAGGGTTAATGTCACCTTGCTATTGTAAGGTAACATTAAGCCAGATTAATAATGGAGAGGCGTCAATTATGACACCTATCCATTATTAATCCAAAAGTAGGAAATGGTTGTGCTCACTGACATATATATATATATACCCCTATACTATGTGTAGACATTTATCTTAGCTATACTCTTCTAACCTGTCAGTGTGATTTTACTGTACACCGCACTGAATTGCCGGCTTTTCTAGAGAACACCGCTGCGTATTTCTCGCAAGTCACACTGTTGGTCCGTGTGTAATCCGTATTTTTCTCGCCCCCATAGACTTTCATTGGCGTATTTTTTGCGCAATACGGTGACAAACGCAGCATTCTGCGATTTTCTACGGCCGTAGAAGACCGTATAATACGAATCAGTAAAACACGGCTGATAGGAGCAGGGGCATAGAGAAGCATTGTACCGTATGCAATCCGTATTTTCTGCACCTCTCATACGTCCGTATAACTCGCTAGCGTGACGCCGGTCTTTGGGTGCATGGCAGAGCTCGGAAGGGAAGGAGCGCCGTTTGACTTTTCAATGCAAAATTGGCTGGAATTGAGATAGGACGCCATGTCGCGTTTTGAGAGCTCCTGATATGCCTAAAGAGTGGAAACCCCCCACAAGTGACACCTGTTATGATACGGTGGTCTAGGAGCAACATGGAACGAGCTCTGAAGGAAGTGGTAACTGTACTGACCGCAGTCCCTAAGCTCAACACAACACTAGAAGTAGCCGTGGGATGCTCCTAACTCTCCCTAGGCACCTCGTCACAGCCTAAGAGCTAACTACCCCTAAAGATAGAAGCAGGAAAACTATCTTGCCTCAGATAAAATCCCCAAAGGATAGATTAGCCCCCACAAATAATGACTGTGAGTGGAGAGGGAAAAGACATACACAGAATGAAACCAGGATGAGCACAGGAGGCCAGTCTAGCTAAATAGATAGGACAGGATGCAATACTGTGCGGTCAGTATAAAACACTACAAAAATTCCACGCAGAATTTACAAAAAATCTCCACACCTGACTAAAAGTGTGGAGGGTAAATCTGCTTCATACTGATAAGCTGGACAAACATAGAAAGCACAGAACGGATAAGTCCACAATCTATGGACAGAAAAGAGCAAGCAAAAACTTAGCTTTGCTGAACTGGTCAGGATAACAGGGACATCCAAAGAGATGTGAATCCAACCAGGAACCATTTACAAGTGGCACTGGCTGAAGTAAAGAGCCAGGCATAAATAGCCGAGCAGAAAAGACGATCAGTGGAAGCAGCTGAAGACAGCTAAATCCAAGGAGCAGCCATACCACTAGAAACCACAAGAGGGAGCCCAAGAGCAGAACTCACAAAAGTGCCACTTACAACCACCGGAGGGAGCCCAAGAGTGGAATTCACAACAGTACCACCCCCTTGAGGAGGGGTCACCGAACCCTCACCAGAGCCCCCAGGCCGATCAGGATGAGCCAAGTGAAAAGCACGTACCAAATCGGTGGCATGGACATCGGAGGCAACAGCCCAAGAATTATCCTCCTGGCCATAACCCTTCCACTTGACAAGATACTGAAGCCTCCGCCTAGAAAAACGAGAATCCAAAATCTTCTCAACCTCATATTCCAACTCTCCCTCAACCAACACCGGGGCAGGAGGGTCAACCGAGGGAACAACGGGCACCACATATCTCCGCAACAAAGATCTATGGAAAACATTACGAATGGCAAAAGAGGCTGGAAGAGCCAAACGAAAAGACACCGGATTAATAATTTCAGAAATTTTATAAGGACCAATAAACCGAGGCTTAAACTTAGGGGAAGAAACCTTCATAGGAACATGACGAGAAGACAACCAAACCAAATCCCCCACACGAAGCCGGGGACCAACACACCGATGGCGGTTAGCAAAACGTTGAGCCCTTTCCTGAGACAACGTCAAATTGTCCACCACATGAGTCCAAATCTGCTGCAGCCTGTCCACCACAGAATCAACACCAGGACAATCAGAAGGCTCAACCTGCCCAGAAGAAAAACGAGGATGAAAACCAAAATTACAAAAGAAAGGTGAAACCAAAGTAGCCGAACTAGCCCGATTATTAAGGGCAAACTCAGCCAACGGCAAGAAAGACACCCAATCATCCTGATCAGCAGACACAAAGCATCTCAAATAGGTCTCCAAGGTCTGATTAGTTCGCTCAGTTTGGCCATTAGTCTGAGGATGAAACGCCGAAGAATAAGACAAATCAATGCCCATCCTAGCACAAAAGGCCCGCCAAAATCTAGAGACAAACTGAGAACCTCTGTCAGACACAATATTCTCCGGAATGCCATGCAAACGAACCACATGCTGAAAAAACAATGGAACCAGATCTGAGGAGAAAGGCAACTTAGGCAAAGGTACCAGATGGACCATTTTAGAGAACCGGTCACAAACAACCCAGATAACAGACATCTTCTGGGAAACAGGAATATCCGAAATAAAATCCATGGAAATATGCGTCCAGGGCCTCTCAGGGACCGGCAAAGGCAAAAGCAACCCACTAGCGCGGGAACAGCAAGGCTTGGCTAAGGCGCAAGTCCCACAGGACTGCACAAAAGCACGGACATCGCGCGACAAGGAAGGCCACCAAAAGGACCTAGCAACCAAATCTCTGGTACCAAAAACCCCAGGATGATTAGCCAACACTGAACAATGAACCTCAGAAATCACCCTACTTGTCCATCCATCAGGAACAAACAGCTTCCCCACAGGACAGCGGTCAGGCCTATCAGCCTGAAATTCCTGAAGCACCCGCCGCAAATCAGGGGAGATGGCAGAAAGAATCACCCCCTCCTTAAGAATGCCAACCGGCTCAAGGACTCCAGGAGAATCAGGCGAAAAACTCCTAGAGAGGGCATCAGCCTTAACATTCTTAGATCCCGGAAGATACGAGACCACAAAATCAAAATGGGAGAAAAACAGGGACCATCGAGCCTGTCTAGGATTCAGCCGCTTGGCCGACTGGAGGTAAATCAGATTCTTATGATCGGTCAGGACCACAACGCGGTGCTTAGCTCCCTCAAGCCAATGTCACCACTCCTCAAACGCCCACTTCATAGCCAACAACTCCCGATTGCCGACATCATAATTGCATTCCTCAGGCGAAAACTTTCTGGAAAAAAAAGCACACGGTTTCATCAAAGAACCATCAGACTCCCTCTGAAACAAAACGGCCCCTGCCCAAATCTCAGAAGCGTCGACCTCAACCTGAAAAGGAAGAGAAACATTCGGCCTATTGTGGATTGTTCTCTATTATTAGTTTTCTTATTATAGGTCTGATTAATATTTGTTTTTTTCATTTTATCAGGTATAGCTAGCTTGTCTACTTTTTAAGCTGAGCAGTGAGCATTTTTTGCACTAGTACCTTGGGTTATTGTGGCGATTTTGTCTTTACCCTGGTATATTTACCTGTTGGGTTTGGTCTTTTCTTTTAGTACTTCCCAAGGGTATTCCACGGAGTATGGATTGGGAGGCCCGTGAGGCGGCATGGCAGGCACAGTCGGCCGGGATCTTCTCCCTTGAGACGGATCTGACTGTGGACTCGGACTTTGTAAAACTGTCAACTGAGCTTACAGCGGCCCATAGGACTGGTATACGACTATGGTGGAATATCCGCAGCCTCGAGGAGTATATCAAAGCGAAGATTGTGCCTCGTGGGCTTAGGGTCTCCATCTATCCGGCTTGGGAGCCCTCCCCGACCTTCAAGACCACTTGGGAACAGGGGATACTCAAATGCTCCAGTATTATTATTAATATGTTGCTGGAGCACGATAGAGAATTGTTGTTGGCAACCAAGGCTAAAATTAAGGACTTAGATGCCAAGTTGTCAAAGTTCGATGAGAACAAGGAGGTACAGCCCTTTAGGAATAGGCTAAAAGAAAATCTTGATAAATACGATCGGGATATTATGAACAAGAAAAAGTCCAAATTCTTTCGGGACCGTACCGATTTTGAGTCTTCCAATGCCTTTAAGTGGAAACATCAGGGCAACCAGAGGTCGGCTATGCCCTTACAAAGAAACAAACAAAAAAACAGGGATATGACACAGGATGGCTTGAAAGGGACGAACTACACCTCTGGTAGCGATTTTTTATCTTTGGCAGAGAGCGAGCCAGACGCCGGATCCAAAGAGGGCGCAGGCGCCGCTGTGGTCTCAATGCGGACCACCCGATTCGGGGGGCGTCGGCCGTCGACGCAGAAACAACATCGGAATTACCGCAAGTACTAGCTCCAACGCCGTCAGTGGCTGGCCTGATGGGAGATATGGCTTCAGGTAATCCCTTACAAGTCATTACTCTTTCTGACTATGTCTTGTCATCAACTGAACTCTCGGTATTACAAATGGGTTTAACTTTCTCACCAGTACGATGGTCTGGCCATTAGTCTGAGGATGGAAAGCCGAGGAAAAAGATAGGTCAATGCCCATCCTACCACAAAAGGCTCGCCAAAACCTTGAAACAAACTGGGAACCTCTGTCAGAAACAATATTCTCAGGAATGCCATGCAAACGAACCACATGCTGGAAGAACAAAGGCACCAAATCAGAGGAGGAAGGCAATTTAACCAAGGGCACCAGATGGACCATTTTAGAAAAGCGATCACAGACCACCCAAATGACTGACATCTTTTGAGAAACGGGAAGGTCAGAAATGAAATCCATCGAAATATGTGTCCAAGGCCTCTTTGGGACCGGCAAGGGCAAAAGCAACCCACTGGCACGTGAACAGCAGGGCTTAGCCCTAGCACAAATCCCACAGGACTGCACAAAAGTACGTACATCCCGTGACAGAGATGGCCACCAGAAGGATCTAGCCACTAACTCTCTGGTACCAAAGATTCCAGGATGACCAGCCAACACCGAACAATGAAGTTCAGAGATAACTTTACTAGTCCACCTATCAGGGACGAACAGTTTCTCCGCCGGACAACGATCAGGTTTATTCGCCTGAAATTTTTGCAACACTCGCCGCAAATCAGGGGAGATGGCAGACACAATGACTCCTTCCTTGAGGATACTCGCCGGCTCAGATGAACCCGGAGAGTTGGGCACAAAACTCCTAGACAGAGCATCCACCTTCACATTTTTAGAGCCCGGAAGGTACGAAATCACAAAATCGAAGCGGGCAAAAAATAACGACCAACGGGCCTGTCTAGGATTCAAGCGCTTGGCAGACTCGAGATAAGTAAGGTTCTTATGATCAGTCAATACCACCACGCGATGCTTAGCTCCTTCAAGCCAATGACGCCATTCCTCGAATGCCCACTTCATGGCCAGCAACTCTCGGTTGCCCACATCATAATTACGCTCAGCAGCCGAAAACTTCCTGGAAAAGAAAGCACATGGTTTCAACACTGAGCAACCAGAACCTCTCTGTGACAAAACCGCCCCTGCTCCAATCTCAGAAGCATCAACCTCGACCTGGAACGAAAGAGAAACATCTGGTTGACACAACACAGGGGCAGAACAAAAACGACGCTTCAACTCCTGAAAAGCTTCCACAGCAGCAGAAGACCAATTAACCAAATCAGCACCCTTCTTGGTCAAATCGGTCAATGGTTTGGCAATGCTAGAAAAATTACAGATGAAGCGACGATAAAAATTAGCAAAGCCCAGGAACTTTTGCAGACTTTTCAGAGATGTCGGCTGAGTCCAATCCTGGATGGCTTGGACCTTAACCAGATCCATCTCGATAGTAGAAGGGGAAAAGATGAACCCCAAAAATGAAACTTTCTGCACACCGAAGAGACACTTTGATCCCTTCACAAACAAAGAATTAGCACGCAGGACCTGGAAAACCATTCTGACCTGCTTCACATGAGAGTCCCAATCATCTGAGAAGATCAAAATGTCATCCAAGTAAACAATCAGGAATTTATCCAGATACTCACGGAAGATGTCATGCATAAAAGACTGAAACACAGATGGAGCATTGGCAAGTCCGAACGGCATCACTAGATACTCAAAATGACCCTCGGGCGTATTAAATGCAGTTTTCCATTCATCTCCTTGCCTGATTCTCACCAGATTATACGCACCACGAAGATCTATCTTAGTGAACCAACTAGCCCCCTTAATCCGAGCAAACAAGTCAGATAACAATGGCAAGGGATACTGAAATTTAACAGTGATTTTATTAAGAAGGCGGTAATCAATACACGGTCTCAGCGAACCATCCTTCTTGGCTACAAAAAAGAACCCTGCTCCCAGTGGTGATGACGATGGGCGAATATGTCTCTTCTCCAGGGATTCCTTCACATAACTGCGCATAGCGGCATGTTCAGGCACGGATAAATTAAATAATCGACCTTTTGGGATTTTACTACCAGGAATCAAATTGATAGCACAATCACAATCCCTATGCGGAGGTAGGGCATCGGACTTGGGCTCTTCAAATACATCCTGATAATCAGACAAGAACTCTGGGACCTCAGAAGGAGTGGATGACGAAATAGACAAAAATGGAACATCACCATGTACCCCCTGACAACTCCAGCTGGACACCGACATAGAGTTCCAATCCAATACTGGATTATGGGTTTGCAGCCATGGCAACCCCAACACGACCACATCATGCAGATTATGTAGCACCAGAAAGCGAATAACTTCCTGATGTGCAGGAGCCATGCACATGGTCAGCTGGGTCCAGTACTGAGGTTTATTCTTGGCCAAAGGTGTAGCATCAATTCCTCTCAACGGAATAGGACACCGCAAAGGCTCCAAGAAAAACCCACAACGTTTAGCATAATCCAAATCCATCAGATTCAGGGCAGCGCCTGAATCCACAAACGCCATGACAGAATACGATGACAAAGAGCATATCAAGGTAATGGACAGAAGGAATTTGGATTGTACAGTACCAATGACGGCAGACCTATCGAACCGCTTAGTGCGCTTAGGACAATCAGAAATAGCATGAGTGGAATCACCACAGTAGAAACACAGACCATTCAGACGTCTGTGTTCTTGCCGTTCAACTCTGGTCATAGTCCTATCGCACTGCATAGGCTCAGGTTTAATCTTAGACAATACCGCCAAATGGTGCACAGATTTACGCTCGCGCAAGCGTCGACCGATCTGAATGGCCAAAGACATAGACTCATTCAAACCAGTAGGCATAGGAAAACCCACCATGACATCCTTAAGAGCCTCAGAGAGACCCTTTCTGAACAAAGCTGCCAGCGCAGATTCATTCCACAGAGTGAGTACTGACCACTTCCTAAATTTCTGACAATATACTTCTATATCATCCTGGCCCTGGCACAAAGCCAGCAAATTTTTCTCAGCCTGATCCACTGAATTAGGCTCATCGTAAAGTAATCCGAGCGCCAGGAAAAACGCATTGACATTACTCAATGCAGGGTCTCCTGGCGCAAGAGAAAATGCCCAGTCCTGAGGGTCGCCGCGCAAAAAAGAAATAATAATCAAAACCTGTTGAATAGGATTACCAGAAGAATGAGGTTTCAAGGCCAGAAATAGCTTACAATTATTTTTGAAATTAAGAAACTTAGTTCTATCACCAAAAAACAAATCAGGAATAGGAATTCTTGGTTCTAACATAGATTTCTGATCAATAGTATCTTGAATCCTTTGTACATTTGTAACGAGATTATCCATTGAAGAGCACAGACTCTGAATATCCATGTCCACACCTGTGTCCTGAAACACCCAAATGTCTAGGGGAAAAAAAAGACTGAACACAGAGCTGAGAAAAAAAAATGATGTCAGAACTTCTTTTTTCCCTCTATTGAGAATCATTAGTAGGGCTCCTTGTACTGTTATGTAGGCAATCCAGTGACACAGTGTGCCAGCAATCAGAGCACATACAGTGATCTGACAATAACCCAAAAATAATAGAACGAGCTCTGAGACGTGGAATCTCTGTAGACCGCAATACCTGAACCTATCCTAAACACAACTAAAGGCAGCTGTGGATTGCGCCTGTCACTACCTATGCAACTCGGCACAGCCTGAGGAGCTGACTAGCCTGAAGATAGAAAAACAAGCCTGACTTGCCTCAGAGAAATACCCCAAAGGAAAAGGCAGCCCCCCACATATAATGACTGTTAGCAAGATGAAAAGACAAACGTAGGGATGAAATAGATTCAGCAAAGTGAGGCCCGATATTCTAGATAGAGCGAGGATAGCAAAGAGAACTTTGCAGTCTACAAAAAACCCTAAAGCAAAAAACCACGCAAAGGGGGCAAAAAGACCCACCGTGCCGAACTAACGGCACGGCGGTACACCCTTTGCGTCTCAGAGCTTCCAGCAAAACGAATTAACAAGCTGGACAGAAAAAGTAGCAACAAAAGCAAAGAAGCACTTATCTAAGCAGATCAGCAGGCCACAGGAAAGATCCAGAAGCTCAGATCCAACACTGGAACATTGACAAGGAGCAAGGAAGACAGAATCAGGTGGAGTTAAATAACAAAGCAGCCAACGAGCTCACCAGAACACCTGAGGGAGGAAGCTCAGAAGCTGCAGTACCACTTGTGACCACAGGAGTGAATTCAGCCACAGAATTCACAACAGATTTATACCTATTTTGTAGGAATCTTGTTCTCCGTGTGCTGCACAGTCGGCCTCATGTGGTTAACGCTCAGGATGAAACAGACCAACAAATTTTGCAGGATCTGGTCCAATTGCTCCAGGAGAATGAGTCCGACACAGGTAGGAGGCGTTTCCCTCATAGAAACCGGTCTACTGTTACACCCCCTTTTTCTCTGGTACCTGCCATCCGGGTGTTCTTTGAACTTGTGAAAAAGGACATTTTGGGTCTATCGCCTCGAGCTTTGGTTCCTAACAACTTGAACAGGGAGGAACAAAGGGCTCTCGCAGGTTTGCATCAGAACAATATGTTTCTGATTAAGGAAGCAGACAAAGGGGGTAATGTGGTCCTGTGGCCACATTCCCTCTATCTGGAGGAGGCACAGCGCCAACTGGGTAATTGTAGATTCTACAGGAAGCTTCCTTCTGACCCCACGGAGGTTTTTGCGACCAGGTTCAGGAGACTTCTAAATAGGGCCAAGGACCTAGGTATCATTGACCATCATGAGTACAGGTTCCTTTGGGTTGAGTGTCCCGTTACGGCCACTTTTTACATGTTGCCCAAAGTACACAAGTGCCTGTCTAAACCTCCGGGCAGGCCTATTGTGGCCTGCATTGGTAGCTTGTGTGAAAAGGCCTGTGTCTATGTCGACTATTTTCTCCAGCCGGTGGTCAAAACGTTGCCTTCTTTCGTTAGAGACTCGGCACATTTTATCAGCATCTATCGGGGTCTCTCAATACCTCCGGGGGCGCTTCTTGTCGCCTGCGACGTGGAGTCGCTCTACTCCAATATTTGTCATCAAGACGGCATCCAGGCGGTCTTGTTTTTTCTTGACCAGCTGAACCACTCTGATCGGATGCACGACTCCTTGATAGTCGATCTGCTGGAGTTCATACTTGGTCATAATTATTTCCTATTCGACAGGACCTATTATTTGCAGGTATCCGGGGTGGCCATGGGTGCGAGATGTGCCCCGGCCCTAGCAAACTTGTTTCTAGGGTGGTGGGAGGCTACTCAGGTATTTCCATCCATGGCCTTTAGGGACAAGGTGTGTCATTGGTCCTGATATATTGATGATCTATTTTTTATCTGGACCGACACTATGGAGGAGTGCTGTCAATTTATTGAATTCTTAAATGATAATGTCCATCACATTTTTTTGACGCACTCTATGTCATTCTCTACAGTCACTTTTCTGGACCTGCAAGTCTCGTTGGACAATGGAGGGATTGTGACCAGGCTGTTCCGGAAACCCACAGCTACCAACAGCCTGCTCGATTACAGGAGCTTTCATCCTTTGCATACCAGGATGGGGGTTCCAACAGGCCAATTCCTGCGAGTGAGAAGGAATTGCTCTAATGATCTGGATTTCCAAGCGGAGGCAAGGGAACTCACTAATCGGTTTAAAAATCGGCACTATCCTAACAGGAGCATTTCCAGGGCATACCAGCGGGCCAGGGCTCAAACACAGGATTCTTTATTAGAGCCAAGGTCCAAGGTAGGTGATAATAGGCCCAGGTTCATCACGGCTTATAACAATAGTTGGGACACCTTGGGTAATATTTTGCGTAAGCACTGAGGGATTTTGACTACCGACCTCAGTACCTCGAAAGTGGTGGGAGATCGTCCTTTGCTCACTGCTAGGAGGGCCCCAAATTTCAAGGACCTCCTTACACGGAGTCATTATGTGAGACAAACTATCCGGACGGGTCGGGGTACCAGACTTCAGGGATCCTTCGCATGCGGTAATTGTAACATCTGTGCCCACATGGTTACAACAAGGGATTTCTTTGTTAATCCCCTTGAGGGCAGACGGCATAACTTGCGGTCTTACATTAACTGTAAGAAGGCTGGTGTTATCTATGCGCTTGTCTGCCCTTGCCATATGGTATATGTGGGACAGACCACGCAGGAGCTGCGTCGCCGGGTGCAGAAGCACTTTTCGACGATCCATCTAGCCCCTAATGAGCAGGCCAAGGGTAGAACACTTACCCCAGTGGCGGCCCATTTTTTGGCTCATCATGCAAGCCGGATATCTAACACACAAGTGGTTGGCTTGGAGAGGATTCACTTGTCCAACAGGGGTGGCTCTATTAAGCCCCAGTTGCTTAGGACTGAGGCCCGATGGATCTTTCAATTGGGATCGGTAGCCCCAGCAGGGCTTAATGAGGAGTTATTATTTACTGGTTTCTTGGGTTAATTTGTTACCCCCTTCTTTCTCCTCACCTTTTTCTTTTTTTCTTTAGGTGATGTCCTTTATGGTCCCGTTACATACTTTAGGGCCGGCCGGCCCTATTAGCCTATATGTCCGGTTTGTGGTATGGATACCTTTTCGGACTCTCTCTACCAGTTTGCTAGCCGCTTTGATGTGGTCCCGAATGTGGAGGATGGGAGCTACTTCGATTCATTACTTCGTCTTACATCGCGTTATGGACTTTGGACATTGGGTTATAATTTTCTGTACTATGGAGCATATGGGATGCCAGTCTGCCACTCTCTATGTTGTGGTCCCGAATGTGGAGGATGATAGCTACTCCGATTTATCACTTCGTCTCACAATGCGTTATGGACTTCTGGACACTGCGTTACAGTCTTTTGGAACTATGGAGCATATTGGATGTTTGAGCATATCTAGATAGCCTATATCTGGGCCTTGTATGGCCTCTTGCCATGCAATAACTAGGTTGGTCCATTAATTAGGTTTTGTCATTAGGGTCTAGCTCATGGGGCTTTTTTCCATTTAGGCATATAGTTTGACTTTTGGACTAATATGGCTTCCTGCACCCGATCCCCCGGGGATTATATACTATTTGGCTTTTCCCTCTTCAAGCCTATAGGTTATGAGCTCTTTTTTTGATTGATTGATTAAGGCCATATAATGGGTATTGTGCAATTATTAAGATAGGGATGGGGCCCAACGTATGGGTTATTACGGTTATTTATATATATGATATCTAATAAAATTATTGTTATGTAACCGTTTGTCCTATTCTCTATTATTTATTGATTATTTTTTATTATATATAAATATATATATATATATATTTTTTTTTTTGTCTGAGCATGATTATTGTGGCTCATTTTGTATGATGTGGATGTATGGCCTTCGCTCCCGGAGGTTGAATGTGGTGTGTATCCATGTAGATGTGTGGTGCTTGGTCCGTTTTTACCACCCTTGTTGGGGGTCTTACAGCACAGCCGTGACCTATTATGTATCACAGAACTGTTGCGTTTTCCAGTTTTTTTGGGAGTTCGCTTTACAGTATCTGGGAGAGGGTTTTACCCCCCGCATTAGATGCTAGCATGGATATGTACTTTTGCTCCTTTACATCGGGATCTCCATAGTCAACACTGTACTCAGTGTCTGGGGTTTACTGTGTTACGGCCTTCCCCTTTTTATGATCGGGGCACATTGGCATCATTTGTGCTTCAAACATTTTCCAGCTATATGCCTGCCAAAGTGGTGGGGGATTCGCTTCATGCACTCTGCAGCCTGCTGAGTGCTTATAGCTATTCGGCCGTCTATGGGTCTGTTAACACCCCCCCGCATTTCCCCTGTTTTTGCTGCTTGGAAACGTTTTTCGTTTATATGCATATAATGGCGCATGCGTACTGGTCTAGTGCTGTTTAAATCGCTTTGGCTATCTACCTGGCCATGCTTCATTAGTTACATGTCTGCATAATGCGGTGGGAGCTCGCCTTGGGAACTCCGCAGTTGCTGAGTGCTCATAGGTATTGGGCCCATGATGTATTTGCTCCCTGTTCCCGCATTGTCATTGGTCCTGCTGTTGGGAAATACATTGCTTTTGTTTATGTGCAGACGCATGCGCACTCGGCAAGCGCTGTCTTATTGCCCTGGCTATTTGGTCTGCTTGACTGCGCTTGCGCACTTGCATTCAGCGTCTCACCTGTTCCCAAGGGACGAGCTCGTTCCTCATTGTTATGAGCGCCTG
The DNA here is from genome assembly GCF_032444005.1 of Ranitomeya imitator. NCBI lineage: Eukaryota > Metazoa > Chordata > Amphibia > Anura > Dendrobatidae > Ranitomeya > Ranitomeya imitator. The sequence continues at coordinate 285,228,360 of NC_091284.1, forward strand.
TGCACTTGGTCTGGTGCTGCACTTCCGTTTTCACTTGATCCTTGTCCACCTTCTCTGCATCAGGTTAGTTATACCTGTGATATATTTACAGGGTTACATGCCCAGACTTTATCTTCCCCTGACGAAGCCCTCTGTGGAGGGCGATACGCGTGGGGCCGTGTCGTTTGGTCCGTAGTGCTGCACACGGGGACGGTTCCTCCTCCTCTCCCTTCTCATGTGGGTAATTCTAAGATGTCCCGGCCGTATTATGGGCCTTATGTCTGGTACTTGCTTTAACTAGGCTATAGATACCTCTTCTTTTGTCTTGGCGCATATTTTTGGCCAATATATGGTTGGTGTGTCTGATAGGGTTCCAAATTTTTCAGGGGTATCTTCAGTCCCATGAGCCAGAGGGTTGGCATCATTTCTATAAGTAGGAGTGTGCAGGTTTAAGCTATATGTATGTATACATTGTGTATTCTGTATGTATACGGACCAGGCTTCTTATGTATTATTGTTTTTTAATTATGTTTTATGTCTTTTTTTGAAGTTATTGTCTGGTAATAAAATTCCTGTTTTTCTATTTGTTTGATTATTGTTATTTTATTTGTATGTGGTGTGCATTTGTATAAAGTGGCCTCTTTTTTCTTAGTTTAGCTTCATTGTTTTGGTCGCTTTCTTTGCACCCCAAGTTTATTTATTATTTTATTGTATTGGTAGTGCGCTCTTTCTTCTATTTTTTGCGAGAAACATCTGGCTGACACAACACAGGGGCAGAAGTAAATCGGTGTTTAAGCTCCTGAAAGGCCTCAACAGCCTCAGAGGACCAATTCGTCACATCAGCGCCTTTCTTCGTCAAATCAGTAAGGGGCTTAACCACACTGGAAAAGTTGGCAATGAAACGGCGATAGAAATTAGCAAAGCCCAAAATTTTTTGAAGGCCCTTCACAGATGTGGGTTGGATCCAGTCATGAATAGCTTGGACCTTAACAGGATCCATTTCTATAGACGAGGGAGAAAAAATAAAACCCAAAAAAGAGACCTTCTGAACTCCGAATAGGCACTTAAACCCCTTCACAAACAAAGCATTATCACGAAGGATCTGGAACACCATCCTGACCTGCTTCACATGAGACTCCCAATCATCGGAAAAAATCAAAATATCATCCAAATATACGACCATGAATTTATCAAGATAATTGCGGAAAATATCATGCATGAAAGACTGGAACACAGATGGAGCATTAGAGAGCCCAAATGGCATCACAAGGTATTCAAAATGGCCTTCGGGCGTATTAAATGCAGTTTTCCATTTGTCACCCTGTTTAATACGAATAAGATTATATGCCCCTCGGAGGTCAATCTTAGTAAACCAACTAGCCCCCTTAATCTGAGCAAACAAATCAGTAAGCAAAGGCAAGGGGTATTGGAATTTGACCGTGATCTTATTAAGAAGACGATAATCAATACAGGGTCTCAAGGAGCCATCCTTCTTAGCAACAAAAAAGAAACCCGCTCCCAATGGTGACGAAGAGGGCCGAATATGCCCCTTCTCCAAAGACTCCTTAACATAACTCCGCATGGCGGCATGCTCAGGCACAGACAGATTGAAAAGTCGGCCCTTAGGGGACTTGCAACCAGGAATCAAGTTAATAGCACAATCACAGTCCCTGTGCGGTGGAAGGGAACTGGACTTGGCCTCATCAAATACATCCTGGAAATCCGACAAAAACTCAGGGACCTCAGAAGAGGGGGAAGAGGAAATTGACATCAAAGGAACGTCACTATGTACCCCTTGACAACCCCAACTAGTCACCGACATAGTTTTCCAATCCAGCACCGGATTATGTTCCTGTAACCATGGAAAACCCAGTACAACAACATCATGCAGGTTATGCAACACCAGAAAACGGCAATCTTCCTGATGTGCTGGAGCCATGTACATAGTCATCTGCGTCCAGTACTGAGGTTTATCCTTGGCCAAGGGTGTAGCATCAATACCCCTCAAAGGAATAGGGCTCTGCAAAGGCTGCAAGGAAAAACCACAGCGCCTGGCGAATTCTAAGTCCATTAAGTTCAGGGCAGCGCCTGAATCCACAAGTGCCATGACAGAAAAGGACGACAATGAGCAAATCAGGGTCACAGATAAGAGAAATTTAGGCTGTATAGTACTAATGGTAACAGACCTAGTGACTATCTTAGTACGCTTAGGGCAATCAGAGATAACATGAGCAGAATCACCACAGTAAAAACACAGCCTATTCTGCCGTTCTGTTCTAGTCAAAGTCCTATCACATTGCATAGCTTCAGGACTCTGCTCAGAGGACACTGCCATATGGTGCACAGCTTTGCGCTCGCGCAGACGCCGATCAATCTGAATGGCTAGAGACATAGATTCGCTCAAACCGGCAGGCGTAGGAAAGCCCACCATAACATCTTTAATGGCTTCAGGAAGACCTTTTCTGAAAATAGCAGCCAGAGCCTCCTCATTCCATTTAGTGAGCACAGACAATTTTCTAAATTTCTGGCAGTATAATTCTGCCGCTTCCTGACCTTGACACAAGGCCAACAGGGTTTTTCTGCATGATCCACAGAATTAGGTTCGTCATACAATAATCCGAGCGCTTGAAAAAATGCGTCTACATTCAATAATGCCGGATCCCCTGTTTCAAGAGAAAAAGCCCAGTCTTGAGGGTCACCACGCAGCAAGGATATGATGATTTTTACTTGCTGAATGGGATCACCAGAAGAACGGGGTTTCAAAGCAAAAAAACAATTTGCAGTTATTTTTAAAGTTCAAAAACTTGGATCTGTCCCCAAAAAACAAATCAGGAGTAGGAATTCTAGGCTCTAAAGCCGGAGTCTGGACAACATAGTCCTGGATACTCTGTACTCTTGCAGCAAGTTGATCCACACAAGAAAACAAACCCTGAACATCCATGCCAAAGCATATATCCTGATCCACCCAGTTATCAAGAGGAAAAAACAGACAAACCAGAGCACAGAAAAAAAAAATGGTTCAGAACTTTCTTTTCCTTCTTTTGAGATGCATTTAATTCATTTTTGGCCACTTGTATTGTTATGATACGGTGGTCTAGGAGCAACATGGAACGAGCTCTGAAGGAAGTGGTAACTGTACTGACCGCAGTCCCTAAGCTCAACACAACACTAGAAGTAGCTGTGGGATGCTCCTAACTCTCCCTAGGCACCTCGTCACAGCCTAAGAGCTAACTACCCCTAAAGATAGAAGCAGGAAAACTATCTTGCCTCAGAGAAAATCCCCAAAGGATAGATTAGCCCCCACAAATAATGACTGTGAGTGGAGAGGGAAAAGACATACACAGAATGAAACCAGGATGAGCACAGGAGGCCAGTCTAGCTAAATAGATAGGACAGGATGCAATACTGTGCGGTCAGTATAAAACACTACAAGAAATCCACGCAGAGTTTACAAAAAATCTCCACACCTGACTAAAGGTGTGGAGGGTAAATCTGCTTCCCAGAGCTTCCAGCAAGACAGAATTAATTCATACTGATAAGCTGGACAAACATAGAAAGCACAGAACGGATAAGTCCACAATCTATGGACAGAAAAGAGCAAGCAAAAACTTACCTTTGCTGAACTGGTCAGGATAACAGGGAAATCCAAAGAGATGTGAATCCAACCAGGAACCATTTACAAGTGGCACTGGCTGAAGGAAAGACCAGGCATAAATAGCCGAGCAGAAAAGACGATCAGTGGAAGCAGCTGAAGACAGCTAAATCCAAGAAGCAGCCATACCACTAGAAACCACAAGAGGGATCCCAAGAGCAGAACTCACAAAAGTGCCACTTACAACCACTGGAGGGACCCCAAGAGCGGAATTCACAACAGTGCACTTCATAGACAGACAAGGCAGGAGAGCAGGCTGGAGAGCTGGGTGAATAAACATACCTGTTGGAAGAATAGAGATGCTTGTTAGAGTGCCATGGTGGCAGGTAGCAGGGCACAGTCTGTATACATCTTTCAGGTTTTAATTCTACTGTAATCCACACTTTTAAGGACACACTTCTAAGGGATCACACAGCAGACAGCAAAGTGTCAGATCAGCGATCTTACACTATAACATGTTCCCCCCCCCCCGGGGCAATGTTATAGTGTAAAAAGAAAATATTCCAATGTGTAAAAAAAATTACAAAAAAAAAAATTACAAAAAAATATATATATTGTTCCTATAAATACATTTCTTTATCTAAATAAAAAAAAACAAAACAATAAGAGTACACATATTTAGTATCGTCGCGTCCATAACGACCCCACCTATAAAACTATATCACTAGTTAACCCCTTCAGTGAACACCGTAAAAAAAAAAACGAGGCAAAAAACGCTTTATTCTCATACCACCAAACAAAAAGAGGAATAACACGCGATCAAAAAGACGGATATAAATAACCATGGTACCGCTGAAAACGACATCTTGTCCCACAAAAAATGAGCCACCATACAGCATCATCAGCGAAAAAATAAAAAAGTTATAGTCCTCAGAATAAAGCAATGCAAAAATAATTATTTTTTCTATAAAATAGTTTTTATCGTATAAAAGCACCAAAACATAAAAAAATGATATAAATGAGGTATCGCTGTAATTGTACTGACCCGAAGAATAAAACTGCTTTAACAATTTTACCAAACACGGAACGTTATAAACACCTCCCCCAAAAGAAATTCATGAATAGCTGGTTTTTGGTCATTCTGCCTCACAAAAATCAGAATAAAAAGCTATCAAAAAATGTCACGTGCCCGAAAATGTTACCAATAAAAACGTAAACTCGTCCCGCAAAAAACAAGACCTCACATGACTCTGTGGACTCAAATATGGAAAAATTATAGCTCTCAACATGTGGTAACGCAAAAATTTTTTTTTGCAATAAAAAGCGTCTTTCAGTGTGTGACGGCTGCCAATCATAAAAATCCACGAAATAACCCGCTATAAAAGTAAATCAAACCCCCGTCATCAACCCCCTTAATTAAAATAAAAAAAATGTAAAAAATGTATTTATTTCCATTTTCCCTTTAGGGCTAGGGTTAGGGCTAGGGTTAGGGTTAGGGTTAGGGCTAGGGTTAGGGCTATAGTTAAGGCTACAGTTAGGGTTGGGGCTAAAGTTAGGGTTAGGGTTGGGGCTAAAGTTAGGGTTAGGGTTTGGATTACATTTACGGTTGGGAATAGGGTTGGGATTAGGGTTAGGGGTGTGTCTGGGTTAGAGGTGTGGTTAGGGTTACCGTTGGGATTAGGGTTAGGGGTGTGTTTGCATTAGGGCTTCAGTTATAATAGGGGGGTTTCCACTGTTTAGGCACATCAGGGGCTCTCCAAACGCGACATGGTGTCCGAACTCAATTCCAGCCAATTCTGCATTGAAAAAGTAAAACAGTGCTCCTTCTCTTCCGAGTTCTCCCATGTGCCCAAACAGGGGTTTACCCCAACATATGGGGTATGAGCGTACTCAGGACAAATTGGAGAACAAAGTTTGGGGTCCAATTTCTCCTGCTACCCTTGGGAAAATACAAAACTGGGGGCTAAAAAATAAAAATTTTTCTGCGTTATAAACTGTAGTGAAACACTTGGGGGTTCAAAGTTCTCACAACACATCTAGATAAGTTCCTTGAGGGGTCTTGTTTCCAATATGGGGTCACTTGTGGGGGGGTTCGACTGTTTAGGTACATTAGGGGCTCTGCAAACGCAATGTGACACCTGCAGACCAATCCATCTAAGTCTGCATTCCAAATTATGCTCCTTCTCTTCCGAGCTCTGCCATGCGCTCAATCGGTGGTTCCCCCCACATATCAGGTATCAGCGTACTCAGGACAAATTGGACAACAACATTTAGGGTCCAATTTTTCCTGATACCCTTGGAAAAATACAAAACTGCGGGCTAAAAAATAATTTTGGGGGGAAAATGTTTTTTTAATTATTTTCACGACTCTGCGTTATAAACTGTAGTGAAACACTTGTGGTTCAAAGCTCTCACAACACATCTAGATAAGTTCTTTGGAGGGTCTAGTTTCCAATATGGGGTCACTTGTGGGGGGTTTCTACTGTTTAGGTACATTAGGGGCTCTGCAAACGCAATGTGACGCCTGCAGACCAATCCATCTAAGTCTGCATTCCAAATGATGCTCCTTCCCTTCCGAGCTCTGTAAAGCACTTGGTGGTTAAAAGTGCTCACCACACCTCTAGATAAGTTCCTTAGGGGGTCTACTTTCCAAAATGGTGTCACTTGTGGAGGGTTCCAATGTTTAGGCACATCAGTGGCACTCTAAACGCAACATGGCGTCCCATCTCAATTCCAGTAAATTTTGCATTGAAAAGTCAAATGGCGCTCCTTCCCTTCCGAGCTCTGCCATGCGGCCAATCAGTGGTTTACACCCACATATGGGATATCAGCGTACTCAGGACAAATTGTACAACAACTCTTGGGGTCCAATTTCTTCTCTTACCCTTGGGAAAATAAAAAATTGGGGGTGAAAAGATCATTTTTGTGAAAAAATATGATTTTTTTTATTTTTACGGCTCTGCATTATAAACTTCTGTGAAACAATTAATGGGTCAAAGTGCTCACCACACATCTAGATAAGTTCCTTAGGGGGTCTACTTTCCAAAATGGTGTCACTTAAGGGGGGTTTCAATGTTTAGGCACATCAGTGGCTCTCCAAACGCAACATGGCGTCCCATCTCAGTTCCTGTCAATTTTGCATTGAAAAGTCAAACGGCGCTCCTTCCCTTCTGAGCTCTCCCATGCGCCCAAACAGTGGTTTACCGCTACATATGGGGTATCAGCGTACTCAGGACAAATTGTACAACAACTTTTGGGGTCCAATTTCTTCTCTTACTCTTGGGAAAATAAAAAATTGGGGGCAAAAAGATAATTTTTACGGTTCTGCATTATAAACTTCTGTGAAGCACTTGTTGGGTCAAATGATGCTCCTTCCCTTCCGAGCTCTGTAAAGCACTTGTTGGGTCAAAGTGCTCACCACACCTCTAGATAAGTTCCTTAGGAGGTCTACTTTCCAAAATGGTGTCACTTGAAAATGGTTTCAATGTTTAGGCACATCAGTGGCTCTCCAAACGCAACATGGCGTCCCATCTCAAATCCTGTCAATTTTGAATTGAAAAGTCAAATTGCCCTCTTTAGCTTCCGAGCTCTGTCATGCGCCCAAACAGTGGTTTACCCCCACATATGGGGTATCGGCGTACTCAGGACAAATTGTACAACATCTTTTGGGGTCCATTTTCTCCTGTTACCCTTGGTAAAATAAAACAAATTGGAGCTGAATTAAATTTTTTGTGAAAAAAAGTTAAATGTTCATTTTTATTTAAACATTCCAAAAATTCCTGTGAAACACCTGAAGGGTTAATAAACTTCTTGAATGTGGTTTTGAGCACCTTGAGGGGTGCAGTTTCTAGAATGGTGTCACACTTGGGTATTTCTTATCATATAGACCCCTCAAAATGACTTCAAATGAGATGTGGTCCCTAAAAAAAAATGGTGTTGTAAAAATGAGAAATTGCTGGTCAAATTTTAACCGTTATAACTCCCTAAAAAAAAAAATTTTGATTCCAAAATTGTGCTTATGTAAAGAAGACATGTGGGAAATGTTACTTATTAAGTATTTTGTGTGACATATCTCTGTGATTTAATTGCATAAAAATTCAAAGTTGGAAAATTGCAAAATTTTCCAAATTTTTGCCAAATTTCAGTTTTTTCACAAATAAACGCAGGTAATATCAAAGAAATTTTACTACTAACATGAAGTACAATATGTCACGAGAAAACAGTGTCAGAATCACTGGGATCCGTTGAAGCGTTCCAGAGTTATAACCTCATAAAAGGACAGTGGTCAGAATTGTAAAAATTGGCCTGATCATTGACGTGCAAACCACCCTTGGGAGTAAAAGAGTTAAGATGATGATTCTTCCTAAGCTCCAATATATATTTCATACTATCCCTATCCAAATCCCTGAACATTGGATTAATAAACTGCAGAAACAATTATCCAATTTTATATGGCAATTTAATCCAGTGAGAATGTCAAAACGTTTACTTTTAAAACATAAGAAAAATGGTGGAATCGGCCCACCTAATATCTGTGCCTACCATGCTTCTAATATCATTCTTCAAAGCCGATACTGGTTCCTTGATTCTGGCAAACCTGGCTGGACAGAACTTGTAAAAGCTTCTAATAATAATTCTTCTTTATCATCATTGATAATATCCCATTTATTGGATCCATCTTTTCCTTTACCTAATCACTCTTTGATGAAATCTTCTATCTCACTTTGCAAAAAGTTATATAGTATCTGTAATGTCCACACGGTGTAAGGAATTTAAGAGAGAGTAAGCTTTAACTGTATTTTATTCTTCTCTTTTCCTCCAGCACACAGCATAACAGCAGCATAAGATTTCCTCCTCAGGCTAGAACTGAAACCACACTCAACTCCCGCCCTCGCTTTCTTAAAGAGACAGATCTAATTCTTATACATTACAGTATCTCAAAAACTAATAAATTCATCATCTTTCCCCATCTCACTATACCCCTCTACCAGACCTATCCATCAATGTCAATGGCTGCTAACTTTCTCCAGTCGCGCATTCTCGGTGCCTCGGGGTGATACTTGACTATGCTCTCTCTTTCAAGCCACATATCCAAGCTCTTGCCTCCTCCTGCAGACTCCAACTCAAAAACATTTCCAGGATCCGTACATTCCTTGGCCAAGAAACTGCAAAAACGCTCGTGCATGCCCTCATCATCTCCCGCCTCGACTATTGCAACCTCCTACTCTCTGGACTCCCCTCTAGAACCACTCCAATCTATCCTAAACTCTGCTGCCTGACTAATCCACCTTTCTCCCCATTATTTCCCAGCCTCTCCTCTCTGCCAAGCCCTTCACTGGCTTCCTATTGTCCAGAGACTCCAGTTCAAAACCCTAAATATGACATACAAAGCCATCCACAATCTGTCTCCTGACATAGTCTCTCGGTACTAACCTACATGCAACCTTTGATCCTCTCAAGATCTCCTTCTCTACTCCCCTCTTATCTCTTCTTCCCACAACCAATAGGAACCTGAAGACCTACCTCTTCCGACAAGCCTACAAACTGCAGTGATCCTCAGTCTACTGAACCGCCGCATGTCCAGCTCTACCCTCTCCTAGTGTATCCTCCTCTCTCCTTCTGTACTTGTGTGTGCCTTTTATTGCTCATGTTTATTGTACTTGTCTATGCATGCACCACACATGTAAAGCGCCATGGAATAAATGGCTCTATAAAAATGAATAATAATAATAATCAAAAATAATAATGTAACATTAATCTCAACAAACTTCTTATCTCAATTTTTCATACAGCTCTACTAAATGTTTCATGTAAAAATTGGGAAAAGATTGGAATTATAGACTGTTCTCCACTTATAACGGGGCCTAAATTAGATTCAATTATAAACTTTCAGTTATTGAAAACCCTATACAATCTTCCTGATGAAGAATTCTATAATTTTCTAGAGTTAATGAAGTATACTAGAAATAATTTCACATTACCTTTGACCCTTTCAAGAGAAATTGTTACTCTTTTAGGCTATATTCACACGTTGCGGTTTTTACCGCGGAACCGCTGCGGGTCCGCTGCAGTTTCCATAGCGTTTCCATTTACATGTAAACCCTATGGAAACCGCAAACCGCTGTGCACATGCTGCGGGAAAAACCGCACGGGAACGCAGCGGTTTAAAACCCGCAGCATGTCACTTCTTTGTGCAGAATCGCTGCGATTCTGCACCCATAGGAATACATTGAACCGCTTACTTCCCACATGGGGCTGTGCCCACGTTGCGGGAAGTAAACGGATAATGTGCGGATGGTACCCGGGGTGGAGGAGAGGAGACTCTCCTCCAGGCCCCGGGAACCATATTTGGGGTTAAAAAAAAGAATAAAAATAAAAAATCATGTTATACTCACCCTCTGAAGTCAGCGCTGCACGCGGCCGTCCGGTCAGAGTTGCTGTGCGACCAGGACCTTCGGTGACGTCGCGGTCACATGACCGTGACGTTACGAAGGGTCCTTCTCGCACAGCATCTCTGGAACCGGACCGCCGGGTGCAGCGCCGAGGAATCGGGACGTCAGAGGGTGAGTATAACCAATTTTTATTATTTTTAACATTACTATTGATGCTGCATATTGCTGCATATGCAGCATCAATAGTATAGGCGGAAACCCGCAGCGGAAACCGCGGAACAAACCGCGATAAATCTGCAGGGAGAACCGCAGTTGTTTTGCCCTGCAGATTTATCAAATCCGCTGCGGGAGAACCCGCAGGGACAGGACGCTGTGTGTGAACATAGCCTTAGAGAATCCTATGAATCACTCAATTTGGAATATGAGGAATATCTATTTGATTTTGTCTCTTTTAAAAAACTGAATTATGTGTGAAGTTGGGAAAAAAATCTCAATGATAATTTCCTCCTAGATAAATGGGAAAAAGCGGTGGAACTAGCGTACAAACCTTCTATTAGCGCAAACTTACATGAAAATTATTTTAAAATTTTATCTAGGTGGTTCTATGCTCCTGCAAGACTTAAAAACGCATATCCCGATCAATCCAATTTATGCTGGGGGAATTGTGGTCAAAGAGGTAATCATCTTCACATATTCTGGGAATGTCCCAAACTTTCGATACTTAGGAAAGATGTGTCTTTACTATTGAATAAAATAAAAGTCTCCTGTCAAAACTTCTTCCCAATTGGCTCTCCTTTTTCTGGAAGCTGATGACTCCCTCAAAAAAATTAAACAAAGTTTCTTTACATAATTTTTCTGTCATAAAAACTTGAATTGCATCAAAGTAGAAATCGATGGATACTCCCTTTATTTCTGACATAATTGATATTATGTTCTCTGATAATTCTTTTGAAATGTCCTTAGCTTTAAGAAATAACGCTCTACCTAAATATAATTCCAAATGGTCTTCTTGGAACATAATTTTTTCTCCAAGCAAGAAAAGCCACTTTATTTGATGTCTTATTACTTTGCCAGAATACATTTAATCTATACTTTATTTTATGTTGTTTTTGCACTTGTTATGTTAATTGTTAACCACTCCTGACACATTAACCCCCGGAACACTGCGATGAAACATGATTGCAGTGTTCCAGCGGCATAGGGAAGCACCGTGAAGGGAGAGTGCTCCCTGCGTGCTTCCCTGAGACCCTCAGAACAATGCAATGTGATCGCGTTGTTCAGAGGGTCTCCTACGTCCTCCTCTCTGCGGGCCCCAGATCCAAAATGGCCACGGGGCTCCTTCCGGGTCCTGCAGGGAGGTGGCTTGCAAGCGCCTGCTGAGAGCAGGCACCGGCAAGCCTCCTGCACTGCCTGTCAGATCGCTGATCTGACACAGTGCACTGCAAAGTGTCAGATCAGCGATCTGATAATAAATAGTGATGTTCCCCTGGGGCAATGTTATAAAGTAAAAAAATATAAATATTCACATGTGTAAAAAAAAATCCTAAATAAAGAAAAAAATATATATTGTTCCAATAAAAACATTTATTTTATCTAAATAAAAACAAGCAAACAAAAAAAAAAAAAGAAAAGTACACATATTTAGTATTACAGCGTCCGTAACGACCCGACCTATAAAACTGTCCCACTAGTTAACCCCTTCAGTGAACAGTAAAAAAAAAACGGGGCAAAAAACAAAGCTTTATTACAATAACACCGAACAAAAAGTGGAGTAACACGCAATAAAAAAAAAGACGGATATAAATATCCATGGGACCGCTGAAAACGTCATCTTGTCCCGCAAAAAACGAGCCACCACACAGCATCATCAGCGAAAAAATAAAAGTTATAGTCCTCAGAATAAAGTGATGCAAAAATAATTATTTTTTATATAAAATAGTTTTTATCGTATAAAAGAGCCAAAACATAAAAAAAGATATAAATGAGGTATCGCTGTAATCATACTGACCCAAAGAATAGAACTGGTTTCAATTTTACCAAACGTGGAACGGTATAAATGCCCCTCCCCAAAAGAAATTCATGAATAGCTGATTTTTAGTCATTCTGCCTCACAAAAATCGGAATAAAAAGTGATAAAAAAAGTCACGTGCCCGAAAATTGTACCAATAAAAATGACAATTCATCCTGCAAAACACAAGACCTCACATAACTCTGTGGACCAAAATATGGAAAAATTACAGCTCTCAAAATGTGGAGAACAAAAAATATTTGTTGCAATAAAAAGCGTCTTTTCGTGTGTGACAGCTGCCAATCACAAAAATCCACTAAAAAACCACTATAAAAGTAAATCAAATAAAATGTATTTATTTCCATTTTCCTTTTAGGGTTAGGGTTGGAGCTAAAGTTAGGGTTAGGGTTGGGGATAAAGTTAGGGTTTGATTTACATTTATGGTTGGGAATAGGGTTGGGATTAGGGGCGTGGTTAGGGTTATGGCTGGGATTAGAGTTAGGGGTGTGTTGGGGTTAGGGGTGTGGTTGGGATTAGGGGCATGTTTGGGTTAGGGGCGTGGTTAGGGTTATGGTTGGGATTATGGTTAGGGGTGTGTTTGGGTTAGGGTTTCAGTTACAATTGGGGGGTTTCCACTGTTTAGGCACATCAGGGGCTCTCCAAACGCGACATGGCGTCCGATCTCAATTCCAGCCAATTCTGCGTTGAAAAAGTAAAACAGTGCTCCTTCCCTTCCGAGCTCTCCCGTGCATCCAAACAGGGGTTCACCACAACATATGGGGTTTCAGCGTACTCAGGATAAATTGGACAACAACTTTTGGGGTCAAATTTCTCCTGTTACCCTTGGGAAAATGCAAAACCGGGGGCTAAAAAATAATTTTTGAGGAAAAAAAAGATTTTTTGTTCTCACAACACTTCTAGATAAGTTCCTTGAAGGTCTAGTTTCCAATATGGGGTCACTTGTGGGGAGTTTCTACTGTCTAGGTACATCAGGGGCTCTGCAAATGCAATGTGACGCCTGCAAACCTTCCTGTTGTGAATTCTGCTTTTGGGCTCTCTCCAGGTGGTTGTAGGTGGTAATGCAGTTGTCCCTGGGTTGCAGTCCTGGTCAGGCGTATCTGCTGATTGCAGTTCTGACTGGGGTATTTAGGTGTGCAGGATTCATTAGTCCTTGCCAGTTGTCCATGGTTTCTGGGAGGTGTTGGACCGGTGTCTGGTTCCTCCTGCCTTGCTGCCAAATCAGCAAAGATAAGTGTCTGGTTTTGTTTCTGTGGCACACATGCTGTGTGCTTGATAATTTAGTGCTATTCATTTTTTTTTTCTTGTCCAGCTTAGATTGTGTCAGTATTTTCTCAGTCTAGTTGGATTCTCTGGAGTTGCAGATATACGTTCCACGTCTTTAGTTAGATGGTGGAATTTTTTGTATTATCTGCTGTGGATATTTTTGGAAGGGTTTTAATACTGACCGCTTAGTATTCTGTCCTATCCTTTCCTAATTAGCTAGAGTGGCCTCTTTTGCTAAATCCTGTTTTCTGCCTACATGTGTCTTTCCTCTCCTACTCACAGTCAATATTCGTGGGGGGCTGCCTATCTTTTGGGGTTCTGCTCTGAGGCAAGGTAGAATTCCTATTTCCATCTATAGGGGTATTTAGTCCTCCGGCTGTGTCGAGGTGTCTAGGGTTTATTAGGCACACCCCACGGCTACTTCTAGTTGCGGTGTTAGTTCAGGATTTGCGGTCAGTACAGTTACCACCTACTCCAGAGAAGGTCTCATGCGGCTCCAAGGTCACCGGATCATAACACATTCCATCTAAGTCTGCATTCCAAAAGGGGCTCCTTCTCTTCCGAGCTCTGCCATGCGCCCAAACGGTGGTTCTCCCCCACATATTGGGTATCAGAGTACTCAGGACAAATTGGACAACAACTTTTTGGGTCCAATTTCTCCTGTTACCCTTGGGAAAATACAAAACTGGGGGCTAAAAAATAATTTTTGTGGAAAAAAATGATTTTTTTATTTTCACGGCTCTGCGTTATAAAATGTAGTGAAACACTTGGAGGTTCAAAGTTCTCACAACACATCTAAATAAATTCCTTAGGGGGTCTTCTTTCCAAAATGGTGTCATTTGTGGGGGGTTTCAATGATTAGGCACATCAGGGGCTCTCCAAACGCGACATGGCATCCTATCTCAATTCCAGTCAATTTTGCATTGAAAAGTCAAACGGCGCTCCTTCCCGTCCGAGCTCTGCCATGCACCCAAACAGTGGTTTACCCCCACATTTGGGGTATCAGCGTACTCAGGACAAATTGTACAACAACTTTTGGGGTCTAATTTATCCTGTTACCCTTGGTAAAATAAAACAAATTGGACCTGAATTAAATTTTTTGTGAAAAAAAGTTAAATGTTAATTTTCTTTAAACATTATAAAATTCCTTTGAAACATGTGAAGGGTTAATAAACTTCTTGAATATGGTTTTGAGCACCTTGAGGGCTGCAGTTTTTAGAAAGGTGTCACACTTGGGTATTTTCTATCACGTAGACCCCTCAAAGTGACTTCAAATGTGATGTGGTCCCTAAAAAAATGATGTTGTAAAAATGAGAAATTGTTGGTCAATTTTTAACCCTTATAACTCCCTAAAAAAAAAATCTTGGTTCCAAAATTGTGCTGATGTAAAGTAGACATGTGGGAAATGTTACTTATTAAGTATTTTGTGTGACATATCTCTGTGATTTATTATTCACAAATAAACGCAGGTAATATCAAAGACATTTTACCACTATCATGAGGTACAATATTTCATGAGAAAACATTGTCAGAATCATCAGGATTAGTGTTGAGCATTCCGATACCGCAAGTATCGGGTATCGGCCGATATTTGCGGTATCGGAATTCCGATACTGAATTCCGATACTTCCCGCGTATCGGATACCGGAATCGGAAGTTCCCAGAATTCAAATTGAACGCAGCAGCCAATGAGGAATGAATGAAAGTGTGGGCACATCCTGTTTAGCATGGTGGGCATGTAAGTACTGGCAAGGCTGGGATTGGCTGCTGAAATGATGTCACTCTGCACTATAAAAAAGCGCTGCCGCCATTTTGCGCTCACTCTGCTGTGATTTCAGTTAGGGACAGGACGCTGTGTTCTAACTGAGGGCCAGTTGAGCTTGCTAATTGCTTTATTTTCCTTTCCAAAGGCTAATTTAGCAAAACGCTGTGTGTTCTTCACTGTTCACCTTGCTCTTGCCTTGCAGCGCTGTTTTAACAGCGTTCTGCAAGGTCTCTGTGTGTGTGTGTGTGTGCAGCTCACTCTGTAGTCTGTGTGCAGCCATATACCCGGTTGTATTCAGCTCAGGGGGGGTTCACACTGCCTCACACAGTTGTTCTTTTTTGCTCTTAGTGCAGCCTGCTGCACATTTTTTCTCAAATTTCCTATTAGTGTTTTTCCACCAGTCTCCAGCTCTATTGTGGAAAAACACTACATAGGATAACCTAGAGGGGGGTATTTGGGCCTTGCAGCGCCGTTTACGGCTGTCTGCACGGTCTCCGTGTGAGCCCAGCTCGCCCTGTAGTCTGTGTGCAGCCATAGCCGGTTGGATTCAGCTCAGGGTTCGTTACTGGCTCATACCTTGAGAAAAATTTTCCTTTTTTTCAAATAGTGCAGCCTGTTTAAAATTTGAAAAAAAAAATTCCTATTAGTGTCTTTCCACTCGTATCCAGCTAAATAGTGGAAAAACACTATATAGGATAACCTAGAGGAGGGTTTTTTGGCCTTGCAGCGCCGTTTACGGCTGTCTGCACGGTCTCCGTGTGAGCCCAGCTCGCCCTGTAGTCTGTGTGCAGCCATAGCCGGTTGGATTCAGCTCAGGGTTCGTTACTGGCTCATACCTTGCGAAAAATTTTCCTTTTTTTTCAAATAGTGCAGCCTGTTTAAAATTTGACAAAAAAAAATCCTATAAGTGTCTTTCCACTCGTATCCAGCTAAATAGTGGAAAAACACTATATAGGATAACCTAGAGGAGGGTTTTTTGGCCTTGCAGCGCCGTTTACGGCTGTCTGCACGGTCTCCGTGTGATTTAAACTAGCTCTGTAGCCCGATCTGCACCAAAAAAAAAGTTAAGTTCACCAAACACAACTTAACACTTGTGTAGGCCACATTTGAAAAATAATAAAGTTTAGTCCACAATTTACAACATTAGTGTTTCTTACACCTGTTAGGAGGAGCATTACAGGAATAAGCACACTAAGGCCTTAGTACTTTTCTGCTTATCTTTATCTGTCAACCAAGATGAAGAGGGCAGGGAGTAAGGCACATGGGCGTGGGCGCGGAGCAGGGAGAGGAGCAGGGAGAGGACGTGGTGATTCTGTGCCTGCTGCGGGCGCCGGTGACTCGTCGTCACTCAGTTTCAGCAGGGAACAGTCCTTCATGCGCAGCTTTGTCGGAGAGCGCCGTGCACCGCTGCTGCGTGAAGACCAAATTGAAGCCGTTGTCGGGTGGATGGCAGCTAACGCCTCGGCATCGACTTCAGTTAGTGCCACATCCTCTCAGGCACAGAGCACTGGAGAGCAGCCATCTGTCTCTTCACCACCTGCCAAATTGGCCAGGCAGTCAGAGAGCCCAGGACAGGAGCCGTCTCTACTTCTGTTCTCTGAATCTCTTGGCTTGGAAACAGGGGGCCAGCCAAGCAGCATTGGAGAAATGGAAGAAGAGGCAGTGTGCAGTGATGCCCAACACCTTTTTCTCTCTGACTCTGAAGAGGCAGGTGGGCCAGTGCCTCCGGTGACCACAGCGCAGTACGCATCTGATGATGAAACTCAGGTGCCGCTTTCTCGTGCGTACTGTGCTGCTGAGACTACCCAGGAGGAGCAGTTGGTGGCAGAGGGTAGTGGAGATGATGAGGTCCTTGACCCATCGTGGCGTGAGGAACAGGAAGGTGGTGGGAGCAGCTCAGAGGAAGAGCTTCCTCTTACGGGCCAAAGAGGGAGAGGGAGGGGGAAGACTGCGGAGCCTGTAGCCTCCACTTTGGCACCCGTTAGGAGCCTGTCTCTTTCCAAAGCCAAAAAGGGCGCTCCCAAGACTTGCAGTGCCTGGTCCTTTTTTGACACAGTTGCAGATGACATTTGTTTTGTCAAATGCAAGCTGTGTCATCATAAAGTAAAAAGAGGGAAAAATGTCAGCAACCTCAATACCACAAATATGTGGAAACATGTGCGGACCAGGCACGCGGTGGAGTTACAGAAACACACTGAAGATGTAGGCCAACCAACAGCGGCAGCTACCACCTCTTCAGCTCGTGTTGCCTCTTCCTCCAGCTCACGCACAGCTGGTTTGGCTTCCTCCCAGAGACCTTGTGTAATTCCACCCACAGCACCACCTTCCCAGTCATCCTCACACTCCCAGTCTACTCTACAGCCATCGGTAGTCCAGGCATGGGAGAAAAGGCGGGCATTCTCGGCCAACCACCCCCGAGCACAGGCTCTGAATGCAGGCATTGCCAAACTGTTGTCCCTGGAAATGCTCTCGTTCAGGCTGGTGGAGACTGACAGCTTCCGTGACTTGATGG
Source organism: Ranitomeya imitator (assembly GCF_032444005.1). Taxonomy (NCBI): domain Eukaryota; kingdom Metazoa; phylum Chordata; class Amphibia; order Anura; family Dendrobatidae; genus Ranitomeya; species Ranitomeya imitator. The sequence continues at coordinate 285,245,892 of NC_091284.1, forward strand.
CATTGGCAGTCCCACAGTACAAGGTGCCCAGCCGCTTTTACTTCAGCAGGCAGGCTGTCCCTGCCCTGCACAGGCATGTTGAGGCAAACATAAAACATGCGCTACTGAACGCCGTCAGTAGCAAGGTCCACCTCACCACCGATGCGTGGACCAGTCAGCATGGACAGGGGCGATATGTTTCCCTCACTGCCCATTGGGTTAATGTTGTTGAGCCAGGTACAGATCGTGCGAGTGGCGCAGGACGTGTCCTGCCCACTCCAAGGATTGCAGGAATCCAGTCTGTACGCATCGACTCCTCCTCTTACACCAGTTCCTCTGATTCCTCTCTGCAGGATCCGTCACAGTCCACCCCCACATGGACCCGTGAACGTTTACCTATGACCGACATGAGCACAGCCGTGGCCAAACGTCAGCAGGCCGTCTTGAAACTAGTTTCATTGGGGCATCGAAGCCACACAGCGCAGGAGCTCTGGAATGCCATCAAGCAGGAGAGCGATGTGTGGTTACTGCCAGCGAATCTCCAGCCAGGCATGGTAGTGTGTGACAATGGCCGAAATCTGGTGGCAGCTTTGGCCCTTGGCAACCTCACTCACATCCCATGTCTGGCACATGTGCTCAATTTGGTTGTGCAGAGTTTTCTGAGGGACTATCCGGATCTTGATGCCCTGCTGCACAAGGTCCGCCTAGAGTGTGCTCACTTGCGGCGTTCCAGCTTGGCCAGATCCCGCATTGCTGCTCTGCAGCGCCGATTCCGCCTTCCGGAACACCGCATCATATGTGACCTACCTACCCGGTGGAATTCCACGTTACATATGTTGGAGCGGTTGTGTGAGCAGCAGCAAGCAGTTATGGAGTACCAGCTGCATCAGGCGCAAAGAAGTCGCAGTCAGCGCCGATCAGACTTCACAACCACAGAGTGGGCCACTATGAAGGACGTCTGCCAGGTTTTGCGTCCTTTTGATTATTCCACGCGGATGGCAAGTGCAGATGATGCACTAGTCAGCATGACTGTCCCCCTTATCTGCCTGCTTCAGCAAACTTTGCAAGGGTTAAGGGATGATGTGGTGGAAGAGGTGGAGGATGAGGAGTCACCTTTTCCATCAGCTTCTGGAGAGTCAGCGCCACGTGGTTCCTCACAAAGGGGTACGCAGGGGCCAATTTGTGAGGAGGATGAGGAGGAGTCAATGGAGGAGGAAGAGCTCCGTCCAGAGGAGGGAGCGACACAATTGTCCAGTGGTCAGTGTGTACAGCGAGGGTGGGGTGATGACGAGCGGGCAGAGATCATGTCTCAAGCAGGGGACAGCGTTTCTGGGCCAGTTGGCACTCTGCAGCACATGGTAGATTTCATGCTGCAGTGCCTGAGAAACGACCGCCGCATCGACCACATTCTCAACATGCCTGATTATTGGGTGTTCACCCTCCTCGATCCTCGCTACCGGGACAACGTCCAAAACCTCATCCCTGCGTTGACCCGGGAGCGTAAATTGCGGGAGTACCACGACACACTGGTGAATTCCATCATCTTCTCCTGTCCAACTGAGAGGAGTGCTGCTAGTGCTTTACAAAGCAGCTCAGTGCGTCGAGGCAGTGGGGGAGGCTCTGCCCAAAGAGGGAGCAGAAGCAGTGCCTCTGCCCAAGGCAAGCCCAGTATGGCACAACTCTGGCACACTTTTGTGTGCCCGCCCCAAATGTCTACACCATCACCGGCGGCTCCAGTCAGCAGGAGGCAACGGTTCCGTCAGATGGTGACAGACTACATGGCTTGCCCTCTTACTGTACTCCCAGACGGCTCTTCCCCGTTCAAGTTTTGGGTCTCTAAGCTGGATACATGGCCAGAGCTAAGCCAGTATGCATTGGAGGTGCTGGCTTGCCCTGCGGCTAGTGTCTTATCGGAACGTGTCTTTAGTGCCGCAGGTGGTGTACTAACAGACCGTCGCATGCGACTATCCTCCGATAACGTTGACCGGCTTACTTTCCTGAAAATGAACCAGGCCTGGATCTTGCAGGAATTTGCCACTCCTCTGCCTGATTAAGTAATTGGGTGTCATCCAGGTCTCCTGCTGTGTTCATCTTTCTACCACCTGAACTGCTATTCCTGGGCTCCAACACCGCCAGTTGCGGCTCAGAAGTGCAGGCTGCACAGTAAAAACATACGACCCAGTGTTATTGGGTTTCAGTAACGTCAGCTGATCCCCAGCTGTGTAGCCGGCAATGTGTCCTGCGACCGCCACGCTGGCACAACAACCTAAATGTAAGGGAACCTGTCCCCCCCCCCCGTCGTTTGTTACTGAAAGAGCCATCTTGTGCAGCAGTAATGCTGCACAAGGAAAAGGTAGCTTTTTTTTTTTAGCTCTTTGCACACGCAGAACTTAACACTTATAAAATGTGTTCACTGATACCGTTATACCGTCCCGGAGCTGGGACTTTCCTTCGTAATGTGACGCAGCACAGCCGTCATTCCTACCCCCTTGGTGCCATGCGCTGCCTCCTCAGCGTTGTTTTAAGCTGTCACGGAGCCTGCGCTGTTCTGTTATCCCTTGGGCATGCCCTATTTGCGCTGCCTGTCTTCTGACATAATTTGGTGTCAGGCTGGCTGCGCCTGTGCGGCCGCGGTGCCCGAGATCCCGCCTCGCAGTGTCTTCTGATTGAGTCACACTGCGGGCCTGGGATCCATGGGCATGCGCAGTGCATATCTTCCCCTCGGGCTCTCGCTCATTTCCCTCCGCCTTCTTTAGACTGTGCGCCGTCAGCTGATCCCTAGCATGCCACGGCCGTGACACCGCACAGTCTGAAGAAGAGGGAAGGAGGGGAGTGAGAGTCGAGGTTATGCACTGTGCATGCCCATGGTTCCAAGGCCCGTGGGATTACGTTAGATGAGACTGCGAGGTGGGATCTGGAGCAGCGTGGACGCACAGGCACTGACAGCCTGACACCAAATTATGTCAGAAGACAGGCAGCGCTAATTGGGCATGGCCAAGGGCTAACAGAACAGCGCAGGCTCCGTGACAGCTTAAAACAACGCTGAGGAGGCAGCGCACGGTATCAAGGGGATAGGAATGACAGCTGTGCTGTGTCCCATTACGAAGGAAATTCGCACCTCCGAAACGGTTTAACGGTATAAAGGGACACATTTTTAGTGTTTACTTCGGTGTTTGCAAGGAGCATAATTAAAAGAGCAACCTTTTCCTTTTGCATCCTTAGTGCTGCACAACATGGCTCTTTCAGCTACAAACGTCTTGGGGGGGGGGTTAAAGGTTTCCTTTCAACTTGCTCCAATCAGGCTTCGGCCTACACTCTGTTCCTCTGCTCCTCCTGCTGTCCCTGGACTCTAACACCGCCAGTTGGTGCCTGGAAGTGCTGTGTGCACAGTCAACAGTTGGTCCTCTGTTATTGGGGTTCAGTAACGTCAGCTGATCCTCAGCTGTGTGTGCGGCAATACCTCCAGTCTGCTCCTCCTGCTGTCCCTGGGCTCTAACACCGCCAGTTGGTGCCTGGAAGTGCTGTGTGCACAGTCAACAGTCGCTCCTCTGTTATTGGGGTTCAGTAACGTCAGCTGATCCCCAGCTGTGTGTGCGGCAATACCTCCAATCTGCTCCTCCTGCTGTCCCTGGGCTCTAACACCGCCAGTTGGTGCCTGGAAGTGCTGTGTGCACAGTCAACAGTCGCTCCTCTGTTATTGGGGTTCAGTAACGTCAGCTGATCCCCAGCTGTGTATCCGGCAACGTGTCATGCGACCGCCACGCTGGCACAACTAAAATGTAAGGGGACCTGTCCCCCCCCCCCCCCTAGGCGTTTGTTACTGAAAGAGCCACCATGTGCAGCACTAATACTGCACAAGGGAAAGGTCGCTCTTGAAATTATGCTCCTTGCAAACGCTGAACTACACACTCATGTAATGTGTCCCCTCACACCGTCCAACCGTCCCGGAGGTGGGACTTTCCTTTGTAATGTGACGCAGCACAGCCGTCATTGCTACCCCCTTGGCACCGTGCGCTGCCTCCTTAGCGTTGTTTGATTCCGTCATGGACCCTGCGCTGTTATGTTATCCCTTGGCCATGCACAGTTTGCGCTGCCCGTCCTCTGACATCATTTGTTGTCGTCCTGGCTGCGCCTGTGCGTCCACGCTGCCCGAAATCACACCTCGCAGTGTCGTCTAATGTGATCCCACAGTGGGCCTGGTATCCATGGCCATGCGCAGTGCATATACTAGCCTCTCACTCCCCTTCTTCACGCTTCTTCAGACTAGGCGGCGTCAGCTGATCCCTAATAGCATGCCACGGCCGTGACGCCGCACAGTCTGAAGAAGCAGGAAGGAGGTGAGTGAGAGGCGATGATATGCACTGCGCATGCCCATGGATCCCTGGCCCGCAGTGGGACTACATTAGATGACACTGCAAGGTTGGATCTCGGGCAGCTTGGACGCACAGGCACTGCCAGCCTGACACCTACATGATGTCAGAAGACGGGCACCGCTAACTGTGCATGGCCAAGGGATAACATTACAGCGCGGGCTCCGTGACAGAACCAAACAACGTTGAGGAGGTGGCGCCCGGCACCAAGGGGGTTGGAATGACGGCTGTGCTGTGTCACATTACAAAGGAAAGTCCCACTTCCGGGATGGTTTGATGGTGTGAGGGGACACATTATATGAGTGTGTACTTCAGCGTTTGCAAGGAGCATAATTTTCGGAGCCACCATTTTCCATGTGCAGTATTACTGCTGTACAAGATGGCTCTTTCAGCAACAAATGCCTGGGGGGGGGGGGTTAAAGGTTCCCTTTCAACTTGCTCCACTGCAGGCTTCGGCCTACACTCTGCTCCTCTTTGATTCCCTGGGTTTCAACACTGTCAGTTGCCACCTGGAAGTGTTGTCTACACAGAAAAAACACTAGGTGATGTGTCAGTGGGGTTCAGCACCGCCAGCTGTTCCCCTACTGTGTAGTCGGCAACGTGTCCAGCACAAGCCACGCTGGCACAACAGAACAAAAGCTGCCACCAGTGCAGGCTTCGGCCTACACTCTGCTCCTCTCCTCCTCCTGCTGACCCTGGGCTCAAACACCGCTAGTTTTTGCCCGGAAGTGCTAGCTGCACAGAGAAAAACACCAGCCAATGTGTTAGTGGGGTTCAGCAACGCCAGCTGTTCCCCTGCTGTGTAGCCGGCAACGTGACCTGCAAACGCCATGCAGGCACAGGAACTGAAATTAAAGGGAACCTGGCCCCACCCCCCCAGGTGTTTCTATGTATAACAGCCACCTAGTACAGCAGTACTGCTGCATTTGTACAAGGTGGCTGACTTTTTCTCCTTGCCCACGTGGAACTCAACACGTACAAAATGTGTCTCATTGAGACCATTCCACTGTCCCTGAGGTGTGACTTTCCTTTGTAATGATACGCAGCACCCCCCTTGGTAGCGTTTCCCGTCTTTTGTCATCATGGTTAGCTGGCTGCGCCTGTGCATCCGCCCTGCTAGAAACAACGCCCCTCGTTGTCATATTTATTTTGTCAGCGAGGGTGTGGTTTATGGGCACGAGCAGTGCATATGTTCGCCTGTCTTAACTCATCTCCTTCCGCCTTCTTCAGACTGTGCGGCCTCCTGGCCGTGGTAGGCGATAAGGGATCAGCTGAGGCCGCCCAGTCTGGAGCAGGTGTAAGGACATGTGTAAGCGGCAAACCTATTTACTGCACAAGGCCACGAATCCCAGCCACGCAGTGTGATTTTTTGAAAACACACTGTGGGTCTGGGATTCATGTCCATCGCTAACCGCAACGGCCGACATGAAATGAGGTCAGAAGACAGGAAGCGCTCACAGCGCATGGCCAAGGGATCACAATAGCGCAGACTCCTGTACAGCAAATAACAATGCTCAGGAATCTGCGCCCAGTACCTAGGTGCAAATTTTGACACCTGTGCTGCGTCTCGTTAAAAAGACAAGTCACGCCTCCACAACTGTTTGACAGTATAATGGGCTAAATAGTGTACGTGTTTTAGTCAGCGTGTGCAAGGAGCAAAACAAATAGAGCAACCTTTTACTTGTGCAGCATTAATGCTGCACAAGGTGTGGCTCTTGTACCTTGCAACACCTGAGGGGGGTTAAAGGTAACCTTTGAAATTGGTTCAACTAGGCTTCGGCCTACACTCTGCTCCTCTCCTGCTGACCCTGGGCTCAAACACCGCTAGTTTTTGCCCGGAACTGCTAGCTGCACAGAGAAAAACACCAGCCAATGTGTTAGTGGGGTTCAGCAACGCCAGCTGTTCCCCTGCTGTGTAGTCGGCAACGTGTCCAGCACAAGCCACGCTGGCACAACAGAACAAAAGCTGCCACCAGTGCAGGCTTCGGCCTACACTTTGCTCCTCTCCTCCTCCTGCTGACCCTGGGCTCAAACAACGCCAGTTTCTGCCCGGACATGCTAGCTGCACAGAGAAAAACACCAGCCAATGTGTTAGTGGGGTTCAGCACCGCCAGCTGTTCCTCTGCTGTGTAGTCGGCATCGTGTCCAGCACAAGCCACGCTGGCACAACTGACCAAAAGCTGCCACCAGTGCAGGCTTCGGCCTACACTTTGCTCCTCTCCTCCTCCTGCTGACCCTGGGCTCAAACAACGCCAGTTTCTGCCCGGACATGCTAGCTGCACAGAGAAAAACACCAGCCAATGTGTTAGTGGGGTTCAGCACCGCCAGCTGTTCCCCTGCTGTGTAGCTGGCAACGTTTCCTGCAAACGCCACGCAGGAACATGAACTGAAATTGAAGGGAGCCTGCCCCCTACCCCCCCAGGTGTTTCTATGTATAACAGCCACCTTGTACAGCAGTACTGCTGCATTTGTACAAGGTGGCTGACTTTTTCTCCTTGCACACGTGGAACTCAACAAGTACAAAATGTGTCTCATTACAGACCATTACAATGTCCCTGAGGTGTGACTTTCCTTTTTAATGACACGCAGCACCCCCATTGTTAGCACTGCCCGTCTCCTGACATCATTGGTTGGCTGGCTGTGCCTGTGCGTCCCCCCTGCCCGACACAACGCCCCCCGTTGTCTCATATATTTTGACTGCGAGGGTGTGATTGATGGGCACGAGCAGTGCATATGTTCCCCTGTCTTCACTCCCCTCCTTCCGCCTTCTTCTGACTGTGCGGCCTCATGGCCGCGGCATGCGATAAGGGATCAGCTGAGGCCGCCCAGTCTGAAGCAGGTGTAAGGACATGTGTGAGCGGCGAACATATTTACTGCACAAGGCCACGAATCCCAGCACCGCAGTGTGACTTTAGGAAAAGCCACTGTGGGTCTGGGATTTATGGCCATCGTTAACCGCACCGGCCAACATGAAATGAGGTCATGAGACGGCCTGCACTAACAGGGTATTGCCAAGGGATAACACAAGAGCGCAGTTTCCTGTACTGCAAATAACAACGGTAAGGAATCTGCGCACAGCACCTAGGTGTAAATTTGTACACCTGTGCTGCGTCACCTTAAAAAGACTAGTAGTCACGCCTCCACTACTGTTTGACAGTATAATGGGCTAAATAGTGTACGTGTTTAATTCAGCGTGTGCAAGGAGCAAAATTAAATAGAGCAACCTTTGACTTGTGCATCATTAATGCTGTTCAAGGTGTGGCTCTTGTACCTTGCAACACCTGAGGGGGGGGTTAAAGGTAACATTTGAAATTGGTTCAACTAGGCTTCGGCCTACACTCTGCTCCTCTACTCCTCCTGCTGACCCTGGGCTCAAACACCGCTAGTTTTTGCCCGGAAATGCTAGCTGCACAGAGAAAAACACCAGCCAATGTGTTAGTGGGGTTCAGCACCGCCAGCTGTTCCCCCGCTGTGTAGCCGGCATCGTGTCCAGCACAAGCCACGCTGGCACAACCGACCAAAAGCTGCCACCAGTGCAGGCTTCGGCCTACACTTTGCTCCTCTCCTCCTCCTCCTGCTGACCCTGGGCTCAAACACCGCTAGTTTTTGCCCGGAACTGCTAGCTGCACAGAGAAAAACACCAGCCAATGTGTTAGTGGGGTTCAGCACCGCCAGCTGTTCCCCCGCTGTGTAGCCGGCATCGTGTCCAGCACAAGCCACGCTGGCACAACCGACCAAAAGCTGCCACCAGTGCAGGCTTCGGCCTACACTTTGCTCCTCTCCTCCTCCTCCTGCTGACCCTGGGCTCTAACACCGCTAGTTTTTGCCCGGACATGCAATCTGCACAGAGAAAAACACCAGTCAATGTGTCAGTGGGGTTCAGCAACGCCAGCTGTTCCCCTGCTGTGTAGCTTGCAACGTGACCTGCAAACGCCACGCAGGCACATGAACTGAAATTGAAGGGAGCCTGCCCCCCACCCACAGGTGTTTCTATGTATAACAGCCACCTTGTACAGCAGTACTGCTGCATTTGTACAAGGTGGCTGACTTTTTCTCCTTGCCCACGTGGAACTCAACACGTACAAAATGTGTCTCATTAGAGACCATTACAATGTCCCTGAGGTGTGACTTTCCTTTGTAATGACACGCAGCACCACCCTTGTTAGCGCTGCCCGTCTTTTGACATCATTGGTTAGCTGGCTGCGCCTGTGCATCTCCCCTGCTGGAAACAACGCCCCTCGGTGTCTTATTTTTTTGGACAGCGAGGGTGTGATTGATGGGCATGTGCAGTGCATATGTTTGCCTGTGTTCACTCATCTCCTTCCGCCTTCTTCAGACTGGGTGTCCTCATGGCCGCGGCAGGCGATAAGGGATCAGATGAGGCCGCCCAGTCTGAAGCAGGTGTAAGGACATGTGTGAGCGGCAAACATATTTAGTGCACCAGGGCACGAATCCCAGCACCGCAGTGTGATTTTTTAAAAACACACTGTGGGTCTGGGATTCATGTCCATCGCTAACCGCAACGGCCAACATGAAATGAGGTCATAAGACAGGAAGCGCTCACAGCGCATGGCCAAAGGATCACAAGAGCGCAGACTCCTGTACAGCAACTAACAACGCTCAGGAAGCTTCGCCCATGCAAAAAGGTGTTGTTTTCGACACCTGTGCTGCTTTTCTTTAAAAAGACAAGTCACGCCTCCACTACTGTTTAACAGTATAATGGGCTAAATAGTGTACGTGTTGCATTCAGCTTGTGCAAGTAGACAAATTAATAGAGCAACCTTTTACTTGTGCAGCATTAATGCTGCAGAAGGAGTGGCTCTTGTACTTTGTAACACCTGAGGGGGGGTTAAAGGTAACCTTTGAAATTGGTTCAACTAGGCTTCGGCCTACACTCTGCTTCTCTCCTCCTCCTGCTGACCCTGGGCTCTAACAACGCTAGTTTTTGCCCGGAAATGCTAGCTGCACAGAGAAAAACACCAGCCAATGTGTTAGTGGGGTTCAGCACCGCCAGCTGTTCCCCCGCTGTGTAGCCGGCATCGTGTCCAGCACAAGCCACGCTGGCACAACCGACCAAAAGCTGCCACCAGTGCAGGCTTCGGCCTACACTTTGCTCCTCTCCTCCTCCTCCTGCTGACCCTGGGCTCTAACACCGCTAGTTTTTGCCCGGACATGCAATCTGCACAGAGAAAAACACCAGTCAATGTGTCAGTGGGGTTCAGCAACGCCAGCAGTTCCCCTGCTGTGTAGCTTGCAACGTGACCTGCAAACGCCACGCAGGCACATGAACTGAAATTGAAGGGAGCCTGCCCCCCACCCACAGGTGTTTCTATGTATAACAGCCACCTTGTACAGCAGTACTGCTGCATTTGTACAAGGTGGCTGACTTTTTCTCCTTGCCCACGTGGAACTCAACACGTACAAAATGTGTCTCATTAGAGACCATTACAATGTCCCTGAGGTGTGACTTTCCTTTGTAATGACACGCAGCACCACCCTTGTTAGCGCTGCCCGTCTTTTGATATCATTGGTTAGCTGGCTGCGCCTGTGCATCTCCCCTGCTGGAAACAACGCCCCTCGGTGTCTTATTTTTTTGGACAGCGAGGGTGTGATTGATGGGCATGTGCAGTGCATATGTTTGCCTGTGTTCACTCATCTCCTTCCGCCTTCTTCAGACTGGGTGTCCTCATGGCCGCGGCAGGCGATAAGGGATCAGATGAGGCCGCCCAGTCTGAAGCAGGTGTAAGGACATGTGTGAGCGGCAAACATATTTAGTGCACCAGGGCACGAATCCCAGCACCGCAGTGTGATTTTTTAAAAACACACTGTGGGTCTGGGATTCATGTCCATCGCTAACCGCAACGGCCAACATGAAATGAGGTCATAAGACAGGAAGCGCTCACAGCGCATGGCCAAAGGATCACAAGAGCGCAGACTCCTGTACAGCAACTAACAACGCTCAGGAAGCTGCGCCCATGCAAAAAGGTGTTGTTTTCGACACCTGTGCTGCTTTTCTTTAAAAAGACAAGTCACGCCTCCACTACTGATTAACAGTATAATGGGCTAAATAGTCTACGTGTTGCATTCAGCTTGTGCAAGTAGACAAATTAATAGAGCAACCTTTTACTTGTGCAGCATTAATGCTGCAGAAGGAGTGGCTCTTGTACTTTGTAACACCTGAGGGGGGGTTAAAGGTAACCTTTGAAATTGGTTCAACTAGGCTTCGGCCTACACTCTGCTCCTCTCCTCCTCCTGCTGACCCTGGGCTCTAACAACGCTAGTTTTTGCCCGGAAATGCTAGCTGCACAGAGAAAAACACCAGCCAATGTGTTAGTGGGGTTCAGCACCGCCAGCTGTTCCCCCGCTGTGTAGCCGGCATCGTGTCCAGCACAAGCCACGCTGGCACAACCGACCAAAAGCTGCCACCAGTGCAGGCTTCGGCCTACACTTTGCTCCTCTCCTCCTCCTCCTGCTGACCCTGGGCTCAAACACCGCTAGTTTTTGCCCGGAAATGCTAGCTGCACAGAGAAAAACACCAGCCAATGTGTTAGTGGGGTTCAGCACCGCCAGCTGTTCCCCCGCTGTGTAGCCGGCATCGTGTCCAGCACAAGCCACGCTGGCACAACCGACCAAAAGCTGCCACCAGTGCAGGCTTCGGCCTACACTTTGCTCCTCTCCTCCTCCTCCTGCTGACCCTGGGCTCAAACACCGCTAGTTTTTGCCCGGAAATGCTAGCTGCACAGAGAAAAACACCAGCCAATGTGTTAGTGGGGTTCAGCACCGCCAGCTGTTCCCCTGCTGTGCAGCTTGCAACGTGACCTGCAAACGCCACGCAGGCACATGAACTGAAATTGAAGGGAGCCTGGCCCCCACCCCCAGGTGTTTCTATGTATAACAGCCACCTTGTACAGCAGTACTGCTGCATTTGTACAAGGTGGCTGATGTTTTCTCCTTGCCCACGTGGAACTCAACACGTACAAAATGTGTCTCTTTGAGACCATTCCACTGTCCCTGAGGTGTGACTTTCCTTTCTAATGATACGCAGCACCCCCCTTGGTAGCGCTTCCCGTCTTCTGACATCATTGGTTGGCTACTTGCGCCTGTTCGTCCGCCCTGCCTGAATAAAATGCTCCTCGTTGTCTTAATTATTTTGACTGCGAGGGTGTGATTGATGGGCACGAGCAGTGCATATCTTCGCCTGTCTTAACTCATCTCCTTCCGCCTTCTTCAGACTGTGCAGCCTCATGGCCGCGGCATGCGAGAAGGGATCAGCAGAGGCCGCCCAGTCTGAAGCAGGTGTAAGGACGTGTGTGAGCGGCCAAAATATTTACTGCTCAAGGCCACGAATCCCAGCACCGCAGTGTGACTTTATGAAAAGACACTGTGGGTCTGGGATTTATGGCCATCGTTAACCGCACCGGCCAACATGAAATGATGTCATAAGATGGGCAGCGCTAACAGGGCATTGCCAAGGGATAACACAAGAGCGCAGACTCCTGTACAGCAAATAACAACGCTCAGGAAGCTGCGCCAAGCACCAAGGCGTTATTTTGGACACCTGTGCTGCGTCTCATCAAAAAACCAAGTCACGCATCCACTACAGTTTGACTGTAGAATGGGGTAAATTGTGTATGTCTTTCATTCAGCGTGTGCAAGTAGACAAATTAATAGAGCAACTTTCACTTGTGCAGCATTAATACTGCACAAGGTGTGTCTCTTGTACTTTGTAACACCTGAGGGGGGGTTAAAGGTTTCCTTTGAAATTGGTTCAACTAGGCTTCGGCCTACACTCTGCTCCTCTCCTCCTCCTCCTGCTTCAACACGGGCTCTAACATCGCTAGTTTTTGCCCGCAAGTGCTAGCTGCACAGAGAAAAACACACGCCATTGTGTTAGTGGGGTTCAGCAACGCCAGCTGTTCCCCCAGTGTGTAGCCGGCAAAGTGTCCTGCAAACGCAACGCAGACACAAAGCTGCCTCCAGTGCAGGCTTCGGCCTACACTCATCTCCCCCTGCTTACCCTTTGCTCCAACACCGCTAGTTGGGGCTCTAGGAAGACAATCTTTAATAGGCAAGGCAACGCATCTGGGTTCCAGCACCGCCAGCTGGTTCTCGGCAGTGTTCTTGTCACAGGTACTCCCTCGTGCCAAGCCTGGTTTCAGCACCGTCAGCTGTTTCCGGGTTGTGTCAACTTCACTGAGACGCCTATGCTTGCCCCGTCGTGGTGCGGTCGAGTTAGCCAACTCCAGGGTGCCTCCAGTTTAGGAGCTTCCTATGTGGGCTGCGTGAACTGGTAGTCAAGGCTGGTTCTGTAGTGCCAGTAGGCCCAGCTCCCCCTGTAGGACTGTTGGGGTTCGGTAACTGCGGCTGCCTCGCGGCCTAGCTGTTCTCTCCTCTCCTGTGGACCTTCGGGTCCACCACCTGGTTCCAGCACCGTCAGCTGGTTCCGGGCCGAGCCTTTGGCTTAGGTGCCTCCTCCTGGGTATCCGAGTTCCGCCAACGCCAGGCGGTCCTTGGTAGTGCTTTTAAGCGCGGGCACCTACAGCTTAGTAACCGGGTTCCAGCACCGTCAGCTGATCCTCGGTCGTGCCATTGGCTCTTGCACACTGGGGCAACGCATCCGGGTTCCAGCACCGCCAGCTGGTTCTCGGCAGTGTTCTTGTCACAGGTACTCCCTCGTGCCAAGCCTGGTTTCAGCACCGTCAGCTGTTTCCGGGTTGTGTCAAGCTCACTGAGACACCTATGCTTGCCTCGTCGTGGTGCGGTCGGGTTAGCCAACTCCAGGGTGCCTCCAGTTTAGGAGCTTCCTATGTGGGCTGCGTGAACTGGTAGTCAAGGCTGGTTCTGTAGTGCCAGTAGGCCCAGCTCCCCCTGTAGGACTGTTGGGGTTCGGTAACTGCGGCTGCCTCGCGGCCTAGCTGTTCTCTCCTCTCCTGTGGGCCTTGGGGTCCACCACCTGGTTCCAGCACCGTCAGCTGGTTCCGGGCCGAGCCTTTGGCTTAGGTGCCTCCTCCTGGGTATCCGAGTTCCGCCAACGCCAGGCGGTCCTTGGTAGTGCTTTTAAGCGCGGGCACCTACAGCTTAGTAACCGGGTTCCAGCACCGTCAGCTGGTCCTCGGTCGTGCCATTGGCTCTTGCACACTGGGGCAACGCATCCGGGTTCCAGCACCGCCAGCTGGTTCTCGGCAGTGTTCTTGTCACAGGTACTCCCTCGTGCCAAGCCTGGTTTCAGCACCGTCAGCTGTTTCCGGGTTGTGTCAAGCTCACTGAGACACCTATGCTTGCCTCGTCGTGGTGCGGTCGGCTTAGCCAACTCCAGGGTGCCTCCAGTTTAGGAGCTTCCTATGTGGGCTGCGTGAACTGGTAGTCAAGGCTGGTTCTGTAGTGCCAGTAGGCCCAGCTCCCCCTGTAGGACTGTTGGGGTTCGGTAACTGCGGCTGCCTCGCGGCCTAGCTGTTCTCTCCTCTCCTGTGGGCCTTGGGGTCCACCACCTGGTTCCAGCACCGTCAGCTGGTTCCGGGCCGAGCCTTTGGCTTAGGTGCCTCCTCCTGGGTATCCGAGTTCCGCCAACGCCAGGCGGTCCTTGGTAGTGCTTTTAAGCGCGGGCACCTACAGCTTAGTAACCGGGTTCCAGCACCGTCAGCTAGTCCTCGGTCGTGCCATTGGCTCTTGCACACTGGGGCAACGCATCCGGGTTCCAGCACCGCCAGCTGGTTCTCGGCAGTGTTCTTGTCACAGGTACTCCCTCGTGCCAAACCTGGTTTCAGCACCGTCAGCTGTTTCCGGGTTGTGTCAAGCTCACTGAGACACCTATGCTTGCCTCGTCGTGGTGCGGTCGGGTTAGCCAACTCCAGGGTGCCTCCAGTTTAGGAGCTTCCTATGTGGGCTGCGTGAACTGGTAGTCAAGGCTGGTTCTGTAGTGCCAGTAGGCCCAGCTCCCCCTGTAGGACTGTTGGGGTTCGGTAACTGCGGCTGCCTCGCGGCCTAGCTGTTCTCTCCTCTCCTGTGGGCCTTGGGGTCCACCACCTGGTTCCAGCACCGTCAGCTGGTTCCGGGCCGAGCCTTTGGCTTAGGTGCCTCCTCCTGGGTATCCGAGTTCCGCCAACGCCAGGCGGTCCTTGGTAGTGCTTTTAAGCGCGGGCACCTACAGCTTAGTAACCGGGTTCCAGCACCGTCAGCTAGTCCTCGGTCGTGCCATTGGCTCTTGCACACTGGGGCAACGCATCCGGGTTCCAGCACCGCCAGCTGGTTCTCGGCAGTGTTTTTGTCACAGGTACTCCCTCGTGCCAAACCTGGTTTCAGCACCGTCAGCTGTTTCCGGGTTGTGTCAAGCTCACTGAGACACCTATGCTTGCCTCGTCGTGGTGCGGTCGGGTTAGCCAACTCCAGGGTGCCTCCAGTTTAGGAGCTTCCTATGTGGGCTGCGTGAACTGGTAGTCAAGGCTGGTTCTGTAGTGCCAGTAGGCCCAGCTCCCCCTGTAGGACTGTTGGGGTTCGGTAACTGCGGCTGCCTCGCGGCCTAGCTGTTCTCTCCTCTCCTGTGGGCCTTGGGGTCCACCACCTGGTTCCAGCACCGTCAGCTGGTTCCGGGCCGAGCCTTTGGCTTAGGTGCCTCCTCCTGGGTATCCGAGTTCCGCCAACGCCAGGCGGTCCTTGGTAGTGCTTTTAAGCGCGGGCACCTACAGCTTAGTAACCGGGTTCCAGCACCGTCAGCTAGTCCTCGGTCGTGCCATTGGCTCTTGCACACTGTTGCAACGCATCCGGGTTCCAGCACCGCCAGCTGGTTCTCGGCAGTGTTCTTGTCACAGGTACTCCCTCGTGCCAAGCCTGGTTTCAGCACCGTCAGCTGTTTCCGGGTTGTGTCAAGCTCACTGAGACACCTATGCTTGCCTCGTCGTGGTGCGGTCGGGTTAGCCAACTCCAGGGTGCCTCCAGTTTAGGAGCTTCCTATGTGGGCTGCGTGAACTGGTAGTCAAGGCTGGTTCTGTAGTGCCAGTAGGCCCAGCTCCCCCTGTAGGACTGTTGGGGTTCGGTAACTGCGGCTGCCTCGCGACCTAGCTGTTCTCTCCTCTCCTGTGGGCCTTGGGGTCCACCACCTGGTTCCAGCACCGTCAGCTGGTTCCGGGCCGAGCCTTTGGCTTAGGTGCCTCCTCCTGGGTATCCGAGTTCCGCCAACACCAGGCGGTCCTTGGTAGTGCTTTTAAGCGCGGGCACCTACAGCTTAGTAACCGGGTTCCAGCACCGTCAGCTGGTCCTCGGTCGTGCCATTGGCTCTTGCACACTGGGGCAACGCATCCGGGTTCCAGCACCGCCAGCTGGTTCTCGGCAGTGTTCTTGTCACAGGTACTCCCTCGTGCCAAGCCTGGTTTCAGCACCGTCAGCTGTTTCCGGGTTGTGTCAACTTCACTGAGACGCCTATGCTTGCCCCGTCGTGGTGCGGTCGAGTTAGCCAACTCCAGGGTGCCTCCAGTTTAGGAGCTTCCTATGTGGGCTGCGTGAACTGGTAGTCAAGGCTGGTTCTGTAGTGCCAGTAGGCCCAGCTCCCCCT
The DNA here is from genome assembly GCF_032444005.1 of Ranitomeya imitator. Lineage (NCBI taxonomy): Eukaryota > Metazoa > Chordata > Amphibia > Anura > Dendrobatidae > Ranitomeya > Ranitomeya imitator. Next base: position 285,261,786 of record NC_091284.1, read on the forward strand.
GTAGGACTGTTGGGGTTCGGTAACTGCGGCTGCCTCGCGGCCTAGCTGTTCTCTCCTCTCCTGTGGGCCTTCGGGTCCACCACCTGGTTCCAGCACCGTCAGCTGGTTCTCGGCAGTGTCTTTTGCTCTTGTACCTTCTGCTCCCCATCCTGGTTCCAGTACCGTCAGCTGGTTCCGGGCAGAGCCTTTGGCTTAGGTGCCTCCTTCTGGGTATCCAAGTTCCACCAACGTCAGGTGGTCCTTGGTAGTGCTTTCAGGCACGGGTACCTCCTGCTTAGTAACCGGGTTCCAGTAACGTCAGCTGGTCCTCAGTAGTTCCATTGGCTCTTGGACCTTCGGCTACCCATCCGGGTTCCAGTACCGTCAGCTGGTTCTCGGCAGTGTCTTTTGCTCTTGTACCTTCTGCTCCCCATCCTGGTTCCAGTAACGTCAGCTGGTTCCGGGCAGAGCCTTTGGCTTAGGTGCCTCCTTCTGGGTATCCGAGTTCCGCCAACGTCAGGCGGTCCTTGGTAGTGCTTTTTAGCACGGGTACCTCCTGCTTAGTAACCGGGTTCCAGTAACGTCAGCTGGTCCTCGGTAGTTCCATAGGCTCTTGAACCTTCGGGTAGCCATCCGAGTTCCAGTTCCATCAGCTGGTTCTTGGCATTTTCTCAGCCTTCTTGTACCTTCTGCTACATTTCCAAGTTGAAGACCCTAACGTCGACGACCCGGAAGACCACCCCGATGACGACGACCCGGAAGACCACCCCGATGACGACGACGTCGACGGCGGAGACGACGACGGCGGAGACGACGACGGCTGAGACGACGACGGCGGAGATGACGACACTGGAGACGACGACCCTGGAGACGACAACATGGAAGACCGAGAAGCAGAAGAACAAGAGGCTGCAGAACAAAGAGCAGAAGAACATTAAGCATAAGACTTAATATCAGAGCAAAAGATATTATCTAAATTATATGCAGAAGAAGACTAAGCAGTGTATGGGGGTGAGTCCGTTCCTCCTCGTGGTGCCCCTGGATAAAGCCTGATGCTGCAGGCCAAACTGAACGCGGACAAATGTAACTTTTGTGACTGGCAGAATGGAAGGTGTAATCTTCCAACTTTTATAGATAACAACTACGGGAATGCCTGTCACAAATGAGAATATGATGAAGAAGTAGAATAGGAAGAATAATAACAGTGGAATAAAAAGAATATGTAGAATAGGAAGAATAATAATAGTTGAAGAAAATGAATATGAAGAATGTAATAAAAAAAAAATATAGGTAGAAGATGAAGAAGAAGATGAATAAGGTGAAGAAGTTGATGTCAAAGATGCTGATGATGATGAAGATGAAAGTGTGGGAAAAGGAAAAAAAAGAAGGGGAAGGTCGTGGAATAGTGAAACATCAATATCTGACAAAATAAAAAAAATTTACATAGTCAATATCTTTTTCAATCCGAACGTCTTTAAAAAAAAAAAAAATCATGCTATTCTATTTGATTGGACTAATCCTCATTGCCTTTAATGTCTCCGCCACCTCCCCCATACATCCTACATTATTCTTAGTTGTTTTCCTTCATGTAGAATGAACCTACAAGGAAAGAAAAGGGTTTATTTTAATTCCGATATTTTGGTCCCATTGACTTGCATTGGGATCGGGTATCGGTATCGGCGATATCCGATATTTTTTGAATATCGGCCGATCCAAACCGATACCGATACTTTCCGATATCGGAAGGTATCGCTCAACACTAATCAGGATCCGTTGAAGCATTCCAGAGTTATAACCTCATAAAGGGACAGTGGTCAAAATTGTAAAAATTGGCCCAGTCATTAACGTGCAAACCACCCTTGGGGGTTAATAAACATTTATTTTTGTACTTCTCTATTGTACATTTTTTATTTTTATGATATTCTAATTTTGTACGGAATCCGTTACTTCCATATAACATTTGTTGTGGCATTGAGTATTCCTGATTACTATGTGGCTACAATGTTGTGCATGTGGATATTTGTATTGACTCTTGAAAAAGGTAGCCATGTTTCTGGTGTTTTCTTCCGCCCCTGCTGGTGTGTTTTTTTGAAAGGTTGTTGTTGGTTTCCTGTAGTAATTAGATTGTTACCTGTTGGTAGCAGATTTTGTCTGATTATTAGTATTCTTCATATTATCCTGAGAATAATCAGAGACGTCCGATAATTCCAAACCTGATAATAAAAATGTGACCTGATTTTTTTGAAAAGCGTTAAAGTGCAAGCGCGTTTTTTCAGGATAGATTTTGGTGATGCAAATTATCTCTTCCACCTTCCCCATTCATAGACTTGATTATTAGAATAGTCAAATACATCTCTGTTGAATTTTTTTTGGGGGGGATCCTTTAAAGAGTATTTCAGACTTAAGATCCTTATGGAAATTATCATAAACGTCAAGGATTGTGGATTTCAGAGACAAATTCTTATTCATTCAAGTCAGCTTGAATTTTAGATAGTTCAGTTTTCATGCTTGATAATTAAATGCATCAGCTGAACTGAACAATAAGACAACATAGTGATCCATTCAGTAACAAATTTGTCATTGTAAACTGTGGTGGGAACCTTTTTGATCCTTAACCTCATAACATCCAATGACGGACATAGTCCGTCATTGGACGCCTCCCCCCCATTTGGAGCGGGCTCCGGCGGTGAGCAAGCAACTTTTCTGGCACATGACAGCAGAACTGATCAGCTGACATTTCCCCCTAACTGCCGGGGGTAGAATCGCGATCCACCCGTGACTGTTAACATGTTAAATGCAATACAAGAAAAAATAGGAATGCACTCACCGGTCTGTTGAAGCAAAAAAAATTTTCTTTATTGAGACATGTGCGGGAAACAACAGGGAGAAGGTGGAAAAAAAGGGACGACGATCGTTTAGCGCTGCTGCGCTTCTACGGGTCCTAATGAGCGCACCAGAGCAAAACGATCGTCGTCCCTTTTTTTCCACGTTCTCCCTGTTGTTTCCTGCACATGTCCCAATTAAAAAAAAAATTTTTTTTGCTTCAACAGACCGGTGAGTGCATTCCTATTTTTTCTTGTATTGGATTTTACATTATTTCTGGATCTTTGCACACGAGGGTCTTGTTTGTTTAGGCAGTTTGCAATAGCAGCGACATTAAGCGGTGGAGGTTTAGACTCTGGGTTTCAGCAGTGCCGATTTTTTTCTTTTACTGGATGTTAACATGTTAAATGCTGCTGTTAAACTCTGACAAAGGTACAGTTGTGGCCAAAAGTATTGACACCCCTGCAATTCTGTCAGATACTACTCAGTTTCTTCCTGAAAATGATTGTAATCACAAATTCTTTAGTATTATTATCTTCATTTAATTTGTCTTAAATGAAAAAACACAAAAGAGAATGAAGCAAAAAGCAAAGCATTGATCATTTCACACAAAACTCCAAAAATGGGCCAGACAAAAGTATTGGCACCCTCAGCCTAATACTTGGTTGCACAGCCTTTAGCCAAAATAACTGTGACCAACCGCTTCCGGTAACCATCAATGAGTTTCTTACAATACTCTGCTGGAATTTTAGACCATTCTACTTTGGTAAACTGCTCCAGGTCCCTGATATTTGAAGGGTGCCTTCTCCAAACTGCCATTTTTAGATCTCTCCACAGGTGTTCTATAGGATTCAGGCCTGGACTTATTGCTGGCCACCATAGAAGTCTCCAGTGCTTTCTCTCAAACCATTTTCTAGTGCTTTTTGAAGTGTGTTTTGGGTCATTGTCCTGCTGGAAGACCCATGACGTCTGAGGGAGACCCAGCTTTCTCAAACTGGGCCCTACATTATGCTGCAAAATTTGTAGTCTTCAGCCTTCATAATGCCATGCACACGGTCAAGCAGTCCAGTGCAGAGGCAGCAAAGCAACCCCAAAACATCAGGGAACCTCCGCCATGTTTGACTGTAGGGACCGTGTTCTTTTCTTTGAATGCCTCTTTTTTTCTCCTGTAAACTCTATGCTGATGCCTTTGCCCAAAAAGCTCTACTTTTGTCTCATCTGACCAGAAAACATTCTTCCAAAATGTTTTAGGCTTTTTCAGGTATGTTTTGGCAAACTCCAGCCTGGCTTTTTTATGTCTCGGGGTAAGAAGTGGGGTCTTCTTGGGTCTCCTACCATACAGTCCCTTTTCATTCAGATGCTGACGGATAGTACGGGTTCACACTGTTGTACCCTCGGACTGCAGGGCAGCTTGAACTTGTTTGGATGTTATTCGAGGTTCTTTATCCAACATCCGCACAATCTTGCGTTGAAATCTCTTGTCAATTTTTCTTTTCCGTGCACATATAGGGAGGTTAGCCACAGTGCCATGGGCTTTAAAGGGACACTGTCACCTGAATTTGGAGGGAACAATCTTCAGCCATGGAGGCGGGGTTTTGGGGTTTTTGAGGTTTCCTTACCCGCTGGCTGCATGCTGGCTGCAATATTGGATTGAAGTTCATTCTCTGTCCTCCGTAGTACATGCCTGCACAAGGCAATATTGCCTTGCACAGGCGTGTACTATGGAGGACACAGCATGAACTTCAACCCAATATTGCAGCCAGCGGGTAAGGAAAGGGTGAATCAAAAACCCCAAAATCCCGCCTCCATGGCTGAAGATTGTTCCCTTTAAACTTCTTGATGACACTGCGCACGGTAGACACAGGAACATTCAGGTCTTTGGAGATGACTTGTAGCCTTGAGATTGCTCATGCTTCCTCACAATTTGGTTCCTCAAGTCCTCGACAGTTCTTTGGTCTTCTTTCTTTTCTCCATGCTCAATGTGGTACACACATGGACAAAGAACAGAGGTTGAGTCAACTTTAATGCATGTCAACTGGCTGCAAGTGTAATTTAGTTATTGCCAACACCTGTTAGGTGCCACAGGTAAGTTACAGGTGCTGTTAATTACATAAATTAGAGAAGCATCACATGATTTTTCGAACAGTGCCAATACTTTTGTCCACCCCCTTTTTATGTTGGTTATGGAATTATATCCAATTTGGCTTTAGGACAATTCTTTTTGTGTTTTTTCATTTAAGACAGATTAAATTAAGATAATAATAAAGAATTTGTGTTTGCAATCATTTTCAGGAAGAAACTGAGTATTATCTGACAGAATTGCAGGGTGTCAATACTTTAGGTCACAACTGTATTTAACATACATGTGCAGGAAAAACGTCATTACCTCCTCCCATCAGCGCCCATGTCACATGACCGCAGGTCGCGGATGGGTCGGCATGACAAGCAGAGGTCACCTGGAGACCTCTATGGTTATCACCTGGTGGTCAGCGCACATAGCAAGTGTGTAATTCTACTACATATAGGTAGTACATACAGGTGATCTGAGCATCGCCTGTTTGTGGCAGAACCGATAGAGTTATGGCAGCTTCTAGTCTCCCATGGAGACTATTGCCAAAAGTAGAAAAGAAAAACAAAGTTTTAAAAAAATGTTAAAGTCCAAATCACCCTTCTTTTACCCCATTCAAAATAAAATAAAAAAATCAAACATACACATACTTGGTATCACTGTCTTCACAAGCATCTGATCCATCAATATAAAAAGGATTAACCTGATCATTAAGCCCTATACCCCCAAGAGTGGTTTGCACGTTAATGACCGCGCCAATTTTTACAATTCTGACCACTGTCCCTTTATGAGGTTATAACTCTGGAACGCTTCAAAGGATCCCAGTGATTCTGACAATGATTTCTCATGACATATTGTACTTCATGATAGTCGTAAAATTTCTTTGATATTACCTGCGCTTATTTGTGAAAAAAAAATGGAAATTTGGCGAAAATTTTGAAAATTTCGCAATTTTCCAAATTTGAATTTTTATGCAATTAAATCACAGAGATATGTCACACAAAATACTTAATAAGTAACATTTCCCACATATCTACTTCACATCAGCACAATATTGGAACCAATTTTTTTTTCTTGTTAGGGAGTTATAAGGGTTAAAAGTTGACCAGCAATTTCTCATTTTTACAACACCATTTTTTTAGGGACCACATCTCATTTGAAGTCATTTTGAGGGGTCTATATGATAGCTTCCAGGCTCGAGTTCATATGAGGGCGCCCTCTGCTGGTTGTCCTCATATGAACTCGAGCCTGGGAGCTTTCTAGGAAAGTTCCCACGCTCCAGGAACAGCCAGCAGAGGGCGCCTCACCGCAAATGAAGGTAAATATAGGTCATTGACCTACTTTACCTTCATTCCCCGGGGTTTTGCTGCCAGGAACAACGCTGCATTAGCAGAGCTCCTGGCTGCAAAATATTTTAACCCCTTCAGATGGATTTACATCGTGGGACCTTACAGATCTTCGGAAGGTATGTATATTGTTGGTTTATTATTTTTACTTTGTTACAGAGCGAGGGTCTTCAGAAGGATTGAGCATATAATAAATTATTACAACAACCTTTGTTTTTATTTCATTAAAATAATTTTTAATAATGTGTGTTTTTTTTAACCCTTTACTAGTATTGGATTAGTAATGGATAAGTGTCATAATTGACGCCTCTCCATTATTAATTTGGCTTAACCCCTTTACCCCCAAGGGTGGTTTGCACGTTATGGACCGGGCCAATTTTTACAATTCTGACCACTGTCCCTTTATGAGGTTATAACTCTGGAACGCTTCAACGGATCCCGGTGATTCTGACATTGTTTTCTCGTGACATATTGTACTTCATGATAGTGGTAAAATTTATTTGAAATTACCTGCGTTTATTTGTGAAAAAAACGGAAATTTGGCGAAAATTTTGAAAATTTCGCAATTTTCCAACTTTGAATTTTTATGCAATTAAATCACAGAGATATGTCACACAAAATACTTAATAAGTAACATTTCCCACATGTCTACTTTACATCAGCACAATTTTGGAACCAAAATTTTTTTTGTTAGGGAGTTATAAGGGTTAAAAGTTGACCAGCAATTTCTCATTTTTACAACACCATTTTATTTTAGGGACCACATCTCATTTGAAGTCATTTTGAGGGGTCTATATGATAGAAAATACCCAAGTGTGACACCATTCTAAAAACTGCACCCCTCAAGGTTCTCAAAACCACATTCAAGAAGTTTATTAACCCTTCAGGTGCTTCACAGGAATATTTGGAATGTTTAAATAAAAATTAACATTTAACTTTTTTTCACAAAAAATTTACTTCAGCTCCAATTTGTTTTATTTTACCAAGGGTTACAGAAGAAAATGGACCCCAAACGTTGTTGTACAATTTGTCCTGAGTACGCTGATACCCCATATTTGGGGGTTAACCACAGTTTGGGCGCATGGCAGAGCTCGGAAGGGAAGGAGCGCCATTTGACTTTTCAATGCAAAATTGACTGGAATTGAGATGGGACGCCATGTTGCGTTTGGAGAGCCACTGATGTGCCTAAACATTGAAACCCCCCACAAGTGACACCATTTTGGAAAGTAGACCCCCTAAGGAACTTATCTAGAGGTGTGGTGAGCACTTTGACCCACCAAGTGCTTCACAGAAGTTTATAATGCAGAACCGTAAAAATAAAAAATCTTTTTTTTTTCACAAAAATTATCTTTTCGCCCCCACTTTTTTATTTTCCCAACGGTAAGAGAAGAAATTGGACCACAAAAGTTGTGGCACAATTTGTCCTGAGTACTCTGATACTCCATATGTGGGGGTAAACCATTGTTTGGGCGCATGGGAGAGCTCGGAAGGGAAGGAGCGCCGTTTGACCTCTCAATGCAAAATTGACAGGAATTGAGATGGGACGCCATGTTGCGTTTGGAGAGCCACTGATGTACCTAAACATTGAAACCCCCCACAAGTGACACCATTTTGAAAAGTAGACCCCCTAAGGAACTTATCTAGTTGTGTGGTGAGCACTTTGACCCAATAAGAGCTTCACAGAAGTTTATAATGCAGAGCCGTAAATATAAAACAAAAATTTTTTCCCACAAAAATAATATTTTAGCCCCCAGTTTTGTATTTTCCTGAGGGTAACAGGAGAAATTGGACCCCAAAAGTTGTTGTGCAATTTGTCCTGAGTGCGCTGATACCCTATATGTGGGGGAGAACCAGCGTTTGGGCGCATGGGAGGGCTCGGAAGGGAAGGAGCGCCATTTGGAATACAGACTTAGATGGAATGGTCTGCAGGCGTCACATTGTGTTTGCAGAGCCCCTAATGTACCTAAACAGTAGAAACCCCCCACAAGTGACCCCATATTGGAAACTAGACCCCCCAAAGGAACTTATCTAGATGTGTTGTGAGAACTTTGCGCCCCCAAGTATTTCACTACAGTTTATAACGCAGAGCCGTGAAAATAAAAAAAAAAATTTCCCCTCAAAATTATTTTTTAGCCCCCAGTTTTGTATTTTCTCGAGGGTAAAAGGAGAAATTGGACCCCAAAAGTTGTTGTCCAATTTGTCCTGAGTGCGCTGATACCCCATATGTGGGGGGGAACCAGCGTTTGGGCGCATGGGAGACCTCGGAAGGGAAGGAGCGCCATTTGGAATGCAGACTTGGATGGAATGGTCTGCAGGCGTCACATTGCGTTTGCAGAGCCCCTAATATACCTAAACAGTAGAAACCCCCCACAAGTGACCCCGTATTGGAAACTAGACCCCCCCACGAACTTATCTAGATGTGTTGTGAGAACTTTGAGCCCCCAAGTGTTTCACTACAGTTTATAACGCAGAGCCGTGAAAATAAAAAATCTCTTTTTTTCCCACAAAAATTATTTTTTAGCCCCCAGTTTTGTATTTTTCCAAGGGTAACAGGAAAAATTGGACCCGAAAAGTTGTTGCCCAATTTGTCCTGAGTACGCTGATACCCCATATGTTGGGGTAAACTCCTGTTTGGGCACACGGGAGAGCTCGGAAGGGAAGGAGCACTGTTTTACTTTTTCAATGCAGAATTGGATGGAATTGAGATCGGTCGCCATGTCGCGTTTGGAGATCCCCCTGATGTGCCTAAACAGTGGAAACCCCCCAATTATAACTGAAACCCTAATCCAAACACACCCCTAACCCTAATCCCAACGGTAACCCTAACCACACCTCTAACCCAGACACACCCCTAACCCTAATCCCAACCCTATTCCCAACCATAAATGTAATCCAAACCCTAACCCTAACTTTAGCCCCAACCCTAACTGTAGCCTTAACCCTAACCCTAACCCTAGCCCTAACCCTAGCCCCAACCCTAGCCCTAGCCCTAACCCTAGTCCCAACCCTAGCCCTAGTCCTAACCCTAGCCCTAGCCCTAATCCTAGCCCTAACCCTAGCCCTAGCCCTAACCCTAGCCCTAACCCTAGCCCTAGCCCTAACCCTAGCCCTAACCCTAGCCCTAACCCTAGCCCTAACCCTAGCCCTAACCCTAACCCTAGCCCTAACCCTAGCCCTAACCCTAGCCCTAGCCCTAACCCTAGCCCTAATGGGAAAATGGAAATAAATACATTTTTTTCATTTACTTTTATAGCGGGTTTTTTAGCGGATTTTTATGATTGGCAGCCGTCACACACTGAAAGACGCTTTTTATTGCAAAAAATATTTTTTGCATTACCACATTTTGAGAGCTATAATTTTTCCATATTTGAGTCCACAGAGTGATGTGAGGTCTTGTTTTTTGCGGGACGAGTTGACGTTTTTATTGGTAACATTGTCGGGCACGTGACATTTTTTGATCGCTTTTTATTCCGATTTTTGTGAGGCAGAATGACCAAAAACCAGCTATTCATGAATTTCTTTTGGGGGAGGCGTTTATACCGTTCCGCGTTTGGTAAAATTGATATAGCAGTTTTATTCGTCGGTTCAGTACGATTACAGCGACACCTCAATTATATCATTTTTTTATGTTTTGGCGCTTTTATACGATAAAAACTATTTTATAGAAAAAATAATTATTTTTGCATCGCTTTATTCTGAAGACTATAACTTTTTTATTTTTTTGCTGATATTGCTGTATAGCGGCTCATTTTTTGCGGGACAAGATGACGCTTTCAGCGGTACCATGGTTATTTATATCTGTCTTTTTGATCGCGTGTTATTCCACTTTTTGTTCGGCGGTATGATAATAAAGCGTTGTTTTTTGCCTCGTTTTTTTTTTTTTTTCTTACGGTGTTTACTGAAGGGGTTAACTAGTGGGCCAGTTTTATAGGTCGGGTCGTGACGGACGCGACGATACTAAATATGTGTACTTTTATTGTGTTTTTTTTTTTATTTAGATAAAGAAATGTATTTATGGGAATAATATTTTTTTTTTTTTTTTCATTATTTAGGATTTTTTTTTTTTTTTCTTTACACACTTGGAAATTTTTTTTTTTACTTTTTTACTTTGTCCCAGGGGGGGACAATACAGATCGGTGATCTGCCAGTTTGCACAGCACTCTGACAGATCACCGATCTGTCTGAGAGCAGTGCAGCGTTACCAAGTGCCTGCTCTGAGCAGGCACTTGGTAAGCCACCTCCCTCCCTGCAGGACCCGGATCCGCGGCCATCTTGGATCCGGGACTTACTGCAGGGAGGGAGGTAGGAGACCCCCGGAGCAACGCGATCACATCGCGTTGCTGCGGGGGTCTCAGGGAAGCCCGCAGGGAGCCCCCTCCCTGCGCGATGCTTCCCTGCACCGCCGGCACATCGCGATCATCTTTGATCGCGGTGTGCCGGGGGTTAATGTGCCGGGGGCGGTCCGTGACCGCTCCTGGCACATAGTGCCGGATGTCAGCTGCGATAAGCAGCTGACACCCGGCCGCGATCGGCGGCGCTCCCCCCGTGAGCGCGGCCGATCGCGCTGAACATAATATTCCGTCCTTGGGAATTAAGGCCCACCCCACATGGACGGAATATTACGTCCAATGGCAGAAAGGGGTTAATGTCACCTTACAATAGCAAGGTGGCATTAACCCTTCATTACCCCATATCCCACCGCTACACGGGAATGGGAAGAGAGTGGCCAAGTGCCAAAATAGGCGCATCTTCCAGATGTGCCTTTTCTGGGGTGGCTGGGGGCAGATGTTTTTAGCCAGGGGGGGGGCCAATAACCATGGACCCTCTCCGGGCTATTAATATCTGCTCTCAGTCACTGACTTTATTACTCTGGCGGAGAAAATTGCGTGGGAGCCTATGCCAATTTTTTCCGCCATTTAACCCTTTAATTTAATAGCTAGAATGGCCAAATTTTGCATATACACACTACTAACATTATTAGTGTGGAATATGCAAAAAAAATGGGGATATGAGATGGTTTACTGTATGTAAACCATGTCTCATATCATGTCGGGTTTAGGAAGGAGATAGCAAAAGCCGGCAATTGAATTACCGGCTTTAAAGCTATCTAGCGCTGTATGAAGTAATAATATATATACATATATGTGTCTCACTGACATATATATATATACACATATATATATATATATATATATATATACAGTGGGGCAAAAAAGTATTTAGTCAGTCAGAAATAGTGCAAGTTCCACCACTTAAAAAGATGAGAGGCGTCTGTAATTTACATCATAGGTAGACCTCAACTATGGGAGACAAACTGAGAAAAAAAAATCCAGAAAATCACATTGTCTGTTTTTTTAACATTTTATTTGCATATTATGGTGGAAAATAAGTATTTGGTCAGAAACAAACAATCAAGATTTCTGGCTCTCACAGACCTGTAACTTCTTCTTTAAGAGTCTCCTCTTTCCTCCACTCATTACCTGTAGTAATGGCACCTGTTTAAACTTGTTATCAGTATAAAAAGACACCTGTGCACACCCTCAAACAGTCTGACTCCAAACTCCACTATGGTGAAGACCAAAGAGCTGTCAAAGGACACCAGAAACAAAATTGTAGCCCTGCACCAGGCTGGGAAGACTGAATCTGCAATAGCCAACCAGCTTGGAGTGAAGAAATCAACAGTGGGAGCAATAATTAGAAAATGGAAGACATACAAGACCACTGATAATCTCCCTCGATCTGGGGCTCCACGCAAAATCCCACCTCGTGGGGTCAGAATGATCACAAGAGCAGTGAGCAAAAATCCCAGAACCACGCGGGGGGACCTAGTGAGTGAACTGCAGAGAGCTGGGACCAATGTAACAAGGCCTACCATAAGTAACACACTACGCCACCATGGACTCAGATCCTGCAGTGCCAGACGTGTCCCACTGCTTAAGCCAGTACATGTCCGGGCCCATCTGAAGTTTGCTAGAGAGCATTTGGATGATCCAGGGGAGTTTTGGGAGAATGTCCTATGGTCTGATGAAACCAAACTGGAACTGTTTGGTAGAAACACAACTTGTCGTGTTTGGAGGAAAAAGAATACTGAGTTGCATCCATCAAACACCATACCTACTGTAAAGCATGGTGGTGGAAACATCATGCTTTGGGGCTGTTTCTCTGCAAAGGGGCCAGGACGACTGATCCGGGTACATGAAAGAATGAATGGGGCCATGTATCGTGAGATTTTGAGTGCAAACCTCCTTCCATCAGCAAGGGCATTGAAGATGAAACGTGACTGGGTCTTTCAACATGACAATGATCCAAAGCACACCGCCAGGGCAACGAAGGAGTGGCTTCGTAAGAAGCATATCAAGGTCCTGGAGTGGCCTAGCCAGTCTCCAGATCTCAACCCTATAGAAAACCTTTGGAGGGAGTTGAAAGTCCGTGTTGCCAAGCAAAAAGCCAAAAACATTACTGGTCTAGAGGAGATCTGCATGGAGGAATGGGCCAACATACCAACAACAGTGTGTGGCAACCTTGTGAAGACTTACAGAAAACGTTTGACCTCTGTCATTGCCAACAAAGGATATATTACAAAGTATTGAGATGAAATTTTGTTTCTGACCAAATACTTATTTTCCACCATAATATGCAAATAAAATGTTAAAAAAACAGACAATGTGATTTTCTGGATTTTTTTTTCTCAGTTTGTCTCCCATAGTTGAGGTCTACCTATGATGTAAATTACAGACGCCTCTCATCTTTTTAAGTGGTGGAACTTGCACTATTGCTGACTGACTAAATACTTTTTTGCCCCACTGTACCTATTCTATGTGTACACATTTATTATACCTATTCTCTTGTAAGCTGTCAGTGTGATTTTACTGTACACCGCACTGAATTGCCGGCTTTTCTCTCTAACAGAACTGCGTATTTCTCGCAAGTCACACTGCTGGTCCGTGTGTAATCCGTATTTTTCTGGCTTCTATAGACTTTCATTGGCGTTTTTTTGCGCAATACGGTGACAAACGCAGCATGCTGCGATTTTCTACGGCCGTAGAAAGCCGTATAATACTGATCAGTAAAATACGGCAGATAGGAGCAGGGGCATAGAGAATAATTGGGACGTTTGTTAGGCGTGTTTTACGGACGTATTTTATGCGCTCATACGTCCGTAAAACTTGCTAGTGTGATGCCGGCCTTACAGTTGAAATTGGACCCCAAAAGTTGTCCAATTTGTCCTGAGTACGCCGATACCACATATGTGGGGGGAAACCACCGTTTGTGCGCATGGCAGAGCTCGGAAGAGAAGGAGCGCCATTTGGAATGCATACTTAAATTGAATGCTCTGCAGGCGTCACATTGCGTTTGCAGAGCCCCTAATGTATCTAGACAGTAGAAACCCCCCACAAGTGACCCCATATTGGAAACTAGACCCCCCAAGGAACTTATCTAGATGTGTTCTGAAAACTTTGAACCCCCAAGTGTTTCACTACAGTTTATAACGCAGAGCCGTGAAAATAAAAAATCTTTTTTTTTTCCACAAAAATTCTTTTTTAGCCATCAGTTTGTATTTTCCCAAGGGTAACAGGAGAAATTGGACCCCAAAAGTGGTTGTCCAATGTGTCCTGAGTACGCTGATACCCCATATGTTGGGGTAAACCCCTATTTAGGCGCTCGGAAGGAAGGAGCACGGTTTCATTTTTTCAACGCAGAATTGGCTAGAATTGAGATCTGACGATATGTCGCGTTTGGAGAGCCCCTGATGTGCCTAAACAGTGGAAACCCCCAATTATAACTGAAACCCTAATCCAAACACACCCCTAACCCTATTCCCAATGGTAACCCTAACCACACCCTTAACCCTAATCCCAAACCCTATTCCCAACCGTAAATGTAATCCAAACCCTAACCCTAACTTTAGCCCCAAACCTAACTTTAGCCCCAACCCTAACTGTAGCCTTAACCCTAGCCCCAAGCCTAACCCTAGCCCCAACCCTAACCCTAACCCAAACCCTAGCCCTAATGGCAAAAATGGAAATAAATACATTTTTTATTTATTTTTTCCTAAGTAAGGGGGTGATGAAGGGGGTTTGATTTACTTTTATAGCGGGTTTTTAGCGGATTTTTATGATTGGCAGCAGTCACACACTGAAAGACGCTTTTTATTGCAAAAAATATTTTTTGCGTTACCACATTTTGAGAGCTATAATTTCTCCATATTTGGGTCCACAGAGTCAAGTGAGGTCTTGTTTTTTGCGGGACGAGTTGACGTTTTTATTGGTAAAATTTTCGGGCACGTCACATTTTTTGATCGCTTTTTATTCCGATTTTTGTGAGGCAGAATGACCAAAAGCCAGCTATTCATGAATTTCTTTTGGGGGAGGCGTTTATACCGTTCCGCGTTTGGTAAAATGGATAAAGCAGTTTAATAATAATAATATAATATATAATATAGTTTTATTCTTCGGGTTAGTACGATTACAGCAATACCTCATTTATAGCTTTTTTTATGTTTTGGCGCTTTTATACGATAAAAACTATTTTATAGAAAAAATAATTATTTTTGCATCGCTTTATTCTGAGGACTATTTTTTTATTTTTTCTTTGATGACGCTGTATGGCGGCTCATTTTTTGCAGGACAAGATGACGTTTTCAGTGGTACCATGGTTATTTATATCCATCTTTTTGATCGCGTGTTATTCCACTTTTTGTTTGGCGGTATGATAAAGTGTTGTTTTTTGCCTTTTTTTGTTACGGTGTTCACTGAAGCGGTTAACTAGTAGGACAGTTTTATAAGTCGGGTCGTTACGGACGCGGCGATACTAAATATGTGTACCTTTATTGTTTTTTTTTAATTTAGATAAAGAGATGTATTTATAGGACCAATAAATATATTTTTTTTTAGGAATTTTTTTAGGAATTTTTTTTTACACATGTGGATATATATATTTTTTTACACTATAACATTGCCCCGGGGGGAGGGGGTAGGGGATTTGCATCATGGTATAGTGTAAGATCGCTGATCTGACACTTTGCTGTGCACTGTGTCAGATCAGCGATCTGATGTGCGCACAGCAGTGAGGCTTCCCGGTGCCTGCTCTGGGCAGGCGCTGTGAAGCCACCTCCCTGTAGGACCCGAATGCCGTGGCCATCTTGGATCTGGGCCTGCTGCAGGGAGGAGGTATGAGACCCTCGCAGCAACGCGATCACATCGCGTTGCTCCGGGGGGTCTCAGGGAAGCCCGCAGGGAGCCCCCTCCCTGCGCGATGCTTCCCTATACCGCCGGAACACTGCGATCATGTTTGACCGCAGTGTGTCGGGGGTTAATGTGCCGGGGGCGGTCTGTGACCGCTCCTGGCACATAGTGTTAAGGACCGACGGAACGCACCAAGTATAGATGATATGAAACTAGGTGCGTTCGCAGTCCGAGGTCCACCGTGCAGGTAAAGACCCTGCTGCTAGTAAGACGGACTATATGGCGGTACTAAGTATACACACATGGGTTAACTTCACCCTGCGTGAAGGAAGCGATCCTGTTGCGTCACAGGACCGCAGTACCGCACATAGAGCGCGAGCAAGAAGTCAGCGAACTCAACCCCTACTCAGGATTGAAGTCCGATTAGACACTTGCTGGCACAACACCGCAACTGGGTGTGTAAGGAAACTAATAAATAGAATATAAAGGCACGAGAGTGCGTGCGGTGCCGCGCTGACAGACGCCACTAACCACCCAGGCTTGGGTAAGGAAAGCGCAGAGGAAGCGCACGGCGCCGTACTGGCGGACACAGCAACTGGACGCTGTGATGTGTGTTACGTGCAGATGGTTAGTCGGGCGCTAGATAGCTACCATCATCTGCGAGCAGTCAACAACACTAGGGAGGGATACTTAGGAGCTTTCATCCATCGACATACATCCATCTACACACACACATTATCAAGACAATACTAGTGCATGGCCGTGCGGTCATGCGCAGTTTATATAGTTGCAGCACAGGAAGCAGCTACAGAAGTTTTGCCCTTTCAGGACCTGCCAAGAGGACCAATGGGATGTGCTGCAGTGCCTGAGCATGTGACCCTCGATCTCCAACGGGAGATCTTGCCCTGGGCATGCTCAGTGTGTGCAAATAAGGAATTAGTCCCAGAGAAGCCCGCTCGCCGAAGATCAGTGCAGGGTACAACAGGAGAGCCAGAAAAGGCAGCAGTAACCCCCTGCACAGAATCAGTCCCAGCAAGACGCTGGGAGCGGCGCCTCCGCTGAGCAGAGCCCACCGCGGCCGAAGCAGAATGGGAGACTGCAGCAGACACGGATCGAGATTCCCCCTGTGCAGCAGAGGAAACTCGACTCCTAACATTACCCCCCCTCCTAGGGCCCCCCCTCCTTGAGCCTCACTACGCTCAAAAGCTGCAATAAGCAGCGGAGCCCGAATGTGCTCCACAGGCTCCCAGGTTCTATCCTCTGGGCCGTGACCCTTCCAGTCCACCAGATAAAATTTCTTGCCACGTACCACCTTGCACCTCACAATAGCATTCACCTCAAACTCAGCCATAGATGAACCCGATGTCCCAGCAGATGACTCAGAAAACCGGGACAAATGAACGGGCTTTAAGAGGGAAACGTGAAAAGTATCGGTGATACCAAGGCGTGGAGGAATAGCCAAACGGTAGACCACAGGGTTGACCTGTTCCAGAACCTTAAACGGGCCAATGTAGCGAGGAGCAAACTTAGTCGACTCAACTCGCAGCCTGATGTTACGGGCGGAGAGCCACACTAAGTCGCCAGGAGCAAAGACCGGAGCGGGGCGCCGGTGTGTATCAGCCGAAACCCTCATTCTCTCCTTGGAGGCCCGGATGGCATCCTGTGTGCGGTCCCAGATGTCACGTGCCTCCACCGCCCAGTCTGCCACCCTAGAATCGGTGGATGACACGGGCATGGGCACAGGGACACGTGGATGCTGGCCGTAATTAAGGAGAAAAGGAGTCTGACCAGTGGAATCGGCTACGGCGTTGTTCAAGGCAAATTCCGCCCAAGGTAGCAAAGATGCCCAGTCATCCTGCCTAGCAGAGACGAAATGTCGCAAATATGTCACCAGAGTCTGGTTGGTTCTCTCCACCAACCCATTCGTCTCGGGATGGCATGCAGTGGAGAGGTTTAACTCTATGCTGAGTAAACGGCAGAGCTCTCTCCAAAACCGAGACGCAAACTGGGGACCCCGATCGCTGACAATCTTATCAGGCATACCATGCAATCGGAAAACGTGCTTAATGAACAACAACGCCAAGGCCCGTGCAGAGGGTAACCGAGGAAGCGGCACCAAGTGCACCATCTTAGAGAAATGGTCGGTGACAACCCAAATAATGGAGCAGCCACGCGACTTGGGTAAGCCCACCACAAAGTCCATCCTGACCATCTCCCAGGGCCTGTCTGCCACCGGTAGAGGGTAAAGCAACCCAGCAGGCCGTTGCCGAGGGGACCGATTCTGGGCGCAAGAAACACACGCCTGAATATAGTCCCTGACATCTCGGGCCATATGCGGCCACCAGTATGTTCTCGCCAAAAGCTCAGATGTCCTCTTGGTCCCAAAATGCCCACCCACTCTGGAGGAGTGAGCCCAAGAGAGAACCTCCGGTCGCAAGTTAGCTGGTACGAAAGTCTTGCCCGGGGGCACAGACTCTAGCGAAACCGGAGCTACAGTTCTCAGGCTCTCAGAAGGGACAATAAGCCGAGGCTCCTCCTCCTCCTCCTCCGATGACACTACGGAGCGGGAGAGAGCACGAACGTTCTTCTCCCCAGAGAGGAAATGGAGAGTAAAATGAAACCGGGAGAAGAACAGGGACCATCTGGCCTGGCGAGAATTCAGCCGCTGGGCCGTTTGTAGATATACCAAGTTCTTGTGGTCAGTGAAGACTTGGAAGGGAAAGCGAGCTCCCTCCAAGAGATGTCTCCACTCAGAAAAAGCCAACTTCATGGCTAGCAACTCCCTGTCCCCGATGGAATAATTCCTCTCCGCTGGTGTGAAGGTCTTGGAGAAGAAGAAGCAAGGATGCTTCCGACCTTGAGCATCCTTTTGGAAAAGGACTGCTCCAGCACCAACGGATGAGGCATCCACCTCCAAGATAAATGGTTTATCAACATCGGGGCGATGTAGGATGGGAGCGCTAGCGAAGTGTGACTTGATCGAGAGAAAGGCTTTGGAGACCTCCTCTGACCACAACTTGGGATTTGCTCCCTTCTTGGTGAGGGCAACCAAGGGAGCTACCAAAGTTGAGAAGTGTGAAATGAACTGGCGATAGTAATTAATGAACCCCATAAAGCGCTGCACCGCTTTAAGAGAATGGGGTTCCTGCCAGTCCATTATACAGCCTGTAGCTTGGCAGGATCCATAGCCAAACCCTGGGCAGAGATGATATAACCAAGGAAAGGCAAGGACTCCTGCTCAAACATACACTTCTCCAACTTGGCATAGAGGGAGTTTGCCCGTAAGAGGTCGAAGACTTTGCGAACATCTCTCCGATGGGAGTCAATATCTGGAGAGAAGATGAGAATATCATCCAGATAGACTACGACCGAGGTGGTGAGCATATCCCGGAAGATGTCATTCACAAAGTCTTGGAAAACGGCTGGGGCATTACAGAGCCCGAAGGGCATCACCAGATATTCATAGTGCCCATCCCTGGTGTTAAAAGCCGTCTTCCATTCATCCCCCTCACGGATGCGAATCAGGTTGTAAGCACCCCGCAGATCTAACTTAGTAAATATCCTCGCTCCCCGTAGCCTATCAAACAGCTCAGATATCAGGGGTAATGGGTACTTGTTCTTAACGGTGATGGCGTTAAGACCCCTGTAGTCTATGCATGGACGTAAGTCTCCAGTCTTCTTCTGTACGAAGAAGAACCCAGCCCCTGCCGGTGACACTGACTTCCTAATGAATCCTCTTGCCAGATTCTCTTGGATGTACTGAGACATTGCCTCCGTCTCCGGGAGAGATAACGGATAGACTCGACCCCGGGGAGGCTCAGCACCAGGCAAGAGGTCAATAGGACAGTCATAGGGGCGGTGAGGCGGAAGGGTCTCCGCAGCTCTTTTGGAGAACACGTCTGCATAGGGCCAATAGTGCTTGGGGAGAGAGGAAAGATCTGCGGGTACCTGTGTAGTAGCAACCTGAACGCACTCCCTCTGACATCTACCCTCGCAGGATTTACTCCATCCCAAAATTCTCCCAGAGGACCACTCAATATGAGGAGAATGGTAGCGAAGCCATGGTATCCCCAACAAGACCTCATCAATTCCCTCAGGAATGACTAATAGGGAGATTATCTCCTGATGTGATGGAGACACAGAAAGCGTGAAAGGAATGGTTTGGTGGGTAATCTGTGAGGGTAGTGTTGACCCATTTACCACTCGAAGGGTTACAGGCTTGGCGAACATCACCAAGGGTATTGCGTGACGCTGGGCAAAAGAGGAAGACATAAAATTACCCTCTGCCCCAGAATCCACGCATAGCTCGACCATAAGAGTGGATGGGCCTATGGTAATTGTCCCCTTGAAGGACAACTTTGAGGCAAACGTCGCCGTGTCTAGTGTACCTCCTCCAACTGCCACTAGACGCTGACGTTTCCCCGACCGCTGAGGACCCTTGGAGGCAAGATGTCCTGACTGCTGGCAAACATGGCGGACCCTATGTGCATGGGCGGACTGAGATTTGGATCCCGCTCGTGTCACCTCTAAGGCCTCATGTGACTCAGATGCCTGGATTGGAGATTCCAAAGGTTTGGCGATGGTGGGAGCCAGCCGAAACCTCTGCCTACACTGGGCTCGCTCTAACCTCCGCTCGTTAAAACGGAGGTCAATACGAGTAGAGACAGTTATTAACTCCTCCAGTGTGGCAGGAATCTCCCTAGTGGCCAGAGCGTCCTTAACGTGATCAGCCAGGCCCCTCCAAAATATGGGGATAAGGACTTTATCCGACCACTCAGAAGCACGGAAGCGGACGGAAAAATGGCTGACCAAGGACTCACCCTGAGTTAATGCCAGTAGTTGGAGTGCTGTGTCATGGGTGACTTGAGGTCCTAAAAAGACCTTTTTCAGAGTGCTCAGAAACAACGGAGCACTCTGCACCACATGATCATCATGCTCCCACAGCGGCGTAGCCCACTCCAACGCCCTGTCCGACAAGAGAGAGACAATAAATCCCACCTTAGCCCGCTCTGTAGGAAAACGTGCAGCCAGGAGCTCGAGGTGGATAGAGCACTGACTCACGAATCCCCTACAAGTTTTGCAATCTCCAGAAAATTTTTCTGGCAACGGGAGGCGAGATAATGTCGGAACAGGGGTGGCAGTGGACAAGGTTGCTGCAGACACGCTAGCAGCCTGTACAGCAACTGCGGTAACATCCACAGCTGAGGTTGAGCTCTCGAGAGCCGACAACCTACCCTCCAGCTGCTGGATATACCGCCAAGATTGCTGAATGTCCGCCATTTACTAGCCAGACCTTGACGCTAGTATTATGTTAAGGACCGGCGGAACGCACCAAGTATAGATGATATGAAACTAGGTGCGTTCGCAGTCCGAGGTCCACCGTGCAGGTAAAGACCCTGCTGCTAGTAAGACGGACTATATGGCGGTACTAAGTATACACACATGGGTTAACTTCACCCTGCGTGAAGGAAGCGATCCTGTTGCGTCACAGGACTGCAGTACCGCACATAGAGCGCGAGCAAGAAGTCAGCGAACTCAACCCCTACTCAGGATTGAAGTCCGATTAGACACTTGCTGGCACAACACCGCAACTGGGTGTGTAAGGAAACTAATAAATAGAATATAAAGGCACGAGAGTGCGTGCGGTGCCGCACTGACGGATGCCACTAACCACCCAGGCTTGGGTAAGGAAAGCGCAGAGGAAGCGCACGGCGCCGTACTGGCGGACACAGCAACTGGACGCTGTGATGTGTGTTACGTGCAGATGGTTAGTCGGGCGCTAGATAGCTACCATCATCCGCGAGCAGTCAACAACACTAGGGAGGGATACTTAGGAGCTTTCATCCATCGACATACATCCATCTATACACACACATTATCAAGACAATACTAGCGCTTGGCTGTGCGGTCGTGCGCAGTTTATATAGTTGCAGCACAGGAAGCAGCTACAGAAGTTTTGCCCTTTCAGGACCTGCCAAGAGGACCAATGGGATGTGCTGCAGTGCCTGAGCATGTGACCCTCGATCTCCAACAGGAGATCTTGCCCTGGGCATGCTCAGTGTGTGCAAATAAGGACTTAGTCCCAGAGAAGCCCACTCGCCGAAGATCAGTGCAGGGTACAACAGGAGAGCCAGAAAAGGCAGCAGTAACCCCCTGCACAGAATCAGTCCCAGCAAGACGCTGGGAGCGGCGCCTCCGCTGAGCAGAGCCCACTGCGGCCGAAGCAGAATGGGAGACTGCAGCAGACACGGATCGAGATTTCCCCTGTGCAGCAGAGGAAACTTGACTCCTAACACATAGTGCCGGATGTCAGCTGCGTGAGCGTGGCTGTTCGCTCTGGACGTACTATTCCGTCCTTGGGAATTAGGGCCCACCCCACATGGACGGAACAGTACGTCCAATGGCAGAAAGGGGTTAAACGGCATAGAGAAAGAAGTCAAAATGCCAGAATTACGTTTTTTTAGTCTCCGCGGCATTGCATTAAAATACAATAACGCGCAATCAAAAGATTGTATCTGCACCAAAATGGTGTCATTAAAAACATCAGCTCGGCACGCAAAACATAAGCCCTCATCCAACCCAAGATCACGAAAAATTGAGACGCTACAGGTGTCGGAAAATGGGACCATTTTTTTTTTTTTTTTTACAAAATTTGGGTTTCTTTTCACCACTTAGATAAAAAAAAAAGAACCTTTGTTTGGTGTCTGTGAACTCGTAATGACCTGGAGAATCATAATGGCAAAAACAACAAGTGTGGGATTGCACTTTTTTTTTTGCAGTTTCACACACTTGGAATTTTTTTCCCGTTTTCAAGAACACGACATGGTAAAACCAATGGTGTAGTTCAAAAGTACAACACGCCCCACAAAAACAAGCCCTCACATGGCCATTTTGACAAAAATTAAAAAAAAGTTACGGCCATGGGAAGGGGAGCAAAAAAACCCGCAAAAACTGAAATACCCGTCCTTAACCCCTTCCCGACCTTTGACACAGCGTATGCGTCATGAAAACCCGTGCCAATCCGACCTGTGACACAGCATATGCGTCATGGCCGGATTGGGCTCCTGCAGGCCGGGTGAAAGGGTTAACTCCAATTTCACCCGGCCTTCAGGGACAGGGGGAGTGGTAGTTTAGCCCATGGGGGGTGGCTTCACCCCCCCGTGGCTACGATCGCTCTGATTGGCTGTTGAAAGTGAAACTGCCAATCAGAGCGATTTGTAATATTTCACCTAAAAAACTGGTGAAATATTACAATCCAGCCATGGCCGATGCTGCAATATCATCGACCATGGCTGGAAACACTTTTGTGACCCCACCCCACCGATCGACCCCCCAGTCCTCCGATCTGTGGTCCGCTCCCCTCCGTCCTGTGCTCCGCTCCCCCGTCCTCCTGTCCGCTCCCCCCGTACTCCAATCCCACCCCCCGTGCTCCAATCCACCCCCCCTGCACACCGATCCACCCCCCCGCACACCGATCCACCCGCCTGCCCACCGATCCACCCGCCCGCACACCGATCCACCCCCCATGCTCTGATCCACCCCCCGTGCTCCGACGCCCCCCTGTGCCCTGATCTCCCCCCCTTATACTTACCGAGCCTCCCGGGGTCCGTCCGTCTTCTTTCCTGGGCGCCGCCATGTTCCAAAATGGCGGGCGCATGCGCAGTGCGCCCGCCGAATCTGCCGGTCGGCAGATTCGTTCCAATGTGAATTTTGATCACTGTGATAAAACCTATTGCAGTGATCAAAATAAAAAAAACAGTAAATCACCCACCCCCCTTTGTCACCCATAGGTAGGGACAATAATAAAGAAATTTTTTTTTCCACTAAGGTTGGAGTTAGAACTAGGGTTAGGGGTAGGGTTAGGGGTAGGGTTAGGGGTAGGGTTAGGGCTAGGGTTAGGGGTAGGGTTAGGGGTAGGGTTAGGGTTCGGTATGTGCACACGTATTCTGGTCCTCTGCGGATTTTTCCGCAGCGGATTTGATAAATCCACAGTGCTAAACCGCTGCGGATTTATGGCGGATTTACCGCGGTTTTTCTGCACATTTCACTGCGGTTTTACAACTGCGATTTTCTATTGGAGCAGTTGTAAAACCGCTGTGGAATCAGCAGAAAGAAGTGACATGCTGCGGAATGTAAACCGCTGCGTTTCCGTGCAGTTTTTCTGCAGCATGTGTACAGCGTTTTTTGTTTCCCATAGGTTTACATTGAAATGTAAACTCATGGGAAACTGCTGCGGATCCGCAGCGTTTTCCGCAGTGTGTGCACATACCTTTAGAATTAGGCTATGTGCACACGGTGCGGATTTGGCTGCGGATCCGCAGCGGATTGGCCACTGCGGATTCGCAGCAGAGTTCCATCAGGTTTACAGTACCATGTAAACATATGGAAAACCAAATCCGCTGTGCCCATGGTGGGGAAAATACCGCGCGGAAACGCTGCGTTGTATTTTCCGCAGCATGTCAATTCTTTGTGCGGATTCCGCAGCGTTTTACACCTGATCCTCAATAGGAATCCACAGGGGAAATCCGCACAAAAAACACTGGAAATCCGCTGTAAATCCGCAGGTAAAACGTAGTGCCTTTTACCCGCGGATTTTTAAAAAATAGTGCGGAAAAATCTCACACGAATCCACAAAGTGGGCACATAGCCTTAGGGTTAGGGTTGGGTTGGAATTAGGGTTGTGGTTAGGGGTGTGTTGGGGTTAGGGTTGTGGTTAGGGTTACGGCTACAGTTGGGATAAGGGTTAGGGGTGTGTTGGCGTTAGAATTGAGGGGTTTCCACTGTTTAGGCACATCAGGGGGTCTCCAAACGCAACATGGCGCCACCATTGATTCCAGCCAATCTTTTATTCAAAAAGTCAAATGGTGCTCCCTCCCTTCCGAGCACCGACGTGTGTCCAAACAGTGGTTTACCCCCACATATGGGGTACCAGCATAGTCAGGACAAACTGCGCAACAATTACTGGGGTCCAATTTCTCCTGTTACCCTTGAGAAAATAAAAAATTGCTTCCTAAAACATCATTTTTGAGGAAAGAAAAATGATTTTTTATTTTCACGGCTCTGCGTTGTAAACGTCTGTGAAGCACTTGGGGGTTCAAAGTGCTCACCACATATCTAGATAAGTTCCTTGGGGGGTCTAGTTTCCAAAATGGGGTCACTTGTTGGGGGTTTCTACTGTTTAGGCACACCAGGGGCTCTGCAAACGCAACGTGACGTGACGCCCGCAGAGCATTCCATCAAAGTCTGCATTTCAAAACGTCACTACTTCCCTTCTGAGCCCCGACGTGTGCCCAAACAGTGGTTTACCCCCACACATCGGGTATCAGCGTACTCAGGAGAAACTGGACAACAACTTTTGGGGTCCAATTTCTCCTGTAACCCTTGGGAAAATAAAAAAATCTGGGCTAAAAATTATTTTTGAGGAAAGAAAACGTATTTATTATTTTCACGGCTCTGCGTTATAAACTTCTGTGAAGCACTTGGGGGTTGAAAGTGCCCACCACATATCTAGATTAGTTCCTTTCGGGGTCTAGTTTCCAAAATGGGGTCACTTGTGGGGGGTTTCTACTGTTTAGCCACATCAGGGGCTCTGCAAACACAACGTGACGCCCGTAGAGCATTCCATCAAAGTCTGAATTTCAAAACTTCACTACTTCACTTCCGAGCCCCGACGTGTGCCCAAACAGTAGTTTACCCCCACATATGGGGTATCACTGTACTCGGGAGAAACTGGACAACAAATATTGGGGTCAAATTTCTCCTGTTACCCTTGGGAAAATTAAAAAATTCTGGGCTAAAAAATTATTTTTGAGGAAAGAAAACATATTTATTATTTTCACTGCTCTGTGTTATAAACTTCTGTGAAGCACTTGGGGGTTCAAAGTGCTCACCTCACATCTAGATAAGTTCCTTTCGGGGTCTAGTTTCCAAAATGGGGTCACTTGTGGGGGTTTCTACTGTTTAGCCACATCAGGGTCTCTGCAAACGCAACGTGACGCCCATAGAGCATTCCATCAAAGTCTGCATTTCAAAACTTCACTACTTCACTTCCGAGCCCCGGCATGTGCCCAAACAGTAGTTTACCCCCACATATGGGGTATCACCGTACTCAGGAGAAACTGGACAACAAATATTGGGGTCAAATTTCTCCTGTTACCCTTGGGAAAATAAAAAATTGCGGGCTAAAAAATCATTTTTGAGAAAATATTTTTTTATTTTTATTTTCATGGCTCTGCGTTATAAACTTCTGTGAAGCACTTGAGGGTTCAAAGTGCTCACCACACATCTAGATTAGTTCCTTTGGGGGTCTAGTTTCCAAAATGGGGTCATTTGTGTGGGATCTCCAATGTTTAGGCACACAGGGGCTCTCCAAACGCGACATGGTGTCCGCTAATGATTGGAGCTAATTTTCCATTTTAAAAGCCAAATGGCGTGCCTTCCCTTCCGAGCCCTGCCGTGCGCCCAAACAGTGGTTTACCCCCACATATGGGGTATCTGCGTACTCAAGACAAACTGGACAACAACATTTATGGTCCAATTTCTCCTATTACCGTTGGCAAAATAGGAAATTCCAGGCTAAAAAATCATTTTTGAGGAAAGAAAAATTATTTTTTATTTTCATGGCTCTGCATTATAAACTTCTGTGAAGCACCTGGGGGTTTAAAGTGCTCAGTATGCATCTAGATAAGTTCCTTGTGGGGTCTAGTTTCCAAAATGGGGTCACTTGTGGGGGAGCTCCAATGCATAGGCACACAGGGGCTCTCCAAACGCGACATGGTGTCCGCTAACAATTGGAGCTAATTTTCCATTCAAAAAGTCAAAAGGCGCGCCTTCCCTTCCGAGCCCTGCCGTGTGCCCAAACAGTGGTTTACCCCCACATATGAGGTATCGGCGTACTCGGGAGAAATTGCCCAACAAATTTTATGATCCATTTTATCCTATTTCCCATGTGAAAATGAAAAAATTGAGGCGAAAAGAAATGTTTTGTGAAAAAAAAAGTACTTTTTCATTTTTACGGATCAATTTGTGAAGCACCTGAGGGTTTAAAGTGCTCACTAGGCATCTAGATAAGTTCCTTGGGGGGTCCAGTTTCCAAAATTGGGTCACTTGTGGGGGAGCTCCAATGTTTAGGCACACAGGGTCTCTCCAAACGCGACATGGTGTCCGCTAACGATGGAGATAATTTTTCATTCAAAAAGTCAAATGGCGCTCCTTCCCTTCCGAGCCTTACCATGTGCCCAAACAGTGGTTTACCCCCACATGTGAGGTATTGGTGTACTCAGGAGAATTTGCCCAACAAATTTTAGGATCCATTTTATCCTGTTGCCCATGTGAAAATGAAAAAATTGAGGCTAAAAGAATTTTTTTGTGAAAAAAAAGTACTTTTTCATTTTTACGGATCAATTTGTGAAGCACCTGGGGCTTTAAAGTGCTCACTATGCATCTAGATAAGTTCCTTGGGGCGTCTAGTTTCCAAAATGGGGTCACTTGTGGGGGAGCTCCAATTTTTAGGCACACGGGGGCTCTCCAAATGTGACATGGTGTCCGCTAAAGAGTGCAGCCAATTTTTCATTCAAAAAATGAAATGGCGCTCCTTTCCTTCCAAGCCCTGCCGTGCGCCCAAAGAGTAGTTTACCCCCACATATGAAGTATCAGCGTACTCAGGACAAATTGGACAACAACTTTCGTGGTTCAGTTTCTCCTTTTACCATTGGGAAAATAAAAAAATTGTTGCTGAAAGATCATTTTTGTGACTAAAAAGTTAAATGTTCATTTTTTCCTTCCATGTTGCTTCTGCTGCTGTGAAGCACCTGAAGGGTTAATAAACTTCTTGAATGTGGTTTTGTGCACCTTGAGGGGTGCAGTTTTTAGAATGGTGTCACTTTGGGGTATTTTCAGCCATATAGACCCCTCAATCTGACTTCAAATGTGAGGTGGTGTTAGGGCTGGCGGAATGCACCGAGTAAATATAGAGATGTTATTTGGTGCGTTCGCAGCCCGGGGTCCACCGTGCAGGAAAAGAACCTGCTGCTGGCAAACAGAGGCACAATATGGCGGTAGAAGCGAACTCTGTTGCGTCACAGAGTCGCTATAAGGAAAGGACTGTGTCCTGTTAAACTCCACAGGAATACACAGTAACTGCTGAGCAGATAGCAGCTTGTGGTCATGCAGTCCAGGAGGCAAACATACAATCTCCTCACCGGAGGAGCCGGTATTCTAGTGGCTTATTTCAGCCGGGGCCCTGTAACCAAACACACAATCTCCTCACCGGAGGTGCCGGTATTCTAGTGGCTTATTTCAGCCGGGTCCCTGAATACACACAAGCGTGACCACACTGGCGCAAAACTCATGTCATGCATTGATACTAGCGCATGGCCGTGTGGCCATGCGAGCCTTATATAGCTGCAGCAAGTAAAAGACCTTCCTAGAAGGACCAATGAGAGACTGCTATACCTGAGCATGTGACCCTAGATCTCCACTGAGAGATCTTACCCTGGGCATGCTCAGTGTGTGAAAAGCAGGAGTTAGTCCTAGCAGCTATAGGACCTTCCTACCATGTGACCCTCGATCTCCACTGAGAGATCTTACTCAGGGCATGCTCAGAATGAGAAAAGCAGGACTTAGTCGCAGAAGTGTCTGCTCGCCGCTGACCAGCACTGACTTCAATGGCAGAAGCAGGAAAGGCAGCAGTAACTCTTTGTACAGAGTGGGACTGAGCAAGACGCTTGGACTGACATCTCCACTGAGCAGGCTCAACTGCTGCAGGAGAGGAATGGGAGACCGCAGCGGAGATGGCCCGAGATTCCCTTTGTGCAGAGGCGGGAACTCGACCCCTAACATGACCCCCCCTCCTAGGGCCCCCCCTCCTTGGACCTCGCTACGCTCAAAGGCAGCAATGAGCTGCGGAGCCTGAATGTGCTCAGCAGGCTCCCAGGACCTGTCCTCAGGACCATAACCCTTCCAGTCCACCAAATAAAAATTTTTACCACGTACCACCTTGCACCCCAAAATAGCATTCACCTTGTAATCGTCCGTAGACGAACCCGATGTCCCAGCAGATGACTCGGAAAACCGGGACATGTATACGGGTTTCAAGAGGGACACATGAAAGGTGTCGGTGATACCCAGGCGTGGCGGAAGGGCTAAATGATAGACCACAGGATTAACCTGTTCGAGAACCTTAAAAGGACCCAAGTAGCGAGGTGCAAACTTAGTGGACTCCACTCGCAGCCTGATGTTACGGGCGGAGAGCCACACCAAGTCGCCAGGAGCAAAGGTCGGAGCGGGGCGCCGATGTGCATCGGCGGAGGACCTCATTCTCTCCTTGGAGGCCCGAATGGCATCCTGAGTGCGGTCCCAAATATCCCGTGCCTCCACAGCCCAGTCTGCCACCCTGGAGTCGGCGGAAGACACGGGCATAGGCACAGGTACCCGCGGATGCTGACCATAGTTAAGGAGAAATGGGGTTTGTCCAGTGGAGTCGGCCACGGCGTTGTTCAGCGCAAACTCTGCCCAAGATAGCAAGGATGCCCAGTCATCCTGCCTGGCTGAGACAAAATTTCGCAGATATGTGACCAAGGTCTGGTTGGCCCTCTCTACCAACCCATTTGTCTCGGGATGATATGCGGAAGAGAGATTTAACTCAATGCTGAGAAGACGACAAAGCTCTCTCCAGAACCGAGATGCAAACTGGGGACCCCTGTCACTGACAATTTTGTCCGGCATACCGTGTAGGCGGAAGATGTGTTTTATGAACAACGCTGCCAAGGCCCGTGCAGAAGGTAACCGTGGAAGCGGGACCAAATGCACCATTTTAGAAAAATGATCGGTGACAACCCAAATGATGGTACAGCCACGAGACTTGGGCAAACCCACCACAAAGTCCATCCCGACCATCTCCCAGGGCCTGTCTGCCACCGGCAAGGGATAGAGTAACCCTGCTGGCCGTTGTCAAGGAGATTTATTTTTGGCACAGGAGACACATGCCTGAATGTAATCTCTGACATCACGAACCATATGTGGCCACCAGTACGACCTCGCCAGTAGCTCAGATGTCCTTTTTGCCCCAAAGTGTCCACCCACCCTGGACGAATGAGCCCAAGAGAGAACCTCCGGTCGCAAATTAATGGGTACAAAAGTCTTGCCCGGAGGCACAGACTCTAGCGAAACCGGAGCTACGGTTCTCAGGCTCTCAGAAGGGACAATAAGCCGAGGCTCCCCTTCCTCCTCCTCAGATGACACAACAGAGCGAGAGAGGGCGTCAGCACGAATGCTCTTCTCCCCAGCGAGATAATGGAGGGTGAAGTGGAACCGGGAGAAGAACAAGGACCATCTGGCCTGGCGAGAATTTAGCCGCTGGGCTGTTTGCAAATATAACAAATTTTTGTGGTCCGTGAAGACTTGAAAGGGAAAGCGAGCCCCCTCCAAGAGATGTCTCCACTCCGAGAAAGCCAACTTCATCGCTAGCAACTCCCTGTCCCCGATGGAATAATTCCTCTCCGCTGGTGTGAAGGTCTTGGAGTAGAAGAAGCAAGGATGCTTCCGACCTTGAGCATCCTTTTGGAAAAGGACTGCTCCTGCACCAACGGATGAGGCATCCACCTCCATTATGAATGGCTTATCAACATCGGGACGATGTAGGATGGGAGCGCTAGCAAAACGGGACTTAATAGAAGAAAAGGCCCTGGAGACCTCTTCTGACCACAATTTTGGATTTGCTCCCTTCTTGGTGAGGGCTACCAAGGGAGCTACCAAAGTTGAGAAGTGGGGAATGAACTGGCGGTAATAATTAATGAACCCCATAAAGCGCTGCACCGCTTTAAGAGAATGGGGTTCTTGCCAGTCCATCACAGCCTGTAGTTTGGCAGGATCCATAGCCAATCCCTGGGCGGAGATGATATAGCCCAGGAAAGGTAAAGACTCCTGCTCAAACATACACTTCTCCAACTTTGCATAGAGAGAATTTGCCCGTAAGAGGTCGAAGACTCTGCCAACATCTCTCCGGTGGGAGTCAATATCTGGAGAAAAGATGAGAATATCATCCAGATAGACTACGACCGAGGTGGAAAGCATATCCCGGAAGATGTCATTGACAAAGTCTTGGAAAACGGCTGGGGCATTACAGAGCCCGAAGGGCATCACCAGATACTCATAGTGCCCATCTCTGGTGTTAAATGCCGTCTTCCATTCGTCCCCCTCACGGATGCGAATCAGGTTATAAGCACCCCGCAGATCTAATTTGGTAAATACAGTGGGGCAAAAAAGTATTTAGTCAGTCAGCAATAGTGCAAGTTCCACCACTTAAAAAGATGAGAGGCGTCTGTAATTTACATCATAGGTAGACCTCAACTATGGGGGACAAACTGGGAAAAAAAAATCCAGAAAATCACATTGTCTGTTTTTTTATCATTTTATTTGCATATTATGGGGGAAAATAAGTATTTGGTCAGAAACAAAATTTAATCTCAATACTTTGTAATATATCCTTTGTTGGCAATGACAGAGGTCAAACGTTTTCTGTAAGTCTTCACAAGGTTGCCACACACTGTTGTTGGTATGTTGGCCCATTCCTCCATGCAGATCTCCTCTAGAGCAGTGATGTTTTTGGCTTTTCGCTTGGCAACACGGACTTTCAATTCCCTCCAAAGGTTATCTATAGGGTTGAGATCTGGAGACTGGCTAGGCCACTCCAGGACCTTGAAATGCTTCTTACGAAGCCACTCCTTCGTTGCCCTGGCGGTGTGCTTTGGATCATTGTCATGTTGAAAGACCCAGCCACGTTTCATCTTCAATGCCCTTGCTGATGGAAGGAGGTTTGCACTCAAAATCTCACGATACATGGCCCCATTCATTCTTTCATGTACCCGGATCAGTCGTCCTGGCCCCTTTGCAGAGAAACAGCCCCAAAGCATGATGTTTCCACCACCATGCTTTACAGTAGGTATGGTGTTTGATGGATGCAACTCAGTATTCTTTTTCCTCCAAACACGACAAGTTGTGTTTCTACCAAACAGTTCCAGTTTGGTTTCATCAGACCATAGGACATTCTCCCAAAACTCCTCTGGATCATCCAAATGCTCTCTAGCAAACTTCAGACGGGCCCGGACATGTACTAGCTTAAGCAGTGGGACACGTCTGGCACTGCAGGATCTGAGTCCATGGTGGCGTAGTGTGTTACTTATGGTAGGCCTTGTTACATTGGTCCCAGCTCTCTGCAGTTCATTCACTAGGTCCCCCCGCGTGGTTCTGGGATTTTTGCTCACCGTTCTTGTGATCATTCTGACCCCACGGGGTGGGATTTTGCGTGGAGCCCCAGATCGAGGGAGATTATCAGTGGTCTTGTATGTCTTCCATTTTCTAATTATTGCTCCCACTGTTGATTTCTTCACTCCAAGTTGGTTGGCTATTGCAGATTCAGTCTTCCCAGCCTGGTGCAGGGCTACAATTTTGTTTCTGGTGTCCTTTGACAGCTCTTTGGTCTTCACCATAGTGGAGTTTGGAGTCAGACTGTTTGAGGGTGTGCACAGGTGTCTTTTTATACTGATAACAAGTTTAAACAGGTGCCATTACTACAGGTAATGAGTGGAGGAAAGAGGAGACTCTTAAAGAAGAAGTTACAGGTCTGTGAGAGCCAGAAATCTTGATTGTTTGTTTCTGACCAAATACTTATTTTCCACCATAATATGCAAAAAAAATGATAAAAAAACAGACAATGTGATTTTCTGGATTTTTTTTTCTCAGTTTGTCTCCCATAGTTGAGGTCTACCTATGATGTAAATTACAGACGCCTCTCATCTTTTTAAGTGGTTGAACTTGCACTATTGCTGACTGACTAAATACTTTTTTGCCCCACTGTACCTTAGCTCCCCTTAGCCTATCAAAAAGCTCAGAAATCAGGGGCAGCGGGTACTTGTTCTTAACGGTGATGGCGTTAAGACCCCTGTAATCTATGCAAGGACGTAATTCTCCATTCTTCTGCACGAAGAAGAACCCTGCCCCTGCTGGTGACAATGACTTCCTAATGAACCCTCTTGCCAAATTCTCCTGGATGTATTGGGACATGGCCTCCGTTTCCGGAAGAGAGAGGGGATAGACACGTCCCCGAGGAGGTTCTGCTCCAGGCAAGAGATCTATAGGACAGTCATAGGGGCGGTGAGGCGGAAGGGTCTCCGCAGCCTTTTTGGAGAAGACGTCTGCATAGGACCAATAGTATTTGGGAAGAGAAGAGAGATTTGCGGGTATCTCAGTGGTGGAAACCTGAACGCACTCTTTCACACATCTGCCCTTACAGGATTCACTCCAACCCAATATCCTCCCAGAGGACCACTCAATATGTGGGGAGTGGAAACGGAGCCAGGTTATTCCCAGCAGAATCTCATCCATTCCCTCGGGAAGGACAAGAAGGGAAATTATCTCCTGGTGGGATGGGGACATAGCTAACGTGAAAGGGACAGTCTGGTGTGTGATCTGAGATGGAAGTGTCAACCCATTCACTACCCTAACAGTCACCGGTTTGGCGAGCATCACCAGAGGTATTGCATGGCGCAGAGCAAAAGCTGAGGAGATGAAATTCCCCTCAGCTCCAGAATCCACACAAAGCTCGACTGTTAGAGTAAGAGCCTAATATGATTGTCCCTTTGAAGGACAGCTTGGAGGAAAATGCCGCTGTGTCTAGTGAACCTCCTCCAAGGGTTACTAGACGCGATCGTTTACTCGACCGCCGTGGACATTTATTGGCATAATGTCCTTCTTGTTGGCAATTTCTGCAAACCATGGGTACTCGAGCGGTCCGAGACTTAGGTCCCGCTCGATAAACCTCTATGGCCTCATGGGAGTCGGATGCCTGAACGGAAGATTCCAGAGGTCTGGCGAAGGTGGGAGCCAGACGAAACCTCTGCCTACACTGGGCCCGCTCCAACCTCCGCTCGTTAAAACGGAGGTCGATGCGGGTAGATATAGAAATAAGCTCCTTCAGTGTGGCGGGAATCTCCCTGGTGGCCAAGGCGTCCTTCACATGGTCTGCCAGTCCTCTCCAGAACACTGGAATAAGGACTTTATCCGGCCATTCCAGCTCAGAGACCAGAGTCCGGAATTGCACGGCGAACTGGCTGACCATGGACGAACCCTGTATTGTTGCCAACAATTGGAGCGCGGTATCGTGGGTGACACGAGGTCCCAAAAAGACCTGTTTCAGAGCATCCAGGAAGAGAGGAGCACTCTGCGCCACACGATCATTGCGCTCCCATAGCGGCGTTGCCCACTCCAACACCCTGCCCGACAAAAGGGATAAAATAAATCCCACTTTCGCCCGTTCCGTAGGAAAACGTGCAGCCAGAAGCTCAAGATGTATGGAGCACTGACTCACGAATCCCCGACATAGCTTACTGTCACCAGCAAACTTGTCTGGAAGCGGGAGACAGGATAAAGTCGGAGCAGAGGTGGCAGAGGACAAACTGGCTGCAGCTACACTTGCAGCCTGAACAGCGACTGCGGTAACATCCACAGCTGAGGTTGTGCGCTCGAGAGCCGTCAACCTACCCTCCAGCTGCTGGATGTACCGCTGTAAACGCTGATCGTCCGCCATTTACCAGCCAGACCCTGGCGCTAGTATACTGTTAGGGCTGGCAGAATGCACCGAGTAAATATAGAGATGTTATTTGGTGCGTTCGCAGCCCGGGGTCCACCGTGCAGGAAAAGAACCTGCTGCTGGCAAACAGCGGCACAATATGGCGGTAGAAGCGAACTCTGTTGCTTCACAGAGTCGCTATAAGGAAAGGACTGTGTCCTGTTAAACTCCACAGGAATACACAGTAACTGCTGAGCAGATAGCAGCTTGTGGTCACGCAGTCCAGGAGGCAAACATACAATCTCCTCACCGGAGGAGCCGGTATTCTAGTGGCTTATTTCAGCCGGGGCCCTGTAACCAAACACACAATCTCCTCACCGGAGGTGCCGGTATTCTAGTGGCTTATTTCAGCCGGGTCCCTGAATACACACAAGCGTGACCACACTGGCGCAAAACTCATGTCATGCATTGATACTAGCGCATGGCCGTGCGGCCATGCGAGCCTTATATAGCTGCAAGTAAAAGACCTTCCTAGAAGGACCAATGAGAGACTGTCATACCTGAGCATGTGACCCTAGATCTCCACTGAGAGATCTTACCCTGGGCATGCTCAGTGTGTGAAAAGCAGGAGTTAGTCCTAGCAGCTATAGGACCTTCCTACCATGTGACCCTCGATCTCCACTGAGAGATCTTACTCAGGGCATGCTCAGAATGAGAAAAGCAGGACTTAGTCGCAGAAGCGTCTGCTCGCCGCTGCCCAGCACTGACTTCAATGGCAGAAGCAGGAAAGGCAGCAGTAACTCTTTGTACAGAGTGGGACTGAGCAAGACGCTTGGACTGACGTCCCCGCTGAGCAGGCTCAACTGCGGCAGGAGAGGAATGGGAGACCGCAGCGGAGATGGCCCGAGATTCCCCCTGTGCAGAGGCGGGAACTCGACCCCTAACAGGTGGTCCCTAAAAAAAAATGGTGTTGTAAAAATGAGAAATCGCTAGTCAAATTTTAACCCTTATAACTTCCTAGCAAAAAAAAATTTTGTTTCCAAAATTGTGCTGATGTAAAGTATACAAGTGGGAAATGTTATTTATTAAAGGGACACTGTCACCTGAATTTGGAGGGAACAATCTTCAGCCATGGAGGCGGGGTTTGGGGTTTTTTGATTCACCCTTTCCTTACCCGCTGGCTGCATGCTGGCTGCAATATTGGATTGAAGTTCATTCTCTGTCCTTCATAGTACATGCCTGCACAAGGCAAGATTACCTTGTGCAGGCATGTACTACGGAGGACAGAGAATGAACTTCAATCCAATATTGCAGCCAGCATGCAGCCAGCGGGTAAGGAAAGGGTGAATCAAAAACCCCAAAACCCCGCCTCCATGGCTGAAGATTGTTCCCTCCAAATTCAGGTGACAGTGTCCCTTTAACTATTTTGTGTCACATAACTCTCTGGTTTAACAGAATAAAAATTCAAAATGTGAAAATTGCGAAATTTTCAAAATTTTCTCCAAATTTCCGTTTGTATCACAAATAAACACAGAATTTATTGACCTAAATTTACCACTAACATGAAGCCCAATATGTCACGAAAAAACAATCTCAGAACCGCTAGAATCCATTGAAGCGTTCCTGAGTTATTACCTCATAAAGGGACACTGGTCAGAATTGCAAAAAACGGCAAGGTCTTTAAGGTCAAAATAGGCTGGGTCATGAAGGGGTTAATCCTCTGGGGATCATGTTTTCATCAATACAGTTCTCCCATATAGTTTGATCCCACCAGATACGTAATTCACTGAAGACAGTTTTTCAACTTCATGCATGTTTAATAAATCTGGGGGAGTATCCAGTTTTTGTCATCGATTGAAATAGATGCACTGCATGTGCTTTTCTAGATAGGTCAATTAGGGACTCCATGAAGATGAATTTATAGTGACTTTATAAAAAAAATAAACACCATGAAAAATATCATGAAAAAAAGCAACCTTAAAAAAATGTATAAGGAGTATGTCAAACTTATATTCGATGTTACTAAGTTACGCCCCTTCCTAGGTAAGCCCAGCCTTGGTTCACAAACCACATGACTCACCTGCGGGCGTGACAGTATTGCACAATAAAGCCAATCACAAGAGTGGTTAGGGCGTAAGGATAGATATTTAGACAATACATTTTAGGCGCCAGACCAAGGATTTGGCGTGTCCAATGTTGCACCTATTCTTAAAAGATAAGCTGCCGCCATAGCAATCTGGCAGCGGATCCTCTGTGCAAAGAGTAAAGGCACCGTCACACTCAGCAACTTTGCAACGAGAACGACAACAATCTGTGACGTTGCAGGAGCCTGGATAGCGATCTCGTTGTGTTTGACACGCAGCAGCGATCTGGATCCCGCTGTGCCATCGCTGGTCGGAGCTAGAAGTCCAGAACTTTATTTCGTCGCCAGGTCGGCGTGTATCGTCATGTTTGACATCAAAAGCAACGATGCCAGCAACATTTTACATGGAGCTAACAACCAGCGAGAACGATAAGTGAGTCGCCGTTACGTCACTGGATCGCTCCTGCATCGTTCTGGAGTTGCTGTGTTTGACGTCTCTACAGCGACCTAAACAGAGACGCTCCAGCGATCTAGTTTAGGTCGGCTCGTTGTCTATATCGCTGCAGCGTCGCAGAGTGTGACGGTACCTTAAGGCAAGATGTCTGCCAGCTGAACGATTGGCCGGAATATCATTTGGCTAAAGGTACCTTCACACATAACGATTTCGTTAATGATATCGTTGCTTTATTTCGTCGCTGGATCACCCGCTGACATCGCTGAATCGGCGTGTGACGCCGATTCAGCGATGTCTTCACTGGTAACCAGGGTAAACATCGGGTTACTAAGTGCAGGGCCACGCTTAGTAACCCGATGTTTACCCTGGTTACCATTGTAAAAGTAAAAAAAAAACAAACAGTACATACTTACATTGCTGTCACGTCCCTCAGCGTCAGCGCCGGCCATAAAGCAGAGCACAGCAGGGACGTCACCGCTCTGCTTTCCGGCCAGCGCTTACACAGTGCAGGGAAGCTGACGCTAGGGGACGCGACAAGAATGTAAGTATGTAGTGTTTTTTTTTTACTTTTACAATGGTAACCAGGGTAAACATCGGGTTACTAAGCGCGGCGCTTAGTAACCCGATGTTTACCCTGGTTACCCGGGGACTTCGGCATCGTTGGTCACACAGACAGCTCTCCAGCGACCACACAACGACTTACCAACGATCACGGCCAGGTCGTATCGCTGGTCGTGATCGTTGGTAAATCGTTAAGTGTAACGGTACCTTAACAGTTGTCTATTGTGTATGGAGCCTCGAAGCTAAACTGGTGTTAACTTGGCACCAGTAGATGAATGTATCCTGCAGTGCAGAAAAGGAGCTGAATTTTTGGTGTTCTCTTAGCATCAGCCTTCTGGTGAAAGCAGAAAACACCCACGGTACCTGTGTACTGTAATGAAACACCTGAGAAATCAGTGATTCTACACCCAAAATAATACTCAGAGTTGAATAAAATGGGTACATTTACATTTGTAAAATGCAGGAGAAAATCGCGCTGGTAAAACCCCAAATTCGTCTTTGAGCCAATTAAACAATATTCAGAAGGAAGGCACAGGAACTGGTGTGTGTAGGTGTAGTGCCTACCACAATGTGCATACTCAAATGGTGAAGCGTGTCCCAGAACCAAATACACGCTTATACCTTCTCTGTACATAAAACTAAAAGGGGGCCACTAATACTAATGAGTGGAGTGAACTAGATGAACTAAAGGTAAATACCTATGTGAATCCAGATCAGTCACCCGTCGTTCTATCCGGGAGTCTTCAGTAACGCTGCATGATAAAGATGGAATCTTTGACGGTAAGAGTTCCGGAGAGCTGCCCCGGCCGGTGGCAGCTGCTCCGAGTACCGAAGTCAAAGAGGGGATGGAGATGCACCATTTCAGGCCGGCAGCGCCGTAATGTGCGATCAGTGTGCACGGCGCGTCTAGGACCTGTGTGACGTGGTGAATCAGGTGACCGTCCCACGTGACTAAGGAGTTCAGTACGAATCGCGGTAAGGACCAGAACAAACCGACGCGTTTCGAAAACAACTGTTTTCTTCCTCAGGGCTGGTCCTTCCCTTGTTTCCAGGTCATTTTATAGCTTCCGCGATCCAATTATGCTAATGAAGCCAAACAATTCCACTCCACAGTTCAATCCTCTAGGGGTCAGTGTACCTAAAAGGCCGGGGACACACACAACGTATTTAAAAACGGTCCGTTTTTGACGGACGAGAATCGCACAAATTTTTACAAAACAGTGATCCGTGTGCAGTGCGAGGATGCGATTTTCTCGCGTCAAATGATCCGTTTGACATCCGTGTGACATCCGTATGGCGAGTTTTTCTCGCAGGCTTGCAAAATGGACATATAACGGTTTTTCCACCTGAAAAAATTTAAATCATCACCAAGAACATTATTTAATGGCCCTAAACACAGGTGCCACCCACCAATCTATGCAGTAGAGTCCCTGCTTGTGTTGGTGCACTTCGGATTGATGAGCAACATGTCTGATCGACTGACTTTCAACACCACAGAGCGTGTGCTTTTCAACTGGGTACTTTCCCAACGTTTTGGCCAGCCATACCCAGTTATTGTAGATCCGAGGAGGCGGAGACGGATGTGGGTACATCCACTTATCAAGCAACGGATCACTAAAGGCCATTTCAGCCGTCTGTATGCTGCTCTGAGGACTAATCCGGACAAGTTCTTCAACTATTGTCGGATGAGGATTCAAACCTTTGACATTTTGTTGGAGATTTTGCGTCCAGGGATCACGAAGAAGGACACCAGGATGCGCAAATCGATTTCAGCTGAGGAGCGCCTTATCCTTACCTTGCGGTATGCCTTAATACTAATTGACCCAATCTGTTACACATTTTTTGGTCGCTACCCTTTATTCAAATTAGATACTTAAATGGTTAAGTAACTTCAACATCATTTGTCCTTCTTTTATTAACTTAAATTTTTGCAAAGATCAAAGCCATTGCATCTCCTTTTTTTTTTTTTTAAAGGGTTTTATTGCCCCATATAACCCTGTATTGTGTTAATTTTATATTTGAAAACAATATTCTTTTGTCTTTTAGCTTCCTTGCCACTGGCCTATCATATGCGGCTCTGCATTTAGAGTTTTTATTGGGAAAATCTACAATTTCTGGGATTGTGCGGGATACATGCACGGAAATCTGGAGAAGACTCCATCAAGAGGTGATGGCTGAACCCAAAATTGCAGACTGGTTACGTATTGCTCAAGGATTTCAGGACACATGCCAGTTTCCGCACTGTATTGGGGCTCTTGACGGAAAGCACATCCGTGTGCGTAAGCTGCCAGGTTCAGGGACCCAATTCTATAATTATAAACAGTTTTTCTCTGTAGTGCTGTTGGCCCTAGTCGACAGCAACTACAGGTTTATAATTGTAGATATTGGGGCCTATGGGAGAACTGGAGACTCTAGAGTCTTCAGTTCTTCCATTATGGGTCGGCGGCTGCGCAACAATGAATTGGATCTCCCACCCCCAAGTCACATACCAGGGGCTAATTTGGATGCGGTCCCTTACATGATGGTTGCAGATGAGGCCTTTCAATTATCAAGGAACGTCATGAGACCCTATCCACGGAGAGGCCTGTACTACCGGCGCAGAATCTTTAATTTGCGTCTTTCCCGTGCCCGCCGTCTGGTCGAGTGTTCATTTGGCATTCTCAGTGCAAAATGACGGGTCCTTCAGTCTGTAATCCAACTGAGTGAAGGCAATGTAAATGGCGTGATTAAAGTTAGTGCAGATATAAATTGCGGGTGTTGCTGCAAGTTGCGATCATGTGTATGAGCTAACACTTGATGTGGAGGGTAGAAGGGCATCAAGTCCTGGGTACTAGATTGACCCATTTGGTCAGAAACCCCAATATGGCCATGTCGAGCAGACACATGTTGGGACCAGCCTCCAAACATGTGTCTGTTCAAGTGGTCAGATTGGGGATGTGCTGCAAAATCATAACTACCCGTTTTGGGCTTGTTGTGTGGTTTGTGCAGGCTGTTGTTGGGGAGCTAGAGGTTGCGGGGGTGGTGCTGACACAGTTTGTGATTGGTCCTGTGGAAGGTCTTGCACCGCCAGAAGGTTTGTAGATGACATTTGCCACTGTTCCAGATAATTAAAGATATTAGTGGGGTTGTTTGGGGGTGTTGCCGCATCTAGCAAAATTTGGATGCAACCTCTGGTCCGCAGCCTGAGCGAGCGGGGAATGGGCCGTAAATAGCGAGCAAGACTGCGGAAGTAAGCTTCCTCCCCATCGTCATTGGCAGCTCGGGACAGATAGTCCAACACCCCGGTATCAACTTGCCTCCTGGTGCCAATGTTCAAAGCCACCCTTCTGCGACGACCACGGTTTGGTCTGGTAGTAGGCTGTGGTGATGTATCCAGAGCCAATG
Source organism: Ranitomeya imitator (assembly GCF_032444005.1). Taxonomy (NCBI): domain Eukaryota; kingdom Metazoa; phylum Chordata; class Amphibia; order Anura; family Dendrobatidae; genus Ranitomeya; species Ranitomeya imitator. Next base: position 285,302,234 of record NC_091284.1, read on the forward strand.
TTGGACTGCTGCTCTGGCCTCCTTCATCAACCTCAGGATTTGCCTCCTGTGGAGCGGAAAACGCTGCTGCTGGTTGTGGTGGTGGGTGGTTGCTGCCTGCTGCTTGCCCAGATGGTCCAGCCATTTCTGCATCTTCAGCAACAGGGTCAATCAGCAACTCTGAGTCAGATCCAGTCTCTCTTTCAGTCAGATTTGACTCTGTTCTGTATTTCACAAAAGATTATTTATATTAAAAAATACCTACATATTCACATCATAAGATGTGTAAAATATTTGTAGACATGCATGCACTTACGGTCGTAGCTCCATCACCGGGGCAAGAAAATTTAGACGGTCATAATAAAGGTATTTCCTTTTTTGGGGGGCTGCATCACCACTCCGACCAGAAAGTTGTCGTTCACGGCGGTATTTGGTCCCGGCAACTCCGCCAGCGTCTATTTACATCGACTGCAAATATACAAAATATTTGATATAAATATCACACACAAACAGTTACAGGGTTTGCAATAACACATGGGCCCAGGAGGCTAGGGGGACATAAAATTCCTTTGGCCCTATATTAACGGACTATAGCTAAAATAATTTCAATCCATATTTGTGTCTCTTGGTAATGATTTTGCATCTTCAACCAAGAGCATGGATGATTTACTCCCATCATAAAAAAAACACATATGATGGTTTCAGGCTTATTTTTTTATCATGAAAAATCAAATAAGAAACATCATTTTTTGGTGAAGAATGGTACTTACATATTTCTTGCTGAACCTCTTGAGGTCGCTCATCAAAATCAGGGAACATGTGGCGACATATTGCCCTCCATGCTGCGTCTTTACGTGCACGGTCCGCATAATGTGCGTCGCGTTGGTCCCATAATTCGGGCCTTTCATGGACCAGAGCAATGAGCATCTCCACATTAATATGCCAGGCCATGCTGCTACAACAGAACACTCCGTGGAGGCGTGCTTCCTGGTTTGCAATCCAGCGTGGGCCAGAAATTAGCATGCCAAAGCTTCCTGATAATGGATGATTCAATTTCCTGTCACCTGGAGAAGTCTTCCGTATTTCTCGCAATGCACACGCATGGTCCGTATGTAATCCGATTTTTTCTCGCACCCATAGACTTGCATTGGCGATTCTCGGCCGAGATACGCTGACAATCGCAGCATGCTGCGATTTCCCTCGGATCCGGAATACGGCCGAGAAAATATCGGATGATGGGAGCTGCCCCATAGATTAACATTGGGACGAGTGCTATGCGATTTTTTAGCGCACTGCACTCGTCCGTAATACGGTCTAGTGTGACCCCGGCCATAGGAAGATCCACTTGCTTTCAGTTCTAGACATGGATTTGATATAATTCCCCCCTCTCCAATGTGGATGTACAGTTTCAATACCAAAAGCTTCCATTGTTTGGACGATTCCTCCATGTAACTCAATAAAATGTTTGGAAAGTGGGTGACCGATAAATTTTTTCTTTATATTACATATGTGCTCATTTAATCTAATTTTCAGGGGCCTTTTCGTGCGCCCGACATACATTTTCTTACAAGGACACGATGATATAAATGACTCCAGTTGTAGAGCAAGTTATAAAGTCATTTATCCTATAATTAGAATCCCCTTTTTCTATACTCGTAATATTATGAGTGTTAATTTGCTTACACATGTTGCATCTGCGACATGGGAAGAAACCTCTTAGTGCGTTATGAAAAAAGGAAATGTTAGCGGGGGGAGATTTGTTCTGAATTGTAGGGGCAACCATATTCCCCAGGTTCACCGCCTTCTTATATATAAATCTGGGACCAGTAGGTATCCTATCTCCAATAATCTTGTCGTCCTTTAACCCCTTTCTGCCATTAGACGTACTATTGCGTCCATGTGGGGTGGGCTTTACTTCCCAAGGACGCAATAGTACGTCATATGCGATCGGCAGCGCTCACGGGGGGAGCGCCGCCGATCGCGGCCGGGTGTCAGCTGTTTATCGCAGCTGACATCCGGCACTATGTGCCAGGAGCGGTCACGGACCGCCCCCGGCACATTAACCCCCGGCACACCGCGATCAAAGATGATCACGATGTGCCGGCGGTACAGGGAAGCACCGCGCAGGGAGGGGGCTCCCTGCGGGCTTCCCTGAGCCCCCCGCAGCAACGCGATGTGATCGCGTTGCTGCGAGGGTCTCACCTCCCTCCCTGCTCCCTCCAGCCCCGGATCCAAGATGGCCGCGGATCCGGGTCCTGCAGGGAGGGAGGTGGCTTCACAGAGCCTGCTCAGAGCAGGCACTGTGAAGCAGCCTGCACTCCTATCAGATCAGTGATCTGACAGAGTGCTGTGCAAACTGTCAGATCACTGATCTGTGATGTCCCCCCCTGGGACAAAGTAAAAAAGTAAAAAAAAAAAATTTCAAATGTGTAAAAAAAAATTAAAAAAAATATTCCAAAATAATGAAAAAAAAAATAAAAATATTATTCCCATAAATACATTTCTTTATCTAAATTTAAAAAAAAAAACAATAAAAGTACACATATTTAGTATCGCCGCGTCCGTAACGGCCCGACCTATAAAACTGGCCCACTAGTTAACCCCTTCAGTAAACACCGTAAGAAAAAAAAAAAAAAAAACGAGGCAAAAAACAACGCTTTATTATCATACCGCCGAACAAAAAGTGGAATAACACGCGATCAAAAAGACAGATATAACTAACCATGGTACCGCTGAAAACGTCATCTTGTCCCGCAAAAAACGAGCCGCCATACAGCATCATCAGCAAAAAAATAAAAAAGTTATAGTCCTGAGAATAAAGCGATGCAAAAATAATTATTTTTTCTATAAAATAGTTTTTATCGTATAAAAGCGCCAAAACATAAAAAAATGATATAAATGAGGTGTCGCTGTAATCGTACTGACCCGAAGAATAAAACTGCTTCATCAATTTTACCAAACGCGGAACGGTATAAACGCCTCCCCCAAAAGAAATTCATGAATAGCTGGTTTTTGGTCATTCTGCCTCACAAAAATCGGAATAAAAAGCGATCAAAAAATGTCACGTGCCCGAAAATGTTACCAATAAAAACATCAACTCATCCCGCAAAAACCAAGACCTCACATGACTCTGTGGACCAGAATATAGAAAAATTATAGCTCTCAAAATGTGGTAACGCAAAAAATATTTTTTGCAATAAAAAGCGTCTTTCAGTGTGTGACGGCTGCCAATCATAAAAATCCGCTAAAAAACCCGCTATAAAAGTAAATCAAACCCCCCTTCATCACCCCCTTAGTTAGGGAAAAATTAAAAAAATGTATTTATTTCCATTTTCCCATTAGGGCTAGGGTTAGTTAGGGCTAGGGTTAGGGCTAGGGTTAGGGCTAGGGTTAGGGCTAGGGCTAGGGCTAGGGTTAGGGCTAGGGTTAGGGCTAGGGTTAGGGTTAGGGCTAGGGTTAGGGCTAGGGTTAGGGCTAGGGTTAGGGCTAGGGTTAGGATTAGGGTTAGGGCTAGGGTTAGGGCTAGGGCTACAGTTTGGGTTGGGGCTAAAGTTACAGTTAGGGTTTAGATTACATTTACGGTTGGGAATAGGGTTGGGATTAGGGTTAGGGGTGTGTCAGGGTTAGAGGTGTGGTTAGGGTTACTGTTGGGATTAGGGTTAGGGATGTGTTTGGATTAGGGTTTCAGTTATAATTGGGGGGTTTCCACTGTTTAGGCACATCAGGGGCTCTCCAAACGCGACATGGCGTCCGATCTCAATTCCAGCCAATTCTGCGTTGAAAAAGTAAAACAGTGCTTCTTCCCTTCCGAGCTCTCCCGTGTGCCCAAACAGGGGTTTACCCCAACATATGGGGTATCAGCGTACTCAGGACAAATAGGACAACAACTTTTGGGGTCCAATTTCTCCTGCTACCCTTGGGAAAATACAAAACTCGGGGCTAAAACATATTTTTTGTGGGAAAAAAAAGATTTTTTATTTTCACGGCTCTGCGTTATAAACTGTAGTGAAACACTTGGGGGTTCAAAGTTCTCACAACACATCTAGATTAGTTCCCTGGGGGGTCTAGTTTCCAATATGGGGTCACTTGTTGGGGGGTTTCTACTGTTTAGGTACATTAGGGGTTCTGCAAACGCAATGTGACGTCTGCAGACCATTCCATCTAAGTCTGCATTCCAAATGGCGCTCCTTCTCTTCCGAGCTCTGCCATGCGCTCAAACGTTGGTTTCCCCCAACATACGGGGTATCAGCGTACTCAGGACAAATTGGACAACAACTTTTGGGGTCGAATTTCTCCTCTTACCCTCGGGAAAATACAAAACTGGGGGCTAAAAAATAATTTTGGGGGGAAAGATTTTTTTTTTTAATTTTCACGGCTCTGCGTTACAAACTGTAGTGAAACACTTGGGGGTTCAAAGCTATCACAACACATCTAGATGAGTTCCTTAGGGGGTCTAGTTTCCAAAATGGTGTCACTTGTGGGAGGTTTCTACTGTTTAGGTACATTAGGGGCTCTGCAAATGCAATGTGACACCTGCAGACCATTCCATCTAAGTCCTCATTCCAAATGGAGCTCCTTCCCTTCCGAGCCCTCCCATGCGCCCAAACAGTGGTTTCCCCCCACATATGGGGTATCAGCGCACTCAGGACAAATTGGACAACAAATTGTGGGGTTGAATTTCTCCTTTTACCCTCGGGAAAATACAAAACTGGGGGCTAAAAAATAATTTTTGTGGGAAAAAATTTTTGTTTTATTTTTACGGCTCTCCATTATAAACTTCTGTGAAGCCCTTGGTGGGTCAAAGCGCTCAGCACACATCTAGATAAGTTCCTAAGGGGGTCTACTTTCCAAAATGGTGTCACTTGTGGGGGGTTTCTACTGTTTAGGTACATTAGGGGCTCTGCAAACGCAATGTGACACCTGCAGACCATTCCATCTAAGTCTGCATTCAAATGGCACTCCTTCCCTTCTGAGCCCTCCCATGTGCCCAAACAGTGGTTCCCCCCACATATGGTGTATCATCGCACTCAGGACAAATTGGGCAACAAATTTTGGGGTCCAATTTCTCCTGTTACCCTCAGGAAAATACAAAACTGGGGGCTAAAAAAATAATTTTTGTGGGAAAAAAATTTTGTTTTATTTTTACGGCTCTGCATTATAAACTTCTGTGAAGCACTTGGTGGGTCAAAGTGCTCACCACACCTCTAGATAAGTTCCTTAGGGGGTCTACTTTCCAAAATGGTGTCATTTGTGGGGGGTTTCAATGTTTAGGCACATCAGTGGCTCTTCAAACGCAACATGGCGTCCCATCTCAATTCCTGTCAATTTTGCTTTGAAAAGTCAAACGGCGCTCCTTCCCTTCCGAGCTCTCCCATCCACCCAAACAGTGGTTTACCCCCACATATGGGGTATCCGCGTACTCAGGACAAATTGTACAACAACTTTTGGGGTCCAATTTCTTCTCTTACCCTTGGGAAAATAAAAAATTGGGGGCAAAAAGATAATTTTTGTGAAAAAATATGATTTTTTATTTTTACGGTTCTACATTATAAACTTCTGTGAAGCACTTGGTGGGTCAAAGTGCTCACCACACCTCTAGATAAGTTCCTTAGGGGGTCTACTTTCCAAAATGGTGTCACTTGTGGGGGGTTTCAATGTTTAGGCACATCAGTGGCTCTTCAAACGCAACATGACGTCCCATCTCAATTCCTGTCAATTTTGCATTGAAAAGTCAAACGGCGCTCCTTCCCTTCCGAGCTCTCCCATCCGCCCAAACAGTGGTTTACCCCCACATATGGGCTATCAGCGTACTCAGGACAAATTGTACAACAACTTTTGGGGTCCAATTTCTTCTCTTACCCTTGGGAAAATAAAAAATTGGGGGCGAAAAGATAATTTTTGTGAAAAAATATGATTTTTTATTTTTACGGTTCTACATTATAAACTTCTGTGAAGCACTTGTTGGGTCAAAGTGCTCACCACACCTCTAGATAAGTTCCTTAGGGGGTCTACTTTCCAAAATGGTGTCACTTGTGGGGGGTTTCAATGTTTAGCCACATCAGGGGCTCTCCAAACGAAACATGGCGTCCCATCTCAATTCCAGTCAATTTTGCATTGAAAAGTCAAATGGCACTCCTTCGCTTCCGAGCTCTGCCATGCGCCCAAACAGTGGTTTACCCCCACATGTGGGGTATTGGCATACTCAGGACAAATTGTACAACAATGTTTGGGGTCCATTTTCTCCTGTTACCCTTGGTAAAATAAAACAAATTGGAGCTGAATTACATTTTTTGTGAAAAAAAGTTAAATGTTCATTTTTATTTAAACATTCAAAAAATTCGTGTGAAGCACCAGAAGGGTTAATAAACTTCTTGAATATGGTTTTGAGCACCTTGAGGGGTGTAGTTTTTAGAATGGTGTCACACTTGGGTATTTTCTATCATATAGACCCCTCAAAATGACTTCAAATGAGATGTGGTCCCTAAAATAAAATGGTGTTGTAGAAATGAGAAATTGCTGGTCAACTTTTAACCCTTATAACTCCCTAACAAAAAAAAATTTTGGTTCCAAAATTGTGCTGATGTAAAGTAGACATGTGGGAAATGTTACTTATTAAGTATTTTGTGTGACACATCTCTGTGATTTAATTGCATAAAAATTCAAAGTTGGAAAATTGCGAAATTTTCATAATTTTCGCCAAATTTCCGTTTTTTTCACAAATAAACGCAGGTACTATCAAATAATTTTTACCATTGTCATGAAGTACAATATGTCACGAGAAAACAATGTCAGAATCACCAGGATCCATTGAAGCGTTCCAGAGTTATAACCTCATAAAGGGACAGTGGTCAGAATTGTAAAAATTGGCCCGGTCATTAACGTGCAAACCACCCTTGGGGGTAAAGGGGTTAAGAGATGCCAATGTTTATTGACTATTTTACGTAGAAAATGCGAATTGGTATTATATTGAGTGATTATGGGGATGGCTTCGTTATTTGCCTTCTGTACTCCAGTGGGATTAATCAAATCCTGGCGTGATTTAACCCCTTCATGACCTTGGGATTTTTCATTTTTCTGTGTTCGTTTTTCACTCCCCTCCTTCCCAGAGCCATAACTTTTTTATTTTTCCGTCAAATTGGCCATGTGAGGGCTTATTTTTTGCGGGACGAGTTGTACTTTTGAATGACATCATTGGTTTTAGCATGTCGTGTACTAGAAAACGGGAAAAAAATTCCAAGTGCGGTGAAATTGCAAAAAAAAAGTGCAATCCCACACTTGTTTTTTGTTTGGCTTTTTTGCTAGGTTCACTAAATGCTAAAACCGACTTGACATTATGATCCACGAGTTCGTAGACACCTAACATGACTAGGTTATTTTTTATCTAAGTGGTGAAAAAAAATTCCAAACTTTGCTAAAAAAAAAAAAAAAAAAAAAAAAATTGCGCCATTTTCCGATACCCGTAGCGTCTCCATTTTTCGTGATCTGGGGTCGGTTGAGGGCTTATTTTATTTATTTTTAGGTAATAAAATTAATAATAAGAAAGGGAAAACGAGGAATTTAAATGCACCACAAACTCGGAACACTACTAACATTAGACACCCTTTTTTTCAAGTGGGTACAAAAAAACATGCAAGACTGGCTGTGTTCTACTACCTACCCAAGGTGCACAAAAACCAGACCAACCCACCAGGTAGACCAATCATATCTGGTATCCAGTGTTTAACTACAAACTTGTCAAGATATGTGGACTGCAAAAAATTGTACCAACATTACCATCTTACTTAAAAAACAGTGCCCATATTTTAAAATTATTGCAGAATATACAGTGGCAAGACCACTTTATACTTGGCACATTGGATATTACTTCTCTATATACTATTATAGATCACAACAAAGGGTGCAATACTGCTAAATATTTCTTGAACCAGTCTTCTATGATTCCTAGTGAACAGATTGAATTTTTATATGACTCCATGCAATTTATTTTAAGTCATAATTATTTTGTATACAATAAGGACTACTACTCCCAGCAGTGGGGTACTGCTATGGAGACCAGGTTCGCACCGAGTTACGCTAACCTCTATGTGGGTGGGTGGGAAGAGAGTACCATCTACCCTGGGGGGCAACTTAGGGCGGACCTGGTCCTCTGGCAGCGTTTTATCGATGATATTGTTTTTATCTGGTCAGATGGACCTAATACTCTTAATAGTTTTTTAAGTAATTTAAATAAAAACAAATTCTTTTTAAAATTTACTGCTAATACTAGTACTGATGCCATCAATTTTTTAGATTTACACATTTTTATTGATAACGGTGCAATACAAACTCGGACTTTTTATAAGCCAACAGATACCAATAGTTTTATCCCCCTGGACAGCTGTCATCTCCCCATAAGGTTACTCAATATACCCAAAAGCCAATTCATGCGAATACATCGGAACTGCTCAAGAATTGAAGACTTTAGCATTGAGGCTGAAGCACTGACAAACAAATTCGCACAGAAGGGTTATAAACAGGACAGTCTGAATACAGCCAAAAATAATGCCCTCATTAAATCACGCCAGGATTTGATTAATCCCACTGGAGTACAGAAGGCAAATAACGAAGCCATCCCCATAATCACTCAATATAATACCAATTCGTATTTGCTACGTAAAATAGTCAATAAACATTGGCATCTCTTAAAGGACGACAAGATTATTGGAGATAGGATACCTACTGGTCCCAGATTTATATATAAGAAGGCGGTGAACCTGGGGAATATGGTTGCCCCTACAATTCAGAACAAATCTCCCCCGCTAACATTTCCTTTTTTCATAACGCACTAAGAGGTTTCTTCCCATGTCGCAGATGCAACATGTGTAAGCAAATTAACACTCATAATATTACGAGTATAGAAAAAGGGGATTCTAATTATAGGATAAATGACTTTATAACTTGCTCTACAACTGGAGTCATTTATATCATCAAGTGTCCTTGTAAGAAATTGTATGTCGGGCGCACGAAAAGGCCCCTGAAAATTAGATTAAATGAGCACATACGTAATATAAAGAAAAAATTTATCGGTCACCCACTTTCCAAACATTTTATTGAGGTACATGGAGGAATCGTCCAAACAATGGAAGCTTTTGGTATTGAAACTGTACATCCACATTGGAGAGGGGGGAATTATATCAAATCCATGTCTAGAACTGAAAGCAAGTGGATCTTCCTATTAGATACACTGACCCCTAGAGGATTGAACTGTGGAGTGGAATTGTTTGGCTTTCATTAGCATAATTGGATCGCGGAAGCTATAAAAAGGACCTGGAAACAAGGGAAGGACCAGCCCTGAGGAAGAAAACAGTTGTTTTCGAAACGCGTCGGTTTGTTCTGGTCCTTACCGCGATTCGTACTGAACTCCTTAGTCACGTGGGACGGTCACCTGATTCACCACGTCACACAGGTCCTAGACGCGCCGTGCACACTGATCGCATATTACGGCGCTGCCGGCCTGAGACGGTGCATCTCCGTCCCCTCTTGGACTTCGGTACTCGGAGCAGCTGCCACCGGCCGGGGCAGCTCTCCAGAACTCTTACCGTCAAAGATTCCATCTTTATCATGCAGCGTTACTGAAGACTCCCGGATAGAACGACGGGTGACTGATCTGGATTCACATAGGTATTTACCTTTAGTTCATCTAGTTCACTCCACTCATTAGTATTAGTGGCCCCCTTTTAATTTTATGTACAGAGAAGGTATAAGCGTGTATTTGGTTCTGGGACACGCTTCACCATTTGAGTATGCACATTGTGGTAGGCACTACACCTACACACACCAGTTCCTGTGCCTTCCTTCTGAATATTGTTTAATTGGCTCAAAGACGAATTTGGGGTTTTACCAGCGCGATTTTCTCCTGCATTTTATTTTATTCTCTACAATTTTGTGGTGATTGTTTAAATCTGCTGCAGGTAATTTTACACCCAATACCCCCAGCGCCGCTTCATATTTTATATATAGACATTTACATTTGTAATGTATTTCTTTATTCCATCACATTTTGCCATTGTAGTCAATATCGTTAAATGCTTTGTACATACGAAGTTTGTATTTTTTATTATTTTTGCAACCGATCTTAAGACCAGTAACAGACATTCTGCAATAGACTAGTTCAATATTGGTTGATATTGCGCAGCAGTTAGTCAATTGGACATCAATAAACTGTACTGTGGAGTAATTAAGCATTATTCACATCCATATTCTGCATCGGAGATTCTAAACCAGAATTTTGATTTTTCTTTCCTCCTTGCTGCTTCTTTTGCTTTTTTGTAAGTTCTTCGTCAATTGGAGCTGGTTTGACAAATTTGATTATTTCTTTCAGTCCTGCGAAAAAAAAAAAACTTTATTAATATTAACTGGTAGAAAACAGAATAGGATTAATTTTCTAATTCTACTTAATTTCCATAAAAAAAAAAAAAAAGTCTTGCATGCCCTGCACATTTATTTTGCGTTGTAGACATGATCCATAAGGGGCCTTGGCCCATTGGTAAATGGGTGGAATTGGGAAGTGGCCTAAATTGTTATCCTATGTGCTCAAACTGCACCACAAGTTTGCATGATCTAGTGTACAATAGTAAGCCAACATTAGACAATGTAAGCCACTTTGATAAATCTGGCACTTTTCACAACGGTTTCACAATAGTCTGAGTTTGCAAGGTTTAAAAGGTAGACAAGTTTAAGATGGATTTACACAGAAGGTATAATTTCACAATGATCTTTCGGAGTGAACAGGCTGCAGATCACCCAATCAACAAGCAAACCTCTTTGTGATCAGGTGATGTGATTATTTGTGCAGCACAAAATATCAAATGTTTTCAGTGAGTCCTGTTTACCCAAGAACCAAGTTCGTACAGTGTATATAGTTTACCATGGTCTGCCTGTGTAACCAAGCTATTTAAGTTAACCACTTCAGAAATTTTGACATAAGTTTACGTCATGCTCAGGAAAGAGTTTCAGCAAATTGACGTAAGTTTACGTGGGATGCTCAACTACGATCATTGTGATTGGCTGTTGAATTCTGATTTCAAAGTTTCGGCAAATGAAATTGCATGAAACATTGAAGTTGAGCTATGATCGGAGCAATAACAGCACCGATCATAGGCTGGAAGCTAGGCAATGGGGGCATCAGCGGACCCAGTGCTGATTGGTGCAATCGAATGATGGTGTCCTCATTCCGGCTTGGAGACATGTGCAGAGCAGTCACTGTCATTCTGCTGTGGATCTGCTGGGTCTTGTGGTGCCACAGATGATATTAACCTATGCCATTACTTCTGCTGCTGACCAAAGAGCTGAAGAACAAAAGACCTTCCTGACCCGTTCCCTGCTTTTTTCCAACTCACCCCAATCCATCTCTTACTCCTTTCCCTCCTGCACCCCCCCTGTCCCTAACCCCATCCCCAGCCCCCCTTGTGCTACCAAGCAATGATCAGTACTTGAGACCCCAATTTTTGGCAGCTTTTTTTCTTTTGCCCCACCTCCCCGCATGCAGCTTACACAGTAGTGTTCAAAATAATAGCAGTGTGTTCAAAAACATGAGTTAATCACAAAATCTTTATACTACTTTTTATTTCCATGCATTGGGAACATTGCACACTGTTTTCTAATTTAAAACATGAAGAAAAATGTATCATATTTTTCGGAGTATAAGACGCACGGCACCATAAGACGCACACCTAGGTTTTAGAGTAAATAAGGAAAAAAATAAGCAAAAAATGTGGTAATTTCTGTACTTCATATCCCCTATCCTGATATATATGGTCCCCATATCCCCTATCCTGATAAATACGGCCAACCTCATTCACACCTTGGTATGCATGGCACCCTCACACCAATCCTGGTCTGCATGGCCTCCACATCACAAATCTGGTGTGTATGGCCCCTCATCCCTATCCTGGTGTGCATAGCCCCCTTGTAGTGCCTGCATCTCTGCCTGCAGTCCCTCTCTCCCTGCAGAGACACCAGCATACTCACCGTCGAGGCTCCCGACCTGTTCCTTCCGGGTCTGCTGAGGTGCGTGCACTTCTGACAGGTCTCCAGGCACTGTGTTTAAGACGTGTGCACGCGCGCGCGCACGTACACACACACACACACACACACCCTCTTTCTGAAAGGGGTCGCGCGCGTTCCTCTAAAGTGTCCCCAGCCAATAGCTGGAGGTCACTTACTATTTAAAGCGCCTCCATGGAGGTGTCTGTGCAATGCTGTGAGTTTGACCCTAAAACTTGTCAGTTCTCAGGTCCCAGTGTAGGCATTTAGTCTGCCACACCCGCCAGTGCTCACCTCAACGGCAGCCGAACCGGTTGCACCTTCCAGTACTCACCTCAATGGCAGCCCAACCAGTTGCACCCATAATTGCACACCTCAACGACAGCTGAGCCTGCTGCACCCACTTGAGCTTGTTTGTTCCTCAGCCTGTCTTGTCTGCACCTGTGGTTCCTGTCACCTTCTCTGCCTGTCTGCATCTGTTGGACATTCCCCCAACAAACCTTATTCTACCCCTTCTACAAACAGGGTCTCCATGCATGTGTTGTGAAAGTGAAACAGCTGTGACACAAGCAGCTGCGGTGCCGCACAGCTGATCAACAGGAGCGATCCAGGTAATCGGCTTCCCTCTGCAGCTTAGTCAGTAAGCACTATAGGCTTGCCGAATAAGGAGGGACCCGAACAGATTCGCTCATCTCTAATAGGAATGTCTCTTTCTTGACCAAACTACATGGTTAAGGCAGCAACCCCACCGTTGTACGAGCTACAGCTACAAAGGTCTATTATCAGCAGGGAGAGGTGAATTAGATATATACAATAAAGTATAACTATTCGTGATAACACTAAAATAATAAACCTAGAATCAATGACAACTAGAGACCACCCTAACACACATATATAAATAACCAGTGCTCATATAAAAAAGTTCAATCTCACGCATATGTCTTCATGAGATATATACAGTCATGGCCAAATGTATTGACACCCCTGCAATTCTGTCAGATAATACTCAGTTTCTTCCTGAAAATTATTGCAAACACAAATTATTTGGTATTATTATCTTCATTTAATTTGTCTTAAATGAAAAAGCACAAAAGAGAATGAAGCAAAAAGCAAAACATTGATCATTTCACACAAAACTCCAAAAATGGGCCAGACAAAAGTATTGGCACCCTCAGCCTAATACTTGGTTGCACAACCTTTAGTCAAAAAAACTGCGACCAACCGCATCCGGTAACCATCAATGAGTCTCTTACAATGCTCTGCTGGAATTTTAGACCATTCTTCTTTGGCAAACTGCTCCAGGTCCCTGATATTTGAAGGGTGCCTTCTCCAAACTGCCAATTTTAGATCTCTCCACAGGTGTTCTATGGGATTCAAGTCTGGACTCATTGCTGGCCACCTTAGAAGTCTCCAGTGCTTTCTCTCAAACCATTTTCTAGTGCTTTTTGAAGTGTGTTTTGGGTCATTATCCTGCTGGAAGACCCATGACCTCTGAGGGAGACCCAGCTTTCTCACACTGGGCCCTGCATTATGCTGCAAAATTTGTTGGTAGTCTTCAGACTTCATAATGCCATGCACACGGTCAAGCAGTCCAGTGCCAGAGGCAGCAAAGCAACCCCAAAACATCAGGGAACCTCTGCCATGTTTGACTGTAGGGACCGTGTTCTTTTCTTTGAATGCCTCTTTTTTCTCCTGTAAACTCTATGTTGATGCCTTTTCCCAAAAAGCTCTACTTTTGTCTCATCTGACCAGAGAACATTCTTCCAAAATGTTTTAGGCTTTTTCAGGTAAGTTTTGGCAAACTCCAGCCTGGCTTTTTTATGTCTCGGGGTAAGAAGTGGGGTCTTCGTGGGTCTCCTACCATACAGTGCCTTTTCATTCAGACGCCGACGGATAGTACGGGTTGATACTGTTGTACCCTCGGACTGCAGGGCAGCTTAAACTTGTTTGGATGTTAGTCGAGGTTCTTTATCCAACATCCGCACAATCTTGCATTGAAATCTCTTGTCAATTTTTCTTTTCCGTCCACATCTAGGGAGGTTAGCCACAGTGCCATGGGCTGTAAACTTCTTGATGACACTGCGCACGGTAGACACAGGAACATTCAGGTCTTTGGAGATGAACCTGTAGCCTTGAGGTTGCTCATGCTTCCTCACAATTTGGTTTCTCAAGTCCTCAGACAGTTCTTTGGTCTTCTTTCTTTTCTCCATGCTCAATGTGGTACACACAAGGACACAGGTTGAGTCAACTTTAATCCATGTCAACTGGCTGCAAGTGTGATTTAGTTATTGCCAACACCTGTTAGGTGCCACAGGTAAGTTACAGGTGCTGTTAATTACACAAATTAGAGAAGCATCACATAATTTTTCGAAGGGTGCCAATTCTTTTGTCCACCCCGTTTTTTATGTTTGATGTGAAATTATATCCAATTTGGCTTTAGGACAATTCTTTTTGTGTTTTTTTCATTTAAGACAAATTAAATGAAGATAATAATACCAAATAATTTGTGTTTGCAATCATTTTCAGGAAGAAACGGAGTATTATCTGACAGAATTGCAGGGTGTGAATACTTTTGGCCATGACTGTACATCCGAGGTAAGACTGCTGCAGAAGAAGACATGTATGGGGGTATGCTCTACGTTAATCCTTTCGCGCCCTGTGTGTAGCTCCTGCTAAGTGTGGCACTGCCTAAAAAGTACCTCCAATATATGTCACCCTTCCTTCCCGTTTTATCCTCAGTATTCAGGGGAGTATATACACAAGGCAAAAATGGAGGGGGTTGTGGTGGTGAATAAACGCGGTTCCTGCAATAGCAGGAAAACCTAAGCAGGTATAGCATGTATTGCATGGACTTGAATAAGTCATGTGGTCATACGATGCACTGTGATGAGTGCCTGCATTAAATGCCATTGCTCCCATGCCCAATCACAGATCAATGTCTGACATCATATCTGGGCTATGGAGCGCACACGTGACACTCAATCTGTGGAACGCACTTGTGGGTGAGTGGAACGCAAGCAGACCCGCCGTTGGTCATACTGAAAGTGGGGGACACATCATCATGACATGCCTCTACCCCTGCCATCCAATGCCAGCTCTAGGTGGTGCCCGTTGTACCCAGTCATTAGTCGCATATTTAAACCTCTTACATAGGGACATGAACACTTCAGGGTCATGCTACTACAGAGAGTGTGAACAAGGTTTCACCAATACCTAATGATGATAGCTAATAATAAGAAAATATCTTGTTTTAATAGGCACAGCTTCACAAAGCAAAGAAACAGGACACAGAGGGAAATAATCTGCATATAAAACCATTATGGAATCTCAAAACAAAGGACTACAATTACCAAATTAATCATAGCATATATAGAGGGGAAAAGGAAGGGGGGGGGGTGGAGAGGTGGAAAAATAGGAAAGGAAGAGACATTAATGAAAGCAAGATATTACAGAAAGTAGCTGAACTGAAGTTGCTCATTAAGTCCTTAAGGGTGACATGTATCCAACTGAAAAATACATCTGGATTCTCTTTATAATAGCATTTTTTTGAAATTACGTCCTCTATTGAGAGGTTTCACCCTGTCAGTCACTATAAAATTAATAACTGATGTTACCTTTGATATTTTACTGGTATCACTAAAGGTTATATTATATTGTATCGATCTGATCTGATAGATATATACATATATATATACACACACACACATATATATATATCTCTCTAATATATAATTGCCTAGAATACTACTTCCTGCAATTTGTGCCAACTTCCGTGGCTTTGTCCGGAGCTAATGTCCGGAGATTAATTGCCTAGAATACTACTTCCTGCAATTTGTGCCAACTTCCGTGGCTTTGTCCGGAGCTAATGTGCGGAGATAATGTCCGGAGCTAATGTCCGGAGATAAGTGACGTCAACAGTGTCCAGTGTCTGATTGGTTGCTGCCTGCTGCGAGCGACCAATCAGAAACGTGCCGTACTGTGACACACTCCGCCCGCCATTTTGGTGTGATTTTTGAATTTTTACCTCACAGCAAGTTTCTACTGCGTGGAGGCGGGCCCAGTGACGTTGCTCTTCAAGCTCCTGCCGAATTTCGTCAAAAAAATGATAATACCATTTACCAAAACTATATATATTTAGTTGTGAAGTGGTTCAGTGACATTTTCACACCAATTTTGAACTTTTGTTTGGTGTTTTCTCCATATACTGCCTATTTTTGTTCTTTCTTACTATTATTTATTACTAGATGGCAGCCCGATTCTAAAGAATCGGGAGTCTAGAATCCATATATACTTTATTTATTCAAATGTAAGAATAATACATTTAATAAATAATAGTAAGAAAGAACAAAAATAATAGTAGTATATGGAGAAAACACCAAACAAAAGTTCAAAATTGGTGTGAAAATGTCACTGAACCACTTCACAACTAAATATATATAGTTTTGGTAAATGGTATTATCATTTTTTTGACGAAATTCGGCAGGAGCTTGAAGAGCAATGTCACTGGGCCCGCCTCCACGCAGTAGAAACTTGCTGTGAGGTAAAAATTCAAAAATCACACCAAAATGGCGGGCGGAGTGTGTCACAGTACGGCACGTTTCTGATTGGTCGCTCGCAGCAGGCGGCAACCAATCAGACACTGGACACTGTTGACGTCACTTATCTCCGGACATTAGCTCCGGACATTAGCTCCGGACAGGAAGTTGGCACAAATTGCAGGAAGTAGTATTCTAGGCAATTATATATTAGATTAATTGTATTATTCTTACATTTGAATAAATAAAGTATATATGGATTCTAGACTCCCGATTCTTTAGAATCGGGCTGCCATCTAGTATATATATATATATATATATATATATATATATATATATATATACATACACATATATATATATATATATATATATATATATATATATATATATATATATATATATAATCTAGGTAAGGGAACTTAAGATAAACTAATCAAATTTGCAGACGATGCAAAGCTAGCAGGGAGAGCTAACACTAGAGAAGACAGAGAAAGGATTCAGAAGGATCTAGATTAGCTTGAACAATGGGCAGCGACTAACAGAATGGTATTTAAGATGGAGAAATGCAAGATTCTACATCTGGGCAAGAAAAACAAAAATTACATCTATAGAATGGGAGGAGCAGAACTAAGCAACAGCACGTGTGAAAAATACTTGGGTATACTAATACATCACAGGCTGCACATGAGTCAACAGTGTGATGCAGCAACAAAAAAGGAAACAGTTCTAGGATGTATTAAGAGAAGCATAGAGTCTAAATCACGTGAAGTAATTATCCCCCTCTACTACGCCTTGGTCAGGCCTCATCTGGAATACTGTGTCCAGGTCTGGGCACCACATTTTAAAAAAGACACTGAAAAAACTGGAGCAAGTTCAGAGAAGAGCTACCAGGATGGTAAGCAGACTGCAAAGTATGTCCTATGAGGAAAGATTAAAGGATCTGGGAACGTTTAGCTTGCAAAAAAGAAGGCTAGGAGGAGACTTAAAAGCGGTCTACAAATCTGTGAAGGGATGTCACAGTGTAGAGGGATCTTCATTATTCCCAGCTGCACATGGAAACGCGAGAAGCATTGGAAAGAAACTGAACGGGAGAAGATACAGATTAGATATTAGAAAAAAAATTTGACAGTGAGGGTGATCAATGAATGGAACATGCTGCCATGAGAGGTGGCGAGTTCTCCTATAATGGAAGACTTCAAACAGAGGCTGGACAAACATCTGTCTGAGATGTTTTAGTGACTCCCGGATTGAGCAGGGCATTGGAAGCGATGACTTAAGTTCCCTTCCAACTCTAACATTCAATGATTCACCCAGATTGTTTACTGAGGTACTAGAAGAATATGAGGGGAAAATGTAAAAAAAATTGTGGCTAAAAGGATTTTTTCAGGAAAAGGTAAAATGGTCTTTTTTCCTGCCACTTATGTTATTCCGGGGAAGCCCATGAAGGGTTAATAAACTTCTTGAATGTGGTTTTCAGCACTTTGAGGGGGTGCAGTTTTTAAAATGGTGTCACTTTTAGGTATTTTCTGTCATATAGACCTCTCAAAGTCACTTCAAATGTGATACGGTCCCTAAAAAAATTGGTTTTGTAAATTTTGTTGGAAAAATTAGAAGTTGCTGATAGTCCTTTAATCTTTTCAAGTCGCGGCCCTTTTTCATTTTTGCGTTTTCGTTTTTCACTTCCCTCCTTCCCTGAGCCATAACTTTTTTTTTTTCCGTCAATATGGTCATGTGAGGGCTTATTTTTTGCAGGACAAGTTGTACTTTTGAACGACACCATTGGTTTTACCATGTCTTTTACTAGAAAACGGGAAAAAAATTCCAAGTGCGGTGAAACTGCAAAAAAAGTGCAATCCCACACTTGTTTTTTGTTTGGTTTTTTGCTAGGTTCACTAAATGCTAAAAGTAACCAGCCATTATGATTCTCTAGGTCATTACGAGTTCATAGACACCTAACATGTCTAGGTTATTTTTTATCTAAGTGGTGAAAAAAAAATTCCAAACTTTGCTTAAAAAAAAAAAAAAAAAAGTGCCATTTTCCGATACCAGTAGCGTCTCCATTTTTCGTGATCTGGGGTCGGGTGAGGGCTTATTTTTTGCGTGCCGAGCTGATGTGTTTAATGATACCATTTTTGCGCAGATACGTTCTTTTGATCGCCCGTTATTGCATTTTAATGCAATGTCGCGGCGACCAAAAAAACGTAATTCTGGCGTTTCGGATTTTTTTCTCGCTACGCCGTTTAGCGATCAGGTTAATGCTTTTTTTTAATTGATAAATTGGGCGATTCTGAACACGGCGATACCAAATATGTGTATGTTTGATTTTTTTTTTTATTGTTTTATTTAGGGGGGTGATTTAAACTTTTATTTTTTTATATTTTTTTCATATTTTTAAAAACATTTTTTTTTATTTGTGCCATGCTTCAATAGCCTCCATGGGAGGCTAGAAGCTGGCATAGCCTGATCGGCTCTGCTACATAGCAGCGATCATCAGATCGCTGCTATGTAGCTGAAATGCAGGTGTGCTGTGAGCGCCGACCACAGGGGGGCGCTCACAGCAGGCTTGCATCAGTAACCATAGAGGTCTCAAGGACCTCTATGGTTACCATCCTGACGCATCGCCGACCCCCGATCATGTGACGGGGGTCGGCGATGACGTCATTTCCGGCCGCCCGGCCGGATGCCGTGGTTAAATGCCGCTGTCTGTGTTTGACAGCGGCATTTAACAGGTTAATAGCGGCGGGTGAATAGCGATTTCACCCGCCGCTATTGCGCGCACATGTCAGCTGTACAAAACAGCTGACATGTCGCGACTTTGATGTGGGCTCACCGCCGGAGCCCACATCAAAGGGGGATTCACGGCATGCGCAGTACTAGTACGGCGCATGTCGTGAAGGGGTTAACCCTTCTAACTTACTCGCACAAAAATGATGCTGTTGTAAAGGAGACATGTGGTAAATGTTATTTATTAACTATTTTGTGTGACATAAATATCTGATGTAAGGGCATAAAAATGAAAAGTTTGAAAATTGCAACATTTTTGCCAAAATTCTGATAAAAAGTAAAAAATGTTGACCTAAATTTACAAGTACACTGTGTCACGAAAAAAACACAGTCTCAGAATCAGTGGGATCCGTTTAAGCAATCCAAAGTTATTACCACATAAAATGACACTTGTAAAGTTTGGCCTGGGG
Organism: Ranitomeya imitator; assembly: GCF_032444005.1. Taxonomy (NCBI): domain Eukaryota; kingdom Metazoa; phylum Chordata; class Amphibia; order Anura; family Dendrobatidae; genus Ranitomeya; species Ranitomeya imitator. Next base: position 285,321,969 of record NC_091284.1, read on the forward strand.
CTTGGGGTGTGAAGGGGTGAACACCAATATGTAAATGTTTAAGGTTCAGTAGTCCGTAGTGCAAGTTCCATGCAAACAAACCCTTAGTGAATTAGCCCAATAAATGTTTATTTTTCTAAATGATGCTAAAATAGATTGGCTGAAATCAGAAAAGAAATAGCTAGGACATAAGCTCACACTGCGGCCTTTCTGTCTATGTTACGGAGTGTACGTAGCCATGAGCACTCACCTATGGCAAAATGGTAGGTATTGTTTGAACAACTGAAGACTGATCATTGTCAGACTGCTTGGTGTAACCCTTCCTCAGTTTGCAAATACTCTTCTGTTGGTAATCGCTGCGTAGGCGCATGACCATTAACAAGTTGTTTCTAAAGGTACCTTCACACTAAGCGACGCTGCAGCGATACCGACAACGATGTCGATCGCTGCAGCGTTGCTGTTTGGTCGCTGGGGAGCTGTCACACAGACAGCTCTCCAGCGACCAACGATGCCGGTTCCCTGGTAACCAGGGTAAACATCGGGTTACTAAGCGCAGGGCCGCGCTTAGTAACCCGATGTTTACCCTGGTTACCAGCGTAAAAGTGAAAAAAAACAAACACTACATACTTACATTCCGCTGTCTGTCCTCCGGCGCTCTGCTTTCCTCTGCACTGTGTAAGCACAGCGGCCGGAAAGCACAGCGGTGACGTCACCGCTGTGCTCTGCTTTCCGGCTGGCCGGCGCTGACAGTGCAGGGAAGCAGAGCGTCGGGGACAGACAGCGGAAGGTAAGTATGTAGTGTTTAGTTTTTTTTATTTTTACGCTGGTAACCAGGGTAAACATCGGGTTACTAAGCGCGGTTTACCCTGGTTACCAGTGAAGACATCGCTGAATCGGCGTCACACACGCCGATTCAGCGATGTCTGCAGGGAGTCCAGCGACGAAAGTTCTGGACTTTCTGCAGCGACCAACGATGGCACAGCAGGATCCTGATCGCTGCTGCGTGTCAAACTGAACGATATCGCTAGCCAGGACGCTGTAACGTCACGGATCGCTAGCGATATCGTTCAGTGTGACGGTACCTTAACTACTACGGCTTACAAACTGCGCCAATCTGCATGTCAGAAAGGCCCAGCTATCATGAGGCCCAGATACCCCGTTTAGGGATTTCAACGAGTTCAGGAGAAAATTTCCATTTTTTTTCATCGAATCACAAGGTTATAAAATTCTGTGTGCTCTGAGCCAGGCCACATGCCCAAACAACAGACCACATATGGGATTTTAACAAATTTGGAAGAAATTGCATAATAGATTCTGGGGTCCATTTTTTAAAAGAACATTTGAAAAATGATGCTGGCATAAGACTAGATATATGGTAAATGTTATTTAATAACTATATTATGAGGTATGACTGTATGGTTTATGTATATAAGCATTTGACTTAACTAAAAATTTAGTAATATTATCAAGTTTCAAATTTTAGATAGTTTCATTAAAAAAAGTCAAACATTGACCTACATTAAACACTAACAAAGTACAATTGGTCACGTAAAAAGTTACTACTGCATAAAGTGAAACGTGAGATAAGAAAATGGGGCTCATCAGGATGGTCAATATTGGCTATAACCCTAAGGGGTTAAGTTAATACTGCACTATGGCTCTGTGCCATAATCTATCGTTAAAGGGGTTCTCCAACAACCCCTTCTTGCATACTACTGTATATTCCCCAGTGTAAAATAAAAACAACAGATACTCATCTCCTGCTATTCCAGCAGCGGGTATGGCAGGGCTTGTGTGACATTGTTATGCTATGTGAGCGCTGCAGCCAATCAGAAGACCTTAACAGGGTGCAGTTTACACAGCTCCTTTGGACATCCGAGGATAGTCTAAAGGAAGGGTGAGTGAAATAACCCTTTAGTTGTCGTCCAAATGGCTTTGTGGCATAGCAATTTCAAGAGTCCTGGGAAACCTGACGCAGACATCATGAGAACAGTAGCTGTGCTGTGGTAGTGTAGTTCACGAAGGACAGAAAGATGAGGTGGAGTATTCAAATCATGCCGGAGTACTACTAAAATTATATTAGCAAGAGCCGGCACATGAAAACATTGTGACTGTGTACATTAGAAGATGTGAAATACAAGCTTTGGACATGCTACCTATATTTTTTCCTACATGCTCACTTTCTTTTTATAAGTTGCGACTTCATTACATCTAGTGCTCCAGTAACACCTGAGGGCCTGTGGCTGCAGTGCGCGACATCCGCGAAGCTTAACACCAGTCACAGTTCCAGAGGAACTCGTTTTGCCAGTGTTAGGTGTTACATGAATGTGCTACACCAATGTCCTTACTGTAGGCCTGTGATACACCTTAGCAATTTAGTTTATTTTTTCTGAAATTTGCCAAATGTCAGTTACGGTTTGATAATAATATGGCAGCCATTGCATGTAATGTAGAAAACCTCATCAACTGCAGAAACATATTGTGACAAATTCAATGAAAAAAGGACAACCGTCTCTCATCCTTACCAGGAGGCATGAAATCTCTTAGTTTTTCCGGCACAATTATTCCTTCACTTGTTTGATAATTCTCTAAAATTGCACAGATGGTCCGTGTTGTAGCACACATTGTAGCATTTAGCATGTGGACATATTCAACCTGTAACAAAAATTAGAGATTTCAACAACGTCTAATCTTGGGAAAACCTCCACGATAAGGGTTAATGCACACACTGCGCATTAGCTGCAGATAAGGCTACTTTCACACTAGCGTCGGAACGGGCCCGCCGCAGTGCGTCGGGTCGACGTACCAACGCATGCTGTGAAGTAAAATCACAACGGGGGCAGCGGATGCAGTTTTACCACACATCCGCTGTGCCATTGTAAAGTCCGGGGTGGAGGGGGCGGAGGAAAAAGCAGACCCGACGGACAAAAAAAAACATTGCAAGCAACGTTTTTTTGTCCCGACAGACTGCAAAAACACGTCGCATCTGTCGCACGACGGATGCAACGTGTCGCGATGCGTCGCTAATTAAAGTCTATGAAGAAAAACCGCATCCTGCAGGCAACTTTGCTGGATGCGTTTTTCCTTCAAAACGATGTGACGTGCGTTGAACGACGCTAGTGTGAAAGTAGCCTAAGCAATACCATTTTACAGTGACAAATCTGCAGCGTGATATAGTAATAGTCAGGGCTGTGGAGTCGGTAAGCCAAACACCGACTCCGACGCCTCAATTTCCCTTACTTCCGACTCCAACACCAATAGTAATATAGATGAGATTAAACAAATGTCATATAAGTGCTGCGGCTATTTACCAGGACATATACTGACATGTGCCAACAAATTTGCCAGGTGTCTGTGGGGACTTTAGTATGGTTTGAAAGCTGGTTTTGCAGTTCTGCAGTTTTTATTTACTTTTTTATTCAAAACCAGCAGGAAAGAGAAGCAATAACTTTCTTTTCACTGTTATAATTCACTTCTGGCTTTGCCACTACATCAAAAACTGCACTATTATTTTTTTTCTAAAAGCTTTAAGCCAACAAAAATGGTGTCACAATGAAGTAATTTGCAACAAATCTTTAGTGTACCCCCCTCAACTCTGCCACTCCACATTTATCAAATGTTGCACATTATTGAGAGGTTTGGTACAAATTATACTAGTGCAGCTATTTAACCCCTTCCCGACCTTTGACGCCACGTAGGCGTCATGAAAGTCGGTGCCAATCGGACCCATGATGCCTATGTGGCGTCATGGAAAGATGGCGTCCCTGCAGGGACAGGGGGAGTGGTAGTTTAGCCCGAGTAAACCCCCCCCCCCCCCCGTGGCTACGATCGCTCTGATTGGCTGTTGAAAGTGAAACTGCCAATCAGAGCGATTTGTAATATTTCACCTATTAAAACTGGTGAAATATTACAATCCAGCCATGGCTGATGCTGCAATATCATCGGCCATGGCTGGAAACACTAATGTTCCCCCACCCCACTCCACCGATCGCCCCCCCCAGTCCTCCGATCAGTCCTATGCACCGCTCCATCCTGTGCTCCGTTCCCCCGTGCTCTTGTCCGCTCCCCCGTGCTCCAATCACCCCCCGTGCTCCGATCCAACCCCCCCTGCACTCCGATCCACCCCCCCGTGCTCCGATCCACCCCCCGTGCTCCGATCCACCCCCCCATGCTCCGATCCACCCCCCCGCGCTCCGATCCACCCTCCCATGCTCTGATCCCCCCCCCTGTGCTCCCCCCACCCCATCATACTTACCGATCCTCCCGGGGTCCGTCCGTCTTCTCCATGGGCGCCGCCATCTTCCAAAATGGCGGGCGCATGCGCAGTGCGCCTGCCGAATCTGCCGGCCGGCAGATTCGTTCCAAAGTGCATTTTGATCACTGAGATATAACCTATCACAGTTATCAAAATAAAAAAAAATAGTAAATGACCCCCCCTTTGTCACCCCCATAGGTAGGGACAATAAAAAAATAAAGAATTTTTTTTTTTTCCACTAAGGTTAGAATAGGGTTAGAATAGGGTTAGGGTTAGGGTTTCGGTATGTGCACACGTATTCTGGTCCTCTGCGGATTTCATAAATCCACAGTGCTAAACCGCTGCGGATTTATGGCGGATTTACCGCGGTTTTTCTGCACATTTCACTGCGGTTTTACAACTGCGATTTTCTATTGGAGCAGTTGTAAAACCGCTGTGGAATCAGCAGAAAGAAGTGACATGCTGCGGAATGTAAACCGCTGCGTTTCCGTGCAGTTTTTCTGCAGCATGTGTACAGCGTTTTTTGTTTCCCATAGGTTTACATTGAAATGTAAACTCATGGGAAACTGCTGCGGATCCGCAGCGTTTTCCGCAGTGTGTGCACATACCTTTAGAATTAGGCTATGTGCACACGGTGCGGATTTGGCTGCGGATCCGCAGCGGATTGGCCGCTGCGGATTCGCAGCAGTGTTCCATCAGGTTTACAGTACCATGTAAACCTATGGAAAACCAAATCCGCTGTGCCCATGGTGCGGAAAATACCGCGCGGAAACGCTGCGTTGTATTTTCCGCAGCATGTCAATTCTTTGAGCGGATTCCGCAGCGTTTTACACCTGTTCCTCAATAGGAATCCACAGGTGAAATCCGCACCAAAAACACTGGGAATCCGCGGTAAATCCGCAGGTAAAACGCAGTGCCTTTTACCCGCGGATTTTTCAAAAATGATGCTGAAAAATCTCACACGAATCCGCAACGTGGGCACATAGCCTTAGGGTTAGGGTTGGAATTAGGGTTGTGGTTAGGGTTATGATTAGGGTTGTGGCTACAGTTGGGATTAAGGTTAGGGGTGTGGGGGGGGGTTAGTGTTGGAGGTAGAATTGAGGGGTTTCCACTGTTTAGGCACATCAGGGGTCTCCAAACGCAACATGGCGCCACCATTGATTCCAGCCAATCTTGTATTCAAAAAGTCAAATGGTGCTCCCTCACTTCCGAACCCCGACGTGCGCCCAAACAGTGGTTTACCCCCACATATGGGGTACCAGCATACTCAGGACAAACTGCGCAACAATTACTGGGGTCCAATTTCTCCTGTTACCCTTGTGAAAATAAAAAAAATGCTTGCTAAAACATCATTTTTGAGGAAAGAAAAACGATTTTTTATTTTCACGGCTCTGCGTTGTAAACGTCTGTGAAGCATTTGGGTGTTCAAAGTGCTCACCACATATCTAGATAAGTTCCTTGGGGGGTCTAGTTTCTAAAATGTGGTCACTTATGGGGGGTTTCTACTGTTTAGCCACATCAGGGTCTCTGCAAACGCAATGTGACGTGACGCCCGCAGAGCATTCCATCAAAGTCTGCATTTCAAAACGTCACTACTTCACTTCCGAGCCCCGACATGTGCCCAAACAGTGGTTTACCCCCACATATGGGGTATCAGCGTACTCAGGAGAAACTGGACAACAACTTTTGGGGTCAAATTTCTCCTGTTACCCTTGGGAAAATAAAAAATTGCAGGCTAAAAGATCATTTTTGAGAAAATATTTTTTTATTTTTATTTTCATGGCTCTGCATTATAAACTTCTGTGAAGCACTTGGGGGTTCAAAGTCCTCACCACACATCTAGATTAGTTCCTTTGGGGGTCTAGTTTCCAAAATGGGGTCATTTGTGGGGGATCTCCAATGTTTAGGCACACAGGGGCTCTCCAAACGTGACATGGTGTCCGCTAATGATTGGAGCTAATTTTCCATTTAAAAAGCCAAATGGCGTGCCTTCCCTTCCGAACCCTGCCGTGCGCCCAAACAGTGGTTTACCCCCACATATGGGGTATCAGCGTACTCAGGACAAACTGGACAACAACATTTGGGGTCCAATTTCTCCTATTACCCTTGGCAAAATAGGAAATTCCAGGCTAAAAAATCATTTTTGAGGAAAGAAAAATTATTTTTTATTTTCATGGCTCTGCGTTATAAACTTCTGTGAAGCACCTGGGGGTTTAAAGTGCTCACTAGGCATCTAGATAAGTTCCTTGGGGGGTCTAGTTTCCAAAATGGGGTCACTTGTGGGGGGGCTCCAATGTTTAGGCACACAGGGGCTCTCCAAACGCGACATGGTGTCCGCTAACAATTGGAGCTAATTTTCCATTCAAAAAGTCAAATGGCGCTCCTTCCCTTCCGAGCCTTACCATGTGCCCAAACAGTGGTTTACCCCCACATGTGAGGTATCGGTGTACTCAGGAGAAATTGGACAACAACTTTCGTGGTTCAGTTTCTCCTTTTACCATTGGGAAAATAAAAAATTTGTTGCTAAAAGATGTTAAAATGTTAATTTTTTCCTTCCATGTTGCTTCTGCTGCTGTGAAGCACCTGAAGGGTTAATAAACTTCTTGAATGTGGTTTTGTGCACCTTGAGGGGTGCAGTTTTTAGAATGGTGTCACTTTTGGGTATTTTCAGCCATATAAATTCCTCAAACTGACTTCAAATGTGAGGTGGTCCCTAAAAAAAATGGTTTTGTAAATTTTGTTGTAAAAATGAGAAATCGCTGGTCAAATTTTAACCCTTATAACTTCCTAGCAAAAAAAAATTTTGTTTCCAAAATTGTGCTGATGTAAAGTATACATGTGGGAAATGTTATTTATTAACTATTTTGTGTCACATAACTCTCTGGTTTAACAGAATAAAATTTCAAAATGTGAAAATTGCGAAATTTTCAAAATTTTCGCCAAACTTCCGTTTTTATCACAAATGAACGCAGAATTTATTGACCTAAATTTACCACTAACATGAAGCCCAATATGTCACGAAAAAACAATCTCAGAACCGCTAGGATCCGTTGAAGCGTTCCTGAGTTATTACATCATAAAGGGACACTGGTCAAAATTGCAAAAAACGGCCAGGTCATTAAGGTCAAAATAGGCTGGGTCATGAAGGGGTTAAAGGGACCCTGTCAGCAGGATTGTGCACAGTAACCTACACACAGTGTCAGGTCGGCGCTATTTACACTGAATAAAATGATACCTGGGTTGATGAAATCCGTCTTGTGGTTGTTGTATAATCTTTATTTTCAGTTTTGACTTAATGATATGCGGCCTGTGGGGGCGTCTTCATGTAGTGCTCTGATAGGTATTCATCATGGCTTCTAGCGGGTCACTGACCTGCCCCCTATTTTACATACTGCATTGAATTATGGTTGTAAACGCGATAGATGGTACTGCACTACGATAAATATATAGTTTTGTTGTCAAAACATTAAAAAAAAAGAAAAAAAAGAAAAGAAAATTATGTGTAAAATAGGCATCCACTTTATCATGCCACGGTACAGGTGCCACTGCCAGGCCAGCACCTGCCTGATGAATATGATGGTTTTTTTTTTTTAACCATAATTTTATGATGTAAAATAGTGGGTAGGTCACAGAGGGATCAGTGAGCTGCCCCAGAAGCCATACAGATGATTAGCTAATCAGGTACCACATGTAGACGTCCCCCACAGGCCGCCCCGCAGCACGGGCAGAACATTAACTGAAAACAAAGATTAAACAACAACCACAAGGCGGACTTCATCAACCAAGGCATCATCATAATCCGTATAAAGGCACTGACCTGACACTGTCTGTAGGTTACTGTGCACAATCATGCTGACAGGTTCCCTTTAAACATATTTACTACAATTCCAAATGTCATAAAACAAAGCACTCAAATAACGCATTTTTTAAGCATGTTACAAAATTAAGAGGACCTTTCACCAAACTTTTCATGTGGTTCATTATGCAATAGGCACTGCAAATTATTATTTTTTTGAACTTCGCCTCTCCTTTGTGGAGATAACACAGATCAAAGGATTTAGCATCTAAAAATGGTAAATTATTATTTTTTTCAGTACAAATGGGAATTACCAGAGAGATTTCACTGTACCAAGCATCACTGGAGACCGAGCAACACTGGAGACTAGCCAGATAGGTGGGTCCCTGATGGCTTCTCCCTGCCCACTGCTCTGGAATGACAGGTCTCCCTCTAATCAGGGACAACATAGTCAGAGGATTCTCAGTACGAGATCAAGTGACCAGAGGAGCATCTCATGTTACAGAAGAATTTGGGAAAGCAACATATTTACAAGAGAGCTTATCTATGGCAGTGAGTTCACATGAGGGACTTGTAAAGTAGTCGATAACCCCTTTAGTAAAGTTTTCATTTCAAAATACATTTATCACCTATCCACAGAACTGGTTATCTCTGCAGCTTGATCCCCCCTACTAGCAGGTTCCCAGATCCTTCTTGCCCACAATTCTAACATGAATGGTGGTTAAACATGTGGCACTACGAGAAAAAGCCAATCACTGTGGATAGAGGATGTAAAAGGTAAGAAACCTGTCACATTAATGGGTCATAGTGGATTAATCAATTACCTTCATCACCAACAAACTCCTTTCCAAGAGAAATGGTAACTTCAAGTTGCTGACTTATTTAATAAAAATGAATATTAGTAGTAACAAGCTTAAATTGATCATTTTCTACAGATTACCTTGTCCATCATCTTTTTGGTCTGTCCATAACGAATCCGCAGCCGTCGAGCCTGATAGTCAGTACAGTTAGAACATGACACTAACTCTCTGAAGGCTCCAGAGCCTGGAAACCAGGCTTCTAAATCCAACTTCTTACTTGCTGCATGATTTAAAGAACCTAATAAAAAAGAAAGAAAGGAATTGATTCATCAGCACATGACAACCTATTTAAAATAGGGTTTTAATATAAAAAAAATTTAAAATCTAATTATGAGCCGCCTGTCGTGTGTTGGGGCAAGGGTTGTGAATTCCGCTCTTGGGCTCCCTCCGGTGGTGGTAAGTGGCACTTTTGTGAGTTCTGCTCTTGGGCTCCCTCTTGTGGTTTCTAGTGGTATGGCTGCTCCTTGGAGTTAGCTGTCATCAGCTGCCTCCACTTATCGTCTCTTCTGCTTGGCTATTTAAGTCTGGCTCTTTCTTCAGCCTGTGCCACTTGTCAATGTTTCCTGGCTGGATTCACATCTCTGTTTGGATTCTCCTGGTTTCCTGACCAGTTCTGCAAAGATAAGTTCTGGCTTTGCTCATTTCAGTCCACTTGTTGTGGACTTATTGTTCTATGCATTCTATATTTGTCCAGCTTGTCAGTATGGATTATTTCTGTTAGCTGGAAGCTCTGGGAATCAGATTTACCCTCCACATCTTTAGTCAGGTGTGGAGATTTTTGTAAACTCTGTGTGGATTGTTTTGTAGTTTTTATACTGACCGCACAGTATCCTTTCCTGTCCTATCTATCAAGCTAGACTGGCCTCCTATGCTAAAATCTGATTTCATTTCTGCGTATGTTATTTTCCCCTCCTCTCACCGTCAATATTTGTGGGAGGCTATCTTTCCTTTGGGGATTTTCTCTGAGGCAAGATAGGTTTCCTGATTCCATCTTTAGGGGAAGTTAGATCTTAGGCTGTGCCGAGGGGTCTAGGGAGCGTCAGGTACCCCCCACGGCTATTTTTAGTTGCGCTGCTAGGTTCAGGGTTTGCGGTCAGTACAGATACCACCTCCTTCAGAGCTTATCTCATGTTGTTCCTAAACCACCAGATCATAACAGTACAAGTGGCCAAAAATGAATTAAATGCATCTCAAAGGAAGGAAAAGAAAGTTCTGAACCATTTTTTTTTCTGTGCTTTGGTTTGTCTTTTTCTTTTCCTCTTGATATTTGGGTGGTTCAGGATATATGTTTTGGCATGGATGTTCAGGGTTTGTTTTCTCGTGTGGATCAACTTGCTGCAAGAGTAAAGAGTATCCAGGACTATGTTGTCCAGACTCCGGCTTTAGAGCCCAGAATTCCTACTCCTGATTTGTTTTTTGGGGACAGATCCAAGTTTTTGAATTTTAAAAATAACTGCAAATTGTTTTTTGCTTTGAAACCCCGTTCTTCTGGTGATCCCATTCAGCAAGTAAAAATCATCATATCCTTGCTGCGTGGTAACCCTCAAGACTGGGCTTTTTCTCTTGAATCAGGGGATCCGGCATTATTGAAAGTAGATGCATTTTTTCAGGCGCTCGGATTATGACGAACCTAATTCTGTGGATCATGCAGAAAAAACCCTGTTGGCCTTGTGTCAAGGTCAGGAAGTGGCAGAGTTATACTGCCAGAAATTTAGAAAATGGTCTGTGCTCACTAAATGGAATGAAGAGGCTCTGGCTGCTATTTTCAGAAAAGGTCTTTCTGAAACCCTTAAAGATGTTATGGTGGGCTTTCTTACGCCTGCCGGTTTGAGCGAATCTATGTCTCTAGCCATTCAGATTGATCGGCGTCTGCGCGAGCGCAAAGCTGTGCACCATATGGCAGTATCCTCTGAGCAAAGTCCTGAACCTATGCAATGTGATAGGATTTTGACTAGAATAGAACGGCAGGAATTCAGACGTCAGAATAGGCTGTGTTTTTACTGAGGTGATTCGGCTCATGTTATCTCTGATTGCCCTAAGCGTACTAAGAGAGTCGCTAGGTCTGTTACCATTAGTACGATACAGCCTAAATTTCTCTTATCTGTGACCCTGATTTGCTCATTGTCGTCCTTTTCTGTCATGGCATTTGTGGATTCAGGCGCTGCCCTGAACTTAATGGACTTAGAATTCGCCAGGCGCTGTGATTTTTCCTTGCAGCCTTTGCAGAGCCCAATTCCTTTGAGGGGCATTGATGCTACACCCTTGGCCAAGGATAAGCCTCAGTACTGGACACAGATGACTATGTACATGGCTCCTGCACATCAGGAAGATTGCCGTTTTCTGGTGTTGCATAACCTGCATGATGTTGTTGTACTGGGATTTCCAAGGTTACAGGAACATAATCCGATGCTGGATTGGAAAACTATGTCGGTGACTAGTTGGGGTTGTCGAGGAGTACATAGTGACGTTCCTTTGATGTCAATTTCCTCTCCCCCCTCTTCTGAGGTCCCTGAGTTTTTGTCGGATTTCCAGGATGTATTTGATGAGCCCAAGTCCAGTTCCCTTCCTCCACATAGGGACTGTGATTGTGCTATTAACTTGATTCCTGGTTGTAAGTTCCCTAAGGGCCGACTTTTCAATCTGTCTGTGCCAGAGCATGCCGCCATGCGGCGCTATGTTAAGGAATCTTTGGAGAAAGGGCATATTCGGCCCTCTTCGTCGCCATTGGGAGCGGGTTTCTTTTTTGTTGCTAAGAAGGATGGCTCCTTGAGACCCTGTATTGATTATCGTCTTCTTAATAAGATCACGGTCAAATTCCAATACCCCTTGCCTTTGCTTACTGATTTGTTTGCTCAGATTAAGGGGGCTAGTTGGCTTACTAAGATTGACCTCCGAGGGGCATATAATCTTGTTCGTATTAAACAGGGTGACGAATGGAAAACTGCATTTAATACGCCCGAAGGCCATTTTGAATACCTTGTGATGCCACTTGGGCTCTCTAATGCTCCATCTGTGTTCCAGTCTTTCATGCATGATATTTTCCGCAATTATCTTGATAAATTCATGGTCGTATATTTCGATGATATTTTGATTTTTTTCCAATGATTGGGAGTCTCATGTGAAGCAGGTCAGGATGGTGTTCCAGATCCTTCGTGATAATGCTTTATTTGTGAAGGGGTGTAAGTGCCTATTCGGAGTTCAGAAGGTCTCTTTTTTGGGTTTTATTTTTTCTCTCTCGTCTATAGAAATGGATCCTGTTAAGGGCCAAGCTATTCATGACTGGATCCAACCCACATCTATGAAGGGTCTTCAAAAATTTTTGGGCTTTGCTAATTTCTATTGCCGTTTCATTGCCAACTTTTCCAGTGTGGTTAAGCCCCTTACTGATTTGACGAAGAAAGGCGCTGATGTGACGAATTGGTCCTCTGAGGCTGTTGAGGCCTTTCAGGAGCTTAAACGCCGATTTACTTCTGCCCCTGTGTTGCGTCAACCGGATGTTTCTCTTCCTTTTCAGGTTGAGGTCGACGCTTCTGAGATTGGGGCAGGGGCCGTTTTGTCTCAGAGGGAGTCTGATGGTTCTTTGATGAAACCGTGTGCTTTTTTTTCCAGAAAGTTTTCGCCTGCGGAACGCAATTATGATGTCAGCAGTCGGGAGTTGTTGGCTATGAAGTGGGCGTTTGAGGAGTGGCGACATTGGCTTGAGGGAGCTAAACACCGTGTTGTGGTCCTGACCGATCATAAGAATCTGATTTACCTCGAGTCGGCCAAGCGGCTGAATCCTAGACAGGCTCGATGGTCCCTGTTTTTCTCCCGTTTTGATTTTGTGGTCTCGTATCTTCCGGGATCTAAGAATGTTAAGGCTGATGCCCTCTCTAGGAGTTTTTCGCCTGATTCTCCTGGAGTCCTGGAGCCGGTTGGCATTCTTAAGGAGGGGGTGATTCTTTCTGCCATCTCCCCTGATTTGCGGTGGGTGCTTCAGGAATTTCAGGCGGATAGGCCTGACCGCTGTCCAGTGGGGAAGCTGTTTGTTCCTGATAGATGGACAAGTAAGGTAATTTCTGAGGTTCATTGTTCAGTGTTGGCTGGTCATCCTGGGATTTTTGGTACCAGAGATTTGGTTGCTAGGTCCTTTTGGTGGCCTTCCTTGTCTCGCGATGTGCGTGCTTTTGTGCAGTCCTGTGGGACTTGCGCCCGGGCCAAGCCTTGCTGTTCCCGCGCTAGTGGGTTGCTTTTGCCTTTGCCGGTCCCTGAGAGGCCCTGGACGCATATTTCCATGGATTTTATTTCGGATCTTCCTGTTTCCCAGAAGATGTCTGTTATCTGGGTTTGTTTGTGACCTTTTCTCTGAAATGGTCCATCTGGTACCTTTGCCTAAGTTGCCTTCCTCCTCAGATCTGGTTCCATTATTTTTTCAGCATGTGGTTCGTTTGCATGGCATTCCGGAGAATATTGTGTCTGACAGAGGTTCTCAGTTTGTCTCTAGATTTTGGCGGGCCTTTTGTGCTAGGATGGGCATTGATTTGTCTTTTTCTTCGGCGTTTCATCCTCAGACTAATGGCCAAACTGAGCAAACTAATCAGACCTTGGAAACCTATTTGAGATGCTTTGAGTCTGCTGATCAGGATGATTGGGTGTCTTTCTTGCCGTTGGCTGAGTTTGCCCTTAATAATCGGGCTAGTTCGGCTACTTTGGTTTCACCTTTCTTTTGTAATTTTGGTTTTCATCCTCGTTTTTCTTCTGGGCATGTTGAGCCTTCTGGATTGTCCTGGTGTTAATTCTGTGGTGGACAGGCTGCAGCAGATTTGGACTCATGTGGTGGACAATTTGACGTTGTCTCAGGAAAGGGCTCAACGTTTTGCAAACCGCCGTCGGCGTGTTGGTCCCCGGCTTCGTGTGGGGGATTTCGTTTGGTTGTCTTCTCGTCATTTTCCTATGAAGGTTTCTTCTCCTAAGTTTAAGCCTCGGTTTATTGGTCCTTATAAAATTTCTGAAATTATTAATCCGGTGTCTTTTCGTTTGGCTCTTCCTGCCTCTTTTGCCATTCATGATGTTTTCCATAGATCTTTGTTGCGGAGATATGTGGTGCCCGTTGTTCCATCGGTTGACCCTCCTGCCCCGGTGTTGGTTGAGGGAGAGTTGGAATATGAGGTTGAGAAGATTTTGGATTCTCGTTTTTTGAGGCGGAGTCTTCAGTATCTTGTCAAGTGGAAGGGTTATGGTCAGGAGGATAATTCTTGGGTTGTTGCCTCCGATGTCCATGCCACCGATTTGGTTCGTGCTTTTCACTTGGCTCGTCCTGATCGCCCTGGGGGCTCTGGTGAGGGTTCGGTGACCCCTCCTCAAGGGGGGGGGTACTGTTGTGAATTCCGCTCTTGGGCTCCCTCCGGTGGTTGTAAGTGGCACTTTTGTGAGTTCTGCTCTTGGGCTCCCTCTTGTGGTTTCTAGTGGTATGGCTGCTCCTTGGAGTTAGCTGTCATCAGCTGCCTCCACTTATCTCTTCTGCTCGGCTATTTAAGTCTGGCTCTTTCTTCAGCCTGTGCCACTTGTCAATGTTTCCTGGCTGGATTCACATCTCTGCTTGGATTCTCCTGGTTTCCGGACCAGTTCTGCAAAGATAAGTTCTGGCTTTGCTCATTTCAGTCCACTTGTTGTGGACTTATTGTTCCATGCATTCTATATTTGTCCAGCTTGTCAGTATGGATTATTTCTGTTAGCTGGAAGCTCTGGGAAGCAGATTTACCCTCCACACCTTTAGTCAGGTGTGGGGATTTTTGTAAACTCTGTGTGGATTGTTTTGTAGTTTTTATACTGACCGCACAGTATCCTTTCCTGTCCTATCTATCAAGCTAGACTGGCCTCCTATGCTAAAATCTGATTTCATTTCTGCGTATGCTATTTTCCCCTCCTCTCACCGTCAATATTTGTGGGGGGCTATCTTTCCTTTGGGGATTTTCTCTGAGGCAAGATAGGTTTCCTGTTTCCATCTTTAGGGGAAGTTAGATCTTAGGCTGTGCCGAGGGGTCTAGGGAGCGTCATGTACCCCCCACCTCTATTTTTAGTTGCGCTGCTAGGTTCAGGGTTTGCGGTCAGTACAGATACCAACTCCTTCAGAGCTTGTCTCGTGTTGTTCCTAAACCACCAGATCATAACAGGCAAGATTACAGAGCGGTAACTGAAGCCACGCCGTTCGTGCCACTATGACTGAAAGCCAGAGGCTGCCGGGGGGAATAATGTTCATTTCCTCCTGGCAGCGGGGCTCTCAGAGCAGGCTCCGAGCAGCTTCACAACGCTATGATCCTGCAGATTAACCCCATACTGTCAAGATTCCATTGACCACTAACCTGGGGCACATTGAATCCTCCCCTCATTCACTAGGCAGTGCAAGACCTAACACTGGCAATCCAGATTGCCAGAGGCCAGAATATCTAGGAGAGGGGTATGGCTGAAGCTGCCTAGCTGAGGTCCTCCAAGCTGAACAGTCTAAGCGCTTTATTCTAACATACCGCAGGAATATAGGCTAAATGGCGCTCCCTCTGTGCAATGCTGTTTTGCATGAAGAACAGGTACTTGTTTCAAGGATTTCTGTGTCTTCACCTCATTTATCCTGTATACATGCAAGTTTTCTTCACCTTTCTGAACTGAAGGCATAGGACTACTGCTGTGCGCTGTTACTGTCTGCACTTACAACCCTAAAAAGGTTTATGGTCCTTGCATACATGTTATAAAAGCCAAGATTCAACCAGTGAGGATTTTCCATTGTGAATCCTTACCTCCTCAGACATCAACGGTCAAGGGTCCCCTATACTCAGACTTGTCGATATGGGGGGGTGGGGGGGGGGGTTGGTTGGCTGACGTTAAACTAATATGTGTGGGGGACATATTCATTCCCTCACAAAGCACTGGAGGAGCAGTGTGCATACCTGACACAATGTTCACAATACGGTATGGAATGCCCAGCGTTTGGTAAAACCCTTCTGCTGTCATGATCATCTCTTCAAACATTTCCCACGATTTGTTATCATGAGGTGATGCATAAACAAACTGCTCAATCTAAGCAAAAGAATGACAAAGGAGAGAAAAGACATTACAACATGTCTACAGCCAGATACTCACATATCACAGACACATATATACCAGCATATACGCCAAACACTGTAGTACGATTTCCAAAACATGGCACCCGAACTACCGATGTACATTATCTTGTGCCACGTCTCGTCACAAGTTCAATCATTTTAACCCCTTTTCATCTGAGCCGATTTTGTGCCTGTTTGCTTCCTCATCTTTCAACAGCCATTACTTAGTTTTTTTTCTTGTCACTACAGTTATATGGTGTCTAAGGCTGGGGTCACTCAAGTGTATTTTCTCCCTTGCAAGAGGTAAGGGTCGATTATAATAATGACACCTCACACTAAGCTGACACTGATCAGATCAGATTCCCTTGGATGAGGGAACCGTAGCATATGTGCAGAGAAGAAAAACTAAATTTCTCCGTTGTCTTTGTGAGTCCGAGAAAATCGGACTGCAGTCAGATGTCAGAGTGCAGTTCAAGGAATACCATTTCACCCTTAGGCCATGTTCACACGATCCTTTTTTTCATGCGGAATTGCCGCGATTTTCCCGCTGCGGGTCCGCAGCTGTTTTCCATGCAGGGTACATTACATTGTACCCTATGGAAAACAGGAACTGCTGTGCCCACAATGCGGAAAAAAAAAAAAAAAAGCCGCGTTGAATAGCTGCGGGAAAAAAGAAGTACCATGCCACTTCTTTTTTCGGAGCCGCAGCGGTTCTGCACCCATTGACCTCCATTGTGAGGTCAAACCCGCAGTAAAACCCGCAGCTGAAAAAAATATCTGCGGGTTTTACTGCGGTTTGTGGTGCAGAACCGCTGCAGCAGGAAGTGCGGGGAAGCGGGCGGAAGTGCGTGGGCGGAGTGTGGCTGCCCCCCCGTGCTCCGATCCTCCCCCCGTACTCCGATGCCCCCCCCCCCGTGCCCTAATCTCCCCCCCTTATACTTACCCGGCATCCCGGTGTCCGTCCGTCCGTCTTCTCCCTGGGCGCCGCCATCTTGCAAAATGGCGGGCGCATGCGCAGTGCGCCCGCCGAATCTGCCGGCCGGCAGATTCATTCCAAAGTGCATTTTGATCACTGAGATATAATCTATCTCAGTGATCAAAATAAAAAAAAATAGTAAATGACACCCCCCCCCCCCCCCCCTTTATCACCCCCATAGGTAGGGACAATAAAAAAAAATTAAGAATTTTTTTTTTTTTTTCCCACTAAGGTTAGAATAGGGTTAGGGGTAGGGTTAGGGGTAGGGTTAGGGTTAGGGGTAGGGTATTTTCAGCCATTTTAACCCTAAAAAACTTCCTAGAAAACACACAGACTCTGCATAGAAAACTGCATAAAAAAAAGGATAAAAAAAAAAGGATCAAAAAACGCATCAAAAAACGCATCAAAAAAAGGACAAATTCCTATTTACTATATTCAAAAAGGGCTCTAAAAGTGAACCTGGAAATTATAGGCCAGTAAGTCTAACCTCTATTGTTGGTAAAATATTTGAAGGGTTTCTGAGGGATGTTATTCTGGATTATCTCAATGAGAATAACTGTTTAACTCCATATCAGCATGGGTTTATGAGAAATCGCTCCTGTCAAGCCAATCTAATCAGTTTTTATGAAGAGGTAAGCTATAGACTGGACCACGGTGAGTCATTGGACGTGGTATATCTCGATTTTTCCAAAGCGTTTGATACCGTGCCGCACAAGAGGTTGGTACACAAAATGAGAATGCTTGGTCTGGGGGAAAATGTGTGTAAATGGGTTAGTAACTGGCTTAGTGATAGAAAGCAGAGGGTGGTTATAAATGGTATAGTCTCTAACTGGGTCGCTGTGACCAGTGGGGTACCGCAGGGGTCAGTATTGGGACCTGTTCTCTTCAACATATTCATTAATGATCTGGTAGAAGGTTTACACAGTAAAATATCGATATTTGCAGATGATACAAAACTATGTAAAGCAGTTAATACAAGAGAAGATAGTATTCTGCTACAGATGGATCTGGATAAGTTGGAAACTTGGGCTGAAAGGTGGCAGATGAGGTTTAACAATGATAAATGTAAGGTTATACACATGGGAAGAGGGAATCAATATCACCATTACACACTGAACGGGAAACCACTGGGTAAATCTGACAGGGAGAAGGACTTGGGGATCCTAGTTAATGATAAACTTACCTGGAGCAGCCAGTGCCAGGCAGCAGCTGCCAAGGCAAACAGGATCATGGGGTGCATTAAAAGAGGTCTGGATACACATGATGAGAGCATTATACTGCCTCTGTACAAATCCCTAGTTAGACCGCACATGGAGTACTGTGTCCAGTTTTGGGCACCGGTGCTCAGGAAGGATATAATGGAACTAGAGAGAGTACAAAGGAGGGCAACAAAATTAATAAAGGGGATGGGAGAACTACAATACCCAGATAGATTAGCGAAATTAGGATTATTTAGTCTAGAAAAAAGACGACTGAGGGGCGATCTAATAACCATGTATAAGTATATAAGGGGACAATACAAATATCTCGCTGAGGATCTGTTTATACCAAGGAAGGTGACGGGCACAAGGGGGCATTCTTTGCGTCTGGAGGAGAGAAGGTTTTTCCACCAACATAGAAGAGGATTCTTTACTGTTAGGGCAGTGAGAATCTGGAATTGCTTGCCTGAGGAGGTGGTGATGGCGAACTCAGTCGAGGGGTTCAAGAGAGGCCTGGATGTCTTCCTGGAGCAGAACAATATTGTATCATACAATTATTAGGTTCTGTAGAAGGACGTAGATCTGGGTATTTATTATGATGGAATATAGGCTGAACTGGATGGACAAATGTCTTTTTTCGGCCTTACTAACTATGTTACTATGACAAAAAAAGGACCAAAAAAAGGACCTGCGTTTTCTGCCAAGAGCTGCAGTTTTTTAAAAAACAGTCCTGAAAAAAAAAGGATGGAAATCAGGAACGTGTGAACGTACCCTTAGACTTGAATGGGTGAGTGCTATGTAACTTACGCATCAACTAGAAGCATGCTGCGATTCTTTTTGTCTCATGCTGAATCCATTAGCAAGCCCTAGGGTGGAACATTTCTCAATGTGGAGAATGCAAGCAGACATAAGGAAACATTTTAGGTCACGCAATGTTCCCCTGGGAATATAAACATGCAAATAGTCTCTATATGCCCCATCATCCTAAATATCAATATCGACCTATCTGCATATTTAAATTCCCAGAGGATCATTGCATGTTTTATAAGTCTCCTTGCGCCAACTTAGCACTTTCCACAAGGAGGAACTTTACTGTCAGAGGAATCTCATTCAGCCAAAATCACACCTTCTGCTTTATATTCAAGAGAGGCAAATATTCTAAAAAATGTGTCTGCAATTGGAGCGTATGGTTTGGTTTCCTAACCCAAGTCATTTTGTAAGGCTCATTAAAGGGTCAATATTAACTTTTAGGTGGCACTAGAGTTCAAGTCCTTTTAGAAGCTATTTTCTTTTCATATACTTGTAATTAGAGATGAGCGAACCTTTTGACGTCGGTTCGGCAAACATTTACATTTTCGCTGACTTGCTCAACGACCATAACCTAACGTAAAAAGATATGTCAACCCCTCCAGCACCTTTTCAAGCATATGACAGCTGATCTAATCACGTGATACACCAGAGGCTGTTAACATTAAATGCCACTGTAGAGTTCCAACAGAGGAATTTACCATGCACGCAACAGAAGTGTGTAATAAACCACGTCCATCAGCTCCCATCACATGACAGCCGGGCGCCAATGGCTAGCATGACAACCAGGTGTCTGCAGGATTCTCCTGAGGTTGTCACTGCCGATATGTCACAAGACGCCTCTCCATTACTAAACCGTGGGCTTGATGACACCGGGCAATGCAAAGATGACATCAACCCCACAAAAATTAACCTCACTTGCCACTGCCACAGGGCAATTGAGAAGAGCCGGGCAAGGCGCAGAATTGGCGCATCTAATAGATGCGCCTTTTCTGGGGTGGCTGCGAGCGGCTATTTTTCTATTTTTAGGTGAGGGGAGCAATATACATGGCCCCTTACCAGCCAGAGAATAGCAGCCCCAGCTGTCTGCTTTAGCTTGGCTGGTTTTCCAAAATGAGGGGGGGCCTAACGCCTTTTTTTAAAATAATTTAAAAAAATACGGCGCGTCAACCCCGCTATTCTTGACAACTTGCCTTCCTGAAGCTGACAGGTGGGGGTTGCAGCCCATAGCTGTGCCTGACTGGTTATCAATTTTAATAACCAGGAAAGGTTAAGTTTACAGCTGTGAGCTGATATTAATAGCCTGGGAACCTTTATGAATATGGTCGCTTTCCCAGAATATTAACATCAGTCCCCAGCCGTAGGCTGTTCCTCAGTTGTTTATGAAAATTACGGTGGACTCCACTCCATTTTTATCTTTTATTTTTTTTTATTTGTTTACTAGTACAGTAAAATACACATACAAGGTTATCTTAGTTTACAGCCTTCAGATTTTCCACCAGTTGGAAAGTTCAGTAACCTTAAAACGTCCCTCAAAGTTTCGTATGAGGTTTCTGGGACTCAGAGCTGCCGGGATATCTGGGTGCTGTGAACTCTGAGTTCAAGCCACAGGGTCTCAAGGTAGCTCCAGTGCCAGACTGTTGAATGCCGGAGTGCCAGACTCGAGGTCGTTCTACAGTCCGGCACTGGCACTTGCAGAGCAAGAGAAACAGCTGCTATGAACTCAGGTGACCTTACTGTTCTTGTTGACAATTAAAAAAGTTATTGAAAAAAAATGCATGGGAGGCCACCGTAATATTCATAATCAGCAGAGGTAAAGTTGACGGCTGAGGGGCTAATGTTAATATTCCTGGAATGAGACAATATTCATAAAGATTCTTAAGTGATTAATATATGCTCACAGCTGTATACTTAGCTTTCACTGGCTATTAAAATGGAGGTCCCTCCCCCCAAAAAAAGTGACGTAGGGTCCCTCTATATTTAATAACCAGCAAATGCTAGGTAGACAGATGTGGGCTGACATTAATAGCCTAAGAAGGGGCCATGGATATTGGCTCCTCCCAGACTAAAAACATCAGCTATCAGCCGCCCCAGACATGGTACATCCATAAGATGTGCCAAATCTGGCACTCAGCCTCGCTCCTGCCACTTGCCCAGGTGCGGTGGCAAGTGGAGTGATAGTTGGGGGAGGCGGTTGATGTCACCTTTGTGTTGTCAGGTGACATGAAGCCCAGAGGTTAGTAATAGAGAGGCTTCTATTACTAACCCCTTAGAAATATTGGATAAAAACACACACCCGGCATAAAGTCCTTTAATTGAAAGAATGAAAGTGAATCCTTTAATGAATCTAAATTAAACCATACCATCGCCCAGTCAACAGAAGCCATGATCTCCTGTAACAGAAGTAAAATAATAAACAACAATATTCCTCACCTGTCAGCAGATAAGATAACAATCAATTTGTCCCGCGACGGGTCTAGCTCTGCTACATCTAGATGGCAGACTGCATTGTTGCATGATGCGACTAAACAACTATTACAACTTTTTCCACGGCGCTCAGGCTGATGTCAGTGACTTGAACTTAGCTGATTGGCTGTAAGCTCACAGGCCCTTTTGACGGCACCGTGACGTCAATCAGGTCATAGTAGTTCACTGCAAGACACTACGCAGAGTTAGCAAATGCTGCTCAGTGTTTCTGCTGGATGGCAGGCTGTATACTCGCAACATGCTACAATGCAGCCTGCCACCTAGCAGAGCTAGTCCCGTCGTGGCACAAATGGATTATTGGGAAGAGCTGGGCAAAGCGCCAGAATTGGCGCATCTAATATATGTGCCTTTTCTGGAGCGGCTGTGGGCTATTTTTAGGCTGGGGAGTTGGGGACAATATCCATAGCCCCTTACTAGACTGGGAGTACCAGTGCCCAGCTGTCTGCAGTAGCTTGGCTGGTTGTCAAAAAAATGGGGGTGACCCAACAACGTTTTTTAAATTTACTTAAATTAAAAAATAGGGTGTGGGGTCCCCTCTGTTCTTGATGAACAGCCTTGCTGAAGCTGACAGATGAGGGTTTCAGCTTGAAGCTGTCAGTTTTGCCTGGCTGGTTATCAAAAATACAAGGGATCCCCACCACTTTTATTATTAGTTATAGCCCAGCCGGCAAACGATGAATACTCCCATCAGCCGTCGTTTGCTTTGGCTGTTAACAGTTGAATACAACTCTCAACATGGTCTCCTGCTAATGCTGAATGCAGCCCTCGATTGTGAGCCCTCGCGGGCAGGGTCCTCTCTCCTCCTGTACCAGTTGTGACTTGTATTTTTCAAGATTATTGTACTTGTTTTATTATGTATACCCCTCCTCACATGTAAAGCGCCATGGAATAAATGGCGCTATAATAATAAATAATAATAATAATGTGAGCTGTCTTCACTTCTTCACCCTGTGCTGGGGAACAGCGTGAACAGTACCGTTGATGTCATCCATATGTCATCAGTGTGCACGTGTGCAAGACGTTTTGCGGCCTGTGCTGCTACCAGAAACACTGACAGCTGAAAGATCCCTTAGAGAACTCAGTCATTTACCGAACTTTGGCCAACTTTTGCCGCTTTTTAGGAAAAATGCTTGGGAATCTGAACATGAATCCAAATGAGATACGCTCGTCCCGAATTTGAGATTAGCGAACGTTTTCAGAACAAGTTCGCTCATCTCTACTTGTAAACACCTTGCACTGAGATCTATCATTATATGTCTCATCCAGAAGAAAGCCTGTTCTCAGCTGTTGTGGGGGCTGCAGCCTTGCAGTGCTGGGGTCCTAGGTTCTAATCCCACCCAGGACATCATCTGCAAGGAGTTTGTATGTTCTCCCCACGTTTGCATGGGTTTCCTCCGGGCACTCCGGTTTCCTCCCACATTCCAAAGACATACTGATAGGGATTCTAGATTGTGAGCCCCATCGGGGACAGTGATGATAATGTGTGCAAAACTGTAAAGCGCTGCGGAATATGTTAGCGCTATATAAAAATAAAGATTATCATTATTTATGTTCTTCCCCCCCCCCCAGCAGTTTGCTGTCTGGTTAACATTGGTCATGGTAATACAAGGGAAGTTTACTCCCCAGAGAAGAATCTCTGGTAACACAACCTTGGACTTATCAAATTATAACCTTGACTTTACATGCTAATAACTTCACAAAGCATAGAAGAAATTAAAAAATAAAAATAAAGTTTTAATCAGTTACATGGCCACTACTCCATGATGTGGCTAGGTTTGTCTTGCTCAAACTGGTGAAAGGTCCACTTTAAAGGGAATCTGTCATCACATTTGATCTATTTAAACTATTATTATGGGCATACAGGTTATAGAATGCTGAGGAGAGTGATACCTGTGTGTCTCAGATACCTTGTTTCTGAGAAATCATCTTATTACTTTATGTAAATGAGCTGTTAAAGACTATGGGGAGGATGTTGCTTGGAAGATAGAAATCCAGCCGAAACAAAATTATTTTTTAGTGCAGAAAATTAGTACATGGATACAGGGAAACAGGTCCAGCAATGGACGATAGCCGTTTAGCGTTGGACGCTTTAACGGGTCCAAGAATGTCTTTGGCTGGATTTCTACCACGCTATTTGTTATAGGTGCAGTACCTATAATCGTGAAGCCCATAATCTGCTGGTCCGCTGAAAAGCTTTTCAAGGTATGCAATAAGTTGTTCGTTGCTGGTTCCTTCACACTTCAGCTGCCTGGAACTCTGCCTCCAGAGCTTATTTTACATGAGGGGGGAGTTAACAGTGTGACAGAGGGATTTTTGGTTCTTACCGTAAAATCTCTTTTTTGGAGCCTTCATTGGGGGACACAGGTAACCATGGGTGTATGCTGCTGTCACTAGGAGGCTGACACTATGCAAATAAAGAAGTAACTCCTCCCCGGCAGTATACACCCTCCGACAGACACCAGGCAACTCAGTTGGTGCAAAAGCAGTAGTAGGAACAGGTAATATAAAACTCAACCTATGTACCAACCCACAACAACGGCACGTTGGCCAACATGGTACAACTTCAATGGAGGGTGCTGTGTCCCCCAATGAAGGCTCCAAGAAAGAGATTTTACGGTAAGAACCAAAAATCCCTCTTTCTTTCTCGCCTCATTGGGGGACACAGGTAATCATGGGATGTCCAAAAGCAGTCCCTAGGGCGGGATATTCTGCAAAAAAGAGGAGTTCGGTAGGCCGGTCAGAAACCGCCGCCTGCAGTATCCTCCTACCCAGGCTCGCGTCCACAGAAGTCTGAGTATGCACCTTGTAGAATTTGACAAAGGTGTGAATGGATGACCATGTTGCGGCCTTGCAATCCTGCGAGGCCGATGCTTGGTGACGAACTGCCCAGGAAGCTCCCACAGCCCGGGTAGAGTGAGCCTTCACCCCCGACGGAGGCCGTTTGTCTTGAACACGGTATGCCTCCAGAACCGCTGAACGGATCCAACAAGCAATTGTGGACTTGGAGGCGGAGAGCCCCTTTCACCGCCCTTCCGTGACGACGAACAGAGAATCGGCCTGACGAAAGGAGGCTGTTCTGGCAAGATAAATTCGGATAGCCCTGACCACATCCAACTTGTGAAGAGATTTCTCCAAGGGATGAACCGGGGAAGGGCACAAGGAAGGGAGGACAATGTCCTCATTGATGTTAAAAGCCGAAACCACCTTTGGTAGAAAGGAAGGAACCGGACGAAGAACCACTTTGTCCTGATGCAGGACTAGAAAGGGAGAACGACAGGATAATGCCGCCAGCTCCGACACTCTTCTAATGGAGGTGATGCTACCTTCCCGGATAGAAGCGAGAAGGAAATGTCCTGAATCAGTTCAAAGGGCGTACGCTGGAGGACGTCCAAAACGAGGTAGAGGTCCCAAGGCTCGACAGGAGGACGATAAGGGGGAGCTATATGAGCGAACCGCTAGATGAAGGTCCAAACCTGAGGCAGAGAGGCCAGGTCTCTTTGAAAATGAATGGACAGAGCGGAAATCTGACCCTTCAAGATGCAAGGGAAAGACCCGAATCTAGACCCGCTTGAAGGAAACTGAGAAGGGATGGAAGGGAAAAGGTCATAGGAAACAGATTGTTGTCCTGACACCACCGGAAAAAAGCCATTCAACACTTGTGGTAAATACGCGAGGAAGCCGGTTTTCTCGCCCTTATCATAGTCTGGATGACGCTATGAGGAAAAACCCGCGTCCTTCAGGATCGCGGCCTCAACGGCCATACCGTTAAATTCAGAGACCGAGAATTCGGGTGGAAGAGGGGGCCCTGCGAAAGAAGGTCCGAACGATCCGGAAGCCTCCACGGAACGTCCAATAGCATGTTCACCAGTTCCGCATACCAGGCCCTGCAAGGCCAATCTGGAGCTACTAAGAGCACGGGAACCCCTTCTATCTTGACCTTTTTTACGACCCTTGGGATCAAGGGGAGGGGTGGAAACAGATCGGGCATCTGGAACTGGGTCCACGAGATCACGAGAGCGTCGCATCCGACAGCCATCGGATCTGGAGACGTACTGGGGAACCTTGTAGTTTGCCCCGGAAGCCATCAAGTCTACGTCTGGAACGCCCCACCGCTGGCAAAACTGGCTGAAGACTGCGGGAAGAGACCACTCGCCGCCACGATGCCCTGATGACTCAGAAAGTCGGCTTCCCAATTGTCCACTCCTGGGATGTGGACGGCTGACAGAGAGGGAACGTGACCCTCCGCCCATCGCAGAATTTTTGCCACTTCCGCCATGACTTGCCTGCTGCGAGTCCCTCCCTGATGATTTATGTAAGCCACGGCTGTGGCATTGTCCGACTGAATGCGGACCGGTTTCCCTGAGAGACTCCCAGTGGATGAGGGCTAGGAAGATGGCTCTGATTTCCAAGAGGTTGATAGGGAGGCACGCCTCCTGAGCAGTCCAGCGGCCCTGGGCCGTGAGGTGGAGGAAAACCGCCTCCCAATCTTGGAGGCTGGCGTCGGTGGAGATAACCTGCCAGCGGGGAGGGAGAAATGACCTCCCGCGCAGAATGGAGATGGACAGCGTCCACCAAGAGAGAGACTGTTTCACCCTGGGCGAGAGGCGAAACGGACGATCCAAGGAAAGTGGGTTCCTGTCCCAGACAGAAGGGCCAGCTGGAGGGGACGAGAGTGGAACTGAGCATAGGGGACCGCTTCCATGGAAGCGACCATTTTCCCCAGAACCCTCATGGCGAGGCGGAGAGACAGAGGATTCGGGCTCTTTAGAGCTCTGACCCCCACCCCAGCGAAGGGAAAGGAACTTCTCTTTGGGAAGAAAAACCTGAGCCTGAGAGGTATCGAATTCGATGCCCAGGAACTCCAGGCGCTGAGTTGGAATCAGGAAAGACTTCTGATAATTGATTATCCAGCCGAGGCGAAGAAGCGTGTCAAGAGTAAGTTGGAGGCTCTGACTGCAATCCTGACGGGATGGACCCTTGATCAAGAGGTCGTCGAGGTATGGGATTACCAGAAACCCCTTCGAACGAAGAATGGCCATGATAGCTGCCATGACCTTCGTGAAGACCCTGGGCGCAGATGCCAGATCAAAGGGGAGGGCCGTGAACTGATGATGACCCTGGATCGCGAACCGGAGGAATCTCTGATGCCATACGCAAATAGGAACGTGAAGGTACGCATCTCGGATATCCATGGAACACAGAAACTCTCCCTGTTCCATGGACGCGACCACCAAGCATAGAGATTCCATCCTGAAGCGCCGAATCCGGAGATGGCGGTTCAGCTGCTTGAGATCCAAAATTGGACGGAGAGAGCCGTCCTTTTCTGGAACCACGAACAGGTTTGAGTAAAAACACGAAAACCGCTTGCGATAAGGCACCGGAACTACGACTCCTGAGGCGAGGAGCGAATCGACGGCCTGGAGAAGTCCTGAGAGGTGGGAGGGCTGTTTGGGAGGATGAGAGAGCAGGAAACGTCTTCCTGGGGGCGAAGAAAATTCTATCTTGTAGCCTGAAGTGACGATCTCCCTGACCCAGGCATCGTCGACTACTGATAGCCAAACCTCTGAGAACAGAAGAAGCCGGCCTTCCGTCATTTGTTAGAAAACCTGTGGCCCCGAGATCCCAATGGTTTTGCGGGGTGGCTCTTAGTCCTCTAGCGAGGTGGGAGGTCTGAAAGGAGGTTTTCTTCGGTCTCCCTGCTAGGAAGAACGGTCCTGGTTGGAGTTTCCTGAGGGGAAGGACCGAAAAAGGGGGCGAATGGCCAGAATGTTGCTGTTAGCCCTGGTGGAGCAGGCCGCTGCATCAAGGGAGGCATTCAAGAGGTCTTTTCCTGCAAGAGAAATCTGATCCGCCAAATCAGACAGTTCCTCAGCAGGAGCAGAGGCCAAAATGCCCCTGCGCAGGGTCTTGGCCCAGGCTGATACAGCCCTGGCTACCCAGGACGAGGCGAAACTAGGGCAGAGGGAGGCTCCGGAAGCCTCAAATGCCAATTTTGCTAAAGCCTCGATTTGCCTGTCCGTGGGGTCCTTAAGGGAAGCCGCGTCCGGGATAGGCAGAACCGTCTGCGAGGATAGCCTGGAGACGGGCGGGTCGACCTTAGGAGTCCCCCCATGTGATGACCCCCCCTTAGAAGATCGCTTGCCGGGCGGCGTGCGGGCTGTAGGGAAGGGGGGGGGGGTCGGGGGGGGAAGGGTTCATACTGTTGCTTGAAGATCCCCTACCTGGGGTTGAGGAACGTATCAGGATCCCTTGTAGGATGGAGGGTCCTGGAAGAAGTCCTCTTCCCGCGCCACGAGCTCCCGCGCAGAAGACGGCGTCGACCCCTAACCAGGGGGAGAGGGTCACTGGAAGTGACCGCCGTCTTCCTCTCAGCCCACTCCGAGGAGAGGGATGAGGAGGGGAAACGGGCAGGACTGGCCACCGAGGAAAAGGGTCACCCTGAACACCCGAATGGGTGACAGGGGACAAGTCCTGCCCAGTGGGTCCGAGAGGGTGCGATGTGGGTGATACCACACTGCTCTCTCGGTCGCTCAAAGTGGGGAAAACAGGGTGAGAAAAACTGCACCCTGTTACCCTGAAGAAAAGAGTCTGAAAAAGAAAGGGAAAAGGTTAATAAACACAACAAATCCCTGTAAAAGAAATGCTGATCTGGGGTTAGATCCAGGTCCACCTCCTACGGACACTAAGCAAAAACTGAGTTGCCTGGTGTCTGTCGGAGGGTGTATACTGCCGGGGAGGAGTTACTTCTTTATTTGCATAGTGTCAGCCTCCTAGTGACAGCAGCATACACCCATGGTTACCTGTGTCCCCCAATGAGGCGAGAAGGAAATAATAGCCGCTCTCTGCAGAGCTGTGTGTGGTTATCACCAACACATCTGCAGATTCCTCTCAGCTCCAGCTTCCATCTCAGAGGCAGAGAGGACTGTAATATTGTTACAATACAGCAGAGCTGAGAAAAGAAGCAAAAAATGTGTTTGTAAGAAGACAAATTTTATTTCTCCTGTTCTGTGTTAGTTACTTGTCTCACACTGGTAACTCCCACTTCATGTAAAATACTCTGGAGGCAGAGTTATCCTCTGGGTAAAATCCCCTCCCAAAGCCTAAAAGAAACAGTCTATGCAAAGTGATGAAAGATGATTTCTCAGCAACAACAAGGCATCCGATATGAGACACACAGGTAGAACTTTTTTCAGCAGTCTATAACCTGTATGCCCATATTAACAGTTTACATAGGTCAAATGTGGTGACAGATTCCCTTTAAGCCAACAGCAGTGATTAGAGCTAGCGCAAATCGCTGTTAGCAGACAGTTTGAGTCCTCTCCAAACACCTCCACCCGTTGTGAGATATACATATACTTCACATGACGTGAAGGAGATCGGAATGTAAACCGCTGCGTTTCCACGCGTTTTTTTTTCAGCAGCATGGGCACAGCGTTTTCGGTTTCCCATAGGTTTACATTGTACTGTAAACTCATGGGAAACTGCTGCGTTTCCACGCGTTTTTTTTCAGCAGCATGGGCACAGCATTTTCGGTTTCCCATAGGTTTACAATATACTGTAAACTCATGGGAAACTGCTGCGGATCCGCAGCAAAATCCGCATCGTGTGCACATACCTTAGAGTGTCAGCAAAACAGAGCAAGCACATTGTTGTTTAAAAGTACACTGCATGATCCAGAAAGTACACAGACAGATAGAGTCATGGTTTTAAAATATATTTAAGTAGGCCAACAAATATGGACTTATTTGTCTGTGCACATCACCAGAAAATAAAATAAGTGACAATATACTCTTAGCTTTCAATTACCTTCTCAAATTGGTGCACTCTAAAGATGCCACGAGTATCCCTTCCATGGGAACCAACTTCTTGGCGGAAGCAAGTGGACAGACCTGCATAACGGATCGGCAAGTCTTCAGGTTTCAACCATTCATCACGATGCAAAGCAGCAATTGGCTGTTCTGACGTAGCAATCAGATACTTCTCATCAATGGAGCCATCATCTTGTTTTTCACTACCTTTTCCAATCACCTAATGTGAAAAGAAAAGATCAGTTTTGTATTATTGTACTGCCTAAAAAGTCAGGCATTACCGTACCTCTAAATATGAAACTACCGTGAAGCCACGAGGGGTCGCCCATCTATTTTGTGTTGTGTGACAATTTACATTCACACAGGACATATACGCAACAATCATTTACATGAATATGTACCTCTATACATGGAAGGTTTAAAACCCACACTGAAAATGCACACCAGATTTGACATTATGCATTTGAGTGTGGATTTTTTTCCTACATGTGGATGGGCCTTTTTTTTTTTTTTTTTTTTTTTTAAATAAAGATGAAATAAAATCAACTTGTATGTCTGCCCATATAGTCATGGGCGGACATACCGCATGTGCAGCCGCATCGGGGTCTGGAGGTAGAGGGGGGCCCCTGCAGGGTGGCTAATAATGAGGGCAATTTGGCATGTTTATCTGGCCCTGAGAATTCGGGGGGCCCCTGGCCAGATTGCCCTCATGTGCAGCGGACAGGGAGAAATCCCTGCAGCTCCGCTGCCTACAAGGGAAAATAGCAGCAGAGCTGAAGCGATCTGTCCTGCTTCCTGCCGCGCTTCCTCTCCCACAGGCAGCAGCGCCGCTGGATGACATCATTCAGTGGCCGGCTGTGCCAGAGAGAGGAAGACGACGGTGATGCTGCGGCAAAGCATGCGGAGAGGTGAGAGGTGCTGTGTGTGTGCGCATGCGTAGCGCTGCGGGGAAATGTGCAGAGAGGTGAATGGTGCTGTGTGTGTATATAGGGGGAGGAGAGGGCAATGATGGGGAGAAGGCAATAATGGGGTGGGGGAGGAGGAAATGATGGAAGTGGTGGAATGTGCAATGATGGTGGTGGTGGGGGAGGAGGAAATGATGTAGGTGGTGGAATGTGCAATGATGGTGGTAGTGGGGGGGGGAGGAAATGATTGAGGTGGTGGAACGGGCAATGATGGGGTGGTGGGGAAAAAGACAATAATGGGGTAGTGGGGGAGGAGGAAATGATGGAGGTGGTGGAATGGGCAATGATATGGAGTGGTGGGGGAGAAAGCAATGATAGTGGTGGTTGAGAAGGCAATGATGGAGGTGGTGAAGAGGGCAATGATGGGGTGGGGAAGTGGACAGTAACAGGATGCGGGGGGGGGGGAGGAGAACAATGAGGGGTGTGGGGGATTGGGATGGAAGGAAGAGGGACTTACAATGGATTTAGGAACAGGGGGAGGTGGAGGAAAACATTATTATCACTTATTATGTTTAACACAGTCCCTTAGTATAGAGTGTACGTACTTATGTATAACACAGTCCCTTAGTATTTAGTGTAGTCACTAATTATGTATAACACCATTCTTAGTTACATAGTTTCCTCTTTTATTATGTATAACATCGTCCCTTATTATGGACCATCCTCTCTAGTTATATATGGTGCTGTACCTTATTCTATAGCTTCCTCTGCTGTTATGTACAGTGCTGTCTCTTACATAGTGCATTCTTGTTATTCACAATGCCCTCTTTTATTACATAGTCCCCTCTCTTGTTAGATATAAAATGACTGCTGATGGAGGAGCCGATGTCCAGGCGACCAGTCCATCAGCTCCTCCATTAGAAAAGGAGGTTTCCAATGCTCCATCAGCAATCAATGCATTATACAGCTAACAAGAGAGGACGGTATGTAATAAAAAACAAGGCTTTGTAAAATGCAATATGTAGGGGACGGTACTGTACATAACAAGAGAACACTGTATAATAAGGGACGGCAATATGCATAAAGAAGACTATGTAATATATATACACACACACGTATGTCTCAATGAGACCTCTGGTTACTATGCCGACGCATCACTGACCCCCGATCATGCGAAGGGGGTCGGCGATGAGCGCATTTCCGACCGCGCGGCCAGAAGCGGTAGTTAAATGCCGCTGTCAGTGTTTGACAGCGGCATTTAACTAGTTAATAGCGGCAGGTGGATCGCGATTCCACTCGCCGCTATTGCGCGCACATGTCAGCTGTTCAAAACAGCTGACATGTCGCGGCTTTGATGTGGGATCACCGCCGGAGCCCACATCAAAGCAGGGGATCTGACCTCGGACGTACTATCCCGTCCGAGGTCAGAAAGGGGTTAATAGCGAGCACTTTGTCAGCCGGAGGCTTCCTGCAGCTGCCGACGGTCACATGGGCGTGGAATGCAGTGAATATTAATTTCTCTTTAGCAGCGGGCACAGGAATTAGCCACAGCAGCCAACTCCTGCCTCTGTGACCCGCTGCTCTGCCGATGCCCTTCCCTCCCCACCACAGCAGGTACATTTGGATTATAAGATGCACCCCCATTTTCCTCCATATATTTGGAGGAAAAAATGTGTCTTATGGTTTGAAAAATATATATTCCATAGACCGAGAACTGCTAAACAAAGGGCGAGGGGTCATAGGAGGACTAGTCCGTCAATGTTAATCTCTTTGTGATAAATCCTTCAGTTAATAAAAAACAAAACGCACTTTGACAAGTGACACATCCCTGAACTCTGTTTCAGCCTCTATCTTCGGCTGTTCTCAGATTACATAGCAAAAACCTGCTGACAGATTCACTTTTACAGCGTTATTTTACATGTCAGGTTTCCTTTTAATTCTGGGAGCCTGAATTGGCTGGATTAGGGCATTTTGCAGTGCTACTAATTGATGTTAACTATGAAATTGTTCTGATCTATAGAGATAAACAGTTACATGCAAACTTGGGGACTGCAGTTACACACCAGTTCTATATCAATCAGAAACACTACAGAAATTCTAAGGGCATAATTTATCAAAGCTTTCATGCCAGAATTCTGGTGTAAGAGCTTTGTAAGACCACATCCACACGTTCATTATTTGGTCAGTATTTTACCTCAGTATTTGTAAGCCAAAACCAGGAGCGGAACAATTAGAGGAAAAGTATAATAGAAACATATGTACCACTTCTGCATTTATCACCCACTCCTGGTTGTGACTTACAAATACTGAGGTAAAATAATGAACGTGTGAACGTAGCTTCAGGCTGTGTTCCCAAGATTAATTTTTTGCGTGCGTTTTTTAAACTGTGAATTTTTAAAAAATGTATAATTAACCTAAATTACTTAATGGGTGCAGAAAATCTGCAACATGTAAAACTCAACAAAAGCTCATGGTGGGAACGTAGGCAAAAGTCACAAAATGTAGTCGCAATTCAGAGTTGTGCCTAAATGTTGGGTCTTGACATTTTCACGCAAGTTTCTCCCAGCTCCAAAGAAGACAGGCTGGAGCAGGAAGCCAACTCTCGTCTAAGGCTAATTTCACACTGCGTTAGCAGCAGCCCGTTCAGCACATACGCTAACGGGCTGCTGTAATGCAAGTGCCGGCGTTTGCATCGCGCTAGCGCAGATAGAGCATCTGCTAGCTTTATCTGCGCTAGCAGTGACAGACCCGGAAACACTGCAGCCCGCGTCTCCGGGTCCGTCACTCAATGGCGTGCGCTAGCAATGCATCCGACATTGCAGTCAATGGCGGCCGTAACGGACTACGTTACACTGCGTTTATGCCGCGGTGTAACGTAGTCCGTCTAACGGACACCATTGACGCAGTGTGAGTAACTGTGGCATTCTCCACGATTCCTTGAGATTTCTGGTGTAATGCACGCCACTTGTCAGACGCTCCAGACTCATAAACAGACATGCAACTCTCCATGAACAAGAGTGTTTTACTCCAGCACGCCCTCTTATCAAGACCGTTGGGCCCCATGTCTGCAGTCATACGGTGTGCTACTGAATATGTCTAAAAGCCTAGATCACCTGCAGAGACACATAAGCACTTCAGCATTACCAAAAACTAAAGTGCCCATTCATGGCTGCAGATGGGCATGACTGTCAGCCAGATACATCAGCTTCCCTAAGGGATCCTAACTTCAGTGCAGCCATAACATGCATTTATTAACAGGACACAATTTCCACTCGATACTGTACAGAACACACCTTATACAGCTCTTCATCAAACTGGCTTAACTGGGCTACTTCCTGCATTATATCCTTCCTCATGAAGAACGGTGTGTAAATCGGGGTGTAGCCTTTTGCAGCCAACGTCTGAAGTGCATACTGGATAACAGCTTGTTCCAAAAACACCAATGGACCCTAAAGAAAGATAGGAAAACATAACCAAAACAGATTTGTGACAAGTTTTTTTTATGCAATACATTTTTTCTTTGATCACATCTTTACAGAAAAACACTGAAAAAAGCAACGTAAATTTGCTTTTGTTTGATAGGAGAAACTTGAGGAATTCTCAAACAAAACTAGACCGGATAAAACTGATGGTAGAAAAAAAAATTACGAAAATATAGTCCAAAACGCTAATGAAAATGAGTTTTTTTTGCATCAGGGAAAAATCTGCAATGTGTGAATGAGGCTTGAAGACTTTTTTGTGTTTTTGGAGCAAGTCATTTAAAGCTTGCACCACCTCTCCAAACTCCTTCACATCAAAGCCACTTTTGACATTTTTACCATATACTTAAGTATTAGGTTATAGATTTATACAATATCAAAGGTTCAATTCCAGAACAATACAAGTAAAGGTCAATAAAACAAAGTATAAAAGTTTGATTTAACATTGAGAGATAAACTATCAAAAATAAAATCCAGAAAATCACATTGTATAAATTATATAAATGTTTGCATTTTGCAGTGAGACATACGGTAAGTATTTGATCCCTCTGTCAAACAAGACTTAATATTTGCTGGCAAAACCCTTGTTGGCAAGCACAGCAGTCAGACATTTCTTGTAGCTGATGATGAGCTTTGCGCACATGTCAGGAGGAATTTTGGTCCACTCCTCTTTGCAGAGCATTTCTGAATCATTAAGATTTTGAGGCTGTCCCTTGGCAACTCGGAGCTTCAATGCCCTCCATAAGTTTTCTATGGGATTAAGGTCTGGAGACTAGCTAGGCCACCCCATGACCTTAACCCCTTCATGACCCCAGCTTTTTTTCGTTTTGCGTTTTTCGCTCCCCTCCTTCCCAGAGCCATAACTTTTTTATTTTTCATGGCTTATTTTTGGGGGGACGAGTTGTACTTTTGAATGACATCACTGGTTTTAGCATGTCGCGTACTCAAAAACGGGGAAAAAAATCCAAGTGCAGTGAGATTTTAAAAGAAAAGTGCAGTCCCACACTTGTTTTTGTTTGGCTTTTTTGCTAGATTCGGTAAATGCTAAAACTGACCTGCCATTATAATTCTCCAGGTCATTACGAGTTCATAGACACCTAACATGTCTAGGTTCTTTTTTATCTAAGTGGTGAAAAAAAAAATTGAAAAGTTTGCTAATAAAGGAAAAAAAAAAGTGCAATTTTCCGATACCCGTAGCATCTCCATTTTTCATGATGGTGGAAAGCCCAACAAACAGGCTCTCAGTGCATGTGCTGACAGTGACACAGCCACGACACACACGCAATGCAGCTCCGAACAGATGATCAGGCGGTGTGCTCCATGTATCCGGACTCCCTCTGCAACTTATTTGGCAAGCTCTATTGTTTGCCGAGTAAGAAGGGACCCAATCAAATTCGATCAACTCTATTCATGAGGCGATCACAATGGTCCAGTGTAGAGAATGGCAGCCCTAGAGCGTATTCCCGGGACCAGTGTACATCGTCTTTTCTCCCAATGGATTACTACTATCAGTTTTTCAAACCTGCTAGGAAACCGCTTTATCTACGAAACCATAAAAAAAAAAAAAAAAATTGGTAACGCTGTAATAATGCTGACCCGGAGAATATAATTTTTATTGCACCAAGAACACCATAAAAACAAAACTTAAAAAACAAAAGCAGTTGCTTTGTTTTCTCACCATTTCACTTCACTTGGAATTTCTTTCTTGTTTTTAGGACATTATTTGGTAAATACTATATCTTATCTGAGGAGACAAAAAAAGCCCTCATCTAGCTAGGTAGATGCTATAATATAAATGTTATGGATCTTGGA
This sequence comes from Ranitomeya imitator, assembly GCF_032444005.1. Lineage (NCBI taxonomy): Eukaryota > Metazoa > Chordata > Amphibia > Anura > Dendrobatidae > Ranitomeya > Ranitomeya imitator. Next base: position 285,357,408 of record NC_091284.1, read on the forward strand.
AAAAGTGTAAGTGGAAAAAAAAAAATAGCCTGTCATGAAAGGATTACGTTTGACTGGATTCTAGAACAGCACTCAGATTTGGGGCTAACAATAAATCATGATTTATTATCTTTCAAACCGAGCATGTCACGTAAGAATACTCACCTTCAGAAAGTAGCCCCTGCTGCCAGCAACTACTGCCCCTTTCTCCCCTTCATAGCCATCCACCATTGTGACAAGATCCACGTGGGAGTATTTCTTTTGTTGAGTACAATCCCCAGACAATCGTTCCACTTTGTTATCATTGTCCTAGAAGCAAAAACTTAAAATCATTTTTTTTTCTGTGTTCTCAATGTATGCTTAGAAGCACCACTCCAGAGTGGTGTTACCAATCCGTGTTTAATGACTCTAGCTGCCACTCCAGTCATTTCCTGCTGGATGTGATCTGCTGGATCACTCCAGTGTTTGTTGGATGAGCCAGAAGTCATTACTCAATATCTCATATTTTGCGGACTATAAGACGCCCCAGACGATAAGATGCACCCCAATTTTTTTTATTTTTTTTTTGGGGGGGGGGGGGGGGGGGGGGAGATAGGATTTTTTATTTTTATGAAATGGTGGTGCATCTTATATAGTTTAACTCTAGGGTAGCTTACCTGGAAGGGGTGGCGGCTGCAGTAGAGTTGGGTCACAGGAGAGAGGGTTGATGCTGCAGGAAGCTGATGGCAATAGAAGTGGGGCGATGCTGCTAGCCAACATCTCAGTTAGCGCATGCGCTGCCTCCGGAAGCCATTTTCCCGAAGTCTGCCACAGTGAAAACAATGGGAAATGCAGGGAGTCTTCAAACATTTTGTGAAAGCCCAGAGCCTGCCACAGCCACAAACCGCAAAAACACCTCTTCCTCCGAGCCAAGGGCCCGCAGCATCGCCGCACTCTTGCCGCCGCTGTTTACCTCTTGAAGAAGGGACCGTGCCTCCTGTGACTGTTGAGGCTGTTTACATGACGCGGAGCTGCACATAAGTAACGTTCTGATCTCGATGTCATGACATTTATTTTTTTTAATGTATGCCCTTATATTATAGATGAATGGGTGGCACAAATGACTATTTCCCTCATTTAACCACCCTGTGATTATCACATTTTCATCTAATCCCCATGTCCCACCTTATTTAATTACTGTTATCTTGTTCAATGGGGTGCTACACCCGGTATGGCTGACTTTATCTGATGTTATTTGTCTTGATGGTTTACACTAGAGCATATATTGTTTGGTCTGTAAGACCCTTAGCTTCCTTTACTGTATTATAAAATGGCCGGATTCTAACGCATCGGGTATTGTAGAATATGTATGTTGTATATTTATGAAGTAAACGTGAGTGAACTATGTGGCACTGTGACTGACAGAACTTGTTCAGTAAACATGACTGAACTACGTGACACTGTGACTGACGGAACTTGTTCAGTAAACGTGAGTGAACTACGTGACACTGTGACTGACAGAACTTGTTCAGTAAACGTGAGTGGATGTGATGTAAATTCTGCGCCAATATCGCCAATTGGTCGCGGATGGCTGGCGCGACCAATCAGCGACGCGGGATTTCAGTTACAGACAGACAGAATTAGACGATTATATAGTAGAAGGATAGCAAATAATAGGACCTATAAGGGTCAGCCATCGGTGAGCGGGGGCACCATTTTGTGCTCAAATTAGGGTGTCAACCTCTACGGCAAGTTAGGGACATTCTACATGGACATATCTGGGTGAGAGAGGAAACAGATATATTTATCAGTGTTTGTCTTTTGTTGTGGTATTTGTACAGTTTTTATCATAGACTGATACTATTACCTCCAACGCGCACAATATCTATTACTAGTTACACTACCTTCCCTTTTGGCGTTTATTCTTCTAATTCCTATATTCTAGTGTTGAATTTTTGACATCAAAAGTTACATTTTAACGATTATTTCTTGTGGTAAGCCAATATGAAGCTTCAATAAGGTCCAAATTACCATTAGTACAATAAAGGAAGATTCTACTGAAACTAGTACAAATGTCTTAAAGCTTGTAATGAAAACAAAATCTTTTACAATCCTGTAAATACAAATGTATCTTAATTTATGAGGAAGCAGACAAAGTCCTGCCCCAATCCATATACTGCTACTTACGTGTACCCGAAATACAACCATGAATGACATACCTCATCATTACTGATGGGGACACTCGGATGAAGCAAGTTTCCAATTTCTCTCAGACACTCAAATCTTGCAGCTTCTAATCGTAAGCGCTCTGCATCAGTTTCTGCTATTTTGTCATCTATTTCTAGCCGCAACTTCTTGATTTGTGTCACTGTCAACGACTGAAACAAGCGAAACACAAAGTGCAAAATGAAAATAAAAACCATAAAGCCAATGGCAATATACCGGTATCTTTATAATCCGCAAAATCAGTACAGGAACCGCACACCTGCATCTGTTAGCCCTAAAATCCCAGTGATGACTCCCATAAGAGAAGTTTTCACACTAAGAGCTCAATTGTTAAATGACATAAGCAAAAGAAAGACTCCGCTCAAGGGCTTCTGGATACCCAATGAAGACTTCGATGGGATGGAGTTACTGATAACTATTTTTTATTTTACTAATCAGTAATCCTTTCCCAAACTCCTTCCTCTTAATCCCAGTCTATGTGACTGCAGACTCATGAATCCTCCAGAGCAAACGCTGCAACGATCTGCTGGCTTATGAGCCGAGAACAGCGGTCATGTATGAAATATGCCTACTCCCGGGCAAAAGCCATCCAGTGAACACAGCCTCACTCCATAAAAGTGAAGTATGTCGCCTAGTGGGCGCGGCCGTCTTGTGGGTGCGGCTGCCTAGCGGGCGTGATCTTGTTCTATACAATTTTATGGAGAGAGGCCACACCCACTAGAAAAGCTCTGCCCAGGAGTATGTATAATGCATACATCACCGCCGGTCCCGGCTCAGACACCAGAGAATCCTCTCTGCACTCAGTGCATGCTCTGGGGGGATTCGTAAGTCTGCAATCACACAGAGTGACTGCAGACTTTTCCTTTTAGACCGGACAACCCCTTTAATGGATATAACAAATAGCTGAAATACCCAGAAAGCACAAAAAGCATGATTATATCATAACGGGCAGTGTTACATGATCAGTGAAAACAATTATAGAGAGTGATAAAATACAAAATTCAAAAGGACAAAGTTAATCGATTATAATAAATTACTAATACAATAATATGTGTAAAAGGAAAACAAATACTATAATAGGAGTGAGCAGGGGGTAAAAGCTCTTTGCATGTGGCTCAATGAAAGGTTATGATAAACTTACTGGCGAGTTATAGTCTTTACTGAGGGCTATACAGTCTTTATTAAAAGGCTGATGCGGTAATCACATGTACAACTAAGAAAATAAATAACTAAAAACTAATTACGGTATATGTTTCACATATCAGGGCAGAAAAAATCTGTTCCGTAAGAAGCTGTTAAAATTAGGTAAAAACAACCTCAGATGAACAAAAACCCTTGACAAACTACGTTCAAAGCGGAAGCAGTCTGTAAAAAATTAAGTGGACTCTTACTGCTTCCATGGGAATTACGAGGGCAAGTCACAGCCAGGTTCTGCTGACCAAATGTTCTTGATGGATTTATCAGCAAGTATAAAAGCAGAAGTTTTGTCAGTTTGCTGCTCTGGAGCATTCAGGCATGTGACACAATGGCAAGGAAAAAAGGCATCAGAATAATAGTAATGAGCGGACGTGCTGGGATAAGGTATTATCTGCCATGCTCGTGTGCTAACAGTGTTTTCGACGTGCTCAAATACTATGTTTGAGTCCCCACGGCTGCATGTCTTACAGCTGTCGGACAGCCACCACACTTGCAGGGATTGCAAACAAACAGGAACTCAATGCATGTGTTGCAGCCGCGAGACATGCAGCCGCTGGGACATATTTTTCAAGCACACCGAAGACACTCTGTTCACACACAATCATGCTCCAATAATGCATTATCCAAGCACGCTGCTCATCACTAATCTGCAATGATATTGGAAAAGCTATTTTTGCTGCCCATCATTCTGGCAATTTCCTAATAATTTGAAGCATATCAATCTACATTGAGAAAACAAAGAGGAAAACATAAAAAAAGTAACCATCTTCCGAGGAATGACGTAGCTGGCAAATTCACCAAAAAGGTCAAACTGTGCAATGCACAGATAAGTTGCAAGAAACCCAAGAGTCAAAGCTCAAACTCTAAAAGTCTCAGTTTCCATGTTTAACCCCTTTCTGACATCAGACGTACTACCCCGTCGAGGTGGGGTGGGCCCCTATGACCAGCGACAGGATAGTACGTCATGCCCTTTAATGCGACACTGCGACTTAAGTTGTGGTGATCGCATTAAAATTCCGACGCCATCTTACCTTGGGGAAGATGGCCTCGGCATCCTGGGGTATGGCGTCCCCTCCCCCGCCTCCCGATCGCTGTGATTGGCTGTTCATTTCTGAACAGCCAATCACAGCCTTTCTCATTGTTTCAGCCAATCAGCTTGGCTGAAACAGTGAGGTTCCAGGCTAGGATCGAGTACCGATGTACTCGATCCTGGGGCCGGTGCCTGGCAACCCAGGCACCGGCCAAAACCCCCCCGGATTGGCGCGATAGACGATCACATCGATCGCGCCAATCGCAGGGCACAGCGGCGGTGTTACCGCGCTGTGCCCTGCCTGAAAGTACCTGATCCGGAGCCTGCTTCATCTGCCCTGCGGCTCCGGATCCTGCAGCTGTGATTGGCGCGATCGATGTGATCGTCGATCGCGCCAATCAGGAACAGACCCGCCGGATTGGTGCGATCGACGATCACATCGATCGCGCCGATCGCAGGGCACAGCGGCGGTGTTACCGCGCTGTGCCCTGCTTGGAAATTATTGTGCCGGGCCCTGCATCTTCCTGCCACCTACCCCGCCACCTCCTGCAGCTCTGCCAATTAGGGCACAGCAGCGGTGTGCCCGCGCTGTGCCCTGATGGTGACCTGCCTATGATCGGAGCTGTGAGCTCCGATCATAGGCTGATGCCTAGCGACACCGGCATCACCAGGGCCTCCTCTGATTGGTGGGATCGATGTGATCATTCGATCCCACCAATGACAGGTCACAGCAGCGGTGTGACCGCTCTGTGACCTGTCTCACCTGTCCCTGACCTGTCTGACTGCTCTTCAGGAATCTTCACACTTGGTGAGGATTCCTGAAGAGCGGTCACGCTAACAGATCCCCTCCTGTGCTGAGACTTGTGGTGCCAAAGTAGCCTGTGACACCACAATTCTTGCTAAATAAAGAAGACAGAAGAAAGAAGACAGAAGAAAGAAGACAGAAGAAAGAAGAGAGACTACAACCGAAAGTGTTCATCCCCGATCCCGGCCCGATCATACTTCACCCCCCTTTAACCACCCCCCCTTCCCCCTCCACCCCCACTTTGCGCCGTGTCCGTCCGTGCCCAAATTTTGCAGCCGCCGAGCGTTGATTGGTGACGCAGTTCACCGATCAACACTCGTGCTCGCTTTTCTTTCCCACATCCCCTTGCGCGCACCCAACCGCTGCGTCCAAACCCGTGCCTTTCATTTTTTTTTTTTCCACATCCCCGTCCACGCACCCCGCCGCTGCGTCTGAACTCGTGCCTTTCATTTCTTTTTTTTTTTTCCACATCCCAGTCCACGCACCCCGCCTCTGCGTCTGAACCCGTGCCTTTCATTTCTTTTTTTTTTTCCCACATCCCCGTGTCCACGCACCCCGCCTCTGCGTCTGAACCCGTGCCTTTCATTTCTTTTTTTTTTTTCCCACATCCCCGTGTCCACGCACCCCGCCGCTGCGTCTGAACCCGTGCCTTTGATTTCTTTTTTTCTTTCCACATCCCCATCCACGCACCCCGCCGCTGCGTCTGAACCCGTGCCTTTCATTTTTTTTTCCCACATCCCCGTCCACGCACCCCGCCGCTGCATCTGAACCCGTGCCTTTCATTTCTTTTTTCCCACATCCCCGTCCACACACCCCGCCGCTGCGTCTGAACCCGTGCCTTTCATTTCTTTTTTTCCACATCCCCGTCCACGCACCCCGCCGCTGCGTCTGAACCCGTGCCTTTCATTTCTTTTTTTTTTTTTTTTCACATCCCCGTTCACACACCCAGCAGCCGCTGAACTTTGATAAGTGACGCAGTTCACTTATCAGAGCTAGGGCCTGCTGTTTTAGACTTTTCCTTTCACAGGTATTTTTTTTTCCCTATTCGCTTTTTTTCCTTTCAGAATAGTATGCACCAAACACTATCCCCCCCCCACACGTACACAGTTACCAATAAATATTACACCCAAGCACCATACTCACAAAAAAAATGTCCCGTTCGTCCCAGCAGCGCTATTCATTGGAGGAGGCATATGCTTTCCTTGCCTCCGACACTGATAGCTAGGGAGAGGATCCCACATTCCTTTACTCTTCAGATTCTTCATCCTCTTCCTCCTCAGGTCCTGCGGAACCGCCACGCAGAGGCCCCAGGAGAGAAGATCAGGCAGTGCCCACTCCTGAAGATGAACCAGCGCGACCCTCTTCAGACCCCATATGGACCTCGCCCCCCGAAAATTATGAGCCACTGATTCCTGATTTTGTGGCAGAATCAGGAATCAAGTTTGACACCACCGGCCTCACAGAAATAGACTTTTTCAAAGTCTTTTTCTCTGAGGCTTTCGTTAACCTCATGGTGGAGCAAACTAATTTGTATGCTCGGCAATTTTTGGAGCAAAACCCCCGTTCATCATTTTCTAACTGGTCTCCTGTAGACGCAGTTGAAATGACGCAGTTTTGGGGCCTGGTCCTCCATATGGGGATCGTGAAGAAGCCAGAAATTCGGCAATATTGGAGTGTAGATATTTTATATAACACTCCAATGTTCCGAATGGTCAGGGTTCGGATGCATTTTGAGGCCATCCATAAGTTCCTGCATTACAATGATAATGCACGGTGTCCCGCACGAGATGACCCCAATTTTGACCGTCTGTTCAAAGTTCGGCCGGTCATCGAACACTTCAGCAAAAAGTTTGCTTAAGTGTACGTGCCCAAAAGGGACATCTGTGTGGATGAGTCCTTGGTTCATTTTAAGGGGCGGCTCAGATTCCGTCAATACCTGCCCAGCAAAAGGGCCAGGTACGGAATCAAACTCTACAAGCTGTGTGAGAGTACCTCAGGGTACACCTACAGCTTTAGAGTGTACGAAGGGAAGGACAGCAGGATTGAACCGCCTGAGTGTCCTTCCATCCTGGGAGTGACTGGGAAAATTGTGTGGGATTTGGTGCACCCACTGCTGGATAAAGGTTATCACCTCTACACCGATAACTTTTATTCCAGCATCCCACTCTACAAATCCCTCTCTGCGCGAGGTACCGCAGCCTGCGGTACTGTCCGCAAAAATCAGAGAGGCCTCCCGAAGACGCTACTTGGGCAGATGCTCAGAAAAGGTGAGAGCAAAGCCCAATGTAGCAACCACCTACTGGTGGTCAAGTACAAGGACAAGAGGGATGTCCTTCTCTTGACCACCATACACGGTGATGGCAGTGCCCTCGGCAGTGTACGGGGTATCAACACAGGTCTGCAAACCGGACTGTGTACTGGGGTACAACAAAAACATGGGGGGCGTTGATCTCTCCGATCAACTCCTCCAACCGTACAGTGCTTTGAGGAAGGCCAAGGTGTGGTACAAAAAGCTGTCCGTGTACATCGTACAAATGGCAATGCTCAACACTTTCCTGCTGTCACGATGTGCACGACACACTGATACGTCGTACCTTCAGTTCCAGGAGGTAGTGGTTAAGGCCCTGATATTTGGCACAAGGGAAGGAGCGGGCCCCAGTACTTCCGGAACTGAGGGTGCTCGTATCGTACCAGGTCAGCATTTTCCGGGGGTGGTCCCGCCAACTGATAGAAAAAGTAAGCCGCAAAAAAGGTGTCGAGTGTGCTACAAAAGAGGAGTACGCAAGGACACCATCTATCAATGCGACACCTGCCCCGACAAACCTGGCCTGTGTATGAAGGACTGCTTCAAATTGTACCACACCTCCATGCACTACTAATATACTTAACAGGAACCAGTAGATTGGTTCCAAAGAAGGGGCACATCTAAGTAAGTTCCTTGGGGGTCTAGGTTCCAAAATGATGTCACTTGTTTTTTTTTTTTACTGTTTAGGCATATCAGGGGCTCTGCAAACAGAACATGACGCCCTCAGAACTAGTCCATCAAAGTCTGCATTCCAAATCGTCACTGCTTCCCTTCTGAGTCCCGAAGTGCCCAAACAGTTTTTTCCCCACATATGGGGTACCAGCGTACTCAGAACAAATTGGACAGCAACTTTTGGGGTCCAATTTCTCCTGTTACCCTTAGGAAAATAAAAAATTGGGGGCTGAAAGATCATTTTTGTGGGGAAAAAAATAGAATTTTTTATTTTCACGCCAGGCATCATAGACTTTAGTGAAGCACTTGGAGGTTCAAAATTCTCACAACACACCTAGATAAGTTCCTTAGGGGGTCAAGTTTCCAAAATGGGGTCACTTGTGGGGAGTTTCTACTGTTTAGGCACACCAGGGGCTCACCAAATGGCACATGATGCCCGCAGACAATTCCATCAAAGTCTGCATTCCAAAACGTCACTACTTCCCTTCCGAGCCCCGAAGTGTGCCCAAACAGTAGTTTTCTCCCACATATGGGGTACCAGCGTACTCAGGGTAAATTGGACAACAATTTTTGGGGTCCAATTTCTCCTGTTACCCTTGGGAAAATAAAAAATGGGGGCTGAAAGATCATTTTTGTGGGGGAAAAAAATAGAATTTTTTATTTTCACGCCGGGCATCATAGACTTTAGTGAAGCACTTTGGGGATAAAAGTGCTCACGACACATCTAGATAAGTTCCTTAGGGGGTCTAGTTTCCAAAATGGGGTCACTTGTGGGAGATTTCCACTGTTTAGGCACATCAGGGGCTCTTCAAACGCGACATGGCATCCGATCTCAATTCCAGCCAATTTTAGCTTGAAAATGTCAAGCGGCGCTCCTTTCCTTCTGAGCCCTGCCATGCGCCCAAACAGTGGTTCCCCCCCACATATGGGGTATCAGCGTACTCAGGACAAATTGGACAACAACTTTTGGGGTCCAATTTCTCCTTTTACCTTTGAGAAAATAAAAAATTGGGGACTAAACCATGTTTGTGGAAAAAATAGGATTTTTTATTTTCACGCCCGGGTTTTATAAACTTTCGTGAAGCACTTTGGGGATAAAAGTGCTCACCACACACCTAGATAAGTTCCTTAGGGGGTCTAGTTTCCAAAATGGGGTCACTTGTGGGGGGTTTCCACTGTTTAGGCACATCAGGGGCTCTCCAAACGCGACATGGCGTCCGATCTCAATTCCAGCCAATTTTAGCTTGAAAATGTCAAACGGCGCTCCTTTCCTTCTGAGCCCTGCCATGCGCCCAAACAGTGGTTCCCCCCCCACATATGGGGTATCAGCTTTTTCAGGACAAATTGGACAACAACTCTTGAGGTCCATTTTCTCTTTTTACCCTTGGGAAATTAAAAACATTATTGCTGAAAGAACATTTTTGTGACTAAAAAGTAAAATGTTAATTTTTTCCTTCCATGTTGCTTCTGCTGCTGTGAAACACCTGAAGGGTTAATAAACTTCTTGAATGTGGTTTTGAGCAGCTTGAGGGGTGCAGTTTTTAGAATGGTGTCACTTTTGGGTATTTTCTGCCATATAGACCCCTCAAAATGACTTCAAATGTGAGGTGATCCCTAAAAAAAATGGTTTTGTAAATTTTGTTGTAAAAATGAGAAATTGCTGGTCAAATTTTAACCCTTGTAACTTCCTAGAAAAAAAAAATTTTGTATCCAAAATTGTGCTGATGTAACGTAGACATGTGGGAAATATTATTTATTAACTATATTGTGTCACTTAACTCTCTGGTTTAACAGAATAAAAAATTCAAAGTTGGAAAATTGCGAAATTTTCAAAATTTTCACCAAATTTCCGCTTTTTCACAAATAAACGCAAGTTATAGCGAAGAAATTTTACCACTATCATGAAGTACAATATGTTACAAGAAAACATTCTCAGAATCGCTAAGATCCGTTGAAGCGTTTCGGAGTTATAACTTCATAAAGCGACAGTGGTCAGAAATGTAAAAATTGGCCCGGTCATTAACGTGCAAACCACCCTTGGGGGTAAAGGGGTTAATGGTCAAGTTCATAACAGTAATATAAGAAAATGCTAAATACCGTATATACTCGAGTATAAGCCGACCCGAGGCCCCTAATTTTGCCACAAAAAAACTGGGAAAACTTATTGACTCGAGTATAAGCCTAGGGTGGAAATGCAGCATTTACCGGTGAATTTCAAAAATAAAAATAGATCATTATTTCCCCATAGCTGTGCCATATAGTGCTCTGCACCGTTCATATTGCCCCATATCTGTGCCCCATATATGCTCTGCACCGTTCATTTTTGCCCAATATCTGTGCCCCATACAGTGCTCTGCACCGTTCATATTGCCCCATAGATGCTGCACAGATGCCACATAGTGCTCTGCACCGTTCATATTGCCCTATAGATGCTGCACAGATGCCCCATATAGTGCTCTGCAGCGTTCATTGTGCCCCATAGATGCTGCACAGATGCCCCATATAGTTCTCTGCAGCGTTCATTGTGCCCCAAAGATGCTGCACAGATGCCCCATATATTGCTCTTCACCGTTCATATTGCCTCATAGATGCTGCACAGATGCCCCATATATTGCTCTTCACCGTTCATATTGCCCCATAGATGCTGCACAGATGCCCCATATATTGCTCTTCACCGTTCATATTGCCCCATAGATGCTGCACAGATGCCCCATATATTGCTCTGCAGCGTTCATTGTGCCCCATAGATGCTGCACAGATGCCCCATATAGTGCTCTGCAGCGTTCATTGTGCCCCATAGATGCTGCACAGATGCCCCATATAGTGCTCTGCAGCGTTCATTGTGCCCCATAGATGCTGCACAGATGCCCCATACAGTGCTCTGCAGCGTTCATTGTGCCCCATAGATGCCCCATATAGTGCTCTGCAGCGTTCATTGTGCCCCATAGATGCTGCACAGATGCCCCATATAGTGCTCTGCAGCGTTCATTGTGCCCCATAGATGCTGCACATAAATCTGTGCCATGGCCGCTGCTGTAATAAAAATAAAAACACATACTCACCTCTCTTGATTGCAGCTCCCAGCGTCTCGTTCCGGCGTCTCCCCGCTCTGACTGATCAGGCAGAGGGCGCCGCGCACACTATATGCGTCATCGCGCCCTCTGACCTGAACAGTCAGAGCGCAGACGCCGGGAAGATGGAGCGACGCCCGGCGGCTGAAACGTGGACAGGTAAATATAACATACTCACCTAGTCCTAGCGATCCTCGCGCTGTCCCTGCCTTCCTCCCCGTCTTCTGTGCTGCAGCCTCTTCCTGTCAGCGGTCACCGGCACCGCTGATTAGAGAAATGAATAGGCGGCTCCACCCCTATGGGAGGTGGAGCCGCCTATTCATTTCTGTAATGAGCGGTCCCACGTGACCGCTGAAGAGGGGAAGAAGCTGCAGCACAGAAGACGGGGAGGAAGGCAGGGACAGCGCGAGGATCGCTGGGACTAGGTAAGTATACCTCAGCGCCCTCACCCCCTCACCCGCCGACCCCACCGCTACCGTGACTCGAGTATAAGCCGAGAGGGGCACTTTCAGCCCAAAAATTTGGGCTGAAAATCTCGGCTTATACTCGAGTATATACGGTAAGTATGGATTGTTTGGAAGCGTTGCCTGGAGACTCTTCTTTTTGAAAAGAACATGACAGCATAGGTAACGTTTGCACAGGTGTATCTAAACAAACTAAAAATCATTTTTGAAACAATATCCTTTGTACAGACAAGTTCAAAGTGGAGATGTCTGGCAAAAAGCAAACACAAAATATCAACACAAAGACCTCATACCAACTGTCAAGCATGGTGGTGAAGGGGTGACTAATTGGGCTTTTTTTTTTTTTTGCAGCCAGTGAATAAACCTGTATAACCATTTTAGAGTCTTTTCAAAGACCATCTATCCAAAAGCTAAAGCTTGGATGAAATGGAGTCATAAAACAGGACAATGATCAGCACATCAGAAAGTATACATCAGAATGGCTGAAAAAGAAAATTATGGTGTTGTAATGGCCCAATCAACAACCAGACCTCACCCCAACTGAAATGCTGTGGCGGGACCTTCCTGAACGGATTCAGAGAACCATAGAAAAGATTTCTTTACAAATGCTTCAGACAATATATTTAGCAGAATGCCGAATATAAGGAAAGGGAGAGCCAAAGGTCATGGTACTACTTTTTGTACATTTTCCATCGTCATTATTTTGCAGCCCCCTGAAAAAGAAAGTAAAACATTAGCATGCCTTATAAAGTGTGGCTTTACGGTAAACTTACACTAAGTATATCTGCTGCTATTTCCTCCACATTACATATACCGTCTGGAAGAACATCGGTGTCACCAACGGGCTCCTTTTTCTGTAATCACAAAGTAAAAAAAAATTAAAAAAAAAAAAAAAATACAAGTTATCCTCATTCATGGTTTTGAAGATCACTGCTGTCAGTAACTGAATGGGACCTTCACTAGCCCCTTAAAGGGAACCTGTCACCCCGTTTTTTGAGATTGAGCTATATATACTGTTAAATAGGGCCTGCGCTGTGTGTTCCTATAGTGTATGTAGTGTACCCCGATTCCCCATGTATGCTGAGAAATAACTTACCAAAGTCGCCGTTTTCGCCTGTCAATCAGGCTGGTCAGGTCGGGAGGGCGTGGTGACATCGCTGGTTCTTCCTCAGCTTTACGTTGGTGGCGTAGTGGTGAAGACACAGCGCGCGATCTGCGCTGTCATCCCTTTCGTCGGTGGGGGCGGCCATCTTCCTGGGGCCGCGCGTGCGCAGATCGAGTGCTCTGCTGCACGGGGCTTCAGGAAAATGGCCGCGGGATGCCGCGCGTGCGCATTAGAGATCGCGGCGGCCATTTTCCCAAAGCCGAGATGCAAACTCGGCTTTGGGAAAATGGCCGCCGCGATCTCTAATGCGCACGCGCGGCATCCCGCGGCCATTTTCCTGAAGCCCCGTGCAGCAGAGCACTCGATCTGCGCACGCGCGGCCCCAGGAAGATGGCGGCCCCCACCGATGCAAGGGATTACAGCGCAGATCGCGCGCTGTGTCTTCACCACTACGCCACTACGCCACCAACGTAAAGCTGAGGAAGAACCAGCGATGTCACCACGCCCTCCCGACCTGACCAGCCTGATTGACAGGCGAAAACGGCGACTTTGGTAAGTTATTTCTCAGCATACATGGGGAATCGGGGTACACTACATACACTATAGGAACACACAGCGCAGGCCCTATTTAACAGTATTTATAGCTCAATCTCAAAAAACGGGGTGACAGGTTCCCTTTAATGACCATAGGTATTTCTGTTTTTGTGTTTCCATTTTTTGCTTCCCTTCTTCCCACAGCCATAACATTTTTTATTTTTTCCGTCAATATGGCCATGTGAGGGCTTCTTTTTTGCGGGACAAGTTGCACTCTTGAATTTGATTTTACCATATCATGTACTGGAAAACAGGAAAAAAATCCAAATGGGGTGAAACTTCAAAAAAAAATTAAATCAATTCCACAATTACATAGTAACATAGTAACATAGTTAGTAAGGCCGAAAAAAGACATTTGTCCATCCAGTTCAGCCTATATTCCATCATAATAAATACCCAGATCTACGTCCTTCTACAGAACCTAATAATTGTATGATACAATATTGTTCTGCTCCAGGAAGACATCCAGGCCTCTCTTGAACCCCTCGACTGAGTTCGCCATCACCACCTCCTCAGGCAAGCAATTCCAGATTCTCACTGCCCTAACAGTAAAGAATCCTCTTCTATGTTGGTGGAAAAACCTTCTCTCCTCCAGACGCAAAGAATGCCCCCTTGTGCCCGTCACCTTCCTTGGTATAAACAGATCCTCAGCGAGATATTTGTATTGTCCCCTTATATACTTATACATGGTTATTAGATCGCCCCTCAGTCGTCTTTTTTCTAGACTAAATAATCCTAATTTCGCTAATCTATCTGGGTATTGTAGTTCTCCCATCCCCTTTATTAATTTTGTTGCCCTCCTTTGTACTCTCTCTAGTTCCATTATATCCTTCCTGAGCACCGGTGCCCAAAACTGGACACAGTACTCCATGTGCGGTCTAACTAGGGATTTGTACAGAGGCAGTATAATGCTCTCATCATGTGTATCCAGACCTCTTTTAATGCACCCCATGATCCTGTTTGCCTTGGCAGCTGCTGCCTGGCACTGGCTGCTCCAGGTAAGTTTATCATTAACTAGGATCCCCAAGTCCTTCTCCCTGTCAGATTTACCCAGTGGTTTCCCGTTCAGTGTGTAATGGTGATATTGATTCCCTCTTCCCATGTGTATAACCTTACATTTATCATTGTTAAACCTCATCTGCCACCTTTCAGCCCAAGTTTCCAACTTATCCAGATCCATCTGTAGCAGAATACTATCTTCTCTTGTATTAACTGCTTTACATAGTTTTGTATCATCTGCAAATATCGATATTTTACTGTGTAAACCTTCTACCAGATCATTAATGAATATGTTGAAGAGAACAGGTCCCAATACTGACCCCTGCGGTACCCCACTGGTCACAGCGACCCAGTTAGAGACTATACCATTTATAACCACCCTCTGCTTTCTATCACTAAGCCAGTTACTAACTAACTAATTGTTTTTTGGATTTTTTTTTTTTTTACTAGGTTCACTAAATGGTAAAACTGACCTGCCGTTATGATTCTCCAGGTCATAACGAGTTCACAGACACAAAACATGTCCAGGTTATTTTTTTATTTAAGTGGTGAAAAAAAATTCCAAAGTTTGTAAAAAAAAAAAAAAAATGTTGCCACTTTCTGATACCCGTAGTGTCTCCAGTTTTCGTGATTTCGGGTCGGGTGAGGGCTTATTTTTTGTGCGCCGAGCTGATGTTTTTATTCATACCATTTTGGTGTGTATAAGATCTTTGGATCGCCCGTTATTGCCGTTAATTACGGCATTTTGATTTTTTTTTCTCATTACGCCGTTTACCGATTGGATTAATTCTTTTTATAAATTGATAGATCGGTTGATTCCAAATAGGTGCATATTTGTTTTTTTGTATTGTTTTATTTGGAATTGGACAAAAGGGGGATGATTTGAACTTTTATATATTTTTTAAAACTTTTTTTTTTACTTTTTACTTGCTTCAACAGTCCCTACGGGAGACTAGAAGCTGCAGCCCTGCTCTATGTAGCAGATATGCTCACTTGCTATGACTTGCCATCCCACTTAGCGGTGCTCATAGCTATCCGGCTATGACAACCACAGGGGTCTCCTGCTGGCCCCAGGTTGTCATGCCAACCCATCGGTGACTTGCGTTCATGTGACACTGGCACCTATGGAAGGAGGTAATGACAAGCTTCCTGCTTGTCAACAAAAAAGCGTCAGATAAGCTCTGAGAGGCAGTTGCCGCATCTTATAGCGGCCAAAACAGCTGACAGATTCCCTTTAAATGCCGCAGTCAGAGTTTGATAGCGGCATTTAACATGTTAACATCCACAGGTAGATCGCAATTCCACCTGCGGCTGTTAGGGGCACATATCAGGTGATCAGATCAGCTATCATGTGCTGGAAAAGGTGCGGGCTCATCGCTGGAACCCGAATCAAACAGGGGGAGGTGTCCAATGACAGACACTGCCCGTCATTGGACGTTAAGGGGTTAATCTGCCATAGTCGTTTGAAGGGCAAACAGCTGCACTGAATGTTAACAGAGGATGGACACTATATACTTATATGTCTACTAGATGGTGGCCCGATTCTAACGCATCAGGTATTCTAGAATATGCATGCCCACGTAGTATATTGCCCAGCCACGTAGTATATTGCCCAGCCACGTAGTATATTGCCCAGCCACGTAGTATATTGCCCAGCCACGTAGTATATTGCCCAGCCACGTTGTATATTGCCCAGCCACGTAGTATATATTGCCCAGCCACATAGTATTTTGCCCAGCCACGTATGTCACAGGTTAAGAAATAAAAAATAAACATACTCACCTTCCAATCCGAGGGACCCTTGTAGTTCTGTCACCGCGCGGAAACTTCCGGTCCCAGGGTGTGAGGACGTCGCGGTCACATGACCGTGACATCATGGCAAGTCCTTCACGCGCAGGACCTGTGATGATGTCGCGGTCACATGACCGTGACATCATGGTAGGTCCTTGTTGCCTATCATTATTGCCACCGTAACCTGCCGGTTGCATGGAGCGGTCACCGGAGCGTCGCGAGGAGCGGGAAAGGCGGCGGAAGGTGAGTATATAATGATTTTTAATTTTTTTTTTTAACATTAGATGTTTTTACTATTAACGCTGCATAGGCAGCATCAATAGTAAAAACTTATGTCTATGGTACAACTCCAGCAATATTTCCACTTTTGTGCAGTGTGATACATCTTCAGTACTTATTTAGGCTGCGCACGCTGGCAGGACCTGGGGACTGATGACATCACCACAAGTCCATCTGCACTTCTATGTTGCTGCCTTCTTATGATTGGTCAGCGTCATATAGAAGGCAGAAGTACACTCCCCCAGTGAAAACTATCTAATAACACCCACTTGGACCTAACTAAAGTTAACTCCTTATTTGATTTCTATTACCTCTAACAACAGAAGGGCAAACTAAAAAAGAAAACAAACATTTTATTCCGCTCTGCAGCCATTATTAAATCGTTTGTTCAGTTCAACATTAAGAATTTGGTGAAAGGTTCTCTTTAGAGGTTATGTCCTGCTGTTCAGTTTTTGATGGTGCAAATTGTCTGCCCTTATTAGATAAATGTGCGGTTTTGAGTGCGCTTTTTTACGTGAGTTGTTGACGCCTAGGTCTTTTGGTTTCTTGTTGGTATGTCATGTTTTATAGAACACGGCTTTGTTTTGATACTTCCTGGAATTTTGACTTTGACAAAACTTTATTGAAACTGTCATGTGCAGATCACACTAAAAACGTATGTGTTTTTCACCTGCGGAATTTCTGTATTTGATGGAAGTCTACGTGAAAAATCTGCACAAACAATTCAGAGAACCAGCAAGACAGATTCACATATGGTTTTCAAACACGTACAGCAGGTCAGTTTACACTGTATAAAAAAGAAGCACAGTGCGCATTTCTATGAATGCCATCCACTTTTCTGGAACTGCAGGGCACCAAGTTATTTTGTGCAGTGAAAATATGCAGCATCAAAATCTCATTGTGGGAACTTTCCACTTACCTTCATTTTTTCTCCAATGCTCTTACTGCACAGATTCTTGGACTTGTTTAAAGCATCTGCCTGAAATCTGCCTGGAATTACAAACACCAGAAAATGAGAAGCATGAACCAGTATTGTGCGCCATACACCCACAAAAAAGGCAGGCATTCCTAGGTGCGGTATGTCTTATTGACAGTTCATACACTCATTCCCGGCATTTCTCTATAGATAAACCCATGGGGAAAAACATTACAAAAATGCCTCGCTTTGATAAAAGCACTACTGATCACTATAAAAGTGTTCTACATAGGGAGGGAAACATTCTCCGATTTCACTATAAAAAAATAAATAATCGGACAGCAGCAAAACACTTAAAATATATATATATATATATATATACACAGTACAGACCAAAAGTTTGGACACACCTTCTCATTTAAAGATTTTTCTGTATTTTCATGACTATGAAAATTGTACATTCACACTGAAGGCATCAAAACTATGAATTAACACATGTGGAATTATATACTTAACAAAAAAGTGTGAAACAACTGAAAATATGTCTTATATTCTAGGTTCTTCAAAGTAGCCACCTTTTGCATGGATGACGGCTTTGCACACTCTTGGCATTCTCTTGATGAGCTTCAAGAGGTAGTCACTAGGAATGGTCTTCCAACAATCTTGAAGGAGTTACCAGAGATGCTTAGCAACTTGTTGGCCCTTTTGCCTTCACTCTTTGGTCCAGCTCACCCCAAACCATCTAGATTGGGTTTAGGTCTGGTGACTGTGGAGGCCAGGTCATCTGGCGTAGCACCCCATCACTCTCCTTCTTGGTCAAATAGCCCTTACACAGCCTGGAGGTGTGTTTGGGGTCATTGTCCTGTTGAAAAATAAATGATGGTCCAACTAAACACAAACCGGATGGAATAGCATGCAGCGGCAAGATGCTGTGGTAGCTATGCTGGTTCACTATGTCTTCAATTTTGAATAAATCCTTAACATTGTCACCAGCATAGCACCCCCACACCATCACACCTCCTCCTCCATGCTTCACGGTGGGAACCAGGCATGTAGATTCCATCCGTTCACCTTTTCTACGTCGCACAAAGACACGGTGGTTGGAACCAAAGATCTCAAATTTGGACTCATCAGACCAAAGCACAGATTTCCACTGGTCTAATATCCATTCCTTGTGTTCTTTTGCCTAAACAAGTCTCTTCTGCTTGTTGTCTGTCCTTAGCAGTGGTTTCCTAGCAGCTATTCTACCATGAAGGCCTGCTGCACAAAGTCTCCTCTTAACAGTTGTTGTAGAGATGTGTCTGCTGCTAGATCTCTGTGTGGCATTGACCTGGTCTCTAATCTGAGCTGCTGTTTCCTAGCAGCTATTCTACCATGAAGGCCTGCTGCACAAAGTCTCCTCTTAACAGTTGTTGTAGAGATGTGTCTGCTGCTAGATCTCTGTGTGGCATTGACCTGGTCTCTAATCTGAGCTGCTGTTAACCTGTGATTTCTGAGGCTGGTGACTCGGATAAACTTATCCTCAGAAGCAGAGGTGACTCTTGGTCTTCCTTTCCTGGGGCGGTCCTCATGTGAGCCCATTTCTTTGTAGCGCTTGATGGTTTTTGCCACTGTACTTGGGGACACTTTTAAAGTTTTCCCAATTTTTCGGACTGACTGACCTTCATTTCTTAAAGTAATGATGGCCACTTGTTTTTCTTTACTTAGCTGCTTTTTTCTTGCCATAATAGAAATTCTAACAGTCTATTCAGTAGGACTATCAGCTGTGTATCCACCAGACTTCTGCACAACACAACTGAAGGTCCCAACCCCATTTATAAAGCAAGAAATCCCACTTATTGAACCTGACAGGGCACACCTATGAAGTGAAAACCATTCCCGGTGACTACCTCTTAAAGCTCATCAAGAGAATGCCAAGAGTGTGCAAAGCAGTCATTCAAGCAAAAGGTGGCTACTTTGAAGAACCTAGAATATAAGACATAATTTTAGTTGTTTCACACTTTTTTGTTAAGTATATAATTCCACATGTGTTAATTCATAGTTTTGATGCCTACAGTGTGAATGTACAATTTTCAGTCATGAAAATACAGAAAAATCTTTAAATGATAAGGTGTGTCCAAACTTTTGGACTGTACCGGAGAGGGAGAGGGAGGGAGGGAGAGGAAGGGAGAGAGAGGGAGAGAGAGGGAGAGAGAGGGAGAGAGAGGGAGAGAGAGGGAGAGAGAGGGAGAGAGAGGGAGAGAGAGGGAGAGAGAGGGAGAGAGAGAGAGAGGGAGAGAGAGGGAGAGAGAGGGAGAGAGAGGGAGAGAGAGGGAGAGAGAGGGAGAGAGAGGGAGAGAGAGGGAGAGAGAGAGAGAGAGAGAGAGAGAGAGAGAGAGAGAGAGCAGCCACAAGTGAATTACATTAACAATAATGATAGATAAGATAGATAGATGCAAAAACCCCAGAAAAATTGGAGGCAGCACACCATTTTGTAGTGAAAAGGAGCTATGTAATCATCCCAGAAAGCGACGTTTCGGTCCCAACAGGAAGCTTTCTGGGCTGATTACATACCGTATATACTCGAGTATAAACCGACCCGAGTATAAGCCGACCCCCCTAATTTTGCCACAAAAAACTGGGAAAACTTATTGACTCGAATATAAGCCTAGGGTGGAAAATGCAGCAGCTACCGGTGAATTTCAAAAATAAAAATAGATGCTCCATACTGTTCATTATTGCCCCATAGCTGTGCCATATAGTGCTCTGCACCGTTCAATATTGCCCCATAGCTGTGCCATACAGTGCTCTGCACCGTTCATTATTGCCCCATAGCTGCCATATAGTGCTCTGCGCCGTTCATTATTGCCCCATAGCTGCCATATAGTACTCTGCGCCATTCATTATTGCCCCATAGCTGCCATATAGTGCTCTGCGTCGTTCATTATTGCCACATAGCTGCCATATAGTGCTCTGCGCCTTTCATTATTGCCCCATAGCTGCCATATAGTGCTCTGCGCCGTTCATTATTGCCCCATAGCTGTGCCATATAGTGCTCTGCGCCGTTCATTATTGCCCCATAGCTGCCATATAGTGCTCTGCGCCGTTCATTATTGCCCCATAGCTGCCATATAGTGCTCTGCGCCGTTCATTATTGCCCCATAGCTGCCATATAGTGCTCTGCACCGTTCATTATTGCCCCATAGCTGTGCCATATAAAGCTGTGCCATTGCTGCTGCAATAAAAAAAAAATGCCATACTCACCTCTCTTGCTTGCAGCTCCTCAGCGTTCCGTCTCGGCGTCTCTCTGCACTGACTGATCAGGCAGAGGGCGGCGCGCACACTATGTGCGTCATTGCACCCTCTGACCTGCACAGTCACTGCAAGAGGACGCGAAGACAGAGCGGCGCCCGGCGTGTGGAACGCGGACAGGTGAATATTACATACTTACCTGCTCCCGGCGTCCCGCTCCCTCTGCCTGTCACACGGTCTTCGGTGCCGCAGCCTCTTCCTCTATCAGCGGTCACCGACACCGCTGATTAGAGAAATGAATATGCGGCTCCACCCCTATGGGAGGTGGAGCCGCATATTCATTTCTCTAATCAGCGGTCCCAAGTGACCGCTGAACAGGGGGAGAGCTGCAGCACCGAAGACCGTGGGACAGGCAGAGGGAGCGTCAGGACCGCCGGGACTAGGTGAGTATGCCTCAGCGCCCTCTCCCCCTCACCCGCCGACCCTGCCGCCCACCGTGACTCGAGTATAAGAGGGGCACTTTCAGCCCAAAATTTTGGGCTGAAAATCTCAGCTTATACTCGAATATATACGGTAGCTCCTTTTCACTACAAAACGGTGTGCTGCCTCCAATTTTTCTGGATTTTTATAATTGAGGTTTGGCATTTGCCTGGGAGGCTCTGCACCCAGACTCTTTTTTTGTGCTGCTCTAATAGATATTTAATAGATATAGTAGTGAAAAAAAACTGGCAAAAAAAAAAAAAAAAAATCAACCTGTCCACAGGTTACACATACAGTGCTGACATGACGCGGGTGACCTGCGGTGGCCCTGTATAATGACTCTACCCTGGCAGATGGCTGCACCACAGCCAGGGCCGGCTCCAGGTTTTTGAGGGCCCCGGGCGAAAGAGTCTCAGTGGGCCCCCCTTTAACACATACCACGATTCATGATCACATATAAACACAGCCATGTAGTATATAACAACAGCCCACGTAGTAAATAGCACAGCCACGTAGCATATAACACAGCCATGTAGTATATAACAGCCCACGTAGCATATAACAGCCCACGTAACATATAACACAGCCACATTGTATATAGCACAGCCCATATAGAATATAACACGGCCCACGTAGTTTATAGAACAGCCATCTAGTATATATCCTTGAATGGGCCCCCTGTCTCGACAGGGCCCCGGCACTTGCCCGGGTACTGACGCCGGCCCTGACCACAGCACTGCAACCATCAGCCAGGGTAGGGTCATTACACAGCACTGCAGCCATCAGCCAGGGTAGGGTCATTACACAGCACTGCAGCCATCAGCCAGGGTAGGGTCATTACACAGCACTGCAGCCATCAGCCAGGGTAGGGTCATTACACAGCACTGCAGCCATCTGCCAGGGTAGGGTCATTACACAGCACTGCAGCCATCTGCCAGGGTAGGGTCATTACACAGCACTGCAGCCATCTGCCAGGGTAGGGTCATTACACAGCACTGCAGCCATCTGCCAGGGTAGGGTCATTACACAGCACTGCAGCCATCTGCCAGGGTAGGGTAATTACACAGCACTGCAGCCATCTGCCAGGGTAGGGACACAGCACTGCTGCCATCTGCAGGGTAAGGTCATTACACAGCACTGCAGCCATCTGCCAGGGTAGGGTCATTACACAGCACTGCAGCCAACTGCCAGGGTAGGGTCATTACACAGCACTGCAGCCAACAACCAGGGTAGGGTCATTACACAGCAGGCAGATATAGCAGCAGATTTATTACCGCATCATTTTCGGCACAGTAAAATAAAAAACTTTCTGCTCCTTTTTACATATGGAAGCAGAGGTATTCCTGTGTAGACGCTTGTCCCCCAATATAAAGAATAACTTTTTTACAGAGATCTGATGTGCCAGTCAGGAGCGATCTAGCTTATTTTGCAAATCAGGCTGGAAGTGCAGTGAGGGCGGGGTTATATACTTGGAAGAAACAGTCCAAATGCACTTACACGCCCCTGTGCGCAATTTAGGAGCTACGTCCATGGCTGCATGTCTCAAAGAAGCTACATACTGGGGAGCTGTGTGGCCAGTATAGTGTCCTGATGATACTGTTACTACAGCCTGGATCCACACCAACATGTGCCAGATTTTTAACCACTAAAATTCTGCACTCAATTGTGATTGGGTATCCAATGGATGAATAAGCACCTTATTGATTTAATGGGAAAAACATACCGTGGCTCCTTCAGCAGGGGAAGGGAGGCAGGTTCTATCAATATATTGAAAAGCGAAATGGAAAATTACATAGATAAATTGAAAACTGAATTGAAAAATTGAAAAGCAATATTGAGAAATATTGGTCTCCAGGTCTCCAAACTAGAGATGGGCAAACCACAAGAGTAAAGTTCGGGCATGAACACTGAACGCGGACTTCACCAGGAAGTTCATGTTATTGTTCGGGTTCGGCTGCCCAAAAACCAGGTGTTTGTTGCGCTGTCATGTCAGGCTGAGAACCACTGGTGACTGAACTGCTGCTAGCACAGCGTCAGTGACTGGCGATGAGGTCATCACGGTTTCTCACGGTGCTAGAGGGGATCTCACCGATGTCACGGCAGTTCAGCCCGGCAGGGAACGTAGTCTCACCGAGGTCACAGCAGCTCATTCACCAGTGGTTCTCAGCCTGGACGGTAGAATCTTGGCACCGTCCAGGTTGAAAGCTAATTATCCCCCAGACATGGATTACGGTGTGGGACAGAATGGCAGACAGGTGAGGGACATTGTTGTTCTTTTATTTTTGTTTCATTACAGGAGAACGAGGGCTTCGGTGGAATATAAGGATTTCTAAGCTACTGCAATGCCTGAACAGGAGGTAAGCTGCAAAGCATATCAGAAGAACTATACTATATTTCTAATTGGAGGTACCGTATATACTCGAGTATAAGCCGAGATTTTCAGCCCATTTTTTTGGGCTGAAAGTCCCCCTCTCGGCTTATATTCGAGTCATACCCTGGGGTCGGCAGGGGAGGGGAAGCGGGGGCTGTCTAGTTATACTTACCTACTCCCGGCGCGGTCCCTGCAGTCCCTGCTTCTTCCAGCGCTGCATCTTCTTCCTGTATTGAGCGGTCACATGGTACCGCTCATTACAGAAATGAATATGCGGCTCCACCTCCCATAGGGGTGGAGCCGCATATTAACCCCTTTCTGCCATTAGACGTACTATTGCGTCCATGTGGGGTGGGCTTTACTTCCCAAGGACGCAATAGTACGTCATATGCGATCGGCAGCGCTCACGGGGGGAGCGCCGCCGATCGCGGCCGGGTGTCAGCTGTTTATCGCAGCTGACATCCGGCACTATGTGCCAGGAGCGGTCACGGACCGCCCCCGGCACACCGCGATCAAAGATGATCGCGATGTGCCGGCGGTACAGGGAAGCACCGCGCAGGGAGGGGGCTCCCTGCGGGCTTCCCTGAGCCCCCCGCAGCAACGCGATGTGATCGCGTTGCTGCGAGGGTCTCACCTCCCTCCCTGCTCCCTCCAGCCCCGGATCCAAGATGGCCGCGGATCCGGGTCCTGCAGGGAGGGAGGTGGCTTCACAGAGCCTGCTCAGAGCAGGCACTGTGAAGCAGCCTGCACTCCTATCAGATCAGTGATCTGACAGAGTGCTGTGCAAACTGTCAGATCACTGATCTGTGATGTCCCCCCCTGGGACAAAGTAAAAAAAAAAAATTTCAAATGTGTAAAAAAAAATAAAAAAAAATATTCCAAAATAATGAAAAAAAAAATAAAAATATTATTCCCATAAATACATTTCTTTATCTAAATAAAAAAAAAAAAACAATAAAAGTACACATATTTAGTATCGCCGCGTCCGTAACGGCCCGACCTATAAAACTGGCCCACTAGTTAACCCCTTCAGTAAACACCGTAAGAAAAAAAAAAAAAAAACGAGGCAAAAAACAACGCTTGATAATCATACCGCCGAACAAAAAGTGGAATAACACGCGATCAAAAAGACAGATATAAATAACCATGGTAACGCTGAAAACGGCATCTTGTCCCGCAAAAAACGAGCCGCCATACAGCATCATCAGCAAAAAAATAAAAAAGTTATAGTCCTGAGAATAAAGCGATGCAAAAATAATTATTTTTTCTATAAAATAGTTTTTATCGTATAAAAGCGCCAAAACATAAAAAAATGATATAAATGAGGTGTCGCTGTAATCGTACTGACCCGAAGAATAAAACTGCTTCATCAATTTTACCAAACGCGGAACGGTATAAATGCCTCCCCCAAAAGAAATTCATGAATAGCTGGTTTTTGGTCATTCTGCCTCACAAAAATCGGAATAAAAAGCGATCAAAAAATGTCACGTGCCCGAAAATGTTACCAATAAAAACATCAACTCGTCCCGCAAAAACCAAGACCTCACATGACTCTGTGGACCAGAATATATAAAAATTATAGCTCTCAAAATGTGGTAACGCAAAAAATATTTTTTGCACTAAAAAGCGTCTTTCAGTGTGTGACGGCTGCCAATCATAAAAATCCGCTAAAAAACCCGCTATAAAAGTAAATCAAACCCCCCTTCATCACCCCCTTAGTTAGGGAAAAATTAAAAAAATGTATTTATTTCCATTTTCCCATTAGGGCTAGGGTTAGAGTTAGGGCTAGGGTTAGGGCTAGGGTTAGGGCTAGGGTTAGGGCTAGGGTTAGGGTTAGGGCTAGGGTTAGGGCTAGGGTTAGGGCTAAGGTTAGGGCTAGGGTTAGGGCTAGGGTTAGGGCTAGGGTTAGGGCTAGGGCTAGGGCTAGGGTTAGGGTTAGGGCTAGGGTTAGGGCTAGGGTTAGGGCTAGGGCTAGGGTTAGGGCTAGGGTTAGGGCTAGGGCTACAGTTTGGGTTGGGGCTAAAGTTACAGTTAGGGTTTAGATTACATTTACGGTTGGGAATAGGGTTGGGATTAGGGTTAGGGGTGTGTCAGGGTTAGAGGTGTGGTTAGGGTTACTGTTGGGATTAGGGTTAGGGATGTGTTTGGATTAGGGTTTCAGTTATAATTGGGGGGTTTCCACTGTTTAGGCACATCAGGGGCTCTCCAAACGCGACATGGCGTCCGATCTCAATTCCAGCCAATTCTGCGTTGAAAAAGTAAAACAGTGCTTCTTCCCTTCCGAGCTCTCCCGTGTGCCCAAACAGGGGTTTACCCCAACATATGGGGTATCAGCGTACTCAGGACAAATAGGACAACAACTTTTGGGGTCCAATTTCTCCTGCTACCCTTGGGAAAATACAAAACTCGGGGCTAAAACATATTTTTTGTGGGAAAAAAAAAGATTTTTTATTTTCACGGCTCTGCGTTATAAACTGTAGTGAAACACTTGGGGGTTCAAAGTTCTCACAACACATCTAGATTAGTTCCCTGGGGGGTCTAGTTTCCAATATGGGGTCACTTGTGGGGGGTTTCTACTGTTTAGGTACATTAGGGGTTCTGCAAACGCAATGTGACGTCTGCAGACCATTCCATCTAAGTCTGCATTCCAAATGGCGCTCCTTCCCTTCCGAGCTCTGCCATGCGCTCAAACGTTGGTTTCCCCCAACATATGGGGTATCAGCGTACTCAGGACAAATTGGACAACAACTTTTGGGGTCGAATTTCTCCTCTTACCCTCGGGAAAATACAAAACTGGGGGCTAAAAAATAATTTTGGGGGGAAAGATTTTTTTTTTTAATTTTCAAGGCTCTGCGTTACAAACTGTAGTGAAACACTTGGGGGTTCAAAGCTATCACAACACATCTAGATGAGTTCCTTAGGGGGTCTAGTTTCCAAAATGGTGTCACTTGTGGGAGGTTTCTACTGTTTAGGTACATTAGGGGCTCTGCAAATGCAATGTGACACCTGCAGACCATTCCATCTAAGTCCTCATTCCAAATGGAGCTCCTTCCCTTCCGAGCCCTCCCATGCGCCCAAACAGTGGTTCCCCCCCACATATGGGGTATCAGCGCACTCAGGACAAATTGGACAACAAATTGTGGGGTCGAATTTCTCCTTTTACCCTCGGAAAAATACAAAACTGGGGGCTAAAAAATAATTTTTGTGGGAAAAAATTTTTGTTTTATTTTTACGGCTCTCCATTATAAACTTCTGTGAAGCCCTTGGTGGGTCAAAGCGCTCAGCACACATCTAGATAAGTTCCTAAGGGGGTCTACTTTCCAAAATGGTGTCACTTGTGGGGGGTTTCTACTGTTTAGGTACATTAGGGGCTCTGCAAACGCAATGTGACACCTGCAGACCATTCCATCTAAGTCTGCATTCAAATGGCACTCCTTCCCTTCTGAGCCCTCCCATGTGCCCAAACAGTGGTTCCCCCCACATATGGTGTATCATCGCACTCAGGACAAATTGGGCAACAAATTTTGGGGTCCAATTTCTCCTGTTACCCTCAGGAAAATACAAAACTGGGGGCTAAAAAAATAATTTTTGTGGGAAAAAAATTTTGTTTTATTTTTACGGCTCTGCATTATAAACTTCTGTGAAGCACTTGGTGGGTCAAAGTGCTCACCACACCTCTAGATAAGTTCCTTAGGGGGTCTACTTTCCAAAATGGTGTCATTTGTGGGGGGTTTCAATGTTTAGGCACATCAGTGGCTCTTCAAACGCAACATGGCGTCCCATCTCAATTCCTGTCAATTTTGCTTTGAAAAGTCAAACGGCGCTCCTTCCCTTCCGAGCTCTCCCATCCACCCAAACAGTGGTTTACCCCCACATATGGGGTATCCGCGTACTCAGGACAAATTGTACAACAACTTTTGGGGTCCAATTTCTTCTCTTACCCTTGGGAAAATAAAAAATTGGGGGCAAAAAGATAATTTTTGTGAAAAAATATGATTTTTTATTTTTACGGTTCTACATTATAAACTTCTGTGAAGCACTTGGTGGGTCAAAGTGCTCACCACACCTCTAGATAAGTTCCTTAGGGGGTCTACTTTCCAAAATGGTGTCACTTGTGGGGGGTTTCAATGTTTAGGCACATCAGTGGCTCTTCAAACGCAACATGACGTCCCATCTCAATTCCTGTCAATTTTGCATTGAAAAGTCAAACGGCGCTCCTTCCCTTCCGAGCTCTCCCATCCGCCCAAACAGTGGTTTACCCCCACATATGGGCTATCAGCGTACTCAGGACAAATTGTACAACAACTTTTGGGGTCCAATTTCTTCTCTTACCCTTGGGAAAATAAAAAATTGGGGGCGAAAAGATAATTTTTGTGAAAAAATATGATTTTTTATTTTTACGGTTCTACATTATAAACTTCTGTGAAGCACTTGTTGGGTCAAAGTGCTCACCACACCTCTAGATAAGTTCCTTAGGGGGTCTACTTTCCAAAATGGTGTCACTTGTGGGGGGTTTCAATGTTTAGCCACATCAGGGGCTCTCCAAACGAAACATGGCGTCCCATCTCAATTCCAGTCAATTTTGCATTGAAAAGTCAAATGGCACTCCTTCGCTTCCGAGCTCTGCCATGCGCCCAAACAGTGGTTTACCCCCACATGTGGGGTATTGGCATACTCAGGACAAATTGTACAACAATGTTTGGGGTCCATTTTCTCCTGTTACCCTTGGTAAAATAAAACAAATTGGAGCTGAATTACATTTTTTGTGAAAAAAAGTTAAATGTTCATTTTTATTTAAACATTCAAAAAATTCCTGTGAAGCACCAGAAGGGTTAATAAACTTCTTGAATACGGTTTTGAGCACCTTGAGGGGTGTAGTTTTTAGAATGGTGTCACACTTGGGTATTTTCTATCATATAGACCCCTCAAAATGACTTCAAATGAGATGTGGTCCCTAAAATAAAATGGTGTTGTAGAAATGAGAAATTGCTGGTCAACTTTTAACCCTTATAACTCCCTAACAAAAAAAAATTTTGGTTCCAAAATTGTGCTGATGTAAAGTAGACATGTGGGAAATGTTACTTATTAAGTATTTTGTGTGACATATCTCTGTGATTTAAAAATTCAAATTTGAAAAATTGTGAAATTTTCCAAATTTTCGCCAAATTTCTCTTTTTTTCAGAAATAAACGCAGGTTTCAAAGAAATTTTACCACTATCATGAAGTACAATATGTCACGAGAAAACAATGTCAGAATCACCAGGATCCGTTGAAGCATTCCAGCGTTACAACCTCATAAAGGGACAGTGGTCAGAATTGTAAAAATTGGCCCGGTCATTAACGTGCAAACCACCCTTGGGGGTAAAGGGGTTAATGACTGCAATGAGCGGTAACTGTGACCGCTCAATACAGGAAGAAGATGCAGCGGTGGAAGAAGCAGGGACCGCACCAGGAGCAGGTAAGTATACGGGGAGGGGAGCACTGCGCGATATTTACCTGCTCCTCGTTCCGGTGCGGCTCCGTCTCCAGTGTCCTCTGGCTGCGACGCTCAGGTCAGAGGGCACGGTGACGTAGTCAGTGCGCGCCCTCTGCTGAGCGTCAGTGCTGGAGACGGAGCCGCACGAGGAGCAGGTAAATATTGAAAGCGCCGGCCTTCTGAGCGAAGAGAGGTGAGTATGTGATTTTTTTTTTTTATTGCAGCAGCATTATATATTGCACAGCTTTATAAGGAGCATCTATAGGGCAATAATCAACAGTGCAGAGCATTATATATGGCACAGATTTCTATGGAGCATCTATGGGGCCATAATGAACGGTGCAGAGCATTATATGTGGCACAGCTTTATATGGAGCATCTATGGGGCCATAATGAACGGTATAGAGCATTATATATGGCACAGTTTTATATGGAGCATCTATGGGGCAATAATCAACGATATGGAGCATTATATGTGGCACAGCTTTATATGGAGCATCTATGGGGCAATAATGAACGGTATGGAGCATCTATTTTTATTTTTGAAATTCACCGGTAGCTGCTGCATTTCCTACCCTAGGCTTACTCGAGTCAATAAGTTTTCCCAGTTTTTTGTGGCAAAATTAGGGGGGTCGGCTTATACTCGGGTCGGCTTATACTGGAGTATATACGGTATTTGCTAATTTCATATGTGTGCATGCTCCGGAACCACTAAGAGTCACAGTCGCATAGTGTGCATGTTCACAAGCTATCATGTGGTCACTGACTCTCAGCGGCTCCGGAGCATAAAAGCGGATATGCATCCAGGAAACGGATAGTCATTGTGCAAGCCCGGGATCTGCAGGGAGATTTTGGTAGGGAGCAGGAAATTATGATGAGATGGGTGTGGAAAATTTGAAAAGGCATTTGACTAACCATGACTGGAAAGCTAGAGATCCCTGCCCCTATGACTGAAACAGAAAGTATGTGGGGCAATCATCAAAGTACACAGGGCCGGCGTTAGGGGCAGGCAGACTAGGTAGCTCCCTAGGGCCCCCGCTCCTCCAGCGGTCTGCCCGGCATCAGTGCCCACTCCCTAGGCGGCGCATTCAGCTGTATCAGCATCATAGATACCAATACAGTTGAAAGCAATAATGGAGGAGATGGCATCATATGACGTTCCCTCCCCCATCATTCTCCTCTGCCCTTGACACTGCAGGTGCACGACGACATCACTTAATCGCGCACCATGCTGTGTGTGCCAGGCAGACGGAAGGTGCAGTTGCTGAGAACGAAGCACAGCTGGAATCAGCGTGGGAGCGAGGAGGAGAGGCGAGTACTGTATTTTTTATTTTTATCACTGAGTGAGTACTGGTGGCCATAATTCTGTGGGACTGCATTTTACTATATGAGGGTCTACTGTATATACTATAAGGGGGCTGCATTATTTTCTATGGGGGGGCGACATTATATTCTATGGGGGCTGAATTATACCCTATGAAGGGGCTACATTATATTCTGTGGGATGGCTGCATTATGTTTTATGGGGGGCTGAATTACACCCTATGAGGGAGCTGCATTATATTCTAATGGGGGATGAATCATATTCTATGGGGGGGCTGAAATACACTATGAGGGGGCTACATCACATTCTATGGGGAGGCTGCATTATACCTTATGAGTGGGCTACATTATATTCTGTTTGATGGCCGCATTATACCATATGAGGGGGGCTGCATTATTTTCTATAGGCGGGGCTACATTATATTCTATGGGGGGGCTGAATTATACTATAGGAGGGCTGCATTGTAATCTATCGAACTATGGGCAGTGCATTAGAATATATGGTACCTGCATTACACTGTATCAAGGACTATGGGGAATGCATTATACTATATGAAGAACTATGGGGTGCATTATACTACATGGAGGACTACGAGGGATGCAGCATGTTATTTGGAGGACTATAGGGGGTACAATATACCATATGAAGGACTATGGGGAGTGTATTATACCATATAGAGGGCTACGTTGAGTGTATTATACTATATGGAGGACTACGGGGAGTGTATTATACTATATGGAGGACTACGGGGAGTGTATTATACTATATGGAGGACTACGGGGAGTGTATTATACTATATGGAGGACTACGGGGAGTGTATTATACTATATGGAGGACTACGGGGAGTGTATTATACTATATGGAGGACTACGGGGAGTGTATTATACTATATGGAGGACTACGGGGAGTGTATTATACATATGGCAGACTATGGGGAGTGTATTATACTATATGTCAGACTAAGGGGAGTGTATTATACTATATGGAGGATTATGGGGTGCGCATTATACAATATGGAGGACTGTGGTGCACATTATCCTGTATAGAGGACTATGGGGTGTGTTATACTATATGTACTAGATGGAACCTGCATTATACTGTATCGAGAACTATGGTGAATACATTATACTATACACAGAATTATGGGGTGCCTTACACTATGGGGCGTGCATTGTAGTACATGGAGGGACTATGGGGGGTGTATTATACTATGTGAATGACTATTGGGAGTGTATTATACTCTGTGGAGAAATATGGGGTGTACATTATACAATATAGAGGACTGTGGTGCACATTATCCTGTATGGAGGACTGTGGGGTGCATTATACTATATGTACTATAAAGGGACCTGCATTATACTGTATTGAGGACTATGGGGAATGCATTACACTATACGAAGATTTATGGGGTGCATTATACTATGGGGAGTGCATTGTAGTACATTGAGTACTATGGGGAGTGTATTATACTATATGGAGGACTCTTGGGAGTATATTATACTAAATGAAGTACTATAGTGCACATTATATTATATGGAGGACAATCGGGTGCATTAAACAATATGGTGGCCTGTGGTGCACATTATACAATATGGTGGACAGTGGGGTGTATTATTGCATGTGGAGAACCACGGGGAGTGTATTATACTATATGGAGGACTACGGGGAGTGTATTATACTATATGAAGGACTATGGGAAGTGTATTATACTATATGGAGGACACAGGGGAGTGTATTATACTATATGGAGGACCATGGGGCGCATTATATTATATGGAGGACAATGGGGTGTGCATTATACAATATGGAGGCCTGTGGTGCACATTATACTATATGGAGGACTGTGAGGTGTATTATTCTATGTGAAGAACTATGGGGAGTGTATTATACCATATGGAGAACTATGGGGAGTGTATTATACCATATGGAGGTCTATGGGGAGTGCATTATACTATATGGAGGTCTATGGGGAGTGTATTATACTATATGGAGGTCAATGGGGAGTGTATTATACTATATGAAGGTCTATTGGGAGTGTATTATACTATATGAAGGACTCTGAAGAGTGTATTATACTATATGGAGGACCATGGGGCACATTATATTATATGGAGGACAATGGGGTGTGCATTATACAATATGGAGGCCTGTGGTGCACATTATACTATATGGAGGACTGTGAGGTGTATTATTCTATGTGAAGAACTATGGGGAGTGTATTATACCATATGGAGAACTATGGGGAGTGTATTATACCATATGGAGGTCTATGGGGAGTGCATTATACTATATGGAGGTCTATGGGGAGTGTATTATACTATATAGAGGTCTATGGGGAGTGTATTATACTATATGGAGGTCAAAGGGGAGTGTATTATACTATATGGAGGTCAATGGGGAGTGTATTATACTATACTAGATTGTGGCCCGATTCTAACGCATCGGGTATTCTAGAATATGCATGTCCCCGTAGTATATGGACAATGATGATTCCAGAATTCGCGGCAGACTGTGCCCGTCGCTGATTGGTCGAGGCAACCTTTATGACATCATCGTCGCCATGGCAACCATTATGACATCATCGTCGCTGTGCCCGTCGCTGATTGGTCGAAGCAACCTTTATGACATCAGTGTCGCCATGGCAACCATTATGACATCTTCGTCGCTGTGCCCGTTGCCGATTGGTCGAGGCCTGGCGGCCTCGACCAATCAGAGAGCCGGGATTTCCAGGACAGACAGACAGACGGAAAAACCCTTAGACAATTATATATATAGATGGAGGTCAATGGGGAGTGTATTATACTATATGAAGGTCTATGGGGAGTGTATTATACTATATGAAGGACTCTGAAGAGTGTATTATACTATATAGAGGACTATGGGGCACATTATATTATACTAGATTGTGGCCCGATTCTAACGCATCGGGTATACTAGAATATGCATGTCTCTGTAATATATGGACAATGATGATTCCAGAATTCGCGGCAGACTGTGCCCGTCGCTGATTGGTCGAGGCAACCTTTATGACATCATCGCCATGGCAACCATTATGACATCATCGTCGCTGTGCCCGTTGCTGATTGGTCGAGGCCTGGCGGCCTCGACCAATCAGAGACGCGGGATGTCTACGTCCTTTATGACATCATCGTCGCTGTGCCCGTTGCTGATTGGTCGAGGCCTTGTGGCCTCGACCAATCAGAGACGCGGGATTTCTACGTCGATGCTGTGCCGGTCTCTGATTGGTCGAGGCCTGGCGGCCTCGACCAATCAGAGAGCCGGGATTTCCAGGACAGACAGACAGACGGAAAAACCCTTAGACAATTATATATATAGATGGAGGACAATGGGGTGTGCATTATACAATATGGACAGCACGGTGGCGCAGTGGTTAGCACAGCAGCCTTGCAGCGCTGGGGTCCTGGGTTCTAATCCCACCCAGGACAACATCTGCAAAGAGTTTGTATGTTCTCTCCGTGTTTGCGTGGGTTTCCTCCGGGCACTCCGGTTTCCTCCCACATTCCAAAGACATACAGATAGGGATTCTAGAATGTGAGCCCCATCGGGGACAGTGATGATAATGTGTGCAACCTGTAAAGCGCTGCGGAATATGTTAGCGCTATATAAAAATAAAGATTATTATTATTATTATTATATGGAGGCCTGTGGTGCACATTATACTATATGGAGGACTGTGAGGTGTATTATTCTATGTGAAGAACTATGGGGAGTGTATTATACCATATGGAGAACTATGGGGAGTGTATTATACCATATGGAGGTCTATGGGGAGTGCATTATACTATATGGAAGTCTATGGTGGAGTGTATTATACTATATGGAGGTCAATGGGGAGTGTATTATACTATAGAGGTCTATGGGGAGTGTATTATACTATATGGAGGTCAATGGGGAGTGTATTATACTATATGGAGGTCAATGGGGAGTGTATTATACTATATAGAGGTCTATGGGGAGTGTATTATACTATATGGAGGTCAATGGGGAGTGTATTATACTATATGGAGGTCAATGGGGAGTATATTATACTATATGAAGGACTCTGAAGAGTGTATTATGCTATATAGAGGACTATGGGGCACATTATATTATATGGGGGACAATGGGGTGTGCATTATACAATATGGAGGCCTGTGGTGCACATTATACTATATGGAGGACTGTGGGATGCATCATGCTATGTGGAAGACTATGGGGTGTATTATACTAAACAAGCACATGCTCCATATTCATCGAGTGATTGGATTGTTTATGCCTGAACAGAAATCCTTGTTCTCAGCAGCACATTGCCAGTGTAAACTGTAGATGTGCTGCTGATAACACGATACTGTACGGGGACAGATTGATCTAATTATGAATATTCTGTTCCCATCATTCTTTCTCTTGGTGTAAAGAGGCCGGGAAACAAGCGAACGACTCCAATATTGTTGATCACACTCGTTTAGCGGCCTGAACTCAGCGCATGTAAATACAGCAGAAATGCTTCTGTGTGATGTGATATGTGTCAGCATTTGGGGACATCGTTGCCTAAAACCGGCCCTGAAAGTATAATAAGAGTCATTTGTGACAAATACTGGGACGTTTTGAATTACTGAAGCAATGTGCATCACTAACAAGACACTGGGCAGTTTAACAGGAAAAAGGACGTGACAGATTCCCTTCCTTCACACCTGCTTGTTCTGCACCTCTTCCCGGCTCTGACAGCTGTCAATCAAAGAGGGGGCGGAGACAGAGGGAAGACAAAGCCAGCGAGAGCTCAGCAGAACACAGAGGGTGGGCGAGGTAACGACCCTCGTAGCAGTCAGTGCAGTGCGCCCGGCGGCTAGTGGGTGCGTGGGTTCTAGGAGCCGGTAGGTGGCGCTGTGGCAGTAAGACGTTGCATCAGCTCACGATAGACACCCGCCAGCATTGCGGCACGGCCGGTATATACGGCGCATGTGAAGCACTGAGGTCTCGCCCGGCATGACGTCACATGGCCACGCCCCTGCAGTCAGCCTGCTGCATGATTGCATCAGCCACATGGAGCGCAGGATCCCGGCATCGCCCTCTGCTGGCCGTGCGTGTACAGGGCCTCTCCTACACACCCTCGCTCGGCGATACTCACACTTTCTCCACGCAGTGTCTGCCTCCAGTAAGGCGTCCACCAGACCCGGATCCTTAAACCTCTTCCTCTGCGTCTCTCTCACCAGCTCGGGGTCTCCTCCTTTATCCGCACGGAACAGGTCTAGCTCCAGCACCATGGTGACAGCCGCAGTATGTCAGGAATCGCAGCAGCCGGGTACCACGCTCTGACAGCGAGAACAGCCGGGTCTGGCGAGTCACGTGGGAGGGGTGGAGCTGGCCTCATCCTGCACGCGATTGGTTGAAGGGAAGGATGACTGTACAATCATGTGACCGCGCACTGGGAAGCAACGAAGCAGAAGAACCATAGCAGCGGCCGGTGCTGTGCCGGGACATTCTGCACTGCCGCCACCAGGGGGCGCCGATCACTGTCTATACGGGAGCCAGTGGCCATGTCTCGGTGCTGCAGTCTCCCCAGACCAATCCACCGCCCTTATTTGTCCTGTCATTCCCATCATTGTCCTACCCATTAGGCCGGCGTCACACTCCGCGTAGGGAAATACGGTCCGTATTTTACAGGCGTAATACGCAGAAATGTTCCCTAGGCCGGCGTCACACTAGAGAGTTGTACGGACGTATGAGAGGCGCAAAAACAACGCATTGCACACGGACCAATGTTTCTCTATGGGGCAGCCCCTATCTGCCGTATAATTCTTGGCCGTATTTTACGGCCGTAGAAAATCGCAGCATGCAGCGTTTGTCAGCGTATTGCGCAAAAAATCCGCTAATGAAGGTCTATGGGGGCGAGAAAAATACGGATTACACACGGACCAGCAGTGTGACTTGCGAGAAATACGGAGCGCTGTTAGAGAGAAAAGCCGGCAATTCAGTGCGGTGTACAGTAAAATCACACTGACAGCTTACAGTAGAATAGGTAGAATAAATGTGTACACATAGAATAGGGATATATATATGTCAGTGAGACACGTGTATATATATACTAGATGGTGGCCTGATTCTAACGCATCAGGTATTCTAGAATATTTTTAACCCCTCTGTGACCTTAGACGTACTATCCCGTCGAGGTGCCCTGGGCTTATCTGACCCTGGACGGGATAGTACGTCATAGCCGATCGGCCGCGCTCACGGGGGGAGCGCGGCCGATCGCGGCCGGGTGTCAGCTGCTTATCGCAGCTGACATCCGGCACTATGTGCCAGGAGCGGTCACGGACCGCCCCCGGCACATTAACCCCTGGCACACCGCGATCAAAGATGATCGCGATGTGCCGGCGGTACAGGGAAGCACCGCGCAGGGAGGGGGCTCCCTGCGGGCTTCCCTGAGCCCCCCGCAGCAACGCGATGTGATCGCGTTGCTGCGAGGGTCTCCTCACCTCCCTCCCTGCTCGAGCCCCGGATCCAAGATGGCCGCGGATCCGGGTCCTGCAGGGAGGGAGGTGGCTTCACAGAGCCTGCTCAGAGCAGGCACTGTGAAGCAGCCTGCACTCCTATCAGATCAGTGATCTGACAGAGTGCTGTGCAAACTGTCAGATCACTGATCTGTGATGTCCCCCCCTGGGACAAAGTAAAAAAGTAAAAAAAAAAATTTCCAAATGTGTAAAAAAAATAAAAAAAAATATTCCAAAATAATGAAAAAAAAAAAAAAATATTATTCCCATAAATACATTTCTTCATCTAAATAAAAAAAAAAAACCAATAAAAGTACACATATTTAGTATCGCCGCGTCCGTAACGGCCCGACCTATAAAACTGGCCCACTAGTTAACCCCTTCAGTAAACACCGTAAGAAAAAAAAAAAAAAAACGAGGCAAAAAACAACGCTTTATTATCATACCGCCGAACAAAAAGTGGAATAACACGCGATCAAAAGGACAGATATAAATAACCATGGTACCGCTGAAAGCGTCATATTGTCCCGCAAAAAAAGAGCCGCCATACAGCATCATCAGCAAAAAAATAAAAAAGTTATAGTCCTGAGAATAAAGCGATGCAAAAATAATTATTTTTTCTGTAAAATAGTTTTTATCGTATAAAAGCACCAAACCATAAAAAAATGATATAAATGAGGTATCGCTGTAATCGTACTGACCCGAAGAATAAAACTGATTTATCAATTTTACCAAACGCGGAACGGTATAAACGCCTCCCCCAATAGAAATTCATGAATAGCTGGCTTTTGGTCATTCTTCCTCACAAAAATCGGAATAAAAAGCGATAAAAAAATGTCACGTGCCCAAAAATGTTTTCAATAAAAACGTCAACTCGTCCCGCAAAAAACAAGACCTCACATGACTCTGTGGACCAAAATATGGAAAAATTATAGCTCTCAAAATGTGGTATTGCAAAAAATATTTTTTGCAATAAAAAGGGTCTTTCAGTGTGTGACGGCTGCCAATCATAAAAATCCGCTAAAAAACTCGCTATAAAAGTAAATCAAACCCCCCTTCATCACCCCCTTAGTTAGGGAAAAATAAAAAAAAATGTATTTATTTCCATTTTCCCATTAGGGCTAGGGTTAGGGCTAGGGTTAGGGCTAGGGCTAGGGCTAGGGTTAGGGCTAGGGTTAGGGCTAGGGTTAGGGCTAGGGTTAGGGTTAGGGCTAGGGTTAGGGCTAGGGTTAGGGCTAGGGTTAGGGCTAGGGCTAGGGTTAGGGCTAGGGTTAGGGCTAGGGTTAGGGCTAGGGTTAGGGTTAGGGCTAGGGTTAGGGCTAGGATTAGGGTTAGGGTTGGGGCTACAGTTAGGGTTGGGGCTAAAGTTAGGGTTAGGGTTTAGATTACATTTACAGTTGGGAATAGGGTTGGGATTAGGGTTAGGGGTGTGTCAGGGTTAGAGGTGTGGTTAGGGTTACCGTTGGAATTAGGGTTAGGGGTGTGTTTAGATTAGGGTTTCAGTTATAATTGGGGGGTTTCCACTGTTTCGGCACATCAGGGGCTCTCCAAACACGACATGGCGTCCGATCTCAATTCCAGCCAATTCTGCGTTGAAAAAGTAAAACAGTGCTCCTTCCCTTCCGAGCTCTCCTGTGTGCCCAAACAGGGGTTTACCCCAACATATGGGGTATCAGCGTACTCAGGACAAATTGGACAACAACTTTTGTGGACCAATTTCTCCTGTTACCCTTGGGAAAATACAAAACTGGGGGCTAAAAAATAATTTTTGTGGGAAAACAAAAAGATTTTTTATTTTCACGGCTCTGCGTTATAAACTGTAGTGAAACACTTGGGGGTTCAAAGTTCTCACAACACATCTAGATAAGTTCATTGAGGGGTCTAGTTTCCAATATGGGGTCACTTGTGGGGGGTTTCTACTGTTTAGGTACATTAGGGGCTCTGCAAACGCAATGTGACGCCTGCAGACCAATCCATCTAAGTCTGCATTCCAAATGATGCTCCTTCCCTTCCGAGCCCTCCCATGCGCCCAAACGGTGGTTCCCCCCCACATATCGGGTATCAGCGTACTCAGGACAAATTGGACAACAACTTTTGTGGACCAATTTCTCCTGTTACCCTTGGGAAAATACAAAACTGGGGGCTAAAAAATAATTTTTGTGGGAAAACAAAAAGATTTTTTATTTTCACGGCTCTGCGTTATAAACTGTAGTGAAACACTTGGGGGTTCAAAGTTCTCACAACACATCTAGATAAGTTCATTGAGGGGTCTAGTTTCCAATATGGGGTCACTTGTGGGGGGTTTCTACTGTTTAGGTACATTAGGGGCTCTGCAAACGCAATGTGACGCCTGCAGACCAATCCATCTAAGTCTGCATTCCAAATGATGCTCCTTCCCTTCCGAGCCCTCCCATGCGCCCAAACGGTGGTTCCCCCCCACATATCGGGTATCAGCGTACTCAGGACAAATTGGACAACAACATTTAGGGTCCAATTTCTCCTGCTAACCTTGGAAAAATACAAAACTGGGGGCTAAAATATAATTTTTGTGGAAAAAAAAATATTTTTTATTTGCATGGCTCTGCGTTATAAACTGTAGTGAAATACTTGGGGGTTCAAAGCTCTCACAACACATCAAGATGAGTTCCTTAGGGGGTCTACTTTCCAAAATGGTGTCACTTGTGGGGGGTTTCTACTGTTTAGGTACATTAGGGGCTCTGCAAACGCAATGTGACGCCTGCAGACCATTCCATCTAAGTCTGCATTCCAAATGGCGCTCCTTCCCTTCCGAACCCTCCCATGCGCCCAAACGGTGGTTCCCCCCCACATATGGGGTATCAGCGTACTCAGGACAAATTGGACAACAACTTTTGTGGTCCAATTTCTCCTCTTACCCTAGGGAAAATACAAAACTGGGGGCTAAAAAATAATTTTTGTGGGAAAAAAATTTTGTTTTATTTTTATGGCTCTGCATTATAAACTTCTGTGAAGCCCTTGGTGGGTCAAAGTGCTCACCACACATCCAGATAAGTTCCTTAGGGGGTCTACTTTCCAAAATGGTGTCACTTGTGGGGGGTTTCAATGTTTAGGCACATCAGTGGCTCTCCAAACGCAACATGGCGTCCCATCTCAATTCCTGTCAATTTTGCATTGAAAAGTCAAACGGCGCTCCTTCCCTTCCGAGCTCTCCCATGCGCCCAAACAGTGGTTTACTGCCACATATGGGGTATCAGCGTACTCGGGACAAATTGGACAACAACTTTTGAGGTCCAATTTCTTCTCTTACCCTTGGAAAAATAAAAAATTGGGGGCAAAAATATAATTTTTGTGAAAAAATATGATTTTTTATTTTTACGGTTCTGCATTATAAACTTCTGTGAAGCACTTGGTGGGTCAAAGTGCTCACCACACCTCTAGATAAGTTCCTTAGGGGGTCTACTTTCCAAAATGGTGTCACTTGTGGGGGGTTTCAATGTTTAGGCACATCAGTGGCTCTCCAAACGCAACATGGCGTCCCATCTCAATTCCTGTCAATTTTGCATTGAAAAGTCAAACGGCGCTCCTTCCCTTCCGAGCTCTCCCATGCGCCCAAACAGTGGTTTACTGCCACATATGGGGTATCAGCGTACTCGGGACAAATTGGACAACAACTTTTGAGGTCCAATTTCTTCTCTTACCCTTGGAAAAATAAAAAATTGGGGGCAAAAATATAATTTTTGTGAAAAAATATGATTTTTTATTTTTACGGTTCTGCATTATAAACTTCTGTGAAGCACTTGGTGGGTCAAAGTGCTCACCACACCTCTAGATAAGTTCCTTAGGGGGTCTACTTTCCAAAATGGTGTCACTTGTGGGGGGTTTCAATGTTTAGGCACATCAGTGGCTCTCCAAACGCAACATGGCGTCCCATCTCAATTTCTGTCAATTTTGCATTGAAAAGTCAAACAGCGCTCCTTCCCTTCCGAGCTCTCCCATGCGCCCAAACAGTGGTTTACTGCCACATATGGGGTATCAGCGTACTCAGGACAAATTGGACAACAACTTTTGAGGTCCAATTTCTTCTCTTACCCTTGGAAAAATAAAAAATTGGGGGCAAAAATATAATTTTTGTGAAAAAATATGATTTTTTATTTTTACGGTTCTGCATTATAAACTTCTGTGAAGCACTTGGTGGGTCAAAGTGCTCACCACACATCCAGATAAGTTCCTTAGGGGGTCTACTTTCCAAAATGGTGTCACTTGTGGGGGGTTTCAATGTTTAGGCACATCAGTGGCTCTCCAAACGCAACATGGCGTCCCATCTCAATTCCTGTCAAGTTTGCATTGAAAAGTCAAATAGCGCTCCTTCCCTTCCGAGCTCTCCCATGCGCCCAAACAGTGGTTTACTGCCACATATGGGGTATCAGCGTACTCAGGACAAATTGGACAACAACTTTTTGGGTCCAATTTCTCCTGTTACCCTTGGTAAAATAAAACAAATTGGAGCTGAAGTAAATTTTTTGTGTAAAAAAGTTAAATGTTCATTTTTATTTAAACATTCCAAAAATTCCTATTAAACACCTGAAGGGTTAATAAACTTCTTGAATGTGGTTTTGAGCACCTTGAGGGGTGCAGTTTTTAGAATGGTGTCACACTTGGGCATTTTCTATCATATAGACCCCTCAAAATGACTTCAAATGAGACGTGGTCCCTAAAAAAAAATGGTGTTGTAAAAATGAGAAATTGCTGGTCAACTTTTAACCCTTATAACTCCCTAACAAAAAAAAAAATTGGTTCCAAAATTATGCTGATGTAAAGGAGACATGTGGGAAATGTTACTTATTAAGTATTTTGTGTGACATATCTCTGTGATTTAATTGCATAAAAATTCAAAGTTTGAAAATTGCGAAATTTTCAAAATTTTCGCCAAATTTCCGTTTTTTTCACAAATAAACGCAGGTACTATCAAAGAAATTTTACCACTATCATGAAGTACAATATGTCACGAGAAAACAATGTCAGAATCACCAGGATCCGTTGAAGCGTTTCGGAGTTATAACCTCATAAAGGGACAGTGGTCAGAATTGTAAAAATTGGCCTGGTCATTAACGTGCAAACCACCCTTGGGGGTAAAGGGGTTAAACAGGAGAAAAATACAGAGCATTGATGAAAAAATATCACAAATGTTTATTTAACAAATAGTATGCAGTAAAACGTGAAGCTTAACATCATTAACATCATGCAGTAACATACAAAGAGAGAGTGCCTAGAAATACTGAGACCCTCTTCCCCAAAGTACCCACAGATGGTTCCCCCACAGTGGAGAGTGACAAAGAACCCCCCCCCCCCCTTCCTTTTTAAAGAAAAAGGGAGAAGGGAAGGGTCACATAGGAGCAGGCACCCTATAATAGACGCGGCACAGCTCAGTAACAAATACCCATATCCCAAAGTCAGTGTCCCTCAATAAGGTTAGAAGGGAAGGGTCGCATAAGAGCAAGCGCCCTGTGATGGACACGCCACAATTGGCACGGCTCAATAACAAATGCCCATATCCCAAAAACAGCATCTCTCAGTAGGGATGAACAGCACTGCTAAGTAAAGGATTAATAAAGAGACCGGGCTTACCAACGGTGGGGGCTGAGTGGGGAGACAGCCGGACGGTGTATTCTAGAATATGTATGCATAGTGTATAGCACAGCCCATGCAGTACATTGCGCAGCCCACAAAGTACATTGCCCAGCCCACACAGTACACGTATATTGCGCAGCCCACGTATATTGCGCAGCCCACATAGTATATTGCGCAGCCCACGTAGTATATTGCCCACGTAGTATATTGCGCAGCCCACGTTGTATATTGCGCAGCCTACGTAGTATATTGCCCAGCCCACGTTGTATATTGCGCAGCCCACGTAGTATATTGCGCAGCCCATGTAGTATATTGCGCAGCCCATGTAGTATATTGCGCAGCCCACGTAGTATATTGCGTAGCCCACGTAGTATATTGTCCAGCCACGTAGTATATTGCCCAGCCACGTAGTATATTGCCCAGTCACGTAGTATATTGTGCAGGCCACGTAGTATATTGCACAGCCCACGTAGTATATTGCCCAGCCACGTAGTATATTGCCCAGCCCACGTAGTATATTGCCCAGCCACGTAGTATATTGCCCAGCCCACGTAGTATATTGCCCAGCCCACGTAGTATATTGCGCAGCCCACGTAGTATATTGCCCAGCCCACGTAGTATATTGCGCAGCCCACGTAGTATATTGTCCAGCTACATAGTATATTGCCCAGTCACGTAGTATATTGCCCAGCCACGTAGTATACAGCACACAGCCACGTAGAATACAGCACAGAACCACGTAGTATACTGCCCAGTCACGTAGTATATTGGCCAGTCACATAGTATGCACCATATCCGTGTTTAAAAAAAAAAAGAATTAAAATAAAAAATAGTTACATACTCACCTTCTGGAGCCTCCCGATCGAAGTGTCCGGTTACCGATGCTCCTCGCGCGCTCCGGTCTGAAGAGTGCATTGCGGTCTTGCGAGATGATGATGTAGCGGTCTCGCGAGACTGCACGTCATCATCTCGCGAGACCGCACTGCATGCAGCGGTCACCGGGGCGTCACAAGGAGCATCGGTAACCGGCCGCTTCAATCCGGAGGCTCCAGAAGGTGAGTATGTAACTATTTTTTTTATTATTTTTAACATTAGATATTTTTACTATTCATGCTGCATAGGCAGCATGAATAGTAAAAAGTTGGTCACACAGGGTTAATAGCAGCGTTAACCGAATGCGTTACACCGCGGTCAAAGCTGCCATTAACCCTGTGTGAGCGCTGACCGGAGGGGAGTACGGAGCGGGCGCTGTGACCGGAGGGGAGTACGGAGCGGGCGCTGTGACTGGAGGGGAGTACGGAGCGGGCGCTGTGACCGGAGGGGAGTACGGAGCGGGCGCTGACTGCGGGGAGGAAGGAGCGGGCGCTGACTGCGGGGAGGAAGGAGCGGCCATTTTCTTCCGGACTGTGCCCGTCGCTGATTGGTCGTAGCTGTTTTGCTACGACCAATCAGCGACTTGGATTTCAATGACTGACAGAGGCCGCGACCAATGAATATCCGTGACAGACAGAAGGACAGACGGAAGTGACCCTTAGACAATTATATAGTAGATATATACACTAGATGGTGGCCCGATTCTAACGCATCGTGTATTCTAGAATATGTATGTAGTTTATGAAGTTTTCAGAATAATGCAATTTATACAAAGGATTCGGCCGACCGGCCGCGACCAATTAGCGAAGCGTGGTTCAAATTCTGCGCCAATTCGCGGGCGAACTGGGCCTGTC
The DNA here is from genome assembly GCF_032444005.1 of Ranitomeya imitator. Classification (NCBI taxonomy): domain Eukaryota; kingdom Metazoa; phylum Chordata; class Amphibia; order Anura; family Dendrobatidae; genus Ranitomeya; species Ranitomeya imitator. The sequence goes on from NC_091284.1 coordinate 285,401,524, forward strand.
GCTGATTGTTTGCGGCCGGGCGTGACCAATCAGTGAAGCCAGGGCCGGCTACAGGTTTTTTAGGGCCCCGGGCGAAAGAGTCTCAGTGGGCCCCCCTCTTTAACACATACCACGATTCATGATGCACAGATACAGCAGAGAAATATAGCACAGCCAAGTAGCATATAACAGCCTACGTATTATATAACACAGCCACGTAGTATATAGGACAGCTACGTAGTATTTTGCCCAGCCATGTAGTATTTTGCCCAGCCACATAGTATATTGCCCAACCACGTAGTATATAGAACACACATGTATAATATTGCCCAGCCACGTAGTATATTGCCCAGCCACGTAGTATATAGCACAGACACGTAGTATATAGCACAGACACGTAGAATATTGCCCAGCCACGTAGTATATTGTCCAGCCACGTAGTATATTGCCCAGCCACGTAGTATATAGCACAGACACGTAGTATATTGCCCAGCCACGTAATATATTGCACAGCCACATAGTATATAGCACAGAAACGTATATAACACTGCCCATGCAGTATATAACCCAGGCCACGTAGTATAGAGCACAGCAATGTAGTATATTGCCCAGCCACGTAATATATACCACAGCCACGTAGTATATAGCACAGCCCACATAGTATATAGCACAGATATGTAGTATATTACACAGGCCACGCAGTATCTAACACAGCCCACATAGTATATAGCAATGTGGGCACCATATCCCTGTTAAAAAAAGAATTAAAATAAAAAATAGTTATATACTCACCTTCCGTCGGCCCCCGGATCCAGCCCAGGCGTTTACCGATGCTTCTCGTGACGCTCCGGTCCCAAGAATGCATTGCGGTCTTGCGAGATAATGACGTACGTCATCATCTCGCGAGACCACAGGGCATGGATCGGACCATCCCAAGGAGCAGGAAAGGCCTGGGCTGGATCCGGGGGCCCACAGAAGGTGAGTATATAATGATTTTTTTATTTTTTTAAATAATTTTAACAGTTCTTTTTACTATTGATGCTGCATAGGCAGCATCAATAGTAAAAAGTTAGTCACACAGGGTTAATAGCAGCGCTAACGGAGTGCGTTACACCGTGGCATAGCGCAGCCCGTTAACGCTGCCATTAACCCTGTGTGAGCGCTGACTGGAGGGGAGTATGGAGCGCGCACTGACGGCAGGGGAGTAGGGAGTGGCCATTTCGTGGCCGCACTGTGCCCCTCGCTGATTGGTCGTGACCGTTTGACTGCGACCAATCAGCGACTTGGGATTTCCCTGACAGACAGACAGACAGACGGAAGTGACTCTTAGACAATTATATAGTAGATTTATATTTCATACAGAGCTAGATAGCAGAAATGCGGGTAATTCAATTGTCGGCTTTTGTTATCTCCTTATCAAATCCGACAGGATATGAGACATGGTTTACATACAGTAAATCATTTCATATACCTTTTTTTTTTGCATATTCCACACTACTAATGTTAGTAGAGTCTGTGTGCAAAATGTGGTGGCTCTAGCTGTTAAAATAAAGGGTTAAATCACCGAAAAAACTGGCGTGGGCTCCCGTGCTATATTCTCCTGCAGAGAGGGAAAGCCAGTGACTGAGGGCAGATATTAATAGCCTAGAGAGGGACCTTGGTTATTGCTTCCCCCCCCCCGGCTGAAAACATCTGCCCCCAGCAACCCCAGAAAAGGCACATCTGTAAGATGCGCCTATTCTGGCACTTAGCCTCTCTCTTCCCAGGCCGGAGTAGCGGTGGGATATGGGGTTAATGTCACCTTGCTGTTGTAAGGTGACATTAAGCCTGGTTAATAATGGAGAGGTGTCAATAAGACACCTATCCATTATTAATCCAATATTAAAGGGTTAATAATACACACACACACATTAAGAATAAAGTATTTTATTGAAATAAAAATACACATGGGGTTGTAAAATCTTTATTATACACTGCAGCCTTGCAGCACTGGAGTCCTGGGTTCTAATCCCACTCAGGACAACATCTGCAAAGAGTTTGTATGTTCTCTCCGTACATACTGATAGGGAATTTAGATTGTGAGCCCCATTGGGGACAGCGATGATAATGTGTGCAAACTGTAAAGCGCTGCGGAATATGTTATCGCTATATAAAAAATAAAGATTATTGTAATCCACCTGAAGCCCCTCATCCTGTAAAAGAACAAATATAAAAAAGCAACAATATCCCATACCTTTCCGGCGCTCAGTCACGACCCATGCTGTAAATCCATCTGAAGGGGTTAAATAATTTTACAAGCAGGAGCCTGCTAATGCAGCTGTGCTCCTGGCTGTAAAATCTGGGGAATGAATTGAAAGCAGGGGAATGTAGCTATCTACACTTGTGGTGCTGCGCCCCCTACTGGTATAGACTCATATGAACTCTAGCGTTAGAAAATAGAACCATGGTCCCTCTCTAGGCTACTAATATCTGCCTTCAGTCACCAGCTTTACCACTCTGGCGGAGAAAATTGTGCGGGAGCCCACGTCAGTTTTTTCCGTGATTTAACCCTTTATTTTAACAGAGCCCCCAAATTTTGCACACAGACTCTACTAACATTATTAGTGAGGAATATGTTAAAAAAAAGAAAAAAAGGGGATATGAAATGGTTTACTGTATGTAAACCATGCCTCATATCCTGTCGGGTTTGATAAGGAGATAGCAATAGCCGGCAATTGAATTACGGGCTTTTCTGCTATCTAGCTATATATATATATATATATATATATATATATATATATATATATCAAATATATATATATACACGTGTCTACATTATGCTGCAAAATTTGTTGGTAGTCTTCAGGCTTCATTATGCCATGCACACGGTCAAGTAGTCCAGTGCAAGAGGCAGCAAAGCAACTCCAAAACATCAGGGAACCTCTGCCATGTTTGACTGTAGGGCCCGTTTTCTTTTCTTTGAATGCCTCTTTTTTTTGTCCTGTAAACTCTATGTTGATGCCTTTGCCCAAAAAGCTCTACTTTTGTCTCATCTAACCAGAGAACATTCTTCCAAAACATTTTAGTCTTTTACAGATAAGTTTTGGCAAACTCCACCCTGGCTTTTTTATGTCTCGGAGTAAGAAGTGGGGTCTTCCTGGGTCTCAAACCATACAGTCTCTTTTCGTTCAGATGCCGACGGATAGTACGGGTTGACACTGTTGCACCCTCGGACTGCAGGGCAGCTTGAACTTGTTTGGATGTTAGTCGAGGTTCTTTATCCAACATCCCCACAATCTTGCGTTGAAATCTCTTGTCAATTTTTCTTTTCCGTCCACATCTAGGGAGGTTAGACACAGTGACATGGGCTGTAAACTTCTTGATGACACTGCACACGGTAGACACAGGAACATTCAGGTCTTTGGAGATAGACTTGTAGCCTTGAGATTGCTCATGTTCCCTCACAATTTGGTGTCTCAAGTCCTCAGACAGTTCTTTGGTCTTCTTTCTTTTCTCCATGCTCAATGTGGTACACACAAGAACACAGGACAGAGGTTGAGTCCATTTTAATCCATGTCAACTGGCTGCAAGTGTGATTTAGTTATTGCCAACACCTGTTAGGTGCCACATGTAAGTTACAAGTGCTGTTAATTACACAAATTCGAGAAGCATCACATGATTTTTCGAACAGTGCCAATACTTTTGTCCACCCCTTTTTTATGTTTGGTGTGGAATTATATCCAATTTGGCTTTAGGACAATTCTTTTTGTGTTTTTTCATTTAAGACAAATTAAATGAAGATGATAATAACAAAGAATTTGTGACTGCCATCATTTTCAGGAAGAAACTGAGTATTATCTGACAGAATTGCAGGGGTGTGTTTTTTTTTTTAAGAAAACAGGACATAACCCTTTTTGTTAGAAAAATATAACAAAGTGCTATCACAGCAGAGTCAAAGAAAAACATGTTTAGAAACAAAAATAAAAAAATTATCAAAAAACATTTCTCATTACAGATTCCTGTAAGTTGGTGGAGGTGATGGTGGAAGCTCAGGGTCCTGGTCAGGTGGCCTTTGTTGTGCCAATTGTCCATCATCCTGTGTGTATGATATCTGTCCCTGCTCAAAATGATGCCTTTGCTCATATTGGCCAGTTGTGTATTGGCTATAATAAGGGTATGGCCCTCATGAGGTTGAAAATAAGGCCTTGCATCATAACCCCCCCAATATGGCCATGCCGTCCAAACCCAGGTTGGGACCATCCTCCAGCACTGGGTCTGGACAAGTGGCCATATTGGGAAGGTTGATGGTTTGATGGCATTTGGTAATGTGCTGGCCTTGGTGGGTTTTGGGTGGGAACTTGTAGAGGTGTAGGACACGTGGAGGGGGTGCTTCAAATACTTGTTGAGCATGCAACTATTGAGATGATGAAAGGCGCAGGACGTTACATGCTGACAGCTGCCACCTCTCAATGAACTCAAATAATTCATAGGGTTCATTTGGTGGGGTACATCTATATATATAATTGTCTAAGGATTTTTCCGTCTGTCTGTCTGTCCTGGAAATCCCGGCTCTCTGATTGGTCGAGGCCGCCAGGCCTCGACCAATCAGAGACCGGCACAGCATCGACGTAGAAATCCCGTGTCTCTGATTGGTCGAGGCCGCCAGGCCTCGACCAATCAGCAACGGGCACAGCGACGATGATGTCATAATGGTTGCCATGGCGACGATGATGTCATAAAGGTTGCCTCGACCAATCAGCAACGGGCACAGTCTGCCGCGAATTCTGGAATCATCATTGTCCATATATTACGGGGACATGCATATTCTAGAATACCCGATGCGTTAGAATCGGGCCACAATCTAGTGCATCAATAAGTATTTGAAAACACCCTCTCACACGTAGCCTCACCTCACAGGGTATGGGACGGAGCTACTGGGCCAGGCTCCTCGAATAGGCTTCCTCACCATCATCCTGTGCAGCCCTGGCCAAATAATTTAGGACCCCAGTGTCCACATTCCTGCGAGTTTCTTGCAGCTCTCTCCTCCTGCGGACACGGCGGGAAATGACAGCAGGCGGTGGGGATGTCTCCAGTGGAACAGTAGGGCTGCTACTGTTTCCTGGATCATCCTGACTTCCTGGATGTGGTGCTGCTGCGGGTAGTGGTGCAGCTTCTTGGCCAGTTGTTGTCGGATCTTGTGGTGCAACTGAAGATGTTGCAGGAGGGATGTCACTGGAAGGATGTGAAGATGGGCCAGCCACCTCTTCTCCTTCCCCAACCGGATCTATCAGGGCCTCCGAGTCTGAGCCGGTCTCCCTCTCAGTGAGGTTTGACTGTGTTCTGTTTGTAAAGTATGAGAAAAATTAACCCCTTTACCCCCAAGGGTGGTTTGCACGTTATGGACCGGGCCAATTTTTACAATTCTGACCACTGTCCATTTATGAGGTTATAACTCTGGAACGCTTCAACGGATCCCGGTGATTCTGACATTGTTTTCTCATGACATATTGTACTTCATGATAGTGGTAACATTTCTTTGATATAACCTGTGTTTATTTGTGAAAAAAACGGAAATATGGCGAAAATTTTGAAAATTTCGCAATTTTCCAACTTTGAATTTTTATGCAATTAAATCACAGAGATATGTCACACAGAATACTTAATAAGTAACATTTCCCACAAGTCTACTTTACATCAGCACAATTTTGGAACCAAAATTTTTATTTGTTAGGGAGTTATAAGGGTTAAAAGTTGACCAGCAATTTCTCGTTTTTACAACACCATTTTATTTTAGGGACCACATCTCATTTGAAGTCATTTTGAGGGGTCTATATGATAGAAAATACCCAAATGTGACACCATTCTAAAAACTGCACCCCTCAAGGTTCTCAAAACCACATTCAAGAAGTTTATTAACCCTTCAGGTGTTTCACAGGAATTTTTGGAATGTTTAAATAAAAATGAACATTTAACTTTTTTTCACAAAAAATTTACTTCAGCTCCAATTTGTTTTATTTTACCAAGGGTTAAAGGAGAAAATGGACCCCAAACCTTGTTGTACAATTTGGTCTGAGTATGCCGATACCCCATAAGTGGAGGTAAACCACTGTTTGGGCGCATGACAGAGCTTGGAAGCGAAGGAGCGCCATTTGACTTCTCAATGCAAAATTGACTGGAATTGAGATGGGACGCCATGTTGCGTTTGGAGAGCCACTGATGTGCCTAAACATTGAATCCCCCCACACCATTTTGGAAAGTAGACCCCCTAAGGAACTTATCTAGAGGTGTGGTGAGCACTTTGACCCACCAAGTGCTTCACAGAAGTTTATAATGTAGAACCGTAAAAATAAAAAATCATATTTTTTCACAAAAATTATCTTTTTTCCCCCAATTTTTTATTTTCCCAAGGGTAAGAGAAGAAATTGGACCCCAAACGTTGTTGTACAATTTGTCCTGAGTACGCTGATACCCCATATGTGGGGGTAAACCACTGTTTGGGTGGATGGGAGAGCTCGGAAGGGAAGGGGCGCCGTTTGACCTTTCAATGAAAAAATTGACAGGAATTGAGATGGGACGCCATGTTGCGTTTGAAGAGCCACTGATGTGCCTAAACATTGAATCCCCCCACACCATTTTGGAAAGTAGACCCCCTAAGGAACTTATCTAGAGGTGTGGTGAGCACTTTGACCCACCAAGTGCTTCACAGAAGTTTATAATGTAGAACCGTAAAAATAAAAAATCATATTTTTTCACAAAAATTATCTTTTCGCCCCCAATTTTTTATTTTCCCAATGGTAAGAGAAGAAATTGGAACCAAAAAGTTGTTGTACAATTTGTCCTGAGTACGCTGATACCCCATTTGTGGGGGTAAACCACTGTTTGGGCGCATGGGAGAGCTCGGAAGGGAAGGAGCGCCGTTTGACTTTTCAATGCAAAATTCACAGGAATTGAGATGAGACGCCATGTTGCGTTTGGAGAGCCACTGATGTGCCTAAACATTGAAACCCCCCACAAGTGACACCATTTTGGAAAGTAGACCCCCTAAGGAACTTATCTAGATGTGTGGTGAGCACTTTGACCCACCAAGAGCTTCACAGAAGTTTATAATGCAGAGCCGTAAAAATAAAACAAAAATTTTTTCCCACAAAAATTATTTTTTAGTCCCCAGTTTTGTATTTTCCCGAGGGTAACAGGAGAAATTGGACCCCAAAAGTTGTTGTGCAATTTGTCCTGAGTGCGCTGATACCCCATATGTGGGGGGGAACCACCGTTTGGGCGCATGGGAGGGCTCGGAAGGGAAGGAGTGCCATTTGGAATGCAGACTTACATGGAATGGTCTGCAGGCGTCACATTGCGTTTGCAGAGCCCCTAATGTACCTAAACAGTAGAAACCCCCCACAAGTGACCCCATATTGGAAACTAGACCCCCCCACAAACTTATCTGGATGTGTTGTGAGAACTCTGAGCCCCCAAGTGTTTCACTACAGTTTATAACGCAGAGCCGTGAAAATAAAAAATCTTTTTTTTTCCCACAAAAATTATTTTTTAGCCCCCAGTTTTGTATTTTCCCAAGGGTAACAGGAGAAATTGGACCCCAAAAGTTGTTGTCCAATTTGTCCTGAGTACGCTGATACCCCATATGTTGGGGTAAACTCCTGTTTGGACACACGGGAGAGCTCGGAAGGGAAGGAGCACTGTTTTACTTTTTCAACGCAGAATTGGCTGGAATTGAGATCGGACGCCATGTCGCATTTGGAGAGCCCCTGATGTGTCTAAACAGTGGAAACCTCCCAATTATAACTGAAACCCTAATCCAAACACACCCCTAACCCTAATCCCAATGGTAACCCTAACCACACCTCTAACCCAGACACACCCCTAACCCTAATCCCAACCCTATTCCCAACCGCAAATGTAATCCAAACCCTAACCCTAACTTTAGCCCCAACCCTAACTGTAGCCTTAACCCTAACTGTAGCCCTAACCCTAGCCCTAACCATAACCCTAGCCCTAACCATAACCCTAACCCTAACCCTAGCCCTAACCCTAGCCCTAACCCTAGCCCTAACCCTAACCCTAGCCCTAACCCTAACCCTAACCCTAGCCCTAACCCTAGCCCTAGCCCTAACCCTAACCCTAGCCCTAACCCTAATGGGAAAATGGAAATAAATACATTTTTTTAATTTTTTTATTTTTCTCTAACTAAAGGGGTGATGAAGAGGGGTTTGATTTACTTTTATAGCGGGTTTTTTAGCGGATTTTTATGATTGGCAGCCGTCACACACTGAAAGACGCTTTTTATTGCAAAAAATATTTTTTGCGTTACCACATTTTGAGAGCTATAATTTTTCCATATTTTGGTCCACAGAGTCATCTGAGGTCTTGTTTTTTGCGGGACGAGTTGACGTTTTTATTGGTAACATTTTCGGGCACGTGACATTTTTTGATCGCTTTTTATTCCGATTTTTGTGAGGCAGAATTACCAAAAACCAGGTATTCATGAATTTCTTTTGGGGAAGGCGTTTATACCGTTCCGCGTTTGGTAAAATTGATAAAGCAGTTTTATTCTTCGGGTCAGTACGATTACAGCGATACCTCATTTATATCATTTTTTTTTTTATGTTTTGGCGCTTTTATGCGATAAAAACTATTTTATAGAAAAAATAATTATTTTTGCATCGCTTTATTCTCAGGACTATAACTTTTTTATTTTTTCGCTGATGATGCTGTATCACAGCTCGTTTATTGCGTGACAAGATGACGCTTTCAGCGGTACCATGGATATTTATATCCGTCTTTTTGATCGCGTGTTATTCCACTTTTTGTTCGGCGGTATGATAATAAAGCGTTGTTTTTTGTCTCGTTTTTTTTTTTTTTTCTTACGGTGTTTACTGAAGGGGTTAACTAGTGGCACAGTTTTATAGGTCGGGTCGCTACGGACGCGGCGATACTAAATATGTGTACTTTTATTGTGTTTTTTTTAATTTAGATAAAGAAATGTATTTATGGGAATAATATTTTTTTTTTTTCATTATTTAGGATTTTTTTTTTTTTTTTTTTTTACACATTTGTAAATTTTTTTTTTACTTTTTTACTTTGTCACAATACAGATCGGTGATCTGCCAGTTTGCACAGCACTCTGACAGATCACCGATCTGTCTCAGAGCACTGCAGCCTTACCAAGCGCCTGCTCTGAGCAGGCACTTGGTAAGCCACCTCCCTCCCTGCAGGACCCGGATCCGCGGCCATTTTGGATCCGGTACTTGCTGCAGGAGGGAGGTGGGAGACCCCCGGAGCAACGCGATCACATCGCGTTGCTGCGGGGGTCTCAGGGAAGCCCGCAGGGAGCCCCCTCCCTGCGCGATGCTTCCCTGCACCGCCGGCACACCGCGATCATGTTTGATCGCGGTGTGCTGGGGGTTAATGTGCCGGGGGCGGTCTGTGACCGCTCCTGGCACATAGTGCCGGATGTCAGCTGCGATAAGCAGCTGACACCCGGCCGCGATCGGCCGCGCTCCCCCGTGAGTGCGGCCGATCGCCTATGATGTACTATTTCTTCCTTGGGAAGTAAAGCCCACCCCACATGGACGGAATAGTACGTCTAATGGCAGAAAGGGGTTAATGATAAATTAAAATTTTACCTTTATAAAACATATGTGTAATTTTTATTTATGTTTTTACTTACAGTCTCAGATCCATACTGGGATCTAAAAAGGAGAGTTGGTCATAATAAATATATTTCCTTTTTTTTGCAGGCGCTGCTGCCCCACTCCTGGCCCGCTGTTGCCTTTCTCGCCTATATTGGTCGCGTATGCTGCGCCATTGTCTCATAACATCTTCCACTGCAATGAAAGCGATAAAAATAATGTATAAAAGGCCATTGTGCACAGTGGTACCACAATGTGTCAGTGATATAACAGATTTTAATGTGGCCTAGTAACCTGCATTTCTTAAAATAAAAATCAACATAAAGATTGTAAACACAAACAGCACAATACGATATAATGGAAAATACATAGAATTTCAGTCCATAAGGACAAGGTCCTCTCCCCTCTGTAGCAGTCTGTCATTGTAAATTTGTTTAATGTAAACGACATCTATAAAACTCTGTACGTAATCCCTTTCTCATGTCCAGCACCATGTAATTAATGGTGCTATATAAATAAATGAGATTAATGTTAATCAAAATATCAAAAGGCCCAAATTCATGTTGGTAATGCAGTTTGCAATATTATTCATAGAGAAACATGAGTGTACTTATCTGCCTCTGGACCTTACGTGGCCGCTGCTCATATTCTGGGAAAAGGATTCCACATATGCTTCTCCATGCCACCTCTTTTCTGGCCCGGTTGGAATAATGGGAATCTCACTGATCCCATATTTCTGGCCTCTCTTGCAGCTGGAATTGCAGCATTTCGACATTAATAATATTGGCCATGGTGCAGGAGACTCCGTGGAGGCGTGCGGCAGACTTCGGGATGTCTGTCTGGCTTTTTCACCCAATTTGCATGTCTAAGCTTCCTAATTGAGGGCTTGGCACATTTCCTGTCACCTGCTGAAGTCTTGCGTATTTTACGCAAGTCACACTTTTGGTCCGTGTGTAATCCGTATTTTTTGCGCACCCATAGATTTTCATTGACGGATTTTTTGCGCAATACGCTGACAAATGCAGAATGCTGCGATTTTCTACGCCTGTAAAATACGGATGCATAATTGTAACAACTCTGCTGGCATCACAGCATGGCCTCACATCTCTCACACTATCTTACCCACTGCTCCAGGCCATGATGTGCTTTCTCTTTAATGCCAGCTCCATGTTCTGTGTCTCTGCTCTCTGCATGCCTCATGGCTATGTGTATAGGGGGCTGGCGCCTGAACTCTCTGGTTCTTATAGGAATCAGGTGCATCTGTCTAATCAGTTCCTGACCAATTATCAAGAGGCCTCCTGTATATAGTGCAGCTCCACCCTGTGGTCTGGGCCTGTGCAATGTGTTAGCTCAGTTAGTGTTTAGCTGCTGAGTTTGCCTGGCCTTGCTCTGAGTTACTCCCTCTCTGGAGACTTTTCTCTATGCTATTGCCTTGATCTTGTAGTCCGCCCTCCAGGAGGCAGAATATCCTGGTCCCTGTGTCTTTGTCCCTGTGTCTTGTTCCATTGCCTTGTCTGTACTTTGTCTTTTCTCGGTCTCCTTGTCTGTGGCTTCCTTCCCTGCTGTGTCTTTCCTTGTGTTTTCTGTCTGCTTACACTCCGCACTCTTGCGGCTCTGCACTCAGTCCTTGCTTCGCACTCTCTGGCTTTGCTCTGTGGCTCCGCTCTTTGCGGTTCTATCTGGCTCCGCCTCCTGTGTTTCTGCACTTGGCTCCGTCTCTGCTCTTGGCTCCGCCTCCAGCGTCTCCGCTCTTGGCGTTACCTCCAGCGTCTCCGCTCTTGGCTCTGCCTCCAGCGTCTCCGCTCTTGGCTCCGCCTCCAGCGTCTCCGCTCTTGGCTCCGCCTCCAGCGTCTCCGCCCTTGGCTCTGCCTTCTCCTTCTCTTCTCTTAGTTCCACCTTCTTCTCGTACTCAGCCTCCTGCGTTTCTGTTCTTGGTTCTAGCTCTTGTGCTTTCGCTCTGCATCCGCTTTTGCGGTCTTTCTCTACTTGTTACTTAGTCCTCCTGTCTGAACAGGTTCCAACCTGTTTCACATACCTGCCTGAAGACCGGTCCCTACCGGTTCTTCCTATGTTCCAGCCGTACCCGCCTGCCTACCAGAGAGCCAGCCATGTCCGCCTGCCCGCCAGTGTCTCTGTTGTACCCGTCTGCCTGCCTGTGTCCCAGCCGTGCCCGCCTGTCAGCCAGAGTGCCAGCCGTGCCCGCTCCGTTCCTTAGTGGGATCAGCAGCCACAGCCAGACATCACCCTGGAGTGGCACCTGGTAGCTTCCTATTGCACAAGTCTGACCTCACCATCAGAGGCTCCAGCGAACACCTAGGAAGCTACTTAGTTACGCCCCTTCCAGGGAAGTTTGGTCTGTGGTCCAGTGGGGCCACACCCCCGTATGCCCGCGCCAACCAGTCTGGGCGCGTGCGTGACAATAATATACGCCAAATAGGAGCTGCCCCATAGAGATTCATTGGTCCGTGTGCAAGGCGTTGTTTTTGCACCTCACATACTCTCTAGTGTGACGCCGGCCTTAGTCTGGGCCTGAAGAGATGCTGTGAAGTTGTTTTTTATTCTAAAGTTTCTTTTTTCAGGTTTAATGACCAAAATAAATTCCAATAATAAACTCCAATACAGCGATGTGCCATGATGTAACATATGGTGTTCTGTCAGATCCTGCAGCATGTCCGGGTCACACACCTTGCTGAGCTCATACAGTGCCTATACCTGCTGCCCGGATCAGTCCGCATATACCGGCTGTCTGGGTCACACACCCCTGGCTGAGCTCATACAGTGCCTATACCTGCTGCCCAGGTCAGTCCGTATGTACCGGCTGTCACAGTCACAAACCCCTGGCTGAGCTCATACAGTGCCTATACCTGCTGCTCGGGTCAGTCCACATATACCGGCTGTCAGGGTCACACCCCTGGCTGAGCTCATACAGTGCCTATACCTGCTGCCCAGATCAGTCCGCATATACCGGCTGTCTGGGTCACACACCCCTGGCTGAGCTCATACAGTGCCTATACTTGCTGCCCAAGTCAGTCCGTATGTACTGGCTGTCACAGTCACAAACCCCTGGCTGAGCTCATACAGTGCCTATACCTGCTGCCCGGGTCAGTCCGCATATACCGGCTGTCAGGGTCACACCCCTGGCTGAGCTCATACAGTGCCTATACCTGCTGCCCGGATCAGTCCGCATATACCGGCTGTCTGGGTCACACACCCCTGGCTGAGCTCATACAGTGCCTATACCTGCTGCCCGGATCAGTCTGCATATACCGGCTGTCTGGGTCACACACCCCTGGCTGAGCTCATACAGTGCCTATACCTGCTGCCCAGGTCAGTCCGTATGTACCGGCTGTCAGGGTCACACCCCTGGCTGAGCTCATACAGTGCCTATACCTGCTGCCCGGGTCAGTCCGTATGTACCGACTGTCACAGTCATAAACCCCTGGCTGAGCTCATACAGTGCCTATACCTGCTGTCCGGATCAGTCCGCATGTACCGGCTGTCTGGGTCACACACCCTTGGCTTATCTCATACAGTGCCTATACCTGCTGCCCGGATCAGTCCGCATGTACCAGCTGTCCGGGTCACACACCCTTGGCTTAGCCCATGCAGTGCCTATACCTGCTGCCCGGTGGGCCGGATCAGTCCGCATGTACCAGCTGTCTGGGTCACACATCCCTGGCTTAGCCCATGCAGTGCCTATACCTGCTGTCCGGATCAGTCCACATGTACCGGCTGTCTGGGTCACACACCCCTGGCTGAGCTCATACAGTGCCTATACCTGCTGCCCGGGTCAGTCCACATGTACCGGCTGTCAAGGTTACACACACCTGGCTGAGCTGATACAGTGCCTATACCTGCTGCCCGGATCAGTCCGAAAGTATCGGCTATCAGGGTCACACACCACTGGCTGAACCTATACAGTGCCTATAACTGTTGCCCGGATCAGTCTGCATGTACCAGTTGTCTGGGTCACACACCCCTGGCTGAGCTCATACAGTGCCTATATCTGCTGCCCAGGTCAGTCCACATGTACCGGCTATCAGGGTCACACACCCCTGGCTGAGCTCATGCAGTGCCTATACCTGCTGCCCGGATCAGTCTGTATCAGTTGTCTGGGTCACACACCCCTGGCTGAGCTCATACAGTGCCTATACCTGCTGCCTGGACCAGTCCGCATGTACCAGCTGTCTGGGTCACACACACCTGGCTGAGCCCATACAGTGCCTATACCTGCTGCCCGGGTCAGTCCGCATGTATCGGCTTTCTGGGTCACACACCCCTGGCTGAGCTCATACAGTGCCTATACCTACTGTCCGGATCAGTCCGCATGTACCGGCTGTCTGGGTCACACACCCCTGGCTGAGCTCATACAGTGCCTATACCTGCTGCCTGGGTCAGTCCGTATGTACCAGCTGTCAGGGTCACACACACCTGGCTGAGCTCATACAGTGCCTATACCTGCTGCCTGGATCAGTCCGCATGTACCAGCTGTCTGGGTCACACACTCCTGGCTGAGCTCATGCAGTGCCTATACCTACTGCTCGATGGGCAGGATCAGTCTGCTTGTGCCGTCTGTCCGGGTCACACACCTGGCTGATGTAATACCGTGCCTATACCTGCTACTTGGATCATTCCGCATGTACCGTCTGTCTGGATCACACACTCCTGGCTGAGCCCATACAGTGCCTATACCTGCTGTCCGGATCAGTCCGCATGTACCGGCTGTCTGGGTCACACACCCCTGGCTGAGCTCATACAGTGCCTATACCTGCTGTCCGGATCAGTCCGCATGTACCGGCTGTCTGGGTCACACACCCCTGGCTGAGCTCATACAGTGCCTATACCTGCTGCCTGGGTCAGTCCGTATGTACTGGCTGTCCAGGTCACACACCCCTGGCTGATCCCATACCTGCTGCCCGGATCAGTCCGCATGTACCAGCTGTCCGGGTCACACACCCCTGGCTTAGCCCATGCAGTGCCTATACCTGCTGTCCGGAACAGTCCGCATGTACCGGCTGTCTGGGTCACACACCCCTGGCTTAGCCCATGCAGTGCCTATACCTGCTGCCCTGTGGGCCAGATCAGTCCGCATGTACCGTCTGCCTGGGTCACACACCCCTGGCTGAGCTCATACAGTGCCTATACCTGCTACCTGGATCAGTCCACATATCCCAGCTGTCGGGGGTCACACACCACTGGCTGATCTCATACCAAATATGACAGTACCAGAGGATAATGGGTTCCTGGTCGCTTCACATTTGAGTCTTCTCAAATCTTTGACAATTAATGTGCGACTTTTTTTCCCAACATTTTTACGACCCTGTTGATTATTTGCAACAAAACTGTTAATGATTCTGTGATCCCGCACCTACTGTATTTTTCAGATTATAAGACAAACTTCCAGGACTTCCAAAATTAGGGGGAAAATGGGGGTGTGTCTTATAATCCGAAACACTGTTCTTAGCAAGTGGCAATGCTACGGCCCTAGAGACGGGGGTGTTGGTACAGTGTCAAGCAGAAGCTGCCATTCTTGTTCAGGGATTTCGGCGTCCGGCTTCTCACTTGGCCCAGGCGCAGATGGAGGAAAGCCGAGATCTACATCCGCACCTGCCTCTACACAATGTCTCCAGGAAAATGGCCGCAGATGCAGGGCAGATGGAGCACTCGGCACGGCCCCAATGATGTCACCGCTAGTCAATGATGCTGCGCTCACAGCAGCTCATTCACCAGTGGTTTTCAGCCTGGACAGATGCATCTTGGCACTGTCAAGGTAGAAAACTGTTTCTCCCCCAGACATGAATTACAGCATGGGACAGAACGACGGACAGGTATGGTATTTTTTTTTTATTACAAGAGATCGAAGGCTTCGATGGAAATAGGCTTGGTCGTAAGTATGGTTTAATTGAGATTATTAAAAGGAGTCTGTGTCATATTTTCAAATAAAGGACTTTATTCTGGCTGTGTCTTTATTTACCATACAACTGTAGGAATAGTAATGGGGGTGTCTTATAGACACTTCTCCATTACTAAGCCTTGGGCTTAATATCACCTGACAATACAAAGGTGACATCAAACCCACAAATATGAACTCCACTTGCCACCGCTACAAGGCAAGTGGGAAGAGTCGGGCAAAGCGCCAGAACTGGTGCATCTAATAGATGCAACTTTTCTGGGCAGCTGCGGGGCTGCTATGTTTAGGCTGGGGGGCACAATATCCATGACCCCTTACCAGCCTGAGAATACCAGCCCCCAGCTGTGAACTTTAGGAAGGCTGGTTGTTAAAAATGCAGGGGGAGATTCCACGCCGTTTTTTATAATTATTCATTTAAATAATTGAAAATAAGGCGTGGGGACCCCTCTATTTTTGATAACCAACCTTGCTGAAGCCGACAGCTGAGGGTTGCAGCCCCCCGCTGTAAGTTTTGCCTAGCTGGTTATAGAAAAAAACGGGGGAACCCACACCGTTTTTTTCATTTAGTTATATCGCAGGCAGCGGGTGAGGAATACCATCATCAGCTCCTGCTGTCACTGTTCTTAGCGGGAGCAGGTGTAGATTGATGGGAGTAAGGCTATGTGCACACGTCAGGATTCTTTGCAGAAATTTCCTGAACAAAACCGGACTTTTTCTGCAAGAAATCCATTCGCGTTTTTACCGCTGCTTTTTTCCGGTGCTTCCCCAATGCAATAATATAGCAGCAAAAACGCAAAAAAAAAAAAAATCAGCAAAATTAATGAACATGCTGTTTTTTTCCCATGATGCGTTTTTTTTGCAGAAAAAAAACGCAACATGTGCACAAAAATTGCGGATTGCATTGTAATCATAGGATGCTTAATGTAAGCTTTTTTAGGGGAAAACCGACGAAAAATCCTGAACGCGTGCACACAGCCTAATAGTCCAAAAAGCCTCCACCTGCTGACGTTGTGCTGACTTGAATATGACTCATCATTCTCCTCCGCTTGTGCCGATCGCCGGCAGAGCAGGGAAGAATGATGAGAGCCATCCTCAGCACCCGGCGCCGGGGAACAACGCCTACTGTAGTTCTTCCCTGCCGCTGATACGTGTTACACAGATGACATACATGTGTGTTATCCATGTGCACGCATGAAGGACGTTTTGCTACCCGTTCTAACTGTAAAAAACAGACATGTCTATGTGTGGGGCACACGGAGACACAGTCTGTGGAAACACACCGACATGTGCACAGACCCGTTCATTTGAATGGGTCTACGTGTGTTAGTGTCTCCGGTACATATGAAAACTGCCACCACACATACCGGAGACATGGACGTGTGAAAGAGGCCTTAAGCTGAGGAGGGAGAGGAGCGATTCTCCTCCTCCTCCACTGCAGGGATGGATGGTGATTGGTGGAGGGAACTGTTGCTGAGCTGCCTCCACCAATCACATATCTGTCCCTGCACACTAATGTTACAACTACGGTACTCACAAGTCCGAGAAGCTTTTAGAAAACTTGAGCAAACAACCCCCATCATCCTTCAGAATATACTGTATCAATGGGTATATTATGAAGGATGATAGGGGTTCTAGCCATATTTAGTGTAAATATACACTGCAATGTAGTGGCCAAAGTGTTTATTGCAACTGTGACTACTGCCTCTCTTTTTTCAGAATAAATCCATGTACACAGGAAGTGGGTGTATTCCTGAGGATGAGGGGGGTGGTAGTCACAATATACGTTACTGCACGCACTGTACTTCACAGATCCCCCATCATCCACAGATAATATTTTTGTATTTTATTAAAGGTTTTTGCACACTACTTGGCTCAAAATATTTTTGTTCTTATTTTCCTCTCTAAAATCAAGGTGTGTCTTATAATCAGGTGCGTCTTATAAAGCGAAAAATACAGTATATCTTTCCAATTTCAGGAGAGCTGCATCCCTCTGTAAGGCTATGGTCACAAGTTCAGTATTTCACAACAGTATCTGTGGGCCAAAACCAGGAGTGGGTGATGAATACAGAAGTGGTGCATGTGTTTCTATTATACTTTTCCTCTGATTGTTCCACTCCTGGTTTTGGGTTACAAAATGCGGATTTTGGACTTTTCAGAATCGGATATCCTTAGACCACAAATTCCTCATTACACAAATGTACATCACTTCATCCATCTTGGAAAATATTCAGAAAATGATGATCAGGTGAAAGTACACTCTTGCCTAATAATTCTGCACAAAGTGTAGCTTGGTGAAATATGCTTCACAATAAAAACAATGTACATACAACCAGTGAATACATTAGAATAAGGTACGAAGAACGGTTAGAATTCTTTATTAACATGATGCATTAGAAATTTCAATAAAGTTAACCCAAAATATTTTTACACTAGGTACTAATAAGGTTAGGATTTAAGATGCGGTTTCTTCAAACAAAACGTCTAGAGCCACTTCTCAGATATTAAAAAAGTTCAAGGTTGTTAATAGAATCAATTATTGGCTTTCTGGATGTCTTCAGCAGCTTTTGCTTTAAGCTCTTGATTATATCTGTAAAGAAAAGAAAAAAGGAAATTGAAAGATTATTTGATCTTGTTTCACAAGTACTGTGCAACTGAAAAAAAAAATGGTACATTGGCCAGTTAAAGGGCAAATCCTGCTCCTGGGAACACCAAATGGTGGATTTTGCCATGAGTAGGTTAGCATTCCCTAAGCAGTGGTCACTACAAGTGAAATGTATTATTACATGGTGGTCATCGTTGTAATAAAAAGATGGCCTGGTGCTGTCAGAATTGGAGCAACTTGTACTGGTTAATAGAGGATGACGAATAGGCCCCACATCTTTACAACATCCATATGATCCAATACACATATTTGGTATTGCTGCATTCAAATCGCTCGATCAACATAAAAAACAAAAATTAACCAGCTCGCTAAACGGTGTAACGAGAAAAAAAAAGTAATTACATTTTTTTGGTCACGACTACATTGCAATAAAATGCAATAATGGGAGATCAAAAGATTGTATCCTACCCAACATGCTATCAATAAAAAAAAAAAATCATCAGCTTGGCGTGCAGAAAATAAGTCCTCACCAGCCCCAGATCACGAAAAATGGAAACTGCTACAGGTCTCAGAAAACGGCACCATATATATTTTTTTTTTTAAACAAACGTTTGGATTGTCACCACTAAAAAAACAAAAACAAAACAAAAAAAAAAAAAACACCTCAACAACTGTAGGATTGCCCTTTTTTGCAATTTCACTGTACTTGGAATTTTGTTCCCGTTTTCCAGTGCACAATGTGTTAAAACCAATGGTGTTCAAAAGCACAACTTGTCCTGCAAAAAACAAGCCCTCACATGGCCATATTGATGGAAACATAAAAAAAGTTAATACCGCCAGTCATGAAGGGGTTAATCAAACTTTTTTGTGGTCTCCTTGTTGACTTTGTGGTACAATTTTTGAGTACATACAAAACTGACCATTTTTTATTCCATTTTTAAAGGAGGCCAGGTGACTGAAGAATGAGGATTCTACTGGTTTCTCTCTACTTTGTTCCTTCTTGTATGATGCGGGATCAACTTACTTTAAGCAGCAGCGATAATTGAGCAAAAAGATACAGAAGACCCTGCTCTAGCAGCTATGGTAGGAATCTGTGGCAGCAGGGCCAGAGCCCGGAACATCTCCTGCGGCTTCTTCTCATCAGTAGACGTGTGGTCATGTGCGAGTCATACCACCACAATGATTCCAGAAGATAAGAGAAGACTCTCAGGGCCCTGATCTGGCGGCCAAGGAATACTGATGTGGTCGCTGGACCGAGCTCCCGCCAACCCTTTCAACCCTTTTTCTGAACTTTAGCAGCTGTCTATTCTGGAGAGTTGAGGCAGAGGGACTTGCTTTTTGATTTTCCATTGCAAGTTTACTTGCTCTGTTCACACACCCGTAAGAGCTGTTTAATGTGAGACTTTTTTTTTTTCATTTTGGGGTATAAATAATATGTTAAAAAAAAAATTAAGGATTGGTGGAAGTTGAAAAAAATAGTAATTCTGCCATAGTCTTTGGCAATACAGTATAGTTGCCATTTCTTTGGGTGCACAGCTAGTACGGATGACATTTTAGAATTACATGTGCTGAAAGCGATTAAGAGCCATTAGATGAGAATTCTGCCCTCTGCCATTAGGAAACCTTTTGCAACGGCTATCCCAAACACGCAGGATAGGATACCTTCACTCCTGGGCACCAAATACAATTTCAGGGCAGTGGCTCAGACACACAACACCTTTATCTTTCACCAGATCAACTGTAGAAATGGCTGTCTCTGAACACATACCTCCATATTCTGAACAGCTGGGACCCTCCGGCGCAGCCAACAAAAAAGTTCACAGCAAAGAGAGACCAGTTTTTAGGGATAATCACAAGTGAGTATCGGGACCATATAAGTCCTAGTGAAGAAAAGAGGTGTAACTGATTAGCACATACATGATTAACGCACAATAAATGTTAGTAGTGTATATGCAAAGCTAAAAGAAATCTGTCAGTAGGATCATCCATCCAAAGCAGTCTATACGGGCATGTAGGTCACAGGGAAAGAAATAAAACGATAACTTGATATCTGCGATCCTCAATGGGTTACTTATACTGAGAAAAGGAATCTCCGCCATTCACTGCTGGCTGCAAATAATCTCTCAGACCAAATAATGTCATTGTACTCCTTGTCACCTCCAAAAGCATAAATAAATCACTTACACAGGTATGCAGAGACTTGGCCCCTGTAGCATACAGTAGTTTTTATGGCAAGGAGTGTATTTTTTGTGCATATGTGTGGGATGTGGTGTACCCTTGGCGTATATCACTGCACCATCTCAATTTTCATACTGAGCATTTAGTCATTTTGCTTGAGTGCTGTCATTCAGTGGCTCTGCACTTACACAAGAACACTGCAGCCACATGCACATAGTCATTATCAGCTTCCATCGCTGGCCACAGACAGGAGAGAGGACAGCCAGCAATGACATTCTGTGAGCGTGGCTGCAGAGTCCAGGCCACACTAATAATCTTTATTTTTTATAATAATCTTTATTTTTATATAGCGCTAACATATTCCGCAGCGCTGTACATTTTGCACACATTATCATCACTGTCCCTGATGGGGCTCACAATCTAAATTCCCTATCAGTATGTCTTTGGAATGTGGGAGGAAACCGGAGTACCCGGAGGAAACCCACGCAAACACGGAGAGAACATACAAACTCTTTGCAGATGTTGTCCTTGGTGGGGTTTGAACCCAGGACCCCAGTGCTGCAAGGCTGCAGTGCTAACCACTGTGCCACCGTGCCGCACACTAGAGACCTGGCAATCACAAGGAGCGTGGCTGCAGAGTCCAGGCCACACTAGAGACCTGGCAATCACAAAGACGTGGCTGCAGAGTCCAGGCCGCACTAGAGAGCTGGCAATCACAAGGAGCGTGGCTGCAGAGTCCAGGCCGCACTGGAGAGCTGGCAATCACAAGGACGTAGCTGCAGAGTCCAGGCCACACTAGAGAGCTGGCAATCGCAAAGACGTGGCTGCAGAGTCCAGGCCACACTAGAGAGCTGGCAATCACAAGGAGCGTGGCTGCAGAGTCCAGGCTGCACTAGAGAGCTGGCAATCACAAGGAGCGTGGCTGCAGAGTCCAGGCCGCACTGGAGAGCTGGCAATCACAAGGAGCGTGGCTGCAGAGTCCAGGCCGCACTAGAGAGCTGGCAATCACGATACGAAGAAGTGGTCCGTATGTAAATTAAGGGGGATAACTACGCACTGAGCATTCTGGCAACAACAAGGCTGCACCAAAGCTCTCACTGATGTTTATGGCAACTACACCAACAACCTAAGTTCAACATGACTCACAAACACCAAAATGTATAACTGACCCGTAGCCGTGAGCACTCCTGACTGAGCCGGACTTAATTTGTCTGCTGGTCTGGTCATATCCGCCAAGCCGGCGATCACCAAGCCCTACAGTTTATAGCAAAGACAGAAAAAACATAGTTACTACATAGCAGGATACAAATAAGATATCATTCACTTTTAAATCCCCCCTTGTTGTGATGCGACAGGATCTAGGAATCACAGGAGACACTGAACATCACCCACCAGACATACGGCCGCGCTCAATGGGAATATTGCTCAGATCACTGCCAATTGTGGAAAAGTGCAGCACATTATAACTTACAGCACAACATATAAACCCAGCTAATCGTGAGCATGGCGGAGCAGTAGACTGCCCTATAGGCTACAAACAGCAGCGATCACTTGTGATATCAGACCGTGGAATCATCTGTATTCAGCAGGCGACACACAGAAACATACAAGCCACAGAACGTTACATGTATAATTATTATTATGCCGACCCCAGGTGGAAGAAAAAAGTCATAGAACTCTATTCCCACCGGCTTCTTACATCATGCCAACACAAAAACTGTTTATTATGGTCAAGTCAGCATAGAAAAGGACAAAGGTGTGAAAATCCATTGGAATACCAAGAACTTTATCCACCTAAATAGGTTACTTGTTGTAAGCTGCATTCATAAACTGCCAAAATACAACTGAGCGCAGGATGAAGGGACAAAGACCCTGATTCCAGTGATTTGTCACTTATTAAGATGCATTCTACAGGTTATTTTTTTTACTTTAAATATTTTTATTGGGTTTTAACAACATTGATATGAAAACAGAACATTCCAATTACGCTCAATAATAATATTACCAAGGTCAACCTTTTTATTCTTACGTTATCGTTAAACATTGGAATATAAGTGCGTCCAGAGAGAAAAAAAAAAAAAAAGAAAAAAGTTGGCACTCACCCAGCGATGAAAGTAGAAAAGTCCTTTATTTATCCATACAATGGGATGCGGACATGCCTGTAGGGCTGCAGTACAAACGAGAGGGTGCGAGGAGGGAACCGTTGAAGCGCAGTCCGCGCGAAACGGCCGTCGTCCGGTTCCCTCCTCGCACCCTCTCGTTTGTATTGCAGCCCTACAGACATGTCCGCATCCCATTGTATGGATAAATAAAGGACTTTTCTACTTTCATCGCTGGGTGAATGCCAACTTTTTTCTTTTTTTTTCTCTCTGGACGCCCTTATATGACTTGCTGCTTGGTTGTGCACCACTATGCGATTCTAATCCACGGTTTGTCTGCCTGCCGCATGAAACATTGATTTTTTGCAGCTTGTTTGCCTATATCAATTACCATCAATAACCACTCATCCTGGTGCCGTCATACTTTCTTTTTTTTCATTCATTGGAATATAATCAGCTTGATGAGGTATTAATATAAGATCTTACATGAACCAAATAATTTGAGTGTGCTAGAGGAATGTAAAGAAGAAAGGAGGGCGGAAAGAGAATGAACGGGAAAGTAAAGGAGGTGGGAGAAAACAAAAAACAGCACTTCGGAGCAGCCCACATCTGCCACGACATTCTATTCAAGTATTTTTTCTCACGACCAGATTGTCAGGTCATGAATAATAGCCAGCATGAGCATTGGGCTGAGAAGCTCTGAGGTGTAATCAGGGGTTCCATTTTGTGTGGCTTTCCAGCCATGTGTAATGAGGGCCTTATCCTTAAGGTACCTTCACACTAAGCGACGCTGCAGCGTCGCTGTTTGGTCGCTGGAGAGCTGTCACACAGACCGCTCTCCAGCGACCAACGATGCCGGTAACCAGGGTAAACATCGGGTTACTAAGCGCAGGGCCATGCTTAGTAACCCGATGTTTACCCTGGTTACCATCGTTAAAGTAAAAAAAACAACCACTACATACTTACCTTCCGCTGTCTGTCCCCGGCGCTTTGCTTCTCTGCTCTGGCTGTGAGCACAGCGGCCGGAAAGCAGAGCGGTGACGTCATATAATAAATTATATATATATATATATATATATATATATATATATATATACACACACACACACACACACACACACACACACATACATATATACACTATACACTAGATGGTGGCCCGATTCTAACGCATCGGGTATTCTAGAATATGCATGCCCACTTAGTATATCGCCCAGCCACCTAGTATACAGCACATAGCCACGTAGTATATTGCCCAGTGACGTAGTATATTGACGAGTGACGTAGTATACAGCACAGAGCCACGTAGTATATTGCCCAGTGACGTAGTATATTGACGAGTGACGTAGTATACAGCACAGAGCCATGTAGTATATTGCCCAGTGACGTAGTATATTGGCGAGTGACGTAGTATACAGCACAGAGCCACATAGTATATTGGCCAGTCACGTAATATATTGTCCAGCCAGGTTTGTCACAGGTGAAAAAATAAACATATACTCACCTTTCCGTAGGCCCCTTGTAGTCCACGGCAGCTGGCGCTCCCAGGGTTCGTATCACAGCGCAGAACCTGTGATGACGTCACGGTCACATGACCGTGACGTCACGGCAGGTCTTTCTAGCGCAGGCGCACAGGGCCTGTGATGACGTCGCGGTCACATGACCGTGACATCATGGCAGGTCCTTCTGCCATACCATCTTTGCCACCGGAAAGTGCAGCGGAAGATGGCGGCCGGCAGGAGCGGCTCAGCTGACTACGGAGGGCGAGTATAGCAGGTTTATTTTTATTTTTTTTATTATTTGTAACATTACATTTTTTACTATTGATGCCGCATAGGCAGCGTCAATAGTAAAAAGTTGGGGACACAGGGTTAAAAGCGGCGGTAACGGAGTGCGTTACCCACGGCATAACGCGGTCCGTTACTGCCGGCATTAACCCTGTGTTAGCAGTGACCGGAGGGGACACTGCAGGCGACAGGCACTGACTGCGGGGAGTAAGGATCGGCCATTTTCTTCCGGACTGTGCCCGTCGCTGATTGGTCCCGGCAGCTATGACAGGCAGCTGCCGAGACCAATCAGCGAATGAATAACCGTGACAGAAGGACAGACAGACGGAAGTGACCCTTAGACAATTATATAGTAGAATATATATATATATATATATATATATATATATATATATATATATATATATATATACACACACACGCACACATATATATACATATATATACACATTAGCTGAAGAGCCCGGCATTGCCTGGGCATAGTAAATATCTGTGGTTAGTTATAGCACCTCACGTCTCTTATTTTCCCATCATGCCTCTCATTTTCTCCCTTACACCTCTCATTTTCCCCCTCACACCTCTCATTTTCTCCCTCACTCCTCTCATTCCCCCCTAACACTTGTCATTTCGACCTCACATCTGTCATTTTCCGATCACTCCACTATTTTCCCTCACTCCTCTCATTTTGCACTCACACCTTTTCATTTCCACCTCACACCCCTCATTTTCACCTCAGTATATACATGTTTGTCATCTCCCTTATATATAGTATACACCTGTATGTCTTCTCTTGTATATAGTATATACCTGTATGCCATCTCCCCTGTAAATAGTATATACCTGCTGTGTGTCATCTCCCCTGTATATTGTATATACCCATGCAGCGTCAGACTGGAGCACCTTGGGCCCACCAGAGAAAATCATTCTTGGGGCCCACTATGTAGCTACATAGAAATAGATACAAGACCACCAATTGTGCAGTGAAAAAGTGCTAATATCAGGGTATAATATAAGGTCGTGCACATCTTAATTATGTAGCAGGGTTGGGGTAGCCCCCTCATAGAATATAATTTAGCCCCCTCACAGAATATAATTTAGCCCCCTCATAAAATATAACGCAGTCCCCTCTCATAGAATATAATGCAGCACCCCACAAAATATAATGCAACCCCCACCATAGAATATAATGTAGCACCCTCATAGGGTATAATGCAGCCCCCCTCATATAGTTTAATGCAGCCACCACAGAATATAATGTAGTCAACTGAGAGAATGCAGCGACACCACAGAATATAATGCAGCCCCCCATAGAGTATGCTGTAGCCCCCTCACACAGTATGATGTAGCCTCCCATAATATAATGTGGTCCCCTGAGAATAATGCAGTCCCCCCACAGAATATAATGTAGCCCCCTCAAAGTATAATGCAGCCTCTCTCCACCCCATCATTGTCCTCGTCACCACCTCCATCATTGCCTTCTCCCCCACCACCTCCATCACTGCCCATTCCACCACCTGCATCATTGCCTCCTCTCCCACCATTGTCCATTTCATCACCTCCATCATTGCCCATCACCTCCATCATTGCCTTCTCCCCCACCACCTCCATCACTGCCCATTCCACCACCTGCATCATTGCCTCCTCTCCCACCATCATTGTCCATTTCATCACCTCCATCATTGCCCATCACCTCCATCATTGCCTCCCCCACCACCATTGCCTCCCCCACCACCATCATTGCCCATCACCTCCATCATTGCCTCCCCACCATCATTGCCCATCACTTCCATCATTGCCTCCCCACCACCACCATCATTGCCCATCACCTCCATCATTGTCTTCCCCCCACCATCATTGCCCATCACCTCCATCATTGTCTCCCCCACCACCATCATTGCCCATCATCTCCATTATTGCCTCCCCCAACACCATTGCCCATCACCTCCATCATTGCCTATCACCTCCATCATTGCCTCCCATACCATCATCATTGCCCATCACCTCCATCATTGCCTCCCCACCATCATGGCCCATCACCTCCATCATTCCCTCCCTCACCATCCTTGCCTATCACCTCCATCATTCCCTCCCTCACCATAATTGCCCATCACTTCCATCATTGCCTGCCCATCACCTCCAACCAGAGGCGTAACTACAAAGTTATGGGCCCCGATGCAAATTCATTTCACACACTATAGTTTTGTTGCAATTTTTTACAGTGCAAGATTTAATAAGTATAGGCTCCCATGTTTAATTTCTTAGAAATAAAAAAATACAGTACAAAAAAATGTATAATATATATATATATATACACATACAGTATATACTAGATTGTGGCCCGATTCTGACGCATCGGGTATTCTAGAATATGCATGTCCCCGTAGTACATGGACAATGAGGATTCCAGAATTCGCGGTAGATTGTGCCCGTCGCTGATTGGTCAAGGCATCCTTTATGACATCATCGTCACCATGGCAACCATTATGACATCTACCTCGATACTGTGCCCGTCGCTGAAACAGAAATGTGGGATTTCTACCTCCTTTATGACATCATCGTCGCTGTGCCCGTCTGGCGGCCTCGACCAATCAGAGACGCGGGATTTCCAGGACAGACAGACAGAAGGACAGACGGAAAAACCCTTAGGCAATTATAGATATACTAGATCGTGGCCCGATTCGAACGCATCGGGTATTCTAGAATATGCATGTCCCCGTAGTATATGGACAATGATGATTCCAGAATTCGCGGCAGACTGTGCCCGTCGCTGATTGGTCGAGGCAACCATTATGACATCTACGTCGATACTGTGCCCGTCGCTGAATCAGAAACGTGAGATGTCTACGTCCTTTATGACATCATCCTCGCTGTGCCCGTTGCCGATTGGTTGAGGTCTGGCGGCCTCGACCAATCAGAGAGGCGGGATTTCCAGGACAGACAGACAGACGGAAAAACCCTTAGACAATTATATAGATTACTAGATTGTGGCCCGATTCGAACGCATCGGGTATTCTAGAATATGCATATCCCCGTAGTACATGGACAATGATGATTCCAGAATTCGCGGCAGACTGTGTCCTTCGCTGATTGGCCGAGGCAACCTTTATGACATCATCGTCGCCATGGCAACCATTATGACATCATCATCGCTGTGCCTGGCGGCCTCGACCAATCAGAGAGCCGGGATTTCCAGGACAGACAGACAGAAAGACAGACGGAAAAACCCTTAGGCAATTATATATATAGATACTAGATTGTGGCCCGATTCTAACGCATCGGGTATTCTAGAATATGCATGTCCCCGTAGTATATGCACGATGATGATTCCAGAATTCGCGGCACACTGTGCCCGTCGCTGATTGGTCGACGCAACCTTTATGACATCATCGTCGCCATGGCAACCATTATGACATCTACGTCGATACTGTGCCCGTCGCTGAATCAGAAACGTGAGAGGTCTACTTCCTTTAGACATCATCGTCGCTGTGCCCGTTGCTGATTGGTCGAGGCCTGGCGGCCTCGACCAATCAGAGAGC